>NC_092805.1:55040475-55735475 GCF_040954645.1 Diabrotica undecimpunctata | reverse complement strand
AGCTTGAATATTAAGTACACTTAGAGTTAACCTATAAGTGTATGACTTTTTGTAACACATATCAAACGTTCTCACTTGTATTTATTCTCTGGTTTTCAGGTACATTTCTTTGTAGCGGCTTAGATGATAGACCTTGGTTACATAACTTAACGACTTCTGTTATGTCTTTACCTCTCGTTTCGGGAAGATAGAATCTAAAAAATAATACCTTACGTCAAATAGTATGGAAATATGAAGAAGATTAAACATTAAAAATATTATGAATTAAATAATTAATTAGACAAGTACATAATTTATTTTAGAAATACTAAATTTTTATATATGATATATATATATTATATATATATATATATATATATATATATATATATATATATATATATATATATATATATATAATTAGTCAAACTGTTCACGTCTGAATCGGAATCAATAGAACGATATAACAGTTATTTTAGTATCTCTGCTTTGTCAGCCGTTCGAGCTGATTCCAATTCATACCAAAAAGTCCAACTAATGTCTCCAATATGTTCCCACTTTCAGTGGTTCGAGCACAGAGGTGCTACTTGCTTAGGTGGCGAAGAACTAAATAATTGGCAATTAAATAAAATGTTTTCTGTCCTCTGGCCTGTCGAAATGTACAAACATTATTTTAGCAGATATTTTCCTCGTTTTTAACGTCCTGTGTCCTTTTGAATCTAATTCTTGATTTCCCGGTTCAAATTTTTTAACTCGTTTGTGTTATCACTTAATGTTCCTCTTTTTTTTTAGATCTTAGACAGCATTTCTATTCCTCTTCTTTCAACGCTTGAACAATATTGTTTTCATTTTGTTTACGCTTATTTTTTATGCTGTTTTCTGGATTAATCCATGTTTTTAAGGATCATTTTTGTTCTTTCTATTTTCATGTTAAAACTGAATTTTGTCCTAATTATTCTATGGTCACTTCGTATAAAAAATGTATACAATACTATCACATTCTCAAATTATTTTATCCATGTCCACCTACGTTGGAGTTTATTATTGAAAAAGAAATTCATCACAAAAGAGTAGTCTTCTGATATAAAAAGTTAATAAGCCTGTCACCTCTCTCGTTTCTCTCAATGTAGCCCAAGTTTCTCACAGCTCATTCTGCCTCATCTTCTACTTATTATATTCTATAAACAATTGGCATCGTACCTATACAATGTTTATGTATTTCGTTCAAAATATCTTAATATACTTGTTCTACTTTCTTACCCGGGTGGCTTATCATCATCCAGCCTCAAGAGTCCACTGCTGAACATAGGCCTCTTCCTCATGTTTCCAACCCCGTCTATCTTGCGCCGCTCTCATCCAGTTTTTATTGAGTTTTCTTAAATCGTCAGTCCATCTTGTAGGTGGTCGACCGACGCTTTTCTTGTCTTCCCTTGGCCTCCATTCCAATAACCTCTTTGTCCATCGCCCATCTGTCACTCCGGCTATGCGTCCTGCCCATCTCCATTTCAGTCTGGCTATCCTCTCGATGATGTCAGTCACTCCGGTTCTTCTCCTGATGTCTTCGTTGGTTATTCTGTCTCGCAGAGTTATTCCTAACATGGACCGCTCCACTCTTCTCTGCGTGACTCTCAGTTTGGTAGCTGCTGCTTTTGTTAAGGTAAGTGTTTCTGCTCCGTACGTCAAGACTGGGAGGACGCACTGATCAAATACCTTTCTCTTTAGGCATGTGGGCAGCTCACTTTTAAAAGTTTCTCTCAGTTTTCCAAATTCTGCCCACCCAAGGCCGATTCTTCTCTTCAGTTCATGAGTCTGGTTATCCCTGCCAATCATAATTTCATGTCCCAGGTATTTATATCTATCTACGAGTTCTATTTCTTTCCCACCAATACTGATGTTCTGGTTGGGTTGGGTGGCTTATAGTTGGTGCTTATAACTGTACTAGTGATTTTGCCCCAGTGATTTTGAAAAAATAAAAACGGCACGTGGCACTTGGGGAGTGCCGACAACAGCGAATACTCCTTAAAGCGCGTTATTACTATGTTAATATTTTTTATATTACCACACATTTAAGTTGTTTAAAATTTGAAAAATCTTAATTGTTTTCTTTAAAAATTTTGAATGATTTTAGTAATGTATAAAATTTGTTAAATAATACACAGGATTTATTTATCATTTAGATTTTCAGTATTATCTTGTATTTATGTTTAATAACTTCATTTTCATTACCATTACATTTTATTTAATTTTGTTTAATTTTATTTAGTTTTAATTAACTTTATTTAATCTTATTTAATTCTATTTAGTTTTATTTAATTTTATCATCAATCATCAATGTGTAGACTGAATTAGCAATAAATCAACCGTATCCCTTCAAGAACAAAATATATTTGAAATGTCAGATGTTGATAGTTCAGATTTCTTTCCTAGGTGGCGTAGTCACTCTACCGGACAAAGAGTGTGACTTGTACTAGCCTTTTATATAGATAGATAATCTTATTTGGTGCAAATTTACAAATTTGCACTCTGAGTTGTCACATGTTTGGTATATATTTTTTATATATTAGAAAACTAATTACTTCAACTGATGACTCGTCATCTACTTTGAAATTAAACATATTTTAGTGGAAGTTGGTCTTCTCCCCGATGTCTTTCTTCACTAATATCGAATATATCCCACTTTGGTTTAGTCCTTCTAGTTTTATTACGTCGCTTCTGATAAGAGGGTTTATATGTTGCGAGAATGTTCCAGTTCCAGCAAGCGGCTGCTTGAATATAAAGCTCACCAAAACACACTTGGCCAGAGTGACATCTGAATTCAAAATTTCCCCGTGTGGGTGGGGGGTCTTATATAAGAATACTCACATTTACTTCTAAACGAAAACCTTCTACGGTAATTAATAAATAATAAAATTTATTTTTACATTATCGTTGTACATTATTCTTTTACATTGTACTTACCTAGTGAAGAAGAACAATCCAAAAGCAACTAGCGCGAAAATGAAAAACGACGCCGCTCCAAGATACGTCTGCATCAAGGGAAATGTAAGACCTACTATGAAATTACCGCCCCAACTAGACATACTTCCTAACGCCATAGCACTTGGTCTCGGACCGACTTCGAACAATTCTGAACCTATGAAGTATGGAATTGGTCCTAAACCGAATCCGTAACACAGGACATATCCTTGTACACCTATTATGCTTAAGTAAGGCACCCATGAATAGGAATCCTAAAAGACAGAAAGTTCAGTGATTAGACTACTCTAAAGTAAAACTACTGTTATAATTAGTTGATAAAATTGGTAGATAAAGTATTACCGGTTATTAAGATTATTGTTTTAATTAGAGTATTAATAGATTTTATATATTCATTTGTTACTAAAAATCATATCATATAGTGATATGGATGTATACATGATTTATGACAATCGTCCCATAATTATTTTAATAATTTTGACTTAAATACATTATATTTTCAACACAATAAAATTTGTAGAAAAAATTTGGTAGAAAGAAAAATGACACAATACGAATTCTACTTACAATATATTTGATTGCAAACCCCAGAATTACCAAAAAGATAGCTGAGGTTATTGTGCTGACTTGTATACAAAATCTTCTGTTAAAGCGTGACATTGTCCATACCGACAAAATTGCCATAAAATTATTACATAAACCAGAACCAATGGTACCGAGTTCACTTGCTCTATCGGACAATCCTGCTGCTTTGAATATTGCGCTGGAGTAGTAAAATACCTAAAAAGAAAATATTAAAATAAATATGATATTCGGCTCAATATCGGTTAGATATTACAGTCAGAAGTATCAAAAGGTAATTACCAAAGTAACGAAGTGTTCTCTAGGCAAATACAATCCGAGCACTACTTATATAAATAGCTCTATAAAAGGGTATACTATAGTTAAATATATTCTATTCCACATTTATATTAGCTTAAAGTATTAAGTAATAAAAACTATATTAGCATTAATTTTTATGATTACATTGCATTTTTATTTTTTAAATAAATACAATATTGTTTTACAATAAAATACTGTCAAATATTGTGTATGGCCGATTGAGACCATATGCGGAACAATTAGTTGGGGGATATCAATGTGGTTTCTGTAGGCAGAAGTCCGCAATAGATCAGATCTTCGTCTTGAGGCAAATCTTGGAAAATACTAGTATATTTAATATAGACACACATCATCTTTTCATTGACTTTGAGAGTGCCTATGATAGCATCCATCGAGAATTTCTGATTCATGCACTGAAAGAGTTTAATATTCCAACTCAACTCATTGATATCATAAAAGAAACACTTAAAGTACAAAGCAAAATTCGAATTCAAAACGAACTAACAGATACAATTCATGTGAGAACGGGCCTACGACAGGGAGATGCCCTATCCTGTATTCTATTCAACATCACATTAGAGAAAATAATTAGGGAGTCAAACGTCAACACCAGAGGAACAATAATAACAAAAAGTGTACAAATATTGGCATTTGCAGATGATGTTGATATCATAGCTAGAAGCGAAAGAGAGATGATAGAAGCATTTAATGCGATAGAAAGAGCGGCACAAAACAGTGGCCTAAACATTAATGAAATAAAAACCAAATACATGAAGGCCAGGAAATCGACAGGCCAAAGAAACCTAAAGAATCTGACAATAGGAGACTATAACATCGAAAGCGTGAAAAATTTTACATACCTAGATGCGTTACCGCAGATAACAATGTCAGTGAAGAAGTTAAGAGAAGAATACATATCGCTAATAAAACATATAATGGACTAATTAAACATCTAAGATCTAACAACATCACAAGAAAAACCAAATGCAAAATATAGAAGACCCTGATAAAACCGGTCCTTGTGTATGGATCAGAGGCATGGACACTGTCGAAAAGCGATGAAAACCTATTAGGCACATTTGAACGAAAAATCATTAGACACATATATAAGGGGGTAAAGGAAAATGACATATGGCGCAGAAGATATAACTTTTAACTATACACAATATACAATGAACCCGAGATCATAACATCCATAAAGATCGGACGACTGCGCTGGATGGGCCATGTTGAACGAATGTTGGAGACTGAAACAGCAAAACATATTATGAGGCAAACACCAGTAGGAAGAAGGTCAAAGGGAAGACCCAAACTTAGATACATGGAACAAGTGGAACAAGATCTGAAAACACTTAAGATTACCATCTGGAAAAACAAAGCAAGGAACAGAACAGAATGGCTGAAAATCCTAGAAAAAGCCAGGACCAAGAAAGGGTTGTCGAGCTACTGATGATGATGATGAATATTGTTTTATGTTTTACGATTATTATTCCACACCATAATTTGACATAATAGAGAAAATATATGGTTTCAACAACGTTAGATATTTTCTAACATTTTATGTAGAAGAGCCAATTGCATTGACACTCTGCCATAGATAAACTTTATCAGCAAGTAATATTGCAATGTTCTTGTCAACATTTAACTATTTGACTGCTCTGTTTTCCAAAGACGTGAGATCGCTTTTAGGTTACTTGGTTCGATTTGGTATTCATGAGGTTTCGATCTGGATTTCTTATGCGATATTCTGCAGTAATCCATGATTTTTCGATTAGGCATTATCAATTATGGCTCACAGCGGTACTATGCATGGTATTATAGCACAATTTCATCCTTTGTTTATAACACTCACTGCCTATGTTGAGGATTGCTGATTTAAAAGATTAACAATTACTCTTGCTGGTTAGAATACCATTGTTGCTTTCATAGTATTGGCTATGAACAGTTGATTATATCTCAGCAACCCTAGTATAAGGTACCGGTACACTAACTGTATGGTAAGTATCATATATTTTTTATCAGTGTGTGCCAATTCCAGTTTGGTTTAATGGCTGTATCCACTAGGATGTGCTCTTTTCATGAGGTTATAAATGCTTATGGTTTTTGCACTGAGTTAAAAGCTCTTTTTTTATAAACTTCGGTGTCAAATTCTCCTCTGTACAGCATGGTAAAAGTCAAAGTGACACAGCAAGTGTGTTTTCTTCCTACTTCCTTTAGGTAATCAACTTGTCAAAAACTTCTGTCCCTAAAGGGATTTTATCAAGGAGTGCAGGCTTTCGCGGCCGATGTTTTGTGTGGGTACATTGTTTTCGGGGTTCAGGATCTGAAATTTTTTCCATTTAATTCCAGATCAAGGCCTATTAAACCCGAAAACAATGTACCTCCACAAATAATTTTATTTATTATTTGATTTGATTTTATCTGATTATTCAACTGTTTATATTTTGTAAATTTTTTGCTTTTTGAACAAGAAAGACGTTCAAGATGTAACTGTATTAAATCAATTTTCAACGTGACCATAGAATAGGAAGAACAAAGATAGTCTTGAACCTAAAGAGGAAAAGAAGAAATATGGTAACAAGAACTAAAAATGTCACATTCACTTCGATTACTAAGATAAGGGCATACCAGGAAGAAATAGAGAGTAACCTTCAGAAAGACGTGCCAGATGAAACAAATATTGAACAGCTCAACGAAATGTTGGCGGACGCCCTAAAGAAGGCATAGAAGTACCAAGCCAAGCAAACATAAAAAACTATCAGAAGACACAAGAAACCTAACCTACTTAGGAGCTTAGGAATTTAAACAAAACCTTTTTAAAAGCCGTTAGGAAAGACATAAGGAACTTTAACACTAAAGAAACAGCTAATACCAGAGAACAAAACAAAAGCCTAAAAGTTCTAAAACGAAAGTTTTAGAACACAACAGGAACGAAGAATATTTATAAGTTAAAAAATAAACATGGAGATGACATACATGAACAACAAGAAATCATCGAAGAGTGCTACAGAATATTATATAGTTGACATGCTCACATTCCAGAGGTAGAGATCCCAGCACTACAAAATCAAGGATCAGAGGAACTTCCAAATATAACTGAAGAGGGAATTAAATCAGCATTAAAAGGTATGAAGAGCAATAAAACACCTCCAGAAGATGACACTGTAAGTGAAATGATAAAACTAGGAGGTGAACGTGTCATAAAAGCTTTAAAAACTCTTTATAATGTTTGCCTCCTTGAAGGAATTACACCAGAAAATGGAATAGTGACATTATGATAATATTGCATAAAAAAGGAGATGTAACATAAATTAGAAACTACAGACCTATCACCTTGTTATCTCCTTTATATAAGCTTTTTATGAGAATTATAACTAACAGACTGGGACCTACGCTAGATTTTCATCAACCACTAGAGCAAGCCGGATTTAGAAGTGGCTTTGGAACTAATGATCACCTACAAGTAATAAACTTGTTTGAGAGAAGACTTTTTTGTAGACCATGTTGAGAGTTCTTACAGGCTGCAGTATTGATCATAGGTACACAACTTTTCTTCAAAATATATATATAATAGTGCAACAACAGCAGTGAGAATGTACTATGGAGAGACAAACACACTTCCCTTGGATATGGGTAATAGAGGCAGATAAGGTTATTAGAGACATTATCTCTCCTAAACTATTCACCGCTTTATTACAGAGTGCCATAAGAAACAATAATTGGGAAAATATTGGAGTCAACATAAACGGAGAGTTTCTGAACAACTAGAGGTTTGTTTCTGAACAACTAGAGGTAGAAGACATAGTCCTTATTGCAGACCGGGTAGATCATGCCTGTCAACTTTTTTAAGACTTTTTTTTTGTTTTTGTACACGAATTGACCTTAAAAATAGCTTTTCCAAAACACAATACATGACCAACCTTGTATTGGCCAAAAATATTTCAACTAATGGCACGCAAATTGAACAAGTTTATACCTATAAGTATCTGGGCCACGAGATTAAATGAGGAAGAGACAATCAAACAACAGAGTTAAACAGGAGAATAGGACTCACATGGGAAGCTTACGGAAAACTGAGGGAAGTCTTTAGATCAGATATTCCCATGTACTTAAAAAGGAAGGGCTTTGATCAATGTGTACTTGAAATTCTAACATATAGAGCAGAAATATTGAACCTTACCAGACAAGTAATCAATAAGATACAAGTGGCACAGTGAGCAATGGAGAGGCCAATGTTGAATATATCTGTACGAATAAGGAGTTCGCCGTAGCGAACTTTGCTGGTTCGATGAAAGATTTTTTCTTACTGTACAAAGCTTCTGAGGTACTCCTTAGCTCCGAAGGACCAGCTGGGGAATCCTGCACCTGAAAGGTTGTTCCCTTGACTAGGGATAAGGATAAACATTAAACTGGTAAAAGTCTTAATTAAGATTAGTCAAAATGTATCTTTATTAAAAGGAATAATAGCCTATAGCACTGTAGAAAATATCAGTTATAAGTTTATTGTTTATAAATAAGAACAGTAAAGGTTTATGTGATATTCAAACCGTTGTTGGATCGGCAAATCGTTTTCTATGCACTCGCGACATGTGATGGCAACACAGTGACCAGTGAACAATTGAGAGGTTGAATAAGTAGATTTAAGTTTGATTATATTTTGTGTATTCAAAATATACTTAGAGAAAGCCTTGACTACATGGAAAAGAAGGCATGCGAAGGCATGGGAGTACCGGTACGGAACGAATACCTATATACGTTAAGCTTTGCAGACGATCAGGTAGTGATTGCACAAGACCAAGACGACCTCAGCTATATGATGAAGAAACTACAAGAAGAATATACCAAGGCTGGCCTAGATATTAACCTCGCGAAAACAGAGTACCTATCTACAAGTGAAGAAGACATAGAAGATCTACAGATTGATGACAACGTAACAATCAAAGGAAAGGATAAATTCAAATACCTGGGGTTTATAATCACGAAAAAGGCAGCAACAGAGGAAGAAGTTACACAAAGATTAGGACAAACAAGAACAGCAATCCGACAACTTAACTCAGTATGGTGGAATAGACACCTAAATATGAAGACAAAAACGCAGATTTATAAAACATTAGTGCGAAGTATTATGACATATGGGGCTGAAAATTGGATCATAAACAAGAAAAACAGCAGTAAGATAGTAGCAACAGAGATGGAATGCCTGCGAAGATGCTGCAGAGTAACAAGAATGGATAGGAGAAGTAATGACGAAATAAAGTAAAGAACATCAATAGAAACAGACATACTAATATATATATATATATATATATATATATATATATATATATATATATATATATATATATATATATATATATATATATAGAACAAAAGAGACTAAAGTGGTATGGACATGTAAGAAGAACTAGCGACAGCAGATGGATAAAGAGAATAACCGAATGGAGCCCCATAGGAAGGAGGAAAAGAGGACGACCCCGTCTCCTCTTTTCCTCCTTCCTGGAGGAACGAAGTAGACGACGCCATGAGTAAGAGAGGACTAAACGATGGAGAATGGAACAACAGAGAGAGATGGAAACGGTTGAGCGAGGGAAGGCAGTGAATACTGTAGAATCCCTAAATATATATAAGTTTGATTATTACTTACAATAGGGACAGCATCTAATTATTTTTAGCACACTCACTGCCAACAATAGGATATTTTTGAGGAACTTGTTGTTTGTCTTTCGTTGTTAATCGTTCAAGGCCAAGAATGGACTGGTTTTAAGGGACTAGTCCAAGTTTAGAAATAAGGGGAATATTTAAATAAAAATAAGAAGTTTTTACAATGTACAGATTTATGGTAAATTTGTACAATATCCCTAAGGGACAGAGTTTCAAATCAAATAGTTAAAAACACTGGTGTTACGGACGCAGTTAAAAGAATTACAACGCTGAAATGGAACTGAGCAGGACATGTTGCCAGAGTCAGAGATGGAAGATGGACCAAGAAAATTTTAGAACTGAGACCTAGACACGATGCTTATCGTAATGGAGGACGTTCTCCAACAAAGTGGTCAAATAACATCAAGTGTATCCAGCACAACTGGATTCAGGGTGCTCAAGATTGGATGTAATGGAATTATTTACGAATGGCCTATGTTCAGCAGTGGACGCAAAACGGCTAATGATGATGATGGACGACCATTTTTGCAAAAAAATTAAATAGTTAACAATTCAGACAAAATGTTCAGGACCAATTTGAGACAAATTTATTCCAGATCTCTTCATCCGCCGAACACACATAATAGTAAACATGGTGAAACATTTGACTACAAAATATTCGTCGCCTGCCGAAACAGTTGCCATCACTTATTGGAATATATTTTGTAAAAGGGGCGGAAATAGCAATTTTCAGTGTTATTTCTATCAAATAATTGTTCACGTACAGTTACAGATGATAATTTGAGTTATGCTTACCGCATTGATTCCACTTAGTTGCTGTCCAGCTTGAAGAGAACAAACCAACAATAGAGGTAACAACAACGAACGATCTACTAAAACTTTTCCAATACTCCAACCAACTCTGGTATTTTTTTCGTTGTCTTGTTGTTCTTTTTTTAGTTCCAATATTTCTAAATTGACTGCAGCTTGCTTTGAATTCCTGAGTCGATTTAATTCTAAAATTTAGGAAACCGTCGTTAAAAATTAGGACAACTATGCATGAAATTTACCTTAAACTTACGTCGGAGGGCTTTGTGTTGATCTTTTTTTATTACAAACAAATACTTCGGGCTTTCAGGCAATAGTGGCAGTGTAAAGGCGCAGATAATCACAGGAATAACATATGCAGCCAAACAATGAGGCCAATAATCGGAATTACCTAAAACATAAATAAAAGATTATCAAATCAGTGTTATGTATATAATAGGTTATTATTCAGATAAAACTTAAAACTGTTGTTACAGTTGAAAGATATTCATCAGACCTTTCAATTGCAACATCCACATTTGTACTTTAAAACAGTATTTGTAAAAAATAAAAAAAACAGGATTTTTCTCTGAAGTCGTCGGTTTTCAACATAATTCATTTGTTCCGTTTATGTGCACCATACTGTGTATCATATATACATATATACACACAACTAAACTTATATGGAATCATCTGATATTTCTTATTATTTTAAACGAATTAACAAAAAACAATCTACAAAGTCAAAGAATATTTATTTTAAAACAATTAAATCACCAATACATAAAAATTACAGAATCCCATAAATTCTTAAATAATAAAATTGAAATTATTTATTTTAAAGTCACTAGTACACAAAATTTCAATGTACAAGGAATGATGTTTAAATTGTTTTTATTTATGTTTTTTTTAGTAGTCGGTGTGACCAACACTGGGCCTTATGCAAGCTCCAATTCGCGTGGGCATGCTCCTAAACAAATTCTCAACATTTTATTGTGGTACATTGCTTCATTTCTTCAAGAGCAGCTTGTACTAGCTGTACGGTATTTTGTGGATTATCCCATCGAGGTCTAATTATTTTTTAAGCATATCCCACAAATGCTCTATAAGGTTAAGTTTGACTGAGCAAGCAGGCCACTACAGAATAGTGATATCTTCTGCTTCAAGAAAGTCTGTAGTGACTCTGCTGGGATGTGGAGCTGCATGAAAATTGAATTTTGCACTGCACTTTTTCAGAGTCTAATTACAGGTTCTAGAACCAAATCAACATACCTGCGAGCTGTTAAAGTTGGTTGAATGGAAACTAAAGAAGTTTTTTCGCCGTCCATATTACTTCCCCAGAGCATAAGACTTCCCCCTTTATGTTTGTGAACAGATTTCTCTGTTTTCGTTCTTGCTTGTCTTCCTAGTCTTCTAAGTACACGAATTCATCGGTCATATGATTTTACACAAATCCTGGTTTCTTTTGAAAATAGCATATTTTGCCAATTTCCAATGTTCCAGTTTTGGTATTGAAGACACCAATTTAGGCGATCAATCTTGTGCTGCCTGATTAACTGGGGAACCCGCTCCTGTCTACTGCTGTATAGTCTTTGGGCAAAAAGTCTTCTTAGTATTGTTTCAACTGAAACACTTACACAATATGTACCTTTCAAAAGCTGCTTTTGGAGTTGCGGGTGGTAGCGATCGTGGTAGGCCGTTGTTACTTTTTAGTGACTTTATCTTGGTCTATTCTTAAGCGTTCATAACTCCTGCTAACTACCATAGATTTTTGGCACAACACCCTCTGTTACGCCTACCATTGCAACTATATCCCTCTGATACATTCATTGCTCCACAAGATCAATAATATTTCCCCTTTGCACATCCGTTAACTTCATGTAAGACATATTTCGTTTTTAAAAGCGAAAGTTCGTTTATTTATTTTCGTTTGATTTACAACTAAAACAAATAATCTATACCGTGCCGGACACTCTTATCTGTTTTGTTTTATTGGTTTGCTTATTTTCAATAAAAACCTTTATTCTTCGCAACAATAACAAGTTGTTTCAAAAGAAATATGTAGAAATATGTACATATATATATATATATATATATATATATATATATATATATATACATATGTACGCTACACAAAATATTGGATGGACATATGAATAGAAGGCAACAGCTCTCATATTAGCACTTCGAGGTAAGGCTGTCGAAATCTTCCAAAACATCCCAGAGGCCGCACAAAAGAACTATGAGACCATTGTATCGGCTCTAGAATTAAGATACAGCAGTCAAAATTTGAAGCAACTATACCAGAGTCAATTAAAAGCGCGTATCCAAGGCTCCAACGAATCTGTACAAGAATACGGAGCGGAAGTAAAAAAGATGGCATGACTCCCTAGGCCCGAAGCTCTGGAAGAGTTCTTACATAAATTAACCATCCAATGTTTCCTTGATGGACTACGCGATATAGATCCTTAGCAGATATTACGACTAGGAAGAGGACGTTACCAAATATTGAAGGATGCTATTGTCGCAGCATTAGAGTATAACGCCGTGAAGAATGTGTCCCGTCATCAACGAAAAATGCATCAAGTAAGAGGTGTTGCCGAAGTGGAAGAAGGCGATCTGAATACGCTGCACCAGGTATTGGTCGCCCAATTCGAAAAATATCTCCGCCCAATAGCTGATTCTTGAAACAAAAACGTCAAGGGTACCTAAAGTGTTATAATCGTGGATTGGTAGGCCACCTTCAACGTGATCTTACCACAGCAACGCAGTCCCAGGTTATCAATATCCACAATAAGACGAAGCAGAAGCGTCCGTGAGCAGAAGAAAGATCCAGATCTAAATCTAGTTCGTGAGCAGCACAAGAAAGATCCAGATCTAAAGCTAGTCCGTGAGCAGAAGAAAGATCCCGATGTAAAACTAGTCCTTGAGCCGACGAAAGATCCAGATCTAAAGCTAGATCGTGAGCAGAAAAAAAGATCCAGATCTAAAGATAGTCCGTGAGTGGCTGGACAACGGAGCTAGGCCACAGTAGCAGGAGATTGACAAATATGGGCAAGCAGTGAAGGGCTATTGTGTCTGCGAGATGACGTCATCGCTCGTAAATGTTCCAGGTGGAATAAGAACAATGCTCCAATTTGTTCTTCTAAAGTCATGTGTTAAGAACGTACTTGCAGAACTCCATGATAGCCACGCCGGGGGGCATTTTGGGATAAATGGACCCTGGCCAGAGTCCGTGACAGGTATTATTGGGTTAATTATCGGCAAGATATGGAAGAATGGTGCGAACGATGTGACCTATGTGCATCCAAGAAGGGGCCCAAAACGAGACTTAAAGAAAACTCAAACAATCCATCACCGGGACTCCATGGGAATGAGTTTCTGTTGACATTCTGGGATCATTTCCAGTAACAACATGAGGAATCAAGTATTTTATGGTTGCTATGGACTATTTTTCCAAATGGCCAGAATTAGTTGCGCTACTGAACCAAGAAGCACTCACAGTTGGTGAGGCCCTGCTTGAGAATGTCGTTTCGCTACCATTAAGTTCATACAATGTTTTATACATATAAATAAATCTACTAATAAATTAATTTTCTTTTAGGTGCCCTGGAGAGGAATTAAATAAATTCTAAAGCTAGACAAAATGTCTAATAGTTTTTCTAAATTTCTAGGTCAAAACCATTGACTGCTACTCCACAAGAAACTTATATTGTTCTACGATTTAAACACATTCCAACATTTTGGGTGAAAAATACAATACATTTGGGGTGGACCATCCTATGCGCCTCGGTCTCTGTACGGAAAACGACTTAATATCGATTTTTTTTTCTGCGCAGAAATATACAGGGCCAATAACAATATAATTTAAAAATAATGTGAATTATACAGGGTATTTCAAAAAAGAATGGCATATCAAAGTTACATTTTTTCTTATGGAACACCCTATATTTGATGTACATATATGGACATTTTTAAATTGTCCTTTAAAAATAAGCTATACTTTTATAAGGATTCCCTATACCTAAATACAGGGTGTTTTGGATTATTTCGATTTTTTTGCAATTATTAATTCGATGAACACAGACGGAGTCAACGTCTAGAGAATAAAAATCACTCTACTTACCTAATATATTACGCATGGACATAATCTGACCTAGCAATACACCTATCGTCACTCCCAGGGGGCACAGTACACCCGTGGATCCCCTTAAGTGAATAGGGGCTAACTCAGTTAAATACATAGGAACAACAGTAGTCGTGAGGCCTGAAAATAAATAAATTAATGAAACAAAAAGTTTTTTTCTTGGTCACACCAAGCAGTCAGATTATTTTTTAAATATACCAAATAAAAATATTTATTTGGTATATTTAAAGCACGAATCACATATAAATGAATATTACAATATGTAATAACAACTTTAGAAACTATGCCGTAAATTGTTATCGGTACATGTGAGTCACAGGTAAGAAAAACTTACCACTCAATGGGGGTAAGTTTTTTGGCCAACATGTTTGTACGGCATTTATAACTTAGGTAGGTAATACAAAAATAATGACATAATGACATTTATACATAAAGTGCCCTAGTCTGTCGACCAATAGCACGCACTTAATGCGCATCGCCCCGCCTACCTCGACTCCAAGATTGTGTATAAATAATCGCACAATCTTCGAGTGAGGATCAGTCGTTTGACCACGTTCTCACCTAGAGCATAGTACGCTTTAGGGAGTCGCCGGTCGGTGCTCTGCTTCATTTGTTACCGCAAAAATCTTAAGACTCTGTAGATAGTCTTCTTCACACATTCGAACTTGTTTTCTTTCCAACGATGGTTTACCTGATATAAGAAGTTTCACACCAAGTCTTTGTTAAGACTTGGTAAAAATCCACAAGATGCAGAAGTTAATATGGATAAATGCTTAGGGGTACTTCATACATTATACATGAAGCCCCTAAGCAGAGCGTACAGTAGAGTTGATAATTTCATAGGTCCACCCTTGCTGCGACGACATGAAGCCCAACTCGCTTTTTGACTACGCCCACCGATGAGAAGCTGTGGTACACACAAGCCTATGAATCCATGCTGTATCCAAGAGGACAGAGTTATCGGATGTTAAGACGTCAAAATCCTAACATTCCGCCATCCAGTTCCTAAGCAGACCTGACGCCTTCTGTGTACCAGATGCCTGAGACGAGCCAGTCTGCGGTAGGCAGGGAGTACAGTCCCTGCCTACTCTACCAGTATGTGGTCCGCGTCACCACGGAGGCCTCGGGCAAACTTGCCTACGTAACACCGTGGACAATGCAGAAAGGAACCGGAGAGCTGAGAAGCAGACAAACCCGTCGAGGGAGTTTGGTGCATCGAAGGAGGATGGAACCTGCCTAGGATGGAGATGCTGTCACCACCACCTCCCCCTGGAATCGAGGTAATAGTGCTTGTATTTGCGAACATTTATATTTTGCATTAAGACTTTTCTGTCTTAAAATGTTTATACCTTTTTTCTAATTGTTTATACTTGTAACTTTTTATCTTTGTAAACTTGGTAAAAACTTCTAAGACTTTGTAAAAACTTTCCACAACATCCAGAAGTTAATATGGATAAATGCTTAGGGGTACTTCATACATTATAATGAAGCCCCTAAGCAGAGTGGATAATTTCATAGGTCCACTCTTGCTGCGACGACAGTATATAGATTAATTTTTTTGCAACGCCCAACGGGAGTGAGAAATCTTTAATTTGAAACCCCATGCTTTGAGTACCGATATGAATTGGCGACATAATTTCTAAAGTTACAATATTGTCCTTATTCTTGTTCACAGTACCTAAACTTCTGTGAACCTTATTCGCAAAGAAAGTCGGGTTTCTCTTAGGCCAACTATCCGGCCAACATCAAACTCACTCAGTTGGTGGAAATTTGCACGATTTCGTACTCTAGGCATTGTAAACGACTTTCAAAAAAATCAAGAACTGCACAACGCTAAATTTTGATAGGATATAAGCTTAAAAGTTAAAATGTTTAGTGGTTAGCAAATTTAAAAAAGAAAATGAATAAAAATCGAAACCCCAAACTGATATGGCTGAAATTCTAATCGTTTATTGTTTTTACCAAGATAAGTCTGTATACCAAATTTTAAATAAATAAAATAATTTATAATAGGTGTTCGGATTTCTATGTCACTTAGTATACATGTCTCTTTATTTCTAAATATTAGTGACACAGTAATGTTTATTGTAGTATAATATTGTTTTCACTTATAAACTTACCTGAAGAAAATCCAACTAATAATCTTCCGATGAACAACAATTCTATCGACATTACTGGTCGACTTATAAAAAACACTACTGCAGAAAGAGTGGATAATCCAGAACAAACTGCTAACACACCTTTCCGGCCTATCTTGTCAGCCAATACCGAACCTCCCAATGATCCAATTGCCGCTCCAACCAAAAATATGGATACTATCGCCGACCATATTAATTCGAGTTGGATTACACTCGGCGTATCTCCAAATCTCTCTGTGATAATATTTCGACAAAACTCCTTGATTACCTAAAAGTCAAATACTTTAATGTAATTAAAATATCCTGTTAAAATATATAATAGGGATGTTGACTATTTTTGGGAAAATATTTAAAAACTGTGCATAAGTATCCAATAGAGCCCAAAATATTTAGTAATATATATTTAATACAACTAATACTTTAAAAATGTTTTTTTTTTATATTCTGTTCTGGTGTGTCTGATAGACCTATGGATGAGCAGTACAGCAAGAGATGAGGGCTTGCGACTCGGTGATACTGCTCCATAGATCCTTACCGGAAAGGGCGTAACGCCTGATATAATATATATACAGTCGATGGTGACGTGGTTTGAGTGGAGGTTAGCGTGGGGATTGACGCGGAAGTTGGCGCGAACATTCCTGACGGTGGAATTTTGATTAGCAGGTGGAGCGGACTAAATTTTCTTTATGAGAGGTCTCCATATCGAAGGTAACTGGATGCCGCCATCTTTTTTATTGAGACAATTTGGGCTTTTTTCAATTTCTATGGCTTCTCGGATAATTCTTGGTTTATAGAAGCGGATGAGGGCTATGGGTCTGGAGTTTTCAAAATCAATTTTGTGACCTGTATGAAGATAGTGAAATGGAATGTTTATAAATCCTATTTTGGATTCTACGATTCTTTTGACCTATATAAGATCAGGGGCATTCTGAGATTAAGTGTGAGTTTTAGATGAGAGCTTGTTTTAAACTAGAGTGCTCAGCGGGTCTACTTGCATCATCGCAAAGGCTTATTGATCTGGAGATAAGGATATTAATTACTGGGTTAATTTGTGAAGGTGGATGATGAGAGTTGGCATGCAAGTAACGATTTGTATGGGAGGGTTTTAGATAAACAGAGTGATTAGGATTGGTTTTTCTTTATGATAACGTCGAGAAGTTGAAACACTACAACGCAAACATGACGGTGTCCATATGCACAAAAAAATTAAAGAGGTACAGAGGTACCATTGAAGATA
The DNA here is from genome assembly GCF_040954645.1 of Diabrotica undecimpunctata. Lineage (NCBI taxonomy): Eukaryota > Metazoa > Arthropoda > Insecta > Coleoptera > Chrysomelidae > Diabrotica > Diabrotica undecimpunctata. The sequence goes on along the minus strand of NC_092805.1, from coordinate 55,717,669 downwards.
AATTAGGAAGATGGAAAGAATATATGCAAGAATTATTCGAAGGTGCAGCACGAAGTCCGACTGAAATAAACAATCCCTACGGCCTAGAAATAACAAACGAAGAAGTAACTATGGCCATTAAGCGGATTAAATATGGGAAATCAACAGGACCTGATGAGGTGCATGATGAAATTTTAAAGATATTAGAGGCACACCAAATCACAGCTCTTACGAAACTATTCAACAACATCTACGAGACTGGTTACTTACCAAAAGACTGGCTACTATTAATATTCATTCCACTTCCTAAAAAACCAAACGCTAGAAAATGTGAAGAACATAGATTAATTAGTTTGATGAGCCATGTACTTAAAGTACTCCTTACTATCATTCACTCGCGCATATACACCAAATTAGAAGAACACCTGAGTAAAGTTCAATTTGGATTCAGAGCAGGACTCGGAACGAAGGAAGCACTTTTTAGTTTGCAAGTTCTAATACAGAGAGTCCTGCGACGTGTATGCATGTTTCATTGATTTCGAGAAGGCATTTGATAAAGTCCCACATAGGAAATTAATCGATATCCTAAAAACAACAGAATCCGATGGTAAGGATATAAGACTGATCTCAAACTTATATCTCCAACAAAAAGCAACAGTACGATTAGAAAATGAACTGTCCGAGATCTTCACAGTCGAAAAAGGAGTTAGACAGGGTTGCATATTGTCACCGGCATTATTTAACATATACTTCAAAGGATGATTGATAACGTTGTAGAAGCATGTAACAAATACGGCCTAAAACTAAATTGCAAGAAGACAAAAATAATTATTAGTAAGAACATCAACATAAACGCCCAAATTACAATAGGCAATACACCGTTAGAAAGGGTGGAAAAAATATGCTATTTGGGCTGCAATATTAAGGATACTTAGGATCACAGCTATGAAATAAAGATTCGTATTGAAAAGGCCACAAGCTCTTTCAACAGACTTAGGAAGATTATCTGCAACTTATCCTTTAAGTATCAATATACGCATAAGAATTCTTAGATGTCATCCTCTATGGAGTAGAAAGCTGAAGCCTTACAGAAGATGCCATAAAACGATTAGAGGCATTTGAAATGTGGTGCTACCGACGTATGTTGAGGGTCTCATATATACACCACACAAGTAACATAACTATTCTCCAGAGGCTAAGAAAAGACAAAGAAATATTAAAAACCAATCCCAAGGTTTTTATCACTCTGTTTATCTAAAACTCAGCAATACAAATCGTTGCTTGCATGCCAACTCTCATCATCCACCATCACTAATTAATTCAGTCATTAATACGCTTGTCTCCAGAGCAATACGCCTGTGCGATGACGTAAGTAGAAGTGCTGAGCTATCTGGTTTAAAACAGCCCTTATCTAAAACGGTTACCGCGAAAATTATATTAATAGAAGCATTCGCAGACATCAATCTCCCTCGCAATCTCTACCCAAAGACTCAGACCCTCATCATACGAAAGCTTTTCTTCCTTACATCAAAGGTGTCACTGACAAAATCGACAAAATTCTTAAATCAAAAGGAATTAAGACAACATTTATCCCCCAACAAAAACTTTCATCTCTTGTCCGATCAATCAAAGACAACATTCCAAATAAACAACACCGAGTTTATGAAATTCCTTGTGCAGACTGCCTCCGATCTTATATAGGTCAAAGAAATCGTAGAATCCAAAACAGGATTAATGAACGTTCGATTTCTGTTCGCAATTCCGATTCAACTTCATCTCTATTAGGCCAACACCACCTTCATACAGGCCACAAAATTGATTTTGAAATCTTCAGAACCATAGCCCCTATCCGCTTCTTTAAACCAAGAATTATTTGAGAAGCCATAGAAATTGAAAAAAGGCCAAACTGTCTCAATAAAAGAGACATAAGTGTTGCCATTTGACCCTGTCGAACGCTTTGCGATAATCTATAAAACCCAAAACGCCGATACTTGTCACTTAGCCGCTGTGAAGTTACATGTTCCCACTGGAAAAAAGTTAAGGTGGTATGAAGATTTTGCATATATTTGTACATTTTTACAAGCGTCAAAGTGTACACTAAAATAACAAGTGAAAGGTTATTTACTAAGTTGTAATGTACACATAGCAAGGAAATAAAGAAGGAAAAAATAAGGGGTAGTTAGCTTAGAAAAGAGTAATAATTATTTAAATAATTATTATATATTCCAAATTGAATAAAGAACAAATCATTCATAGTTATTTAGTAACATAGTTAATGTATACATTTCACATTAAACAAAAATAAAAAACTTGACCTAGTTTAAGTGTATTACACGAGTCTCAAATATCAGGTCGCCAAGGGTTGTTTAAAAGAAAAAAATCACGTTTAAAAACATAGACTTTCGCTGGAAAATAACACGGGGACTCAGTCAGAATACGGGCTCATAAAAAACGAACGAAGCGGGCCAGACGGAGCAATAAGAAGGAGGCACTTGAGAGTGCTCCACGCAAGAAGCACGGGCGACCGAGACAATACGCAATGTGCCGTATAAGTGCCGGTATCTGGAGATTCGAAAGTTCGTGATAGCGCGCGGTACTTCAACAGACTGATCTTGAATTCCTGTAGGACTGGAGGCGTATTCATTAGCTAGAGCCTAAATACGCGAAGGTAACTAAGATCTATATACTAACCCAAGGAATATATAATAATACGGATTGTCCACCCTTTAATTCCTTGCTTTGTCTCTTCTCGTCTCCCTTCGCGCCTGATCGAATCATTATTGGTCATACCTGATATTTTGTTATCTTAGTTGTAGTATACAGTCTATTTAATACATTATAAACTCGAAATTTGGATTTATTGTTCTTCCCGGCCGTTACAGGTAGAGACTAGAAGAGATACACATTTTTCGCTTATGCAGTTCTCCGGCTTCTAAAGCAAGCCCATAGACTCACTCTTTACAGAACCTGAGACCTAGAAGTCCTTAATCCCCTTTCTCCCAAATCTCCCTACCCTCTTTAAATCCGCGAGGGCGAAACCAGTCAGTCCAGACTAGTGGGACCAGTAAGCCTTGCCCCGCTCGCAGGGATAAGTATCCCCTAAGAATTCTAGACGCATCCAAGGATATTGAGACAGGCGTCTTCTACAATGATGACAGCAGCATTCATTAGAATGGTGACAGTAGGGTTCCCGCGAATATTATATCCCTCCCCCCCCATTGTAACAGTGGTGACAGCGATTTATTAGAATGTTCCATATTCAAAGAATATTAGTAAATTGTAGCTTTAGTTAGCGCACAGAAATCCAGCACTTGTGGTTACACATAAATGTATTTTATACACTATAAAATGTATTTTTGTAAAAATCCTTTTGACGTAAGCAAGTTACTATTTTTCACATTTTCAAAGACGAAAATTAGAATTTTTTTAGGTTATAAAAAAGTAAACAACGTCAAGTAATAATGTGTACCTACTTTTAAATGTTTTGTATAATAATACATACATATGATTAAGTACTATTATGTATTTATTATCGGTTGCAGAAATACTATTTCTGTGTATATTACTGAAAGGTCTTCACATTTCTAGCTTCACTTTACAACGTGCAGAAGTTGCGAAGAAAGTGGTTACCGGAAAATAATCAATTCTTGACAAATTCGAAGTACTTGCCTTGATAAAGCCACCTTCAATGGTAAAAAGAATACAAGGAAAAAGACAGTTAAGATTTTATTTCACGTACAGTGCATCTGTGTATCCGCTTATACGTATTTCGCCCTAAAAGGGCTCTTCAGAACGACTATCCACAGTCGCTCTGAACGTAAAAATAAATCTTTTCTGTCTTAGGAAGCTACTCTAACATGGCTTCGTATGGACGCAAATAGCTACATCTGTTATTAAAATCCGTAAACTAATTTTCGAAACCAAATTCAGATTTTTACTTTAATCTGTGCCTTCTAAGAATTGCAAAACAGACGTTGATAAATATTAGTTCGAAAATTAGTTTACGGATTTTGGTAAAAAGAATGTTTTCAAATAGATTTTTATCGTTAGTAGGCAAATTTAGAAGTAATTGTACAAAAATTAGTATAATGTTAGCCGCACAACATACAACTAATATGACAGCTATGATATTTGCGAAGAAGAGACGTTATACAATTTAATTAGATTTTAATTATGGTATACTATTACTACTAGTATAATATTAAATTCCTTAAAGATAAAGAAAAATATTTAGATTTCCTTTTTATATTAATATAAAACGTTTTTAAAAATATTAACTAAGAAGAACATAAAGATTAAGAAAGTCATATAACAGAGACAACTAGCAAAGTGCAGAAAATAAAAAGAGAAAGAGAGAAATACTGATTGTAAACTACTAAATACAGTAAAACCTTCGTTAACCGAAACCTTTTAAACCGAAACATCGTTTAACCGAAACGGCTGACAGTTTCAATAATTTCGTCAAAAAAAAGTAAATTTTTATCGCAAAACGTAAACAACTTCATTAATTTCACTCACTGATTGATGCCTATTTGTGTTGGGAAATAAAAAAAACTAAGAGCTCTAAAAGATATTTCCGAAAAAGCACTTCCATTTTTTTATAGAAGCCAAATAAGCTCATGGATGTCGACCACTTTATTTTCAGAATGGTTTGAAAATAAATTCGTTCCGAGTGTAAAATCCTTTTTAAAATCAAAAAACCTTCCCATCAAAGCATTGTTGCTTGTTGACAATACACCAACTCACCCTCAAAATCTACGAAATGGTGACAATTGTCAGATTTTTGCCATCGAATGTCACGAGCTTAATTCAGCCGTTAGACCAGGGAGTAATAGAGACATTCAAGAGACATTATAGAGGAGTATTTTTAAGACATCTGTTATAACAGGAGACGAATAAATCCAAAAGTGTTCCCGAAATTCTCAAATCTTTAACAATGAAACATGTTGTTTATTGGTGTCCTAAGTCGTGGGCCAAGATCAAATTTTCAACTTTGAAAAAATGCTGGAACAAACTTTTTGATGGGATTTTGATTGACGATCCTGAAGAAGAAAATGGTATGGAAACAACAGAAGAAATTAAACCTTTAATAATAAGTTTGCCGGTATGTGACGAAATTAACCAAGAAGAGATGCGTGAGTGGTTAGCAGCCGATGACTCAGAAAGTAAATTCACCGACCAGGAGATCCTTGATATGGTTCTTCATACAGACAACCTGAGCGTATCAGACGACGAAAATGAGGACCCAACAGACAACAGGCAGCACGAGACCGCCGACGATATTTTCAATGCCTTAGAGGTAAAAATTTTATACAGTAGGCCTAATTAGTTAGGGACACAACTAGGTTCTTAATTTTTGTTTTCGTTGTATAAAGTTTTGTCCTTTTCAGATTGTTTTACGTTTCGTCGAACAATCGAGAGGCAAATCATAACGTTCTGCAAATGAACGATGCAAAACATCGTTGTCAAATGAAAACAGAAGATTTCTTTAAAAAAGCTTGTTAAACTTGTTCCTTTTCCTTAATTTTATTACTTTATTCTGTATTTGGACACTCAAAACGAGGGATATAAACAGATTAGAAGCTTTCGAAATGTGGCTCTATCGCCGTATCCTAAAAATACCATGGACAGCGAAAATCACAAATATAGATGTCCTTAAAAGAATAAACCAAGAACGCCAACTTTTCGAAACCATCAAGAAAAGGAAAACGGCGTATCTAGGTCACATCATGCGAAATGAAAAATACCAGTTCCTCCAACTTATAATCGAGGGTAAAATTGAAGGCAAGAGAGGAATGGGACGCAAGAAAATGTCCTGGCTCCGAAACATAAGGCAATGGACAGGGATTAACGACATACAATCTCTGATACATATTGCAAGAAATAGAGAATTAATGGAAAATGTGATCGCTAACATCCATTAGTGGATTTGCATCTAAAGAAGAAGAAGATTCTGTATTTGCTTATTAGAAAACATTAGAAACCACCTCATCGTATTTTTAAATATCAATACTTTGACCAAGGATACTAGGAAAAACAATGTCATTTTTAACCGAAAATTCTTGTTATCTGAAACGGCCTCCCCCCAATTATTTCGGTTAACGGAGGTTTTACTGTAGCTTAAAAATGAATTAATGGAGCGTAACTGTTTTCTAATTTATTCAATGTTTAAAGCACGTTTAAAGTGATTGTAAGACCTCTAATAATAGATAGGTAAAACGCATTTTATTGTTTTACTAACAATTTTAATTACGCCAAACAAAAGATATGCCATGAAGTAAAATTTGAATTGCAAAGTATCTTTTTTTAAATTTATACAGAAAATGGGAACAAAGGTTAATATTAAAGATAATATTAAAAATGTTTCGTAAATTGGAATTAGTGATTAGAAATTGGATTATTGATCTAATGCCTAATCCCCATTAAAAATACTTTTTCTAGAATGATTATCTATGATTCTACGATTCCAACGCATTATCTAGATACATATGTATAATGCTTTGCAAGATATGATAGAAAATCGTCTCGTGTTGCAGATGGAGCTAAGCGGTATATTAACCAGGACAGGAAACGTTCGCTCTTAAACTATGAAATGGATGTTTAAATCCGGTCCTTTTAGATGCAGATAATAGAACGAATCAACTTAAAAAGTAAAATTAAGACAAACTACAATAACAACGAATAAGTATTATTATTCCAATTCCCAATCATTCATAACAGAAATTTAATATCGACCCAACAACGCCATTATCTTAGAAATAAGAAATTGTCAGTTAATGACCTTTCGCTCTACTACAATATGTTCACGTAAGGAATTATATGTTATCAAAAATAGAATTAATATTATAATCCTTTTTGTATAGTCGTGGTAACATATATAGTAGAACGCTTTAGACGCGGCAACGTTGGATGTCGCATATTTTTTCTTTTTTAAGATGTCCGACCAAATGCCGTTTTATTAAGATACGCGTTTTAGTTGGGAAGCAGTTTCTTCGTAGAATGTAGAGTATTTTTTACCGTAATTTAATTATTGTGAATAGTAACGTATGATAACAACACTGATTTTGTAGAAAGTGCCAGTACCGGTGAGAATGTAATTCCAGAAAAAAAAGTATTCTCAAAGAAGGTTCGAATGCATTTAAATTCTGAAACATAGCAAGTATGTTTAAATATGTACAAAAATCTTCATAAGATATTCGGTTTCGATGAAAAACTGTTAATACAAACAACTTGTGATTTAACAGAAATTCCACTTTTAACTATACACAATCCTATCGCAAGAAGCAATGTGACTGCAAATGTCCAAGACCTATAGACGCTTCTCTTCTAAAAGGATTGAAAACCACAATACACAATTGCTACATGAAATACCTACAACAGAAATATTAAGAAAAAAATTGGAAACAACCGGTCGGAACATGAACTGCTGTGATAAAATTCTTCAAAATCGGTTAAAGAAAATATATATATATATATATATATATATATATATATATATATATATATATATATATATATATATATATATATATATCTAGAACAAAAATTACTAAATATAGGCAAGAAAGTAGGCGAATTTACTATTTATATGAAACTTGGTATGATACCCACGATACAGTTAAAAAAGGATTGACAGATAGTTTAAACATATCAAAAATGCTATCAAATAAAGGATCACGGCTAAGTATTGTACATTGCGGAGGATGTGAGGGATGGGTTCCGAATGCTTAAAAATTATGAGGGAAGAACATACAGGATTGTTGTTGTTGTTGACTACCACAAGAGTTTGAAAACTCACTGATCTCAAACTTGGAGCCCAATAGTGTCATAGTGCTTGACAATGCTTCCTATTATTCCCTACAGCTCACTAAGATACCAAATACAACTTCAAAGAAAGCTGAACTACAAAGCTTATTTTGGAATTAAGGAACATGATTTGTATTTCGAAGATTTTTATACAAACAAAACAACCTATTAAAGTTTTACACACGAAGCAATTTAACAAATTATACGCCCTAGAGAGTATTGCCGAAAAACTTGGAGACACACTATATTGAGACTTCCCCTATTTTTGTGTGTTTAATCCTGTAGAGATGGAAAGAGCATTTTCAGGAGATGCTAGGCACGCCCAGGGAAAACGCAGATGAAATTGTCGAAAACCCGCAGAATGTAGACTTGCGTATATCTTGCGAGGCCCCTTCCAAAGCGTAGATAAGAACAGCTATCAGATCTCTGAGAAATAACAAGTCTCCGGGAATCGATAACATTGCTGCCGAAATACTTAAAACTGATCCGCATCAAACTGCTGAACTTTTGATCCCCATAATCCGAGAGGTGTGGGAAACAAACCGCATTCCAGCGGGCTGGAAAAGTGGTAACATTAAGCTTCCAAAAAAGGGCAACCTCACACTGTGCAAAAATTGGAGAGGAATAACCTTGCTTACCGCAATAAATAAAATCTTCACGACCATCATACTTAAAAGATTAACAAACAAGATTGAATTTCGAGCTGGTCAAGCAGGCTTTTGATCAGAATCCTCCTGCATAGACCACATTAATACTGTGAGGGTAATAATGGAACAATCGGTTGAATGGAACACACCCCTATACATGGTTTTTGTTGACTTCGAGCGTGCCTTTGACAGCTTATCTCATGCTGCTTTATGGAAAATTTTAGAGCTAAGAAACATCCCGCATAAAATAATTTCCATTATAAAGTCTCTGTACACTTTTCCATTATAAAGTCACTGTACATTTCTTTTTAACATAGTAGACTATGTTCTCTCCAAATTAGACTCCGGCACAAGAGGGATACAATGGACGTTAACCACACGCCTAAGCGATCTGGAATACGTCGACAATATCTGCCTGTTAGGACAAAGTTTCCAAGATGTGGCTGATCAGTTGGAAACACTTTCCACTGAAGCCAATAAAGTAGGTTTGAAAACCAATATTAGTAAAACCAAATCCATGAGAGTAAATGCAAGAAACAATACGCTATTTACTATCAACAACATGCAGTTTGAAAATGTGGAAAACTTTACGTAGCTTGAAAGTGTCATAACAGAAAGTCGAGGTACAGAGGACGATATTTGTATGAGGATACAAAAAGCTCAACAAGCCTTCAGCTCAACCCTGTTTGGAGATCTTGCGAGTATATTACAAGGACAAAGATCCGCATATTAGAGTCAAATGTCATGTCTGTTCGACTCTACGGAAGTGAAACCTGGAAAGTGACAAAAACCCTTACAGATAAACTGCAGGTCTTTATTAGTAAAAATGTATACGTTCTTATTTTCTGGCCTAACATCATCAGAAACGAAGATCTACTACACCTGACCGAACAAAAAAGGGTAGAACATCAAATAAAGTCCAGAAAGTGGAGTTGGATTGGTGACACCCTCAGAAAAATTAATTCCAGTATTGCAAAGATTGCCCTATAGTGGAATCCCCACGGAAGAAGAAAAAGAGGTCGCCCAGTATAAAATTGGAGAAGATCCATCATGGACGAGATAAGAGGTCAAGGAAAGTCTTGGAATGAGGTGAAGGCCTTAGCGCATTGCCTCCGTGCCGAATTACCCTATTCCATATAAGTATCGACAAAGTGTATATAAAGAAATTGAGAAAATGGTAAAGGATAAGATTATAGAAAGATGCGATTCGCAATATGTATTGCCAATTGTTATTGTTAAAAAGAGTAATGGAGATTTGCGATTGTTTTTAGATGCGCGAAATATTAATCAATATACTGTCTGCCAATATGAGAGACCTTTGAACATAAAATCAATTTTCGGGAGAATAACGGGATCACATATTTTTTCTAAAATAGATTTAAAGCATAGTTTTTGGCTAATTCCACTTGCGGAAAATTGTAGAGATTATACAGCGTTTTCCATCGACGGGGTAGTTTATCGATTTAGAGTAGTACCTTTCGGTTTGCAGAGTGCATGTGCAGCTTTAGTTTGTGCATTACATACTATCTTAAATAAATAACGGTGTCTGTGCAAAATTGCTAGCAGTATTTGAAGGTCCATACAGGGTGCATAATGAAAATGGAATCAACAGTTATGTTTTAAAACACAGAGACTGGAAATATCAGGGGAATATTCAATATAAATGATATATACAAGTACCACGAATAAATCAAACCTACATCCAATTTTTTTGTTGAGTAGATACATGGACGGTAAAGTTTTTTTTTCTGTAGTTTGAGGGAATGGATGAAAGATAACAAAAATTTGTAAAATCATGTTATAGTTATATCATATTTAGATATAGGATTTAATTTTATTGTGTCGTGAAGTTATATTGTTTTGTGAAGAAAATTTACAATTTTAAATTTACGGTAAATTTCGTACTTTTCAAATTAGGATAGGTATTTAAGATTAGTTTAAGTAAATAAAATGTTATATTAAAATATCAAATCTACCTGCATTTTTGCAAGAATTAATTTCGGTTACCACGAAACAAGTCATTAAGGGTATTAGTAGAAAGTAGATAGTCTTTGTCTCATATTTTTGTACACAGTTATGGGAATTGGAAAGTGTTGGCGTTTGGAGAATTGAATCGAGGATGTTGATTGGTCAACAGAAAATTATGGAAGGGATTGAGAGACAAGAATAATTTTTGAAGCAGAAAAAGGGAGCATCTGCTGTTGGACGAGAAGTGAGGAAAGATCAAATAGACAAGTGTGTGTTTTTTTAACGTTGAAAGAAACGTATAGATTTTGTAAAAATAGTAGTGTCAGTAAGTTTTGAAAGCTGATTTGCCGGATGAAAAGGGTGCAGAATTTGTAAGTACAAACAAATTATTATTCCCGGAGAGCTTCGTAGTTAAGCAGATAGGGGCAATCCAAAAAGGAGATAGAAACGTAAGTCAGGACGTTCCTTTGATCGACAGAACTGTTTTTATAAGCAGAACCAGGGAAGAAGTTTTTCGATAGAGAGTTAATTAAAGTGAATCATTTTCATAAAGTGCAGAGAAAAATTTATTTAGACGAGACAGTAGATGGGACTAATTTTCTTATTGTAATTTTATATGTGAAAGCTATATGATTTTTGAAACATTTATTTCTAAGGGATTTCATTAGTTGTATAAACAGTTTTAAAAAGATTTATTTCACTATTATATTTTAATTGTATTGCACAAATTTAAGTTTGCTTTTATTTACTCCTCTTATTTACTTCCTCTTGAACACTATTAAAGATAAAGGTATTTTTTGAACTCAAGTAGGAACCCTGAGATAAGAAAACATATGAATTATGAAATTAGCGTCGTTAATAAAATTTATTCAAATATTCGTAATAAAATTCATAAAATAAAATTTTTTGTTTTAATCGTACAGAGTTAATTTGGGGACAATTAAATAAGCATAAAGCGTGCAAATAGATTTCCTAAATTGTATAACAAGTTTTTCTTCTTCTTCTTCTTATGTAGAAATTACTCTCTATGTTTTTCGTAGTTGCCATACCATCGTTTTTGTGGTATTTCTACTGATCGTCTTCCTATCGGAACCGTCTCTCGCCGTCTTTACGACTCTATTTGTCGTCATTCGGCTTATATGATCGTTCCATTCTACTCCTCTATTCTATTCACAGTCCTTGATAGTCTCGACCTTGCATTTATATCATATTATCTGTACCATAAATTTTTCATAGTCACAGTCATAAATTAGTCTGCGTCTGCATATATGCTGCATGCAACAGCATCTATGCTGTTTTTAACATTCTTTTGTCCTGTATCAGATCACGTTTCTGCCGCGTATGTCATTATTAGTCTGATGACTGTTTTGTAAATTCTAATTTTCATTTCTTTCCTGATATTTTTATTTCTCCATATTGTTTCATTCAGGCAATTTGCAGCTCTGTTTGCTCTATTCACTTGATCTTCCACTTCTCTTTCGAGCTTTCCGTAGATAGTGTTAAACTAGATATTTAGATAACTCCATTATTTGTTTTATTATCTGATCTTTCAGCTCCAAGTTACATCTTAGTAAATTTGCTGTTATAACCATGCATTTTGTCTGTTTTGGGAAAATTAATAACATATTCTGGCGGTTATATTAAATTGGTGCAGCATACATTGTAAATAATCTTCACTGTGAGAGAGTATTACTGCGTAGTCTGGATGGCAGATTATTTTAAGTTGATTTTCTCCCATTTGGTATCCTTTTTTAGTTCTTAGTTTTTTTATTATTTCATCCATTATCAGGTTGACCAATAGAGGACTCAGGGAGTCTCTCTGTCTTATCCCATTGCCAGCTTCAGTTGGGTCATTTAGTTCTTCTTCTACTTTTACTTTTACTGTATCGTTTTGGTAGATATTTTCGATTATTCCTAGAGATGTCTCTCTTGTGTACAATAAGTGGATAACGTCCTTTAATTTGACCCTGTCAAATGCCTTCTTAAGGCCCACGAAACATAGATATGCTGGTTTATTGTATTCTAATGATTTCTCTTGCACTTGCCTCATTGTCATTATAAATATTACGTTAGTGCATGATCTTCTGAACAATGTAATTGAGGTAAAAAAAGAAGTATCTAATATTACCAAAGAAGACTCGTAGAGAATCGCCAAAGTGATCAAAGTTGAAGAATACTATAAGAAGATTGGGCACTTCCACATTAATGGTGGAAATAAATTTACTATTGAATTTAATGATGGTTGGGACGCAGAAAATACGGAAGAAGGAGAAAATGAATTAAGCGTATACGTATTTTAAGTAATTACCTTGATTATTGTTGTGTTGTGCAAATAATATTTCGAAAAATTATATGTAATAATGAAAAGACTCTCGTTTTTAAAAAGTTGTTTTATTTATAGGTAGTGTATTTTTGAAATAAATAAAAAATACAGCGGGAATATGCTGGCATTTTTTGCTTTATTTTAAAAATTTTAAATTGTATATGTAATAATTCTAACAATAACAGTAATTACAAAAACTATTCTACATCGGTTATCAAAACAAGCATGCGATAAGAGGGAGAGTCCCTATAAGGTGAAATGTAAATAAAAATTAATTTTAGCACATAAGATTTTCCTGCTGTAACGGTATATAACTAAGTTAAAAAAGGTGGTATAGTAGGCGATACTGCAGACTAACGCGAAGCTTCATACTATGTGTTCTGTATTTTAAAACTTAAATATTTTTAAAATTTAATAATTTTTTTTATTTATTTATTATTATTTTTTATAGAATTTAACAAAATTGAAAAAGTTTACATGTTGTATAACGGACTCTCCCCTTCGCGTAAATGGACTCTTTTAATTCTTTACATTCAAAGAAAGGAATTAAGCTATCTTTATTAGAATCTATGGAAATTAACAAATTAAAAAATACAGACATATTTCTGAATAATTAACTTAAGACAAACAGTTCTTCCCTCCTGAACGTATACAGTTGAAGACTATAAAGTGTAAACGCATATCGAGAAAGTCACTCTGCCGAAACAGCTGTGGTGATAATAAATTATAATAAATTTTGTGGAAGTTTTGAAAACAAAAGTTTTCGGTGTTTTATTGTTAGATATCTACTGTTATATTGAGGGTAACATGCTTGGGAAAACGGAGTGATAATTTGGATCAGCATGATCAGGGTCCTTTCGTTTAAAAACCAACGTTTTTTAAAATTAAAAAGGGAATTAGTGGTTAGGTAACCGATTTTCACTATTTGACAATGATTTTTGAAAATTTAATTTAATTTGATAAAATTTAATTTTTTTACGCTTTTATATAATACTAGAATGTGGCCCGATTCTAACGAATCTAGGGAATTCTATGTAGATTTATTTTGATATTAAGAATGAATATGAAAAATGCAAAATAAAACGTTTTAAAACGCACAAAACGGTACATTACAAATAAGCTGTAGTATCGAAGTATGTTTACCACTTAGTAACAAACAGGCTTCGGTCTAATAGTAGCCATTGTTTCTCCACGGGCGGTAACAAAAAAAAGCCGATTGATGTTTTTTATCTTAATATATTCGTTATTTTCTCCCCGTTATTTTCATTTGCTATGTCGCATGTTACGATTCGATCAGTTGTTTATTTTGTACTCAGCCAGAGGCCTTCATTAAGTCAATAAATCAAACTTTGTCTTACAGTAAATCTATTTTTATCCATAGTGCCCTATGATATCTCGTATGTCGCTATTCGTTCATTAATAATGAAGATACTGTGCAGTCGCCTTGTTTGTTTTTTGTATCTTAATATATTCGTTATATTCTGTTCTTTTATTTGCTATGTCGCATGTTAGGATTCGATGAGTTGTTTATTTTGTACTCAGCCAGAGGCCTTCTTCAAGTCAATAAGGCAAATTTACATTATATTGTGTCTATTATCATGCATACTGCCGTGTGATATCTCGTATGTCGCTATACGTTCATTAATAACTGTGTAGTACTCTTTTGATAGTCGTCTTGTTTGTTTTTTCTATCTCAATATAATCTTTATCCCCTCCCCTTTCATTGAACGCATCACACGCTCCAAGCGAACCAATAAAAACGGAGATATGATGTAATGCCAGCGCTGGGGTCTTTGTTACGGACAGACAGACAGGCAGACAGAAAGACAATTATATATGTTGAGACTGTCGTGAGGTATCTCATATGTTGCTATAGGTTCAGTAATAATGAAGATAAGGTGTAGTGCCCTATTGCTAGTTGCCTTGTACGTTTTTCTATCGTAATACAATTGTTATCCCCCCTCCTTTCATATAACGCATCATACGCTCCAATCGGATCAATAACAACGGAGATATGATCTCCAAATGATCCTCAATTTTTTCATTATAGTAAATATTTAATATTTATTTAATTTTATATAGAAATACTAACAACTTTGTTGCAGAACTTTGTCCGTTGGTTAGCCATTTTTTAGTAGATACAGTTGTTTGTAAACACGTTAGGTTAGGTTAGTAATATAAATATGTATATATAAAGTGATGTGAACACAGAATTAAGATAAAAAATACCAAAGAAAGTCTAGTTATTGAAAAAAAAAGAAATACTAAAATAAAGAAAAAATGTTCTTTCACCGGTGTTTTTTTTTAAACAACAAGAAAATTTTCAAGATTGTCAGATGGAGTGATAGCATCTTAATCATAATTTAAAACAGATTGCATTATAATGCTACCTACCTCTGCAGGAGTATTTACAACGCCTATATTGTATCCTACTGGTAATGACAGTCCTATGGTTGTTGCAGTTCCTGCCAATATGAGCAGAAACGTCCATCCTGGGCGTTCTATTGAAATATCCTGCAAATGAGAATATTTGCAAATATAAGAAAAGAAAGTTAAAAAAAATCTGAAAAATATTTTTGAAGCTTAATACAATAAAATCTACAAAAATCGAGTAAAATGTGATTAAATAAAAACAATTCTGGCTTTTTTCTCGGCAATTCGACATTATTACAAAGCCAGCGAGAAAACTTCTAATGGGTAGGTTATCGACTTTAAATGAAGTTGGTTGGCAATTCGGCCAGTTCCTAAACCAGATGTCAATATTATGACATTTATGATTTGTCTTAACAGGAAAATTCTACTACTTTTCTACGGACCAAGGTAAGTTTTTAATTTTTTTTATTTATCTTCATTATTTTGTTGTTTTAAATAACATTTATTATAGAATATTTTCAAATTTAATTTTATATGTTTTAAAAGTATAAAATTTTTATGTGAACATTACTGTTTCTGTAAAATTTAATGTAAAGATCTGTCCAATTTGTTATCATATTGAGCTTTTTTATTTAACCAGTAATAATTATAGCTAGTAGGTAACCAATCTGTATTTTTTTATTTCTCTAACAATCTTTCTTTAGATTTAATAAATAATTCTAATAAGTTCATTAAAAGACCATATAAGGCAAGTGTGATTGTTTCTTTTCCTTTGGCTATACATTGGTTTATACACGGTTCACGATTTGTTGATAGCTCACTACAAGTTTAACCCTAATTAGAAAACTGAAATACAGAGAGGATAGGTAATACGATATAATAGTAAAAACCAACCTGAAACTGACGGTTTAACATGTTTTCGACTAACCCACCTTATTTCTGAAGGAATACAATACATTATAATCCTATTACGGGGGTATTTTGAATGGTTAGAAATGAACGACCAGTGTCGTAGAGTATATGATTGAAACATTTCTTTGAACTAAATAAATATATTTTTTACATTCTACTTATGTAAATTGTATTTTTTAATAAAACTTATTTATTTTATTCAAAAATAAGTTTTTTGCCATTTGTAAAAGATACACTTATTTAATTAAGGAAAAAGGCGCCAAATGTCTCCTGGCAAAATTTCCAATGTGTTTTAAACGTATCCATTATTTTCGAATCCGGAGAAAACTAATAAATATTTTTGAAAAATTCAAACGCAGAATGAAAGATTACATTATTACTCAGGGCAGAAAGTCCCTGAAAACTTCTACAATGTTTATTTTAATATGTTATGTAACAGGGGTGAAAATAAAAGAGAAAATATAGTATAATTTTTAATTGAAAATATTGCATGCAAAAGAAACTTTTTATTTATTCTAAAAAATATTTCATTCTGCCTTTAAATTTTTCAAAAATGCTTTTTAGTTTTCTCAGGATTTGAAAAAAAAAATGGGTACATTTAAAACACATTGAAGATTTTGACAGGCGACATTTTGCGCCTTTCCCCTTTTTAATACCTTACGATTACAACTACTATTACTTACCTTATATAATTACGATTAGAAAACTATTGAAATTCAAAATAAATAGGATCAACTTCGAAATCCGAGTCGTCTTGAGGGTTAATAATTAGGTTAATAATCTCTACGGTCGCATCAATTATGTTATCAAGTTCCCACATTTTTTGTTCTTCTTCTATTACATGTCTTACTGCATCTTTCCAGTTTTGTTTTGTAATATGTTATAAAGACTCGTATAACAATTCACGTACAGCTTGTATTTTATATGACTTATTTTTTCTAGCCACATAACTTTTCATTTGTGCCCAAATGAGTTCAATTGGATTTATTTCGCAGTGGTAGGGTGGAAGTCTAAAGACTGTGATGTTTCGCCTTTCCGCCATTTTGTCAACTACGTATTTCTTGGACTTAGATTTGTGTTGCCGGGCAATTTTTAAAGTTCTGCTTTTACCATTCCAACTTCGTAAAGCAGATACTTATTCCGCAGCCAGTCAAGAATATCCTGTTTCTTCCACGCATTCGTTAGAAGTCTTTTTACTAGTCGTGAATGATAAGGTGCATTATCTAATACTATAATTGAATTTGGTGGTATGTGTTTAATCATTTGCTCAAAATACTCTTCGAAAACATCAGCTATCTCCTCGTGATAGTCTTTTGTGCTTTTGGAATGAAATTCCAACAAACCATGCTTAACAAATCCTTTTTCACTGCCAATGTGAGAAATTATTAATCTACTGCCTTTACCAGAAGGTGGGGAGATACCAGTAGACCAACCTTCCATAAAGGATTGCCTATAGCTTAATATATTTTTATCTGACCAAATTGTTTTTAGAGTATGACCTGAGTTTACCCACGTTTCATCCTGGTAGAAGATGGGCGTTTCTTCAGCCCGGAATTTTCGTATAAATCTTAGATAATTTCTTCTCCAACATCATCTTCTCCTCCCGGTCAATCAAAAGTGATTTTCGGTCTGATTTCTCCCACTGGAAATTTAATTCTTTTAAAACTTGCCACAATTTAGTTCGTCCGATATGAGGCAAATCCGGGTCGTCTCTAACTTCTTGTAAAATTTTGTTTAGGTTTGGTATTTCTTTTTTGAAAAAAAATCCATGAATTTTCCTTCGAATACCATTTTTGGCAAATTCATCAATTTCAATAGGCTTTTTCCCTCTCTTTAAGTTTTCGTTTGTGTTTGGGTTAGCTATACCGTGTTTTTTTCTTTCTGATAGGAACCTATATAAAGTTGACTCTCCTACGCCAGTCATGTTGGCACAACTTTCGACTATGTTGCGAACAGTGTTTGTGGGATTCTGAGAAACCAGAGCATCGTGAACATTCAGGACAATAGTCTTCTCTCTTGGTGAATAGACAGACTTACTGACTGTACGCAACAGTACCGGTGTAAAACTTGATGATGAAGCCATCACAAACAATCCAACAAAACGAGCACGAGCGAAAGGTACGTATATGTTCGTAGGTATATGGAATAAAAAATCACTCCCGCACTGCATATAATTCGCAAAAGAAATATTCGAGACGCTAATTACTGCCGTAGACGCGGAAACACCGACGAGCCGTAAATTACATGCGATCAAAAACGTACTAAACAAAAAAATTGTTTTCGTTCGTAATAACTTCACCCTTTCAAGTTAAGTTTCGAATATAATTATATTATTAAAAATCTGGGGAATTCCATCTTAATTATCTTGCAACGAATAGTACATTCGGATATGAATTCCAGGATTTCTAGTAGAGTGATTAAACGCGAAGATTAGTATTGAAATATCGAAAGAGATACGGTATTCTTATTTACAAAATTGTTAAAGGTTGAATTCTTATTTTTATTAATATAATATAATAACTAACATTAGTCGTGAAAGTTTTAATTGTTTTTTTGCTAAATATATTAGTATTAAAATATTATCAATATTATATATAACAGTATTAAAACATTATATTATTATTTAATGAATAAACACCTTAGGAACGCCTATGATTTACGACCGTTTTATGAGTTTGAGGCATATTTCGTGCTCTCAACAATTTGTGAACAGAGAATAGAAAAAGTTAAACTTTTATTTTTCAACGAATCCTTTAAAATCTAAGATCTTACGTTTTCCTTGTCTCTCCATCGCAATGATGTTTTTGCCCTGATCCGACATAATATTTAGCGTGACGCGAAAACTCTAGACGCGTGCCGTAACTTTGCGGTATACAGTAATATACTGCCGTCCTCAATTAAAACTCGGTATTTACAAAAAAAATTTAAAATCGAGTTTTTGCTATATGTGGTTTCCTTGTAAATTAATTTATTCTTCTGCAATGTTTAAAATCAGTATCATTTTATTTACTACCAAAATAAAGAAATTGGAATATGCCGTATGTGCCAAACTTCAATGGTTGTTTCAACTAAAAAGCGGCATGTGTTAGATGTCTGTAAAGTTAGCATATCCATTTTATAAGGCTGAATTCAGACCAACACCATAATTTATTGCTAATTAATTACGGAAAGAAAAAAATGATTGCTGTAGCCGTTTCCGAGAAAAAGTGGGTATGGCTAGCTTTACGGTAAAGCTAGCATAGCCATACCTAGATCTCGGCAAGGAAAAGGGAGCGGCATATTTTATTGCTATTTAATTGTTGATGATTTGTATATTAACCAATCCCCAAAAACTACCCCCTAGCTCAAAACACGCCCCCATAAAACCGAGATATCGGCCAAAAGGCAAACCGCAAAGAATTGATTGCTAATTTATTGCCAAAGTTTTATGTCAAGAAACAATTTGTTGCTGATTTCCCTGGTCTAATACATAATTGTTTGCTGATACATAGTTGGTTTTAACTAAATTATTTTTGCATTTTTTAAATATACTTATTATTTGTATTTTGAACATTTATGACATGTAGGTATTTTGCGTATATAATAAACAATTATAAGCCATTTATTTTTCTTTTTTGGACACTGTCCTTTCTTGTAAAAAATCATATTTGTAAATAAAACGCCGATACGCCACTATCTCTGATCCGATGTCCGCTGCTCATTAAAACGCATTAAAAGATTTAATCCGCATTAAAAATTTAAAAAAGTATGACTTTTTAATTACGGCAATAATAAACACGACTTTTTTTCTAAGAACATATTTTTAGAAAGTTCAACTATCATTATAACGTTTTGTGTTAAAAAATTATCAAAACATATAGAGTCCATTTTCTTGTATCATTTCTTATATCGTTTCTGATATAGAAAGTTATTTATGTTTTCTTGTATCGTTTCTTGCACGCACATTTGTGCTCTGTGTGACATTATGCAAGTTCTTTTACCAGAAATTGTATGTGATTCGGCACATGATTGGTCGAAATTTTAACACATATAAAAATAGAACTGCAGTACCTAATGACCCAAAGCCAGATGCTACTGATTATTTTTTAAAATACTGTGGTTCAAAAATGAAAGAAATAAAATGTCCCAATATTAAAACTAAATTGGAAACCACAATTTTTTAAGATATTCAAGAGGCTGTAATGGAAGACAGAAATAATAAATAATTTGGTTGTAATAATTTATTTGTTTTTTTTTTACAAATTATGTGTTTGAATGGCATGCTCTTGAAATTCTACTCTCTTATTTGGAGATATAAAATAATCTTTAAACTCATCACGAATTTTTAAAGCGGTTATGTATTGTTTGTAGTAATACATTTCCTCCTACTTTCAGTAGTTCCGATGCTGTTTGATCCAATCCCTGTGATTTATTGTTTTTCAATTTGGCTACTGCTGTTCTAATCTAGGTTATTGTTGGTGGGCACTTTTCTCTGAGGTCTGCTTGGTCTAATATTGTATATCAAAGTTCTCCTCCAGCCGCCATTATGACAGAATTTTACGTTTTTGCGCACAAATTGGCGCATTTCTTGTACAAGAAACTGCAGCGGACACAAATTCTTATATCGTTTCTGATATAAGAACTATACGCTTGTATGACACTATCCATTTTTTGTGATATCAGAAACGATATAAGAAATGATACAAGAAAATGCATAGTGTCATACGGCCTTTACACAATTTGATCATAATATGTTATATATTAATAGATTGTATTTATAAATACTTATTAAATTTAGATTAATAGCTTTAAAAACTAATTATTGTTGTGTATTGTGATTGTGCTATGCCAAAACAACTAAATAGTCTGTAGAAAGCTCATAAGCTTTCATATAAGATAGATTATTTTGAACAAGAAATAATGGCGGGACATTATTACTATTAATGCTCTAAAAGTGGTAAGTTTAAAATTTAGAATGTATAATTTTGTAGTAAAATGTTTTCTTATGTATTTTAGTGTGTTGCAGTAATCTTAAAACTAAGTGTATTTACTATTAATATAATAGTTTGACAAATAGTTGACATTTGAAAAATTCCTCAGTTACTAACTATTCTGACGTTTTGGCAACGCTGTGGGGTTCTGACGTCGTAAACCTTGAATGACGTGCACGCATTTTTTTATGAAAAATACTATAGCCGATTTCTCGGTTTTAAGTTGGCTGTACATACCGCGTTTTATTTGAGGACCGCAGTATACAGTCTGTCCCAAACCCTTCTTTCAGTGCGTCACTAATTTTGACGTCATATAGGATTTTAAGAATGTCGAGAATTATTGCATGACATTAAAGTTAAATTTGACAATCGTAATCTCTCTTTTTCTAATTGAAAACAATTTAATAATTTTAATATTAGTCTTTGTTCTTTCTCGATATATTATCTCGGCATATGTAAAATATTTTTATGACAATAAATTAAAAATTAAATTTTATCAGTTGACATTGTTAAAGTACTGTCAGGATCGAGACAATCTGCGTCAAATTATATTTATGCGCATGGGATATCTATTTAGCGTATCTATTCTAAACTCCAACCAATTATACATCCGTAAGTAGAATTAGCTTTACGATAAATAATTTTCTAAGTTCTATGTATAATAATCACAGACTCACGTTTTTTTCTGTCACTTCTAGTTTAATGTGTTAGAGAGAATTCGATCAATTATGACGCACTGAAAGAAGGGTTTGGGACGAACTATACGAAGAGTTGTGAAGCTACAAAGAGAGAGAGAGAGAGAGAGAGAGAGAGAGAGAGAGAGAGAGAGAGAATTGAAAAATGTATCTCTTTTTCTTGTAATAATAATAATAATAGTACAGTAGTAATAAGTAATATTCTTCCTCGTATTATGGCGTATAATGGCAAGGTACTCACAGACTCACGTTTTTTTCTGTCACTTCTAGCTTAATGTGTTAGAGAGAATTCGATCAACTATGACGCACTGAAAGAAGGGTTTGGGACGAACTATAGGTACATAATAGACACACATATACACTTATAAAAATAAAATGACGTTTAATAACAAAGGCCATTTTATTTTTTTATAATTTTTTTTATAACAACTCGTGAACGATTAGATCGATTTTACTAATTTTTATTTTGAAATATAATATTTGTAGAAATCCAAAGAAGGTTTATCAGGAAAGAAAATATGATGAAATTGTGAGAATAGTAAAAACAATTTTATTTTCACATTCAAATAGTTATATATACCCTTTGGACTGACGTCACTAAAACCGTGGCTACCTTTACGTCTATTTACCTTTTTTACTTTTCACACGAATGACTGAGTTCGATTACCCTAAGTACTAAGAAATCATTTGTTTTTTTAAATCCATTATAATGGTAACCAAAATGAAGTAATTAAACATAAATACAAGATCATAATAAAAATTTAAATTATGAATAAATTCTATATTATACGAGTACTTAACAAATTTTAAAAATTACTAAAATCATTAAACAAAATTTTTAAAGAATAAACTTGGGATTTTTTATTTGTCAAAGAACAAATGTCTGGTAGCGTCCAGAACTGGTGGCCATTATACCATCCGGTCAGTAGATCTTCTCACGGAGACAGTAGTGGCTTCCACTAAAATTATTTTAATGGTAGCCAGTACCCAGTTCTTCTCGAAATGTGGTGAGTTATACGTGTGTACTACATAATCTTCATAATATACATAATCTGAATCAAAGGAAGATGTATGAGTTTGATGAAGATTATAAGAAAGCAGGCCGTTTCTCATCCGCAGAAATCTTTTGTGCAGCAATTTACTAAGCTACAACTTAGTTTGAATCGCCAATCTTCGAAAGGAGACGGAGCAATAAGAAAAAGAAATGGTTATTAGTCATGTTAGGGACGCTTGCGCGACTGAATGAAAACCCTAACACCAGGCCTTCGCCAGAAGGTGACACGAGCTTTTTTTTTTACTTAAACTTGTTATTTCGACGGTGTCCAGAGCTCTACTAGACTAGCTGAAAGTACAGTTAGGACACACGACAATAATGGTTGGAACTAGTCACGTGACTCCGCTACTGGCAACTAAATACTAAACCCAGTTTGTGTTTTTTGGCTGGAAGTAGCTACTGAACCCAGTTGGCTTAAGCTGTCAGTACCCGATAACACAAGGACGAACATAGTTGTTAACATGTTAACAATGCATTTGATCAATAACAAAATAATTAAATATTTACTGTTAATAGTAAACGATTTACTGTAAATACTTTCTTATTATTACTGTATGAAATACTTACAAGGAATAATATTTGTTTAAATTAAATTTAGAAATACGTTACGTTTTAGAGCTACAGTGGAAGATCTGTCGCGTTCCTAGTGAGAATCCTGAATAATACTCATGTATAGTCGGTTCGCTATATTTACGTGGATTTCGGATTAACAAAATTATGCTAATGACTCATTGATAACCAGTTGCAGTAAACGACTTCCCAGAAAATTAGGTAAAAACTGCATTAATGGTCATATTTTAAAATACATTAAAATAACATTAGGGTTGGTATAAATTTGTTACAATATTGCACTTGAATTGATTCTTTGCCAGTGTTGACATTGTATGTTTGGTGGAAATATTTAAAAATGCCTAGACGTATGTTAGATGTAGATAGTCTAATTTGTAGTGTACATAAGTATTTTACGGATGAAAAAGAAAATGGCGGTCCTTTAAAATCGGTAATGTCTGTTCAACAACGCGTATGTGATGATCTAGGAATTAGTGAAACCAAACTAAGAGGAGTATTACAAAATCGCAATAATGAACGGCCGAAAGAAGATCACCGAAAAACTCGCCTATCATTGAAAACGAAAGATATTCCAGATGGAAAAAAATTTGAAATTCGTGATACCATTTATCGAATGCGAGCCAACAAGGAACATGTGACCTTAAATACAATTCTCTCGGAATTAAAAGATAGAAAATTTGACGAAATTGGCAGAACAAGTCTATGGCAAGTGATACATAATTTGGGTTTCAAATTTCAAAAGGAGGATAACAGAAAAGCCCTTTGTGAAAGAAGTTCTGTTCTGCATAAAAGAATTAACTTTCTAAGAAAATATTCTCAATTAAAAGAAGAAAGGGCAAATTTTATATATTTAGACAAAACATGGATATTTTCTAGGGGTGCAACTAAGAGAATATGGCAAGATGATAACGTAAAGTCTATCAAACATACTGATGGAGAAGGGAAGCGACACATAATTTTACATGCAGGAGGAAAATCGGGTTTTATAGAAGGTGCTGATTTAATATTTTCATCTAAATCAAAATCAAGTGACTATCACGATAATATGAACACAGAAATGTTTGTAAAATGGTTACATGAAAAACTTCTCCCAGGTTTAAGTGAGCCTAGCGTAATTATTTTAGACAATGCACCTTACCATTCTGAAGTATTAAACAAAAGTCCAACGAATTCTTGGACTGTTAATAAAATTAAAGAATGGTTGACAAAGGAACATATTATACCATTTACACAACATATTTTAAAATCAGAATTATTACGCTTGGCAAATATCCACGCAAAACCAAAAACCTTTGTTGTGGATCAGATTATTGAAAGTTACGGTCATCAAGTTTTACGTCTGCCACCGTATCATTGCCAGTTTAACCTAATCGAATATATATGGGGAATAGCAAAATAATATTATGACAACCATATTGGGACTAACGGTTATAGCGACGACGCAGTTCGGGAAACTTGGCGAAAGGCACTTTCAATTGTAACTCCAGAAGTGTGGTGCAACTGTATATTCAAGTGCGAGAAACTAATAGAAGATTGGTGGACTCGTGAAAATAAAATAAACGAAATAAGTCCAATCATAATAACAATTAATGGTGATGACAGTGATGATGATGACGATTATGATATTTTTGATGATAATGACTGATTTTCATTTTTGTTGGCAAGTTAAATTTTTTTATTTTTCATTAGAAATTCTCTCCATGGAACAAATATACATAGACCATATTTTCTGTGTGAAGTGTAATATAAAATTATTATTAGGTTTATATTAGCCACATTAGACTCCATTAATGAAGTAATTCTCCTTATTATACTGTCAATTATATAAAAGATTTTCCATTATTATTTAATTAAAAAAAGTTATGGATTATTTTTCATTTCATTTGACCAGTTGATATTTCCCTAAAGAGAAGGTAATTAAAACTGGGTACTTACAATAAAATTTTTAATCCGAAACCCGCGTAAATATAGCGAACCGACTTTATTTGTTATTGAACATTTGAAAAATTAGTTTTAGGATTTTGGATAACCTGATTACGAATTAACCTTGACGACAATGTGGACACACAACTCACGAATTATTATGGTTATCTAATATTTGTTTTTCTTGCGTACTGGCATATACCGTAATGAGTTTATTTATTTAAATTATTATAAAATCAGAAGATTTGCATTAATTTATACAAGTAGAATTGTATAGTATACTTTTATCTTATAATAACCGTTTTATAATTTGTGTTGATGGTCCACAGACTGTCTCTGTCAAGTATCCCCGAGAGGTGTCGGTACAGTTGTTAGAGAAGTGTAGTTATAGGCCAATTTAGTTAATTTTTACTCAACACAACTGTATAGACGGGTTTGATAGTCAAAATGTGGAGTATGAGATAGTAAAAAACGATTCTCATTTAGGGATTCATTAATTTTTTAATGGAACTATTTTTAATAAATAATCAAAATATCAAACTCATCATTAATCGTACAATCTCTCAAAGTCGTAAACTCTGTATGATTTAGTTCAAATTAAATGGCAAAAAATATTCGGAAAGACTGTTAAAAACACAATTTTTAGAAAAAAAAAGTCCTACTACCTTTAGGAGTCAAGATAGCCACTTTTTTAGATAGAACAACATTAAGAGTTAAAGTTAAAAAAAAAAGATTGGGAAAAGTCAAAAGTTTTTAACAAAACTATTAGGAAAAAAATATTGTAAATTATTTGAACAGGAGAGTTGTAAACAAAAAGTACTTTCGTTCCGACTAGAGTAAAAAAGTGGGAGCACGGAATGAAGGGTCAGCCGCGCTCTCCAACAAATCCAATGCGGTTTCAAAATAGAGTGCTCGGAAAAAATTACATCTCGGGTTCTACTGGACTAAATTTGATCTTTCTTTTTTTAAACTGGGGTACAACGTTAAAATAATAACATTTATCGTATTTTCGTTGCAAAATTATCCAAATCAAATGCATAAAGCAGCTACTAGCTTTTTATTGTTATTCTTTTTATTTAAAATAAAATTCTATTAAATAAATATTATTTATAAACATTATTAAATTGATATTTATAAACAATTTTTCCATATACTCTTATTAAATTTGACCAAATCAGTTTTTTAGTATTAAAAAAATATATTTAGAACAAAAAATCTTATATATAATAATTATAAGAAATTATAACTTAGTCAAGAAAATGATGGTCAAAAATGGTTTAAGCATTTAATTTTTTTTTACCGTAACAAGATTTTTAGGTTAATTAGCTCATTCTGAGCAAAGAATGAGCTAATGTGTGTATGAGTAGCTTTTCTCTTAAATGCATCGTTTTCGATTTACTAAACAATTTAATGTATTATAAACCGGGAAATAAGCCATTTTCAAGCCTCAAATTAATATCTTAAGTTTAGCAATCATCAAATTAAACCTTAAGCTCCATTTTACAAGATCCTTAAGAGTTTTTAATAATAACTTTATAGCAACCCATTGTTTTTTAATTGTTAATTTGTCTATTAGTTAAGCTGTTTCCCGAAGAGTACCTAAGCATATCCCGAATATCGCTAAAAGGTGACGAAAGTGTACTAGCTCTAATCAAAAAGAGTTTGCAATCGATGAAATAGAGTCTAGGTGAAAGTTCGGATAAAGTTATGACCAAAAACATCACTTCTTCTTCTTCTGGTTGTGCCACTTCTATTGGAGATTGGAAATCATCAAGGCTATCTTGATCTTGTTTACAGCTGACCTAAAGAGTTCATTAGTGGTACAGCCAAACCACTCTCTCAAATTACGCAACCATGACATTCTTTTACGGTCTGTATTCCGTTTCCTTCTATTTTTCCTTGCATTATATTTTGAAGTAATGCGTATTTATGTCCTCTCATCATCAGGTGACCCAAATATTCGAAAAACATCACTAATTGTATGCTATAATACATACAATTTCATAAGATAGAAGGCCTAAATGATGTTTTGAGTATAACAGGTAAACAAAAAAAATGCAGTGTACACTCGTTAAGACCATCAGAGTACGTATAAGAAAATGTAAAACAGTACTTACTTTCAAGTTAGAAATCCCAGAATAGGAGTATACCAGAACATATTTAAAAATGTTCTATTCTATATATTTTAATTATTTAAATAATATTAATACTATTTATCAGTAAATACATCATAAATTAGAAAGTAGAATATTGAAAGGAATTAAGGTCACACTTTATGATAACAGTGTCGTTGACGCAAATAGCATGTACTGTGTAAAACGTTGTTACTTATTTAGGTACATGTATACAATACATTAAAATGAACTATTTACAAACGAACGATAAATAAAAATCAATGAAAAAATTTCTCAAAATAGTTTAACAACCTGAGAAATAGAAACAGTTATCAATCAACAACAACCGATCAACCTTTTTGACGATATTAATTAATATTAAGGGAATATCTAGAGATAAGGAAGTTTTATTATCTGAGATGTGTGCCAAACAGAAATGTGGCGTGCTTTTAGTTTAGTTACAGAGGGCCGACTTTCCCCCAAACTGGAGTTGATGATTAGAGGACCACATAAAAAATATGGAAGTAATATCTTTGCCCGGACTATCCTTAACATATTATCATTTATTCTCATTGAATTCAACAATGTAGAAGTTCTTACTATCTGCACATTGAATTTCTCTGTGACCTCTGTATACAAGTCACGTGGAGATTTCAATTTTAAAATTACAACTGATACACAGTGCCAAACTT
Organism: Diabrotica undecimpunctata; assembly: GCF_040954645.1. Lineage (NCBI taxonomy): Eukaryota > Metazoa > Arthropoda > Insecta > Coleoptera > Chrysomelidae > Diabrotica > Diabrotica undecimpunctata. Next base: position 55,689,643 of record NC_092805.1, on the reverse strand, counting down.
CCCTCTTCTTTTAGCATCGATATCAAACAAAAATATCAGCTCAATCTTAAAAGTATATTAGGGATGCAATTACTCGCACCCAATAAAAACCAATAATGTACACTTTGAATGCTGGAATAAAATTACAAATGGTGTGGGTGGCGAAATTTAAAAAATCGTATATCGAACTCTGTGAATCCTAAAGACTTCTACCAAACGTCATTTTGAAGAAGAAGGATAGAAGTTTTTTTTGTAAAACAATACCTATACCGATATATGAAAAAAGTTATGGGACAAAAAAGAAAAATCGCGTTTTTTCGTGTTTTTTTTTGTTCCGTTTTTTTAATATATTTTCGAAAAAAAATATATATTTTTAGCTTTAAAAGGTGACATTTTGAGAGGAAATTGAATTTGGTGGTGTATATAAAAAGTGCATAAAATTCATCCAAATGCAACGCATCCGTTTAAATGGTAACATTCCGTGGTTTTTTCATATTTGCGGGTCCCTTGACCATATTAAACAAAAAACCACTTTAACGTTGTAGTTCCTTTTAGCCCTCTTTTTTTTGGACATAATGAATAGTCTAAATTTACTTATATTACATACAAATCATAATCGGCAACTCAAACTGACAAGAAAATACAGCAAAATAAATATTTACTTACCATCTTTTTATAAACTGATTATAACTGTTACTAAATTTAGTTGTAAATCATAAAATCATTCAATATTGTTTAATGCAATAATTAAAATATTTATTTTTATTTCTTTTGATAACCTCTTCTTGAAGCATTGCCATAAAATTCCTATCTGCTGTTTTTTAATTAAATAAGATTTATCTCGGTCCTTAGTGATAAGAAACTGATGAAGCACTGGACAATCTAGTTTGTATTGGCCAAATATTATTTTTCAGTATCATTCTTTTTATTTACCATTTATCGTAATAGATACAAAAACATTATTTACGTAAATGTTGTGGCATAGATAGGACTATACTTTGAAAATATTTTCAAATATACAGGGAGGAACAAACTTTTCGTTTTTTAATGGACCACTCTGTATATTTTTACATTACTGAATTCTTATCGATGTTCTCATTTTTACAATATAAGATTACGCAACGTTATACGAGGTAGATCAAAAAATAATAAGGTTTTTTTATTAATTTCGTAGCAACACCCTGTACAGTATACTCAAACGATTTTTAATATAGCCAACCATTGTCCAAAATTATGAACATAGCAAAATATTTAATTTTGGTATAAAAGACTAGTTGAAACTAGGAATGAGTAGAGTTTAGAGAGAGTTTATTTATTTAACTAATTAACAAATACAAATATTGTTTGTAGCAAGTCAAAAAAAACTAAACAAAATGAATATGAAACGTAACTTAAATATATCACAAAAAAGAAAACATATTAAACAGAAAAAATTAAAAGGACTCGGGTCTCCCTTTCCTCGATAGCAACTGTAAATAGTTAATATCATTTTAAGGGTTTTTACCCACATACTTGCTAGCTTCACTCATGTACACCTAGTAACTGCACTGATAATGGACTTATTAGCACGAAAACGTCCTGTGATGTAACCCGAAAGGGTAATTTTAGAATATAAAGAATAGCTTTTATATAGATAAATAAAAAATTTTATGGTATGAAGCTTCGCACTAGTCTACTGTACCGCCTACTGTACCATCTTGATGTCAAATCTATACAATTCTATAGGGTGTTAATGTTGCTACGAAATTAATAAAAAAATCTTTTAAACTACCTCGTATATTATTGCAAAACTTTATATTGCAAAAACGATAACATCAAGAAGAGTTCAAAAATGTCCAAATAACAGGGTTTTCAATTAAAAAGAGATAAAAGTTTGATCCATCCTGTCAATATGGGTGGACCTGTATATTTGAAAATATTTTCAAAATATAGTCCCATCTATGCTCCAATTTTAATCTACCTAATTTGTTTTCGGATATTATAAATTAAGTAAATTTTACAGGGTTAAATTGCAGGATAACTAGTATTAAAAACCAAGAAAATATTGAACAAATACTAAAAAAAAATTTATATCAATATTTTCAAGTATATAAAATAACTTCTGGTATTTTTTATATCGAACGTCGATCAACCATATATATATATATATATATATATATATATATATATATATATATATATATATATATATATATATATATTATATATAGCACAAATTAGTCAACCTTTTCACCTCTAAATAGGAATCAATAGAACGATATAACAGTTATTTAAGGATCTCTACTTCGTCAACCGTTCGAGCTGATTCCGATTCAAACCGACAAGTCCAACTAATGTCTCCAAAATCTTTCCACTTTCAGTGGTTCAAGCACAGAGGTGCCACCTGCTTTGGTGGCGAAGAACTAAATAATTAAATAAATTGTTTCCTGTCCTCTGGGCTGTCCAAATGTGCAAATATTAGTACTAGTATTTAACATAGTTTACTAATGGATTGCTTGAGATGCGTTTTTAAGATAAAAAGGGCCCTTTACCCTAATTCCTAAAACCCATTATATGCATAGTTTTTGTTTCTGTGGTTTTAAAGTTAATTGTAAATATTTCGTGTAGTGTTTCATTATCAGTGTATTGCAATGACCATAAATTCTGTTGTGGCGGCGTTAGAAGATGGCTATAGTCAACGCGAAATGACGAGAAACATTGGTATACGTCTCTCGAGTATGTAAAGTATATGGCGACAGTACAAAGAGACCGGTCTGCTTACTCGAAAACCTGATTTAGGTCAAGGCAGAATTACAGCAGCTAGAAATGACCGCTTTATCGTTAATGGTGCTTTAAGAAACGGAACGGCCACAGCAGTTTCCCTTCGAAATCATCTGCAAGAAGTGAGAAATTTAAACGTAAGTGAATGGACAGTTGAGAGGGAACTTTATGCTGCTGGTTTATCTTCTCGAACCAGAGTAACTGGACCGCCGCTTTCCTGTGAACACCGAATTGATAGAATGAATTTTGCACAAGAACACTTGGCTTGGACAATACAGGATTGGAGTTGTGTATTGTTTTCCGATGAATCGAGATTATGTCTTACGGGCTCAGACAAACGTGTAAGAGTGTGGCGACATCCAGGCGAGAGATATGCTCAAGCATATGTTGCCAAGAGACTTCCATTTGGTGGAGGGTCAGTTATGGCACGGGGAGGCATTTCGTTTGACGCTCGCTAGAAAACGACGACGACGATGATGTAACGGACGAAGAAATTCAGGAGGATTTTCAGAACGACGAGAGTGATGATTCAGACGACGTAAAAGAAATCATTACTGGAAGAAGAAAAAGAAACTCGGAATTATTTTCGTTGACATTTAGGAACGTCGAAGAAAGTATAAGAACTTTCGATGGCAAAGACGAGTATTCCGTACGTAAGTGGATCCAAGATTTTGAAGAAGTAGCTGAGATTATAGGGTGGAATGATTTACAGAAACTAATTTTTGGAAAGAAACTATTACGGGGATTAGCCAAATTATTTGTTCAATCGGAAAGAGGAATAAAGATGTGGTCTGTGCTAAAGAAAAAGCTAATAGCGGAATTTGAAGAAAGATATTAGCAGCGCTGAAATTCACAAGATGTTAATGAATAGAAAACTTAAGAGAGATGAGTCCGTGCAAGAATATGTACTGCACATGAGAGAAATAGGTAGTAGAGCCAATATAGAAGAAGTGATTATTAAATATATTATTGACGGTATACACGACGATACTAGTAACAAAATAGTACCAAAGGAGATGCAGGAAAGTAATCCATAAACCAAAAAATGAAAGAGCAGGATGTTGTTACAATTATGGAGATGGCCTCTATCTCCATAATTCCATACAATTATGGAGATAGAGGCCATATATCAAAGAACTGTCCTAATAGGAGCAAGGGACTTAAATGTTTCAGTTGCAATAAATTTGGACACACATCTAGTATGTGCACGCCAAGGCCAAGCACAGCCGCAGCGGAACCCAGCACGTCGTCAATTATATCAACGATTGATGTAATACCCAGCAGTGCAGTTAAGCTCAACATTAACGGTGTAGAGCTGATGGCTTTATTTGACACTGGAAGCGAAGTAACGGTTATCAGGCATGACGTGTATGAAAACCATTTTCAAGGCATTAAGTTGAGCGCAGAAATTATAAACTTACGAGGAATTGGTTCTCGACATTGGGAACTTTTACCCAAGTTTTACATGTTAAAACTGGATGAAGATGTAGAGTTGAAAATGCATGTTATAGCAACTGAAGCATCTCGATTCAAGGCAACCGTGGGAAATGATTTGACTAGAAAAGCCAATGTTGTTATAACGGATGGTGAAATAAGAGTACGAAGAAAAGAAGACGAAAATTTTCTTATGAAAATATCACTAGACAAAAAATACGAGGAAACTATTGAAGTAAGCCACATTATCAGTGGCTTAGAGATTATCAATATCTGAGAAAGAAGACGTACGAGAACAGATATAAACCTGGCTAGATTAAGGAATAATACAAGAGAGCAGTTCCGATTTTGCAAGTCCGGTTGTATTGGTAAAGAAAAAGGACGGAAATACCAGAATTTGCTGTGACTGTAAACAAACGTGTTGTAAAAGATAGATTTCCTTTATCATTAATTGAAGATGTAACTGATAGCCTACAAGGAGCTAAATATTTCAGTACTATAGATCTTAAAAACGGATTTTTTCACGTAGACGTCGAAGAAGGAAGTCGTAAGTATACATCTTTTGTGACACCCGATGGACAATACGAATTTCTAAAATGCCCTTTTGGATTCTGCAACAGCCCAGCAGTTTTTCAAAGATTCGTCGCTCACATTTTTAGAGAACTCACTAGAAATAAGATGGTAATGTATTACATGGACGTCATTATTTTGAGTAATACCCAACAAGAAGGCCTTTAAAGCCCTTCAATATTAACCTCCTAAATTGAGTAAATTATCACATCATCTTTTTCTTGGTCTGCCAATAGTTCTTCGTCCATTTGGTGACTTATCTCGTGCTATTCGTACTATCCTAACCTCTTCCATTCTAGTAATGTGTTCGTTTCCACTCCAGTTTCCGTTTTGTCACCCATCCATTTATGTCTTCTATATTGCATGCTCTTCTTATGTTTTCGCTTTTCTCCCTACCCAACAGACTTTTCCCTGATATTCGTCGGAGTATTTTCATCTCTGTTGTTTCTAGTAGTCGACTCGTTTTAGATGTGTCAGGTCTTGTCTCCGCCGTGTATGTTAATATAGGTCTGATCCCGCCGCTTTACTTCCTTTTAAGCTTTGTTATCGTAATTCTTCTTCAACATCTCCTAACTAACAATAGTAACACTGTAACTAGTTATACCTATTCCCAGATATCTAAACCTTGCTTCCTGCTTTATTATTTTCCGATAAATTTCGATTTTACATCGTAGTGGGTATTTCGATGTCATACATTTGTTTTTTTCTGCTGATATTATCATATTGTATTTCTTGGCTGTTGTATCGAAGATATGTGTTAATCTTTGAAGCTCGTCTTCTGTCTCGGCGATTAACGCGGCGTCGTCTGCATAACATAATACTTGGATTTCTTTGTTCCCCATTCTGTAACCATGACCTCTACGTACTGCTTGTATTACTTCGTCCATTATTATATTAAAGACAAGTGGGCTTAACGAGTCACCCTGTCTGACTCCGCTTTGTACTGGTATACACTGTGTTAGTTTTCCATTTATCTTTGCCTGTTTTCGATTATGTAAGTATTTGTTTTCGATGGTTTGTATTTGATTGGTATGTTTCTTTTATACAATAGGTGTAAGACGTCTTCGACTTGGATGCGATCGAAAGCCTTTGTCAGGTCTATAAAACATAGATATGCTGGTTTATTGTACTCGATGGCCTTTTCTGTGATTTGTCTTAGTACAAATACGGCGTCTACGCAGAATCTTGAACTCGTTGCTCAAGTTCGTTACTCGTTGGTTATTCTGTCTGGTCTTGGTGACTTTTTATTTTTGAGTGAATTTATGGCTATCTCTACTTCCTGAAAACTGATTCCTATTTCGGGTCTTAAATCAAATACGTTATTGTGTTGATTATTATTTTCCTTTCCTTTAAACGATTCCGTCAGGTATCTTTCTCATTCGTTTGCTGGTATGTTATTGTATTCCTTCAATTCCGCCATTTCTTTTCGTTGGTTTCTTATGAATCTCCATATTTGTTTTTATGTACCGTAGATGTCGCTTTCCATCATTTTTGTAAACTGTTCCCAGTATTCATTTTTTGTTCTTCTTTATAACTGCTTTGTTTCATTTCGTATTCTTCTATAGTGTCTCGGGATTCTGGAGTATTTGATGTTTTGTACTTTGTGTAGGCCTCTCGTTTTTGTTTTATTTCGTTTCTGAACCATGGTGTATTGTTGTTGTTTCTTTTGTTCAGCATGACTTTGCGTTTCTAGAGCTTCTGTTGCTGCTTCTTCAATGTTGTTTTTAATTTTCTCCCAGCTCGCGTTTATATCTTCGATGTCGTCTATTTGTTTCAACTGTATCCTCTGTGCTAGCCTCCTTTGGTACATTTCTCTTGTAGAGTCGTTCCACGTTGATTCTATATTGAATTTTTCCTCGGTGATTTCCCGTAGAAAATGTTTTTTTTTTGTTATTTTCATTCTTATTTTTGCCTTGCTAGTTTGTGTTCACTACCTGCGTCTGCGGAGTTTAAAGGTCGGGTATCTAGAGTCAGCTTTGGGTGAATTTTTCTATTAGTGACTATAAAATCAATCATAGATTTGTTCCCCCTGGAGTTTTCAAATGTATATTTATACTATAAGCTAAAAAGCTTTTACTGAAATGTAAAATTTGCAATTTTTCGAACAGCTCAAAAGGATAGAAAACGATACTTTTGTTTAAAATTATCCCAGCTATATTTTTTATTTGAAAAATTTTTTCGACGGTGTACTAGATTCTTGGTAAATTGATTTTTTTGCGTTTTTGCCCCCCTGGGAGATTTTCGGGAAAGCCCGGGGGTAAAAGTGGTAAACTTTTTTGGGGTTCCAAAATTAATATGGTCGGCAAAATTCAGCTTGTTCGTACGATTTTTAGAGGTTCAGTGGCATTTTCGTCTCTGACGACTGGAGTATATAATCAATTCCACATTCTAGAAAATAAGAATAAAACACTTTGGTACAACTTGTTTGTTAATGTTTTTATAAGATAACAAGGAAACTTGGTATATGAATTAAAAGCAGTATTTACATATTTGTATTTTATTACACATTTTTAATTATTTAAAAATATCTATACATCCGACTTTGCAAACAATTAATAAATCAATTATAATGTTAATCACCAAAACTTTCTTTATTAAGCCAAGTGTATAAAATGGAAAGAAAATCGTGCAACAACTATTTTGCGTATTTATTTATAACTATGACAAATTAGTATTTTCTTCCAATAAGTATTCCCATACTTATAATTGTGTCATATGCAAATGGCAAAACACTTCCAAAGCTAAAAATTATCCAGAACCAATCGCACTGCCAACCATTTAGTATTAAGCCTGTTAGAAATATGGATGAAGTAGCATGACCAGTAACGGCTGTATGTTTGTTAAGGAAAACTGTATATAATCTATTAGTAATGCAGTATAATATAATAAATAATAATACGCAAAAACACAACTTAGTAAATAAATTTTTAAAAGATGCAACACTGCAAATTACAAAATATAGAGTAATCATATACCAACAATAGCGAACCTGCATAATTTTTTATTTTACTCTTTTTTCGATTAAGTATATGGCATAAAAAAGTAATTTTTGCAAGAAATTTTAAATTTTAATGTGGAAACTCAGACAATAGCTAACCGAGCGTAAGGTGTCTGATAACCTAAAACTTCGAAAATAAACAATGTCCTACAAAATATTATTGTTATACAGTGAGGGGTAAAATTATGGAATAAATTAATTTTTTCGAGAATAGGCGGCTGGAGACAGATCTTTTAAATTATGATTTTTTGGCATATACGAGTATATATACAGACACCGGCATATTTAAACGAACAACCATAAAATCTGAGTATTTTCACTCTAGTCTATATATTGTTAATATTGTTTAGATAATACGAATGTTGGTGAAGTATTTTGAATATGTATTAGAATGGTATGTACTTGTAGTACCATGCGAAACCTGTTTAACCCGTATCCGGACAAGGTGGGTCCAACGGGCCCAAGACGCCAATTCTTTTATCATAAACTGATAAAAAAATTTTTATTGAATTTTATGCATCACTGAATTTGTTTAGAAATATGTTTCCTTCAACATAGTCATGAGCTATTCAAAATATTCATTATCATTTTTGAAATATTTGCGTCGAAAGAATTTTGTCACGTAAAGGGGCAACACGGGCCCGTCGGACTCGGGAAAGGAGATTTGTATTTATATCTGAAGTTTAAATCTTTGTTACAGAAGTTAATCTGGCAGTCAGGTAATGTTTTTGTGGATTATTTAAAAGACTTTTATGATTCCGAAAATTAAATAATAAAGTCTAAACGTGTAACAAACAATGTAAACATCTCTTTGATTTTAACATCAAAGAGATGCTTACAATAGGTGTTGTATTTATTCTAAATGAATTTTAAAAACTGATAATCATTGTTGCAATGCAATAATATTGTTAGGTAGGTACCTATACATAATTTGAAATAAATAATGCATCTGCTATCATATATCATTGTGATACGCAGTAACGACAATCGCTTTATTAACAATGTGTTCTGGGAAAGGCCAGAGGGAAGAAGTTCTGTAGGGCGGCCTAGAAAAAGGTGGAAAGCAGCAGTCAAAGAAGATCTAGAGAAAATGGGAGTGCGACAATGGGAATTACGGGCACAGGACCGACAAACATGGAAGGCAATAGTAAACGCTGCAAAGACTCACGAAGAGTTGTAGCGCCATTGATGATGATGATGATGATGATGATGATCTGCTATCATTCGTTTAATATCGATGTTAGTGTCGACAACTAAGCTCCTAAAATTATATTGAATTAGAGTTAAAGTAAAACCATTATCAGCTGCAGAACTGCTGTTGCTGATAATTTATGGGATTCTGATGATGACGAATCTCCTGAAGTAGGTGGCACTGAAAATGACTCTGAAATTGAAGATCATCTTTCGCAAGAAAGAGAAAATGAGGATCAGTAAGTAGTATTGAGTGATAATGAAGAAGAACGTGTAGCTATAAGTTCCCAGATTTCAAAGTGTGTAATTTTTGAAACTAAGGATGGAATTAACTGGAAGAGTCAACCACAACCGACAGGACGTATGTGATCTTGCGACATAATAAAAAGCAAAGTGCCAAAGTAATGTTAGCCCCTGGTCAAAGTGTAGATGATCCTGTTGATTCCTTTTGTTTGTTTTTGGACGAAGAAGTTGTGAACGAAATATTGAAGTGTACAAATAAAGAAGCCGAAAAAGTCCTGGGGATAGAGAACTGGAAATATTGCGACTCTACAGAGCTATATGCCTTTATTGGAATACTACTAACTGCAGAGCACCTGAGTGTCAACATCCATAATGTAGATATATGTACTTTGGAGTAAGTTTTATGGACCTGCTATATTTAAAGCTACCATGGGGTTAAAACGATTCAAAAATTTGCTAAGATTTGTTTGATTTGAGGATAAGGACACAAGGAACGACAAATTAGCAGAAATACGCGATGTGTGGAATCAAGTCAACCAAAACTTTTAGAAATACTATTTACCAGGAAAAAACAACGGTAGATGAGCAACTTGTTCCGTATCGAGGTAGGGGTCCTTTCAAGCAGTATATGCCTTCAAAGCCAGATAAGTATGGCATAAAAATATAATGGGCCGGAAACATATTACCCTTTTGGTGGAATACCATATACAAGAAAAAACGGAAATACAGTAGCCAAAGGTCTTGCATCTCAAGTTGTAAAGCAACTCGTTCAGCATTATTATAATTCCAAGAGGAATGTGACTTGCGATAACTATTTTACTGATCTTGCTCTTGCACATGAATTATTGGCAAATTAACTAACTCTTGTAGGTACAGTGAAAAAAAAATAAAAATTTGTTCCTCGGGAATTTCTACCAAGCAAGAACCGTTTAGAGAAATCTTCAATTTTCGGATTCTCACCAAAAGCATCTCTTGTTTCTTACGTTCCGAAAAAACAAAGAAGTGTCCTACTCATGTCTACTATGCATCACAATGCTTACTGTGCAGATGATGTTTACAAAAAACCAGATATGATATTCTATTATAATAATACAAAATGTAGTGTCGATACGCTAGACCAAATGGTTCATAAATATATGTGCAAAAGACGAACTAACCGTTGGCCTTTTGCATTTTTTATGAATATTTTAGACGTGGCTGGGGTAGCCTCATTTATTACTTGAACAAACTTACATCCAAAATGGAACAAAAACAAAAATGAAAAGCGAATATTCTTTCTTACAACGACAATACGCACAACGACTTCAATAAGCACACCATGATTAAAACAAATCAAGAGACAAATCACTTCCAACAAACTCAAACAAATTAAAAAGGAAAAGACAGTTAAGATTTGATTTCACCTACAGGGCGCTTGCGCATCCGCTCATACGTATTTCGGCCTAATAGGCCTCATCAGAACGGCTTTTGCAATCGCTCTGAACGTGAAAATAAATCTTTTCTGTCTTAGGAAGCAACTCTAACATGGCTTCGTATAGACGCAATGTAGCGACATCTGATAATAAAATCGTAAACTAATTTTCGAAACCAAATTCAGAATTTCGCTTTAATCTGTGCCTTCTAAGAATTGCAAGGCAAAACAGACGTTGATAAAGATGTTATGAGAGACATGGGAAATCTAAAAATTGCATTCGACAACATATCTCCTCAACTAAGCAAAATTCTTAGCGAATTGGTTTCTAGTACTCGTACAGAGTATATCGAAATAAAAAGGAAAAGACAGTTAAGATTTGATTTCACGTACAGGGCGCTTGCGCATGTTGAGGAGAGGTTGTAGTTGAGGAGATATGTTGTGGAATGCAATTTTTAGATTCCCCATGTCTCTCATAACATCTTTATCAACGTCTGTTTTGCCTTTCAATTCTTAGAAGGCAAAGATTAAAGCGAAATTCTGAATTTGGTTTCGAAAATTAGTTTACAATTTCAAACAAATTAATTTAACAGAAAATACGTCTTTAAAATGTAAAACACAACACAAAAAAACAAATTAATTTGACGTTTTGCCGTTTAAAACTTTATTGTGGCGAGGAGCATTCAAAACTATCTAGATATAGTCTATAAAATAGAAATATAAAAAATACATTGTATTCGCATTAATAACCTGTTCCTTTAAATTTGCTGGTGTGTGTATATTATACTAAATAACATCACTAAAATAGTATAACACATTATTGATGTTATCCATCTCCATCTGGGCGTGATGACGTAATCAACGACTTTTTTAAATGAGAATAAAGATTCGGGGATATTAACATTAACTAAATTATTTATATAGCGTGGTCAAAATTCGCCGAATGCAGTTTTGCGAAATAATGCAAGTTTTATGTAATCAAAATCCACGCTTCATCCTTTTTTCTGATGAAGCGGTCTTTTAGTTACATGGAACAGTGAATCGGCAAAACTGAAGATATTGGAGTGAAGAGAATCCTCATTGGATGACTAAGGCACACACTTAGTTCCCTGAAAAAGTATGGGCGGGGATAGTCGAGGATAGAATTATTGGTCCTTTTTTCTTTCCGAGACAAAGATATCTTGATTTTTTACGAACCTATACCCGCCCTTACAGACTTTTTCGAAATGACAATTATCGTAATTTTCCAAATAAAATATTTCAGCAAGACGATGCACCTCCGCACTTTACACGTCCTGTTCGTGATATTTTAAACAGACGGTTTTCTAGGAGATGGATTGGTAGACGAGGAATAATAGATTGGCCTCTTCGATCTCCAGATCTTACACCACTTCAATTTTTCCTAGGGGTTACTTAAAATCAAAAGTTTACATCTATCGAAAAACATAATTTATAAAATGTAAAAAATAGATTTACACTAGAAATTCGTAATATATAGTATTTTTCATATAAAAATGCGCGCAAGTCACAATTTAGATAAAGTGACGTCACTTATATTTAAAATTTAAAAAACACATACGGAACTGCTCGATCTTTCATAGGCTTCAACATGGTATAATAATCAGAAAAATGTAATCATCATTATATTGGGAATTTTAGAATTATATTGATTAAATAACCAAAAACATTTGTTATTATTAATAATATAAATTTTATTAAATAACTCTTTAAGTCTAATATTCCACAAAATAGTAATTTTAATTAAATATATTAGACAATTGTACGCAACTGGTATGAGAATACTTCAAATTTTTTGACAGTTCAGCGTGTGGTAAAATTGTTTAAAGTGTTGCCGCTTTTTTAGAGTAAGAATTTTGTTTATGTTTTGATTTCTTACACAATTTTCATAATATATTATGTATTAATAAATTGTATTTATAAATACATATTAAATTTAGATTAATAGCGTTAAAAACTAATTATTGTTGTGTATTGTGATTGTGCTATGCCAAAACAACTAAATAGTCTGTAGAAAGCTGATAGGCTTTCATATAAGATAGATTATTTTGAACAAGAAATAATGGCGGGTAAGTTTAAGATTTAGAATATATAATTTTGTATTAAAATGTTTTCTTATGTAAGTGTGTTGCAGTAATCTTAAAACTAAGTGTATTTACTGTTAATATAATAGTTTGACAAATAGTTGACATTTTAAAAATTCCTCACTTACTAACTATTCTGATGTTTTGCCAACGCTGTGGGGTTCTGACGTCGTAAATCTTAAGTGACGTGCACGCATTTTTATAAGAAAAATACTATATATAATTATCTACAATATTCAAGAAGATTGTCGTCGTCCGTTCAATTACTGTCAAGAGGCAGGTGAGTGTTAAATTAATTTAATTCAATAATTAAATATTTTTTGGCTACCCTGTATAAATAATTATGTTAATGTTTATATCACTGAATAGAAAATTGGATAACCTTTCAAATTAGCTAGCACACGACTCCTATTCTCATTTAAAAATCATCGATTGCGTCAACAAGCGAAAATTAGAACTTTGAATTTCTAGAATTAGTTTTTAAAAATTAATATATCCTCAACATACGAAATAATAACAACAGAAGTGGTACGGACAAACTTACAGTACAAAATATAAAAGCTAAAAGTTATTATTGTTTAAAAGTTCCTCTACATATAACATAATATTACGTAGTTTCTGGTACACTGGAATAGTGAAATATTATGCCGAATCTGTAGAATCCATTGTCGTAACTCGCAGGTGGATAACGTTAGTAGCATGGGCGCCGGTAGCGGGGTTCAATTGCACGCCCCTGTCCGGGAAGAAAGTACATAGCGATACATGCATAGTTCCATAATTTTATGTTGGTTAATAGTACGTGTAGATACAAATGCACCCTCTGAGAAACAAATGCACCCCCTGAAAATAATCCTGGCGGCGCCCATGGTCACTAGTATGATATATATGAAAAAAAAAATCATAATTTAAAAATAAAAATCGACTTGTTTCGAGATTTGTCTTCAAAGTCACCTTCGAAAAAATGAATTTATTCCATAATTTTTCTCCTCACTGTATATCTAGCACTATAAAACATTTGCAATAGAAAAAGTATGTTAAATGTAGATATAATTTACTAAAATTTGTCTATTAGAAAAATAAAAGTTGTTTTTTTTGTGTTGCTTTATGTACAAATAACTAAAGTGTTTTTATCTATATTTGGGTTTCATATGCAGCAACTTTAACTTAAGTTCGTAAGGTTTTATTATGCAACATGCAATTTATTTAAATTTTGCAATGGAGTGTTTATTTTATTATCTGTTATTTTGTGATAGTGGCGAATTATGCAATTTCAGTAAATTGTAATTGTTATTTTCTGACTTTTTGTAAGCTTTGTCCATAAAACTGTACAATTTTTAGTGACAATAAAGCATATTTATAATTCTAATTCTATATAGTAAGTGACATAGAAATCCGAACTCCCATTATAAATTGTTATATTTTGAAAATATTTTGTACAATTATACAGGTTAGCAAAATAAATAAACGATCAAAATGATTAACGCAATTTACAGGAGTAAATTAATTAATAATGTGTTGATGGAGTTCAGTGGGTAACACTCTTCGGTGCTCCTGGGCTTGTTTCTGATTAGGTGATCAATATCTCCCTGGGGTATCTCGTTCCTTCCGAAGTTTGATATGGATTGACTTAAGTTTATTGAAGTCCATGGTGACTCTCCTGCTGAAAATGGATGTTGGAGCATCTGAAGGTAGGGTAGGAGAGATGAGAGATGAATTTCTTCTACAATCGTCGAGCTGTAATGCTGCCATTGACAAAGATTAGAGATAACTTTGAACCATAAGCGATGGCACCCCACACCATAACCCCAACAGTTCGGTGCACGTGCCGTTCGACAAAAAACTGTGGATTTCGTCTTTCACCACGTCGTCTTCTGACCCTGGCTCGGCCATCATGTATCCCTAAACAAAATCAAGATTCAATCAATCACAATCACTAAAGACAATCCCATTCCATTCCTGGTCTCAAACTAATCGTTCTCTGTATCATTCAAGATGATTACGTCAATGTTCAGTTAAGGTAAGACGTAGCACCCCGCGTGGCCGAAATGAAAAAAGACCAAAACTGTGAATTCGACGTTAAATTGTTCTCATCCCAATTGGTATTTCAAGTCACAGATAAATTAAACCTAGATTGGTAACAAGGATAGCGAAGGTCAACGCACGTTTTTATTTAGCATCCTTCTGTTTGCTGGCACTGCTAGTCTCGTTCCTGCGGGTTGTTCGTTGTTACTTTATGTCATTAAAGTCAAAAAAGTTTTCCTTCCCTTAAGAAGAATAAGACGCCATATTTTTATTTATTTTATTTTTTCATAAATAGTTCAAGAAGCTACAATTTTAGACGATTTTTGATTATAGAATCGAACACATTACATGGAATAACAATGGCATGAAGAACTAACCAAAAACGAAGATGTTGTGTTCCAGATTGTATGAATACTACTAGCAAACAATACCGTTTTCTAAGTCCACGAAACTTGGACATGTTTGATAAATGGGTGAATGCTGTTAAGAGCCCTAAATTAGAGAATGCTGCAACATAAACTATACCAATTTTCCTGTATGCGCTAGTCATTGTAAAGAGAGGAGGATATAATCAAAGTTGGACATAGGGGCATTAAGAGAACAGCGGTTCCAAGTTTCTTTTTACCACGACCAGATAAGAAGATCAAGAGCAGGCTTGTATTCACATAAAACTCACAAGTTCTTGTTACAACATTAAGAACACTAAATTATACTATACTTGGCTTATATTATTAATATGTCCTGTAACACATATTGCTTGTAACATTTTTATAAATAAAGATTTTTATCTTTAATTTTTTAACCACTTTGGAATTTTAATGTAATGGAAAATAAATATAACCTCAACATAACAAGAAAACTCAAATATTATACGAAAATATATACATCGTATCGCATAGAATAAGGTTTATTTTTATTTTATTTTAGGATTATATTGATTTTTCCTTATTTTAAAATGAGTTTACAATCCTAGAAAATTTTACGTGCCTTTTGAATTTACCGCCATGTATATATATATATATATATATATATATATATATATATATATATAGTTACGCACCCTTTCACTAGGTGATGCGCCAATCGTCGTTTTACTCGTTAACACGGGACTGCTACTGCTAGGTAGGAGTGTGTTGTGTTTCAAGTCACGTGCTCTTAGAGGCATCATCGACGATCTTAGCGCTCTGATGGTTAACGCTCTGTTGTTTTTTAATACAGTATCTAAATGTATGGGGACCCTATTCGTAATTTACCGAAAATAAAGTCCAACTTCTCTTAGTACTCCAATCGTAAGAGACGAAAATGCCACTGAACCTCAAACCAACCTCAAAAAAGATACAAAAAAGTTTACCACTTTTACCCCCGGGCTTCCCCCTAAACTCGCAGGGGGTAAAAACGCAAAAAAATCGATTTACCAAGAATCTGTACACCGTAGAAAAAAATGTTTTAAATAAAAAATGTAGCTGAGATAATTTTAAACAAATATGTTTATAGGCATTTTTTGTGTAGAATGGACCGTTCTCTTAGAAACAACGCTTGTAGCGAGCTTCGATTTTGCATGTCAGTTACGTGCACGAATTCAATGTTCAATAAACTTTGTATCAGCTCGACGGTAAAAATTCGATATCTTTTAATTCAAGTGACCTATCGACAATAATCAAGATGCGTTTTAAAGGTAAATAGTTCAGCTTTTGTATTCAATTTTTGTATTTTGTCGCAACTAAACTTATATTTTATACAGGTGTTAAATAAATAAACGACTGGCGCGATTATTACCATTTTTTATGATTCTCACGTGATCAATACAATCTATCAATTTCTTTTACTGGCCACTATGAAGTTTCGATTTAGAGCCAACCTTTAAAACCTATAGCATGAAATTTTAGTTTTGAGTTTTGGCAACAAATGTCAGATGTTTGAAATATGCTTGAAAAACGCTGGATTTCAACTTTCACACCAAAAACGATCTAAAAGTTTTTAAACTTTTTTTTTAATTACACTAGTTCATTTTTCAAAAGAACAAAACTTCTGCAATAAACTATACCCAAAACCCCTTTTCTTAAATGCATTTCACGTGACGTGTGATCGTTTGTCATGTAAAACATTAAATTCTGCGTTTTTAATTCATATTTCAAATGCCTCATATTTATTACCACAACTCAAAATTGAAATTTCATGTCTTTTAAAAATTGATAAAAATCAATTTCATTGATCTCACGAGAATCGTAAAATGGCAAAAATCGCGCCACGTTAATTTATTTAACACCTTTATAAAAACTGAGTTTATTCTTGGCAAAATACAAAAACTGCCTACGAAGGCTGCACTCTTTGCCTTTAAAACGCATCTTAATTTTTGTCGATAGAGCATTTGGATCAAAAGATATCGAATTTTTACCGTCGAGCTGATACAAATTTTATTGAACATTGATTTCGCGCGCGTAACTGACATGCAAAATCGACGGTCGCTTCAAGCGTCGTTTCTAAGAGAACGGTTCATTCTACACATAAAATGGTTATACACATTTTTGTTTAAAATTATCTCAGCTACACTTTTCATTTGAAACATTTTTTTCTACTGTGTACAGATTCAGTCATGGTACTGGTTTAACCCCCTGCGAGGGAGGTTTTAGGGGGAAACATGGGGGTAAAAGTGGTAAATTTTTTTGCATCTTTTTTGGGGTCCCAAAATTAATATTCTATGCAAAATTCAGCTTGTTCGTATGACTTTTAGGGGTCAACTCTCTGACCTCCCCCTTATCAAACTCGCTCAGTTAATGGAAATTTGCGTGACTTCATACTCTAGGCATTGTAAACGACTTAAAAAAAAAAACAAGAACCGCACACCGCTAAATTTTGATCGGTACTAACCGCACAATTTAAAATTTTTAGTGGTTAGCAAATTTAGACAAAAAAATAATAAAAAACGAAAGTCTAAACTGATATGGCTGAAATGCTAATTATTTATTGTTTTTGTAAAGATTAAAGATAAGCCTGTATACTAAATTTTATTAAAATAAAATAATTTATACCGGGTGTTCAGATTTCTATGTCACTTGAATAATTATAATTTTCTAAATATTTTATTATTTTATCAAATTGCGCTGCAGAAAAATCTTGACTTGTGTAACTTTACACTTTACAAACAAGATTTCTCTTTTTTACGTTTTTATGTTAGACAAGTTAGACAAGATGTTTAACAAGTTTAATTTACGCAAATCAAATTGTTGATATTAGTTTTACTATCAACCAATAAGACACTTCATTCATTTAGGGTACAATTGTAAGGGTGTAATTAGGTACATCAAAACATAGCATATGTGGGATTTAAAGAATATTACAAAATTAATAGGTATATATTTTATACATGATTTGAAAAATAAAATTAGATTACTTACATCACTTTTGTTATAAATAACTTTCCATTTTTTATTTAAACAATTATTATGGATACATGCAAGTTCGCTATTGATTGTTAAAGAATATTATAATATTATGTAGAACTCTTTAAGAATTTCATCAAGTTCTGTCATGCGCATGCTTTAACGAATAAGTCTAAAGTGTTCATTACAAAACTCGTATATCTATAATAGTTATAGTGTATCTACTACAGATTTTAATTTAAATCTTGTTTCCAAGTATATACATATTATATCTACCGCATGATACACGAAATAGCAATAATATTTTGATATTATAGACAAGAATATCTGGATCATAAATCATTGATAATTTAGTAATATGCAGGTTAATGTCATATTAATAAACCACCTGCTTAGCCGATAATTTTACAACTAATAAATACACGAACTTGCTTTCATAATCACGGGTAATCGCGAAGAGAAAATCGATATTCTTGTTTTTAAATAGAAAGGACCCCGACATTTTTCTTTTGTAAAAGTGGTTTCAGTTAAAATGTCTGAAACTTTGCAGAGAGTAGCTTTGGTCATACTGATCAAAAGTTCTTTTGCCTCAAGACTCAGAAATCAATTGTTTCTGGGTTACAGAGGTTCAATGTGTAGGTATTTACTCCCTTTGAATAATACATATTTGTATAATATAAAGGGTGTTTGTAAATAAGTGCAGAAACTCCATTATCCACGAAAAATAATGACAGTTGGCTATATAAACGTATGTCCGTAAATGCTTCGTTTTCCGAGATACGGGATGTTGACATTTTTCTTACAAACTGATCATTTATTTATTGCTCTGAAACTGGTTGAAGTATGCAAATGAAATTTGGTGGGTTTTAATATGTAGCTATTCCGAATTTTTTTAAATACAATTAAGAATTTAATATTTACCATTAGCCCGCATACGTATAATGGCCTTAATTTTTTTTACGAAAAATAAAATGGTGTGCCAGTAAGATATTCCAAATTAAAAATTATTTTTTAATTCTTGGTTTAATTTGTGACAAAAAATCTTTCTTCGTTGTTGTTTTAATATGAGTCTTCGTTTTTTTACAAAAAAATAAAAGATCTTAACGCATATTTTTCATTTATTTAATACATTCTCAAGAACTATCTAATACAATAACATTAAACCAGAACAATAACAGAAAGTGCTACTAATCAAATTTTAAACAGGCGTAAAGCTACAAAAAATGATCAAAATTACCTTCCTGAAACGTGACTTTAATTTTAGCCTCATTGCTTGTCGTATTTGTTTAATAAATATTCCAGGTGTATTTCTTATTTACCTACTTCTTAAGTAAAAATGAATTTTGTAGAGAGATACCTTTGGTCATGCTTATCAAAAGTTCTCATTGTGCAGGACGAAAAATGCTGAATTTTGCTGAGTGCCAATTTTACTTAGGCTTCCTCTTAAACTCCCTTTGTAAATAAAATTTTTATCGATATCTTTTGATCAGAGTGTCACATCGACAAAAATCGAATTGCGTTTAAAAGGTGAAAAGTGAGTGTTTTATAAAGGTGTTAAATAAATAAACGTTATGAGATTTTTTGCCATTTTTTTTACGATTCTCATGAGATCAATAAAATATCACTTTCATTGACCGGCCACTATGGAATTTCGGTTGCTAGAGTCTAACCTTCGAAACCTATAGCATGAAACTGTGGTTTTAAGTTATGGCATGTGAGGCATTTGAAATATTCCTAAAAAACTCTCTCACATTACAAACTATCTAAAACGTTTAAAACTACGTCTTGTCGATAACACAAGTACCTTTTTTTGAAACTATACAACTTCAGCTACAAATTTCACCCGATAACGTCTTCGTGGAGTCATTTCTCATGACGTACGATCTTTTGCAATATGAAAGTTTAAAATCTGTGTTTTTAGGCATATTTCAAATGCCTCAAATGTGTTGCCAAAACTCAAAATCGAATTTTTATGTTTAAAAGGTTTTAAAGGTTTTAAAGACTAGGCTCTAGCAATGGAAATTCTACTACGGCCGGCCAATGGAATTGATAAATTTTATTGATCTCATGAGAATTGTAAAAAATGGTAACAATCGCGCAACGTTTATTTTTTGAACAGATTTATAGAAGCTGACGTTATTTGCGGCAAAATACAAATATAGCATACAAAAGCTGCAATCTTCGCCTTTAAAATGCATTTTGATTTTTGTTGATGACACTCTGATCAAAAGATATCCAAGTTTTACCGCCGAGTTGATACAAATTTTATTTAAAATTGATTTCGCACCCGTAACTGACTTTCAACATCGACGATCGCTTTAACCGTTGTTTCTGAGAGACATTCCAGCCATTCTACACAAAACGTGCTAATAAACATTTTTGTTCAAAATTATCTCAGCTACATTTTTTTTTTGAAACATTTTTTACTACGGTGCACAATGGAGAGAAAAAGTCAAAAAGCAACCTTATCCGTAAAAACCCCCTCGCGTGAAGGAAAAAGAGGAAAAAATCGATTTACCTACCAAGATTCTGTACGTCGTAGAAAAAATTGTTTCAAATAAAAAATGTAGATGAGCACTACACAGCGTCTTCATTCTTGATGAACGTATAGTTACATACGAGATTTTGATTTATTGACTTAAAGAAAGCCTCTGGCTAAGTACAAAATTAACTGAACGAATCCTAACACGCGACATAACAAATGAAAGGGGAGGATATAACGAATATATTCAGATAGATAAAACAAACAAAGAGACTACCAAAAGGACACTACACATCGTCTTCGTTTTGGATGATAACAGATAAATTTGCTTTATATATAACGCATAAGGTAACATCGCTTTATTAACCTGAAAAGGGTGATATATATATATATATATATATATATATATATATATATATATATATATATATATATATATATATATATATATATATATATATTTATATATATATATATATATAAACATATATATACGTTCAAATTATCGGGTAGAGTGGTCTGTAATAAAAATCTTTCTTTTTTCTAAATTACTCAATATTTCGCCATTTATTTAAAAGCTTCCTCAGGAGTAAACTAAAAACAATTTGAACATTACAAAAAATGGCGTACAAATACATTTTAAAACACTCACAGAATTTAAAAGATTTCGTAAATAAAAACTGAGATTGAAGTATTTGAAATATTGAATGTCAAGATTAAATTGTCTTAAGCACGTTAGTTATTTTATTTTTTTTTTATTTTTTATTTGTTATTCTTTTCTTTTATTGTTATTTTTATTTTTACATTTGAAATAATTTTAATTTTTTATCGTATAGCTGTAACTAACGTGCTTAAGACAATTTAATCTTGACATTCAATATTTCAAATACTTCAATGTCAGTTTTTATTTGCGAAATCTTTTAAATTCTGCGAGTGTTGTAAAATGTATTTGTACGCCATTTTTTGTAATGTTCAAATTGTTTTTCGGTGACTCCTGAGGAAGCTTTTAAATAAATGGCGAAATATTGAGTAATTTAGAAAAAAGAAAGATTTTTATTACAGACCACTTTACCCGATAATTTGAACGTATTTATAAATTATTTTTTGGTCGAAATAATCACCACACAAAGTTGCTGGTCCTGAGACGAAGTGTCTACGAGGACTTGATGATAGCAACTGTTGCTATCAGTTGCTATCATCGCCATCATACGTCGCCATGTTATCATATCCACTGAACATCTTAAAATATAATACCAAATAATGTAATCTAAATTGTAAAATATAACTTTTAACCGGTTTTTACCCTGATATTTAGTGGCTCAAAACATGTACACCTAGACACTGATGATGGAACATGGTTTCCGAAAACGTTTTGTCTACATGACATATCCCGTTTGGGTTTTTAATTTATATACCTTTTATAAAGGAGCAATATATATTATCCAACTACTTAGTAACACAGATAAGTTCTTGAGAATGTATTATAGAAATGAAAAATACGCGTTAAGATCTTTAATTTTTTTGCATAAAAACGGCGCCTTATATGAAAAAAAGGCAAGAAATATTTTTTGTCACAGATTAAACGAAAAATTGAAAAATGATTTTTAATTTGAAATCTTAGTGGCGTACCATTTTTTCCTTAAAAAAATAGAGACAATTACCTATGTATGTGCGCCAATGATGAATATAAATTCTTAATTGTATGTCAAAAAATGCGCAATAACTACCGCTTAAAGCGCAGAAAATTACATTTACATATTTCAAAGGGTTTCAGAGCAATAAATAAATCAGTTAGACATATATTTATATAGCAAACTGCCTTTTTTTCATGCAGAATATCACTTAAGTTTGTTACACTTATTTACTAACATCCTTTTATTCTCCAAGTATGTATTATTCAAATGGATCAAAAAACGACACTTTAAAAGTCAGAAATAATTTATTTCTAAGTCTTGGGACAATAAAAACTTTTGATCGGCATGATCAAAGCTACTTCTCTGCAAAGTTTCAGCCAATTTAACTGAAACCACTTTTATATAAGAAAAGTTACGGGGTCCTTTAGTATTCAACCATTTCAACAATTTTAGGTTGACTATAATTATTAATGTTGCATCGATGCCGTGTATATGAATAAATTCTTACTTTCCTAGCTCCCCCAGTTTAGCAACAAATACGTAGTTCGTTTATTTTTAATTTAAAACGAGGAAATGTTACATTTTCTCTTTATTTAATACGTCATTTATGAGAACTCAATGAATCTAGGGAGTTTTTTTTTAATAAATGGTTCTAAAGATACGTTTATGGCGTTTAATTATGTTTCCATGTATTATTAACTACGTTAAATATTACTAAAATTCCTTTAACATAAATACGTACATCAATAAATTCAGATATTTCAATATAGAACGTCAACATAATTAAAATTATTACTGCTATCGGAGTCATAGCATTATATTTCCATATTATTAAATAAATTAATTATTAGTCTTTAACGTAAATACGCACATCAATAAAATTCAAATGTTTATATAAAAAACGTCAATATACTGCTAACTATACTGGTACCGATACTATAAAAAAATAGTACTGTATACTTTTTAATAAATTGCAATGTATAGTATTTAATTATGAATTACTTTGACACATCTGCAATTACATGTACGTCTTAGTGTATAGCTAGTTTGATATTTTTTTAAGGTGTTTTTTTTATTAGATCACTAAGTAAAGTTCTTGTAAGCTTTAAGGGTTTCGTAAGGTCTAGTGTTAGGATTTTCAGTTCGAGCAAGCGCCCCTAACATGACTTAACGACCACTTACGTAGCCGGGACCGATGATGGCTTTAAGTGCCCTCCGAAGAACACTAGCGGCTCAGTTAAATTAGAAGTGTATATCTATCTTATATATATATATATATATATATATATATATATATATATATATATATAAATCTCGTGTCACGATGTTTGCCCAAGCTAATATTCAAAAACCACTAGACCGATTGCAATACAATTTTGTGAAAGTGTATTTGTAGGTGCAACTTAGTAGATAGGATATTTTTTATCTCGATGAATGACCCTTATTTTTTTAATAGTAAATTCAAAATGTTTTATACGACTTCACCTCTACAGTTTTAATTCATTTGATAGTTATGACAACTACATATAAAATATCATTAAATAACGGTTAACAAACGTCATTCAATGTGGCTAGATCTATATACTATATTATTTATCTATGGCTAGTTCTATTAAAAAGTGGCATATCTTAGGTGAACATGAACATATCTGTTTGAAATAACAGCTAATGAGCCTCTCAACGAGACATCGTAACGGTCAAAAAAGGGACGGGAAAGCATTATCAAGCCGACCTGGAATAGTATTTAGGCAAGGTTAAACGGATCATAAAAATGACAATGTCGAATACTATTTATTCAGGGTTAGACGGAAGGTAAGACATACGTAGGCCTAGACGTGGCTGCCAAACAATTTTAAGAGGTTGTCATGGCGACGTTCAAAGGCAATTGTCCGGAAATAGTGACGAATAATATGCATTGGTGGAATAACGACCTTGCAAATCAAAGGACAAAAGTCATAAGACTATTTTTTTCGTCTAAAGATCAGGTGAATGGGCCGAATGTCTCAAAGTTCCAACTGAATATGACAAAGAACTGAAAAGGGCCAAAACCGTAGGCTGTATTGCGAAGCAGATAGAACAGACTGGACAAATGTCAGGGGTCTATAAAGTTTTATCTAAGGAGCCTTAGATAAGTATACCCTGACTCCAAAGGGAGCCAGGTAAGTATACTCGCAATAGTAAAGCGATCCTGAAAGAACTTTTCAAGGTGCACCTATGCGCCTTTTCAAAATATCAAGTGGGCAATAAACTCATTTGAGCTATATAAATTACCGGGTCCAGACGGGATTTATCCAATACTTTTACGTAAGCTACATGACTTTCTTTACCAAAAATCATGTATCAGCTACAGGCTAGCTTAGCAGTGGGGTACATACCAAGAGCATATATGATTAAAACTGGTAAAACAGGATAGGAAAAGCTGTCTGAAACCGATGAGTAGGTACTGAATGATGTCATTTGTACTGAAGACTGGAAAAACTACTCGATACCCACATTAAGGATGGTGTATAGGTTGGAAGTCCCATACATCAGCTAAAATAAGAATAGAACAGGATTTTCTAAGGAAACAACGTTACATATTCTCGTACGAAGGTGCAATAGCAACTGGAAAACTAAGAGTTGATGCTGGATGAATTTCTCAATATAGAGGGAGCATTGGATAATAACTTCTATGAAGCAATTACAACGACCATTCAGCTGAAATGAATAGACGAAACAAGACGAACAGACTGCATGTTGAACGTTACTCAGGAACATAGTGTCAGCATTGTTTTATCTTCCGCCTTGTGAAATCTAGTCGTGGATGGATTGACAGATAGACTAAGTAACGAGAGACATCATGTACTTGACTATGTGGACGACCTGGTCGTCACCCTATCTCAGTCAGAGATAGAATTCAGTAGGCTTTAACATGCAGGTTACATGCAGGACTTCAAACGTAAGGCTTAATATACGCCCCTAGAAGTCCAACATCATGAAATTTACCATAAGAGAAATTTAGAGGGATTAGGTCGTCTAAACCTGAAGGGTACCAAATCTAGATCTTGTGGTTAGACTTAAAGAATGACTAAGTGAATCTCGAGACAAGCTGCAGACTATGTGACAGGAAAGCTGAGATAATCGAACCAGAATTTTTCATGACTTCGAGA
Source organism: Diabrotica undecimpunctata (assembly GCF_040954645.1). Lineage (NCBI taxonomy): Eukaryota > Metazoa > Arthropoda > Insecta > Coleoptera > Chrysomelidae > Diabrotica > Diabrotica undecimpunctata. The sequence continues at coordinate 55,664,288 of NC_092805.1, read as the reverse complement.
CACTAATCGCAGGCGACAAAAACATTTTTTGAGACTACAAAGTAACTCCAAAGACAAACGGTACCCATCCACTAGATCTATACAAGCTGGTACAGAGTTCCAGAATTCTAGAATGAGTTTTATTCGCTCCGTGCGTGACTGACGCGACACCTACCGCCTTCATCTAACAGTTTTTAACCTACCAATTTTCAGGTTAAACATATGACATATGTTTGACATTGTTAAATACATGCGAATTTAAATACATGAATTATTAATAATTAACTTTTTAATTATATTTTTTTAGTTTATGTACAAAATAAATGTAGTTTTAAAAACTGGGTTTCTCAAAATTCATCATAATATATCTTTTCAACCACAAACGGAAAAGAAAGGGAACAATCTAGTACTGGCAAATCAAGTTTTTCACGTGAAAGAGCATATATTTAAAAACAGTAATAGTAAAAGTTATAATATAAAAGCTAAAGTCATCAGGCACTCTGCAGTTAGATTGAAGCCTTATAAAATATCATTTAAGGTAAATCATTTAAATTTTTCCTATTTCAATTGCATAAAAATGAAGTTATGTGATATTTACTTTTTCATATTAATAGCACGGATCCATCTTTTTCTTTTCTCTAATTCATATGTAATCTTTGGGAACCTGTAAAAACTACACTTACTATATTTGCTATTATTAGCACAATTAAATACGCAATATGTACTTGCACACATTTTTGATAAAATTTATGCGTAAAAAGGTAGTGCCAATTTTGTCATATTTCGCCGCTACGCACGCTGGCATCGTTTCAAAGTACCCCTACCATGGCCACGCACGGAGCGAATAAATAAATGGAAGATGTACAATAGGCCAATTGGCTTTAATACGACCAGTTTATAACAGAAGCCTTCAGGAAAAGAAAAGACTGCTCTAAAACTAAAATGGCACTGATTTTATACGCAATAAGAGGCTTCCAGTAGCATTTTGAATCCTCTCATTCATTAGTGACTTCTCAGTTCGAGTTTTTTAGAAGGTAGGTAAAAGTTTTTTAGGTCAGTCTAGAGTTACAGATCCGGCTTAACCTACGATATATTCTTTCATATTTTCTGGTCCAAAAGTAATTAATAAGTAATAATAATAATAAGTAATAAGTAAAAAATAATTTTACTCACTTAGCTTTATGTGTTTATAAATGACTACCTCTTCAGTATGAACATATACACAATTTCACCTGCCAACAGCTACAATACCTGACTAATATTTTTTTGGAGAAACTTTTTCATGGAGTAAAGTCCTAAAAAACTTTTTTCTACCTAATTAATGTAAAAAACGCTTTGTACAGTAGACTCCCTCTATAACGAGAGCTGAATTGCCAGACTAATTACCTCGTTATAAGCCGATCTCGTTATATCAAACAACAATAATACTGTGCATACATATGAATATGTAGTTTTCTAAAACATTAACTTCCTATAGTGAAGTCAGTTTTATTGTCAATGAAATACATTAAAACAAAAAAAGAGTTGTTTACTTTTATTATTATTATCCAGATTTAGCCATACGGCTCACACTCCCTCTAAGGGGAAAATTCACTCATCCCAGATACCTACGGTATCAAAAGGATTGAGCTCTGGTGGGACCCTTTCCATGTTATCGAGTCCTAGGTGACTTGGTACATCGGTGTATCTCCCAAAAATTTTCGAACGCATCTGGACGTCGAAAGTAGCACAGCTTTCTGCATAATCTTATATAGATGTTCATTTAGACCCAGCTTTCTTATGTTTTCTAGAAGGTTCTTCGGGATAACTCCAGTGGTAGAAAGAATAATAGGTATCGTCTGGGTACTTTCCATTCTCCATTGTCTCCTTATTTGTATTTCCAGATCTCTGTACTTGGCGATCTTTTCATTGTACTTAACACGCAGATTATTGTTGTTAGGTATCGCCACATTGATTAGTGTTGTTTGTCTTGTAAGTTTATTAACTAGCACGAGATCTGGTCTGTTATGTGCTACAGTTTGGTCTGTGAGCACAGTGCGATCCCAGTAGTATAGCTTGTAGTTGTCATTCTCAAGCATACTCTCAGAAACGTATTGATAATATGGGAGATGGTTTGTTTGTAGAAGTCCCAGTTTAAAAGCTATCTCTTGATGGAGGATCTTTCCTACTGAGTCATGCCGTTCCTTATAGTCAGTTGCAGCAAATACATGGCAGTCCCCGGTAAGATGTTGGATGGTTTCTTGGGCTTGACATCCATATCGGAATTTGTCGTTTTGGACCTGAGGGTCTTTGACGATATATTTCAGGTAATTTTTGGTTGGTATAACCTGATCCTGAATGGCGAGTAATGAACCTTCTGTTTCAGGGAACATCTTTCCTGATGTCAGCCAATAGTTCGACGCTGTATTGTCGACATAGTCTTGACTGACTTCATTCGGATGTCGCCCGTGCAGAGGTTTACCCATCCAGATGCGCATTTTTTCGTTCTTAGTAAGATGGTTTATGCGCATTTCTTGTTCCCTCAGTTTAATCGGTGTTGTGTCATCTACTGCACAAATCGCGCGATGAAGAGTAGATGTCTCCGCCTGCACCTGAAAATAAGTTCGTAAATTAGTAATCTGTTTTTCTAATTGCTCGCTTATATCAATAAGTCCTCGTCCTCCTAAATACCGCGGTAATGTCGTTCTTTCTACTGCACTTCGAGGATGGTGTTTTTGTGCCTTTGTGAGGTGTGTTCGTACTTTTCTCTGAAGGGTTTCTATATCCGTTTTAGTCCACTTAATAATCCCAAATGAGTAGCTAAGCGCGGAAAATGCGTAGGTGTTTAATGCCTTAAACAAATTTTTACTATTAAGATGTAAGCGGAGTAGCTGTTTTACTCTTCGTATGAGCTCTGATGTTAATTCGATTTTCATTTGTTTATTTTCAATTTTCCGCGCTTGCTTTACTCCTAGATATTTATACATGTCATTTTCGCCCATAGCCTCGATGTTTTGGCCATTTTGCATATCGAATCCTCCGGGCTGAACCTTATCCTTGACTATATTTAGTACACGACATTTGTCTAACCCAAAGTGCATACTGATATCATTTGAAAAAGTTTCTACAGTTTTTAGCATTTGATCTAAGTGATTTCGAGTGGAAGCCATTAGTTTCAAATCATCCATATATAACAGATGATTAAGCTTCGCCACTACAGTATTGTTGTTTTTAATGCTAAAACCTGAGTCAGTGGAGTTCAATAGCTGGGATAATGGGTTCATCGCTAGACAGAACCACAATGGACTCAGCGAGTCTCCTTGAAATAGGCCGCGGTTAATTGCGATATTTTCCGTTTCGATATTGCTTTCACCAGGTATTTGGAGGTGAATTTTAGTCTTCCAATCTGTCAGTATATGTCTTAAAAAGGCCACTATATTATCATCGACTTTATATATTCTTAATATATCTACCAGCCATTCATGCGGCACTGAGTCAGAGGCTTTCTTATAGTCAATAAAGGCAGTGAAGAGGTTCCTTTTTTTGGTGTATGCCTGGTTAGAAATGACTGAGTCGATAATAAGTTGTTCTTTGCAACCCATGGAACCCTTAGCGCATCCTTTCTGTTGAGGTTCTATGATATTGTTTAGTGCACAGTGTTGGTAGATACGCTGGGCTACACAGGATGTGACCAATTTGTACAGAGTTGGAAGACACGTAATTGGCCGGTACTTGGCTGGATCTTGGGTATTATTTTGATCCTTCGGTATTAAATAAGTTGTTCCCTGAGTTAGAAATGATGGTATTTCCTGCGGATTAGAAATAACACGATTAATTAGTGTTGACAAGCACTCCACAACTTCTTAAGCCAGAAGTTTTGAACTCCGTCTGGTCCGGGAGATTTCCAGTTATGAAGCTCTTTGATGATATTTGAGACTTCTTCTGTGGTGAAGGGTTCATAGACAGTTGTACGGTAGTGTTGACAGCTGTGCGCCGTATCTTCTATCCATCCAGCATTGGTGTTAAGAGCAGCTGGTGTGAAAAGTTGATTTCCCCAAAACTCCTGAATTTCTTCTTGGCTTGGATATGCTTTATTGGCACTTTCGACAGTGGAATTTGTGTTTCCGATAGAACGCCTTCTCAGCATGCTCAAAAAGCGCATTGTCACATTTCCGGCTGTTACTAACTTTGTACCTCCTTAGTCGTCCTGAATAAACGGAGAGTTTTTGTTTTAATATATCCAGGCACTGTTGGGCTGTGTTGTTTTCTGGATCATATTGCGAGTGTCTTGCAGTGCTTAGCTTATTATTATTATTGTTATTATATTACAAATAATGGCAGAGGAGCGAGCTCCTATTATGCCCAAAAATTAAAAATAAAAAAAACATCCTTATAAAACTAATACCAATTATAAAGTTAAGTAAACATAAACAATTAAGTATATCATACAAAAGTTGAATGGTGAGACAATAAATAAAGAAATAAATAATGCTGTCCAAGAAAAAAAAATCCTATAAATAAAATAAACCACTATCAAGTTTATTTTTAAAGATGTTAACACTAGTTGCCGATATGGTGTCTTGATCCAAATTGTTCCAGATATTAAAGATTCTATTTGGCAAGAAGTTCACCCTGGACCTTGCAGTAGTTTGTTCCCTTTTTAATTTGTATCGATGGCCTCTTAATCTTTCGTCTTGATTCAAAGTGAATTATGGTGCTTAGGTTCCCAAAATTATGTTTTAAAATACGGAAGGACATAATTAGATCACCTCGAAGACGTCGCTGCTCGAATGTCGTAAGATGAGCCATGGATAATCTATCTTCATAGTTAGGTCTTACACGACCGTATGCCAGTCTTGTAGCTATACGCTGAACATTTTTAAGTAGGATCTTATCGCGAATGAGATCTAAGTTCCACGCTGGTCCGGCAAACTCAAGAATAGGTCTAACTTATATTGAGTAAAGTTTACTAACAGAAGTTATAGATATACGTGTAAAACATTTACGGATCAAAAACAGTTTCGAGTTTGCACGTTTACACACCGACACTATGTGATCAGACCAATTTAAGTCACTATTAATTATCACTCCGAGATCATTGTGGGAGGTTACCGAGTTTAAGGGATGTCCATTAATAAAGTACGGTAGTGATGGGTTATTTTTGCCGATATGTAAAACAACGCATTTTTCAATGTTAAGCGGAAGTAACCATTCTGAGGACCATTTGAATATTGCGTCAAGATCTTGTTGAAGAACATGTTGGTTAATAGTTGGATTCACATATAATTTCGTGTCATCAGCGTAAATGGAAACCTTACTGGATACGATGAGCGGAAGATCACTAGTGTAGACACAAAATAGTAGCGGTCCAAGTACTGATCCTTGTGGGACTCCACTCTTGACTGGCTTATCTAGTGAGTGGTCTTCCCCAACACGAACCGTGAAGTATCTGTCGGATAGAAAATCTTCAATCCAAATGTTCAACTTTCCGCGGATACCATAGTGATCCAATTTAGCTAGTAATCGACGTTTTGGAACACGGTCAAAAGCTTTGGAGAAGTCTAAGTAGACTACATCGACAGGATTCCGATTGTTTAAAGATAATGACCAATCATTTACACAATGAAGTAAGTTTGTGATCGTTAAACGACCTTTGATAAAGCCATTCTGTTGGTGAGGGATGATATTTTCTTGAAGAAGAAACTCAGACATAGCTTCCGAAATAATCGATTCCATGACCTTGCCGACAATAGGAACCAGGCTGATTGGACGATAGTTATTGCAATCAAGTTTATTTCCTTTCTTGAATATAGGAGTAACCGAAGCCAATTTCCAGGACGAGGGGAGAAAACCTTGATTAAAAGAAGCATTCATTATAAGAGATATAGGGATGGCTACAGATTCTGCACATTGTTTGAGGAAAAAAGAGGTGAGTCCGTCTAATCCAGGTGATGAATTATTTCGTAGTTTCCTTAAATTATGTTTAATTTCATCCGGTATGAAAGATATATTGTCAAGAGTTTTAGACAAACGTGGGCACATTATTTGAGGAATGGTATCGTTAGGTTCATTTGTAAAAACCTGAGAAAAGAATAACGATAAACATTCCGAAGATTCGTTATTCGAAGAACATAAAGATATATATATTGTCAATGATATACGTTAAAACAAAAAATCTGTATTCTGTCAATCTGTATACAGCGTATTTTCAAGGATAACATAAACTATTGCTTCTGCAATTGGAAGAAGTCTGTCATTTTTGACTGCTTTAAATTGTCCAGTATCATTATATCTATCATATTTTCTAAAGACGTGAAACAGTTGTATGCTTCTTCATTTGCGTTTTGTCTTTATATAAAGTTTCTTACAACGTTTAAAGCACTTTTCACATCTTGTGTTATTATTAGGTGCGAATGGTCAAACCCATACACTGACACTTGTGCATAATAAATTGTAAATTTCCGACAACACAATATACCGTTTTAGAAGGAGTATACTGTGTAATTACTTCAAACATGGATTTATGAAGACTAAATTAGGTAGTAATAACAATAAATATTTTTTTGCAAAATTTTATTTATCAATTTTTGTAGATGTGACACAATGTTTGTGCAGGTTTTAAACACTGACTTGGATTGAGGTTGGATTAGAAAATGTGCATGTTAGTTCAGGTCTACATTAGGATATTTCTCCAATATTGGGTAATAACTTGTACTATTGCTTCGATACTGTACAAATTATTGTATTGTAGTAAAACTAGAAATTAGGACCAGCCAGTAAAATAACTCATTATGTTATTATCTTGACATAGGTTAGAATGACTTAAGAATGAATTTTAAAAAATCATTTTTTATTCATATACCAATACATATTGGAGGAAAATGGAATTGCTTTTCAAAGCATACCTATTAAACAAATTAATTTTATTTGAGTGACATACATATTTATGAAAAAGGAATTTTTAATCCAAAATATACTACAATATATACAAAATATCAAAATATACTACAAAATATGCAAAGGATACACAATAATGCAGAATTGCTGTCAAACATTGTTAGGCCAAGCACAAAGGCAAGCATTTCGACACACAAAAATGTTATCATTAAACTAAGTCCAGTCACCCATCTGAAATATTAAGCAAACAGTTTTTATTATGAAATCAATTGAACCAAAATCAAAACAGAAAACAAATTTCACAATAGCATAATAGGGCAGATCTGTGAAAAAACGACTAAATTTGGATGTGAGAGGTGGCATTAGGATTTTTGCATTAATAGTTAGGTGATGACTTCAGAAATAATATTTAATTTATCCTCTCTCTCAAACAGGTCGGTAACATTAATAAAAAAATTAAAATATTTAAAAATTACTAAAAACATCGATTTTTTGTTTCTATTTTCCTTGCTTATAAATTTAAAATATTCATTCTGATTCAAATCTTTCTGACCATTAATTTGTAATATGTAGTGGGGGAAACATTCATTTTCGTCTTAGCAGTTTTCCCCTCAATATAATTTTTGTTTAACATGTAAGAATTTAATGTTAATGACGTTATTTAAGTTAGCAACTTTAATTAACCAATGTATATTTATCTGGCGAGTTATTTTTACATTATTTTTGTTTCCACTTTATCAGATACTTTTCTTGTAGCTCTTGAAAAGGAATGTAAACACATTCGACAGCTCAAATAATAAAAAAAGTCTTCTAACAGCCCTTATTTACTCCAACCCCCTAAACTCAATATATTTTTTAATGAGTCAAACAAAGTACTTCTTATATATATATATATATATATATATATATATATATATATATATATATATACAGTGTAGGTAAAAGTTTATGGTCGGTATGTACCTTATGTGAGATGGAGTGAGAAACACCTATTTAAAAAGAGAGAGGTATATTAGGTCAGCCCATTATATCGTCGAAATAGCATTAGTGGAACTAAGAAAAGAGGAGAAGTTCAACGTTGCCAAACTTATTGGTTTTATTTGACCTGTTGTCTTTTTAGCATTTTAACAACGTTCTAAGATAATCCAATTTGGGCGAATTGATTTAAATGGCAGCTTACTGTTTTTTATTTTAAATTTGCCACAATTTTTCTTTACAATAAGTTTAATTTAACAGTTTGATTAAAACTTCGGAAATCGTTTTATGTAAATAAAATTTATTAATGTTTCGTATTTTAAGTACGACTTCCGAATTAAAAATCTAAACATCAAAATAAGCTTATTTTAAAGTCACATTGTGCCTTATTTCCAATGAAAATAATAAAATGCATATAACTCCACAATAAATAAACCTTCATACGAAATTATTTGGCAACGTCTCATGTCGCGTAGTCAAAGCACCGAATCAAAGTACGAGGTAACGAACGAGTAGAGGTGGGCATTCTTTTTTTTTTCGAATCTGGAGAAAACTAATAAATATTTTTGAAAAATTTAAACGCAGAATAAAAGAATACATTATTAACGAGGGCCGAAAGTCTCTGAAAACTGCTATAATGTTTATTTTAATAAGTTCCAGGGGCGAAAAAAGAGAAAAATTAGTGTGATTTTGAATTTTAAGTATCTCATTCAAAAAAACTTTTTGCTTATTTCGGCCCTCGGCAATAATGTCACCTTTCATTCTGCGTTTAAATTTTTCAAAAATAGTTGTTAGTTTTCTCAGGATTCGAAAAAAATGAATACATTTAAAAAGCATTGGCCTGAAATTTTGCGCCTACGCTCTTAACGCAACTAAACCGATTTTCGTAAACAATAACTATGATTGTTTGACAGTAGTTTCAAGTAAGAGAATACCTACATAAACAAACATAATGGCTATTCTTGTTTATGTGTATATTTATTGAAGTGAAAGAAACTAACGAAGAATATACCTATTTATTTTAACTTGAAAAATAAACTAAACCATACAACCCGATATTAGTAATTGTACTACGTCGGATACTATGGATGTAAGGTTACCGTTTGCTAAAATTTTATTGCAAGATTCTTGAAGGCAGCGTACCATAACAATCACTGAACTACCCTTCAAGTATTTTTGGCTACTCATTATACTTGTTATTTCTTTAAAAGGCCGTAAAATTTGGGAAAATTGAAAACAAATAATCCAGTCTTCATTATTTAGATTTGGTCCAAGTCTAAGTCTGTATTAACTGGAGTTCCACTTCTGTATTAATACAAAAGTGGAACGGACTGCCTCTTCTTACTCGGTCATTCTTTTTAACATGTAATAGGTGAAGTTCTACCTAGTTTCCACGTCTTGGATTGGCCGTTTGGGAACTTTGTTATGTTGTAATTGATACTTTAAAAGCCTTTCTAAAGATAAGGTACTTTTTTTGAAATGTGTTTTTTTAAAAACTGAAATTTGAAATTAGTGAAATAATTTCACTAATTTCAAAAGCGATCTTTTCTGAATTATGGTTTCCAGAAAAATGGCAGAAGCCTAATAAAATCGTTTTAAATTCTAAATTTTCGGTTAAATATTGTCCTGTTAATGCGATGTAACTCTCAGTTACTCCATATGTCCAAAGGTCAGTAGTAATACAGATATTTTCTACTTCTTTAACAACTTGTGATCTAATAATTTGCTTAGTTTTGGTATAACATTCCTGAAGTAATGAGCCTGACGTAATGAACAAGTTTTTCTTGTTGGTGGTTTATATCCAGGAATCCACCCTGCAAGCTTTTTAAAAGCTCGTTCTTCAACTATGGAAAACGGATGAAACGAGTCTTTGCATAGGTTTATTAAATCCATATCTATTTGTTTCTTTTGTTCTAAACTAATATTTTTATTAATGGAAGTATCCATCACCTTTTGACGCTTGGATGGCGGTGGCAGTATGTCAGTACTTGTAGTAGAAGTAGTCGAAACGGACAGAAATGCGTCAGGAGAAGTTTCAATCATTGCAATATTCAGAAAGTGGACCATAAAAGCTGCATCTTCTACAAATGCGCATTTTTTGAAAATAAAATTATTATTCTTATACTAGGTCAATCATTTTGACAAAGAAAAATAATTCATAATTGAATATTTACAATAAATAAATCCTTTGACGAACTATCAATAAAGATTTGAAATCGAAAATGCAGATGAATCCTAAATCGAAACTCATTCATTAATCAGAATACCTAGTTATCAAAAACAAAAGAAAGAGTTAAGAAGCTGGTTACTTCTATAAAAAAAGAAAAAGAAGATTGTACTAGTGAAAATCAACCAGTACAAGAAAAAGAAACTGATAAAGATGACTTAAGTCCATGGTGTATTTTTGATGAATTTATTAGACATGACTCATCTAAACATACACCTCTATCTAGAGATATAAAAGAAGTCGACATGTATTTGTCTGATGATATTACCCACAAAAAATTTCGAACGGTAATTGGAACTGTCCATTCCAGTGGTGGAAAAACCATCGCCATGTATATCCTAACGTAACCACTATATTCATAAAATATTGTAGTATTGTAACAAAATCTGTTCATTGTGAACACATGTTCAAAATCTGGTTTAATTTTAAACAAAAGAAGAAATAACAAGAAAAGTGGAAAAACGTATGTATTTAAATGTCAATTTAGACGATTCGCGATTTAATAATGTGTCATGTAAATGTAAGTACTATTTGTATTGTTTAATTTATTTTTTAAGTTATAATAAATATATCCTTCGTTAGTTTCTTTCAATATAATAGCCAATATGTTTTTTGTCTACTCGCTTATTTGAAACTACTGATAAACAATCAACTAGTTACAGTTTACGAAAAACGGTTCCGATAAAAATGTCAACGACCCACCTCTAGTTTCTTAGGATAGGAACCAGAGATATGTATATCTCAGATCGGAACTAATCGGAACTAATCGGAACTAATCGAAACTAATCGGAACTAATCGTCTTACTACTGGGCAATGGGCAGAAATAAGAAATATGGAGGGGAGACCAAGGGGAAATATGATTCTTATCTTTGTCTGTTAGCTGAAAATATGATTTTATATCTGCGTTAGATATCCTGTTAAATTTTACCATACCGACCATAAACTTTTACCTACACTGTATATATATATATATATATATATATATATATATATATATATATTTAGTGGATTTTCTTGGGCTTAGGTTCATAAAAAAAGTTTTGATTTGATACTAAGACATTTTCATATATTTTTTCGACGTTTCGGCAGGAAATCCATGCCTTTTTCAAGAAATAATATTGACTAAAAAACATTTTATGACAGACATAATACGGTTTAAAAGTTAAACTTTTGACTTACCAAGCATGTAAAAATTCGGTACTAAGAAGTAGACGTCACAATTAAAATAATATTAAAAACATAGGACATACCCATTAAGTCACTACATGTAAAATGTATTTTAAATCTAATGTGTTGTTTATTGATGTTAGTTTATCGTTTAAACAATCAGTTATTTTAACATCATAGGCGTTCTGAGATTGTCTTTCTATGTGTTTTTAAATTAAGTTAAAATATATTTTGTTCAAATTTTTGACATCTTTTTTATCATTTATTGCATTATTATTTATTTTTTATTTGTATGGACTCTAGAAGCTCTCTCTTCTTCTTGTTGGGTTCACTTCCCAGGATCTTGGTTTTCTCAAAATCAAATTTATGTTTTTTTTTTCGTTTTCATGTTTTATGAGGGCGGTTGAGTTTTTTTTTTGTCATATTTATGGGAACGTATTCTTGAGTTAAGTAGCTGACTGGTTTGTCCAATATAAACTCCATTACAATTCGAGCAGGGAATTTCATATACAACATGCGATCTTTTTGATAGAGGGGTTTTTGTTTTTAATCTTGTAAAATTCTTTTCTAAAAGATTGTGCCCTTTATGAGCAACCGTAATATTATGTTTGGACAGAAGATTTGCAATTTGTTCTGATAATCCTTTTATATAGGGAAGAGACATATAGTTTTTCTTTACCGTATTGGTTTCATTGTTATTATTGTTATTATAAAATTTATGCAGTCGCGATTTGAAAGTGTTGTCGATAAGGTGGTGTGGGTATGAATTAAGTGTTAGTGCTGTTTTTGCTTTTTTAATGGCCTGAGGTCTATTGATAGGATCGGATAATCTAATAGCTCTATCGGCGAGTCCGATAACTACTGATTTCTTTTGAGACAGGGGATGATGCGAGTTGAAATTCAGATATCTCGACGACCAGGTTTTTTTGGTGTACCATGAAGTAGGTATAGTACTGTTTTCTCTATGTAAGTTCAGGTCCAGAAAATTAATTTGATAATTTTTTTCAATTTCTAATGTGAATTTTAGTTTTTGGTGAAAGTTATTGAATTCATTTAGTAAAATATCCATTTTATCCTCTGGTGCTGCGCTCAAGCAGTCATTTTTATAGCGATAGTCATTTTTTTAGACAATATTACTTCTTGAAAAAGGCATGGATTTCCTGCCGAAACGTCGAAAAAATATATGAAAATGTCTTAGTATCAAATCAAAATTTTTTTTTATGAACCTAAGCCCAAGAAAATCCACTAAAAAAATATATATTAAGGTTCAAGAACTAAACTCAAACTATATATATATACATATATATATATATATATATATATATATATATATATATATATATATATATATATATATATATGTATGTGTGTGTGTGTGTGTTTGTGTGTGTATGGGGTGCAAAATTAGCCGGACACTCAGATTATTCCTAAAAACTGGAATTTAAGAAAGTTTAAGATGTTCCCAATTGAGTATTTAATAGAAAACAAAATTTAAAAGTCAAATTTATTACAACTCAAGAATGCTATACAGAAAAAACAATAAAAATTAAAAAAATTTGAAACTCTGCAAAGAAACAAAAAATATTTTTTTAAATATAAACATTTTTCTGGAAAACGATATTTAGTAGAGTGTATTAGCTCCACGAGCCCTAATTACGGCTCTCATTCGAGGCATACTTCGGATTAAGGCAGCAAAGTCTGCTTGAAGGATTTGCTCCCATTCGTCACGAACTGCTTGCTCCAAATTATTCATGGTTTCAAACTCACCATGGTTACGTCGAATACGTCGTCCCAGAATATCCCATGCATGCTCTATTGGATTTAAGTCTGCACTCCTTGTAGGCCATGGTAATAAACAAATTCCAACTTCATCCAAGTAATCCCGTGTTAGTCTTGCGATGTGCCGACGAGCATTATCTTTCATCAGGCGAAAGTTTTCTCCAACAAATTGGACAAATGACACTACATGATATTCCAAACATTGCTGAATATACCGTTGAGCATTCAAATTGCCCCCTTGAATTGTAACAAGTTCTGTATGGGCCGCTAGGAAAATGCCTGCCCACACCAGTATACCACCCCCACCAAATTGAACTCTCGGAGTAAAACAACATTGCTGATAATGTTCACCAGCTCTTCTCCATATCCTAGGCCGCCCATCTGATAGTATCTGTTAAATCTTGATTCATCTGTGAACAGCACAGCACTCAACACCCCAATTAAGAGCGAGCGAAGTGTAAACGTTGCCTCCGATTATCTGCTGTTAACAGAGGTCCCGTGACAGAAAACTATATTTCTGTGGACAACATTTAATCGTTGAACAAGTACTGGTGCTGATAATGTACGATCGCGTAACGCTTGTAACCTAAAAGTGGGTCCAGGCGAGTGTAACGTGTAATGTAAGATTACGTGTAATTTATCAACAGTGTGGACGTCACACGAACGTCCACACGAATCGTGTGTAACGGGTTTTGTGTAATTGGTTTCCACTAAGTTGCAACGAACATGCCGAAAAGGAAGGTCGTGTTTATTTGTATGTATTATTTATTAACTGAAGACCGGAAGAAACATTCGGTGCGTCGATAGTGGAAAACTGAGCTGTATCAGAAAAGATCTACTTTACTTGTGGAACTCAAAACTCAGCAAATAAGTGGCCAACATAAAAACTTTACCCGAATGTCGCCTACTGATTTTAAATATTTATTAACAAAGATTGCATCTAAAATATCAAGACGAAGACAAGATACTGTCATGAGATCTGCAATTTCACCGCAAGATAGACTAGCACTAACATTAAGATTTTTGGCAACAGGAGATTTTTATATCCTAGCATTCAATACACTTTGTTTTGATTTTTTTTACTTTTTCTGTTTCCCTTGGATGTGAGGCAAGCAAACTGATTATTTTATTCTTGCATTCTTCTACATCTCTTCCCAAATGTAAAGCGATATCACTCCAAGCATCGTTTTTCAAATTTTTCTTAAAGTAATTCTCGTTTTTTGGATCCTAAATACCGGGGTTTTCTTGATATAAACTAATAAGTTCAAGTGATTGTTCGTTACTCCACATCATGAACGTACACACGATACAATAAAATTGTCACGAACACCGTCCAAACCAGTACTGCGAGTGCCTTTGAGTTCGCGTTATTTACCGACAGCCAATGAATTTCGACGAGAGCCACCGCGAGCGTTACATGTAATGCTCGTAGTTCCGTCCAAACGTAGAATTCGTGTTACGTTACACGATAGATTACACTACGCGTTACACGCGTCTGGACCCGGCTTAAGAAAGCGATCTTCAACTTTTTTCTAAAGCATTTGCGATGCAACGAATACTTCGCCCATCATCCTGTAAAGCAACAGCTTCTGCTACTTCTTCTGGTGTCATAATTTTTTTAATGCAAGTTTTAAACAGGAGACAATACAAAAACCTACAGCCGAACTTATAATCAGGAACAGTACCATAATAAACATAAATTAATACTAAGCCACTATTTCACATTAATAACAAAACGTATGTGTAAAAGTTTTGTGGTCAGCACAAAACATCTAAACAGGTTCAAACAAGAAAAAAACGTTGTCGCTAATAATGCATAAAATACAATTCAAACAAATTAAACAAGTTTTGATCTAAACACCAACAAAAAACAAAAAAATTATTTTGCACCCCAGTGTTTATATATATATATATATATATATATATATATATATATATATATATATATATATATATATATATATATATATATATACACTTGAGTGCAAAATAATCGACTCAAACGTGATATTTGAGATTACACCTGTTTCAATGTAAGAAGTATGAAAATAAAAAAATGTAATGTGCAAACAATAACTTTATTATTGAACTTACAAAAACTACTATTGCATTATTTGGAAGACGCATTATAAAAACACGCACCAAAGAAGACGCACCAAAAAACAAAATTTTTTTAAAACTCAATAATAAGGTTAATGATTGTACACTAAATATTTTTAAATTTACATTTTTAGATTGAATCAGGAGACATACTTTGAAAAAATAATTTTGAGTCGGCTATTTTGCACTCAAATATATATATATATATATATATATATATATATATATATATATATATATATATATATATTATGGGTAGAACCCGAAAATTGATAACTTCTTGATTTATCCAGGTCATTCTAGATTGTATCCATTGTCAAATGAATAAAGCAGTACATTTTAAAAACATGGGTATAAATAACACGATGTATGTTTAAATTTTATTTGCTTTCTTTTTTTTATTAAAAGTCTACTACATAATTATTGTCCTAAAGCAATTGACTAGCATCACTAAGCATTGAGAACTTAAAATAATTTAAAGAGCGCTACAAATCATATTCTTTTTACTCCAAATTAGAAATGGTTATTTATTTGAACAAGATAATATATTAACCAGATAAATCCAGAATGCAACAAAATATTCACAAATATGTAGCTTTTTCTGCTATGCTTGGATAATTCTAAATCTATCCAGATAATTGGATGGATGATCAAGAGTATTGTCTGATATTCATGTTTTAACCGTAACATATAGATATAATACCTTTTACACAGCATTTTATCTCTTACTTAATACTAGTGATTAGTTATCTGAGTCCTCAATTGCTTCAGACCCATAGGAACTAATTTTTTCCATTCTTCTTGTACAGTTCAATAGAAGAATTGCTTGTCAAGAGCTTCTTGAACTTATCATCTTTAAATACATTTCATAGAACAAGGGATAGATATTTATTTCATATTTCTATTCACTATAATAACTATTGTTTCTATAAATCAATTTTTTGAGTGCTTGATTTTATTAAAGTGAATCAATCTCAACTTTATTTATTTATATCTTAAAGTACAGGTAATTTAAAAAAGTCCCATAGTCGTAATAGCACAAAGCTTGTATAGTTTTATTTTTCATACTCTTAACATTTTTTATGTACACTTTTTTATTTTCTTGTTTTGGCATAATTCAACAAATAGATTGCCTCTTTCGTTTCTTACTCCTAGTTAATAAGAATTCTCAAACAGTTTTCTGTTTTTTTCTATCCTCTAACAGTATTCTCTTTGCTACTTTTACATTAAAGGAAGGTAGGATAAAAATGGTTTCATTCTTCTTGATATATTTATTTAAATTTATTTTGTTGAGCTTACCTAGTTGTGTACCAGCCTTTACATGTTAAAAACAACTAATATTTCCTCTTTATGGTTACCATACAACCTTACAACCTTATAGTCAACTTTTATTAGTATTAGTAACTAATATGAGAGAACATCAGTCCAGAAAAGAAAAATGAGTAATGAATATGAGTGCATTTATGGGTCAAAGGCTGTTAACTTCATTAAATACACTTAAACATGTGATAATCATTTTAAATTATTTACATACTTAATTTAAATAAAGAAAGTTTTCATAAAAATAGTATCAAGCAGGAGCAGGTCGTTAGTAAATTAACAATAATTTAACTTACTGTGTAAGGTAACTGCCATGAATTTTTTCTAACTCTAGGTGCTCTATCTGCTCCATTAAACAAGCACTCACTGACTCCTCCTTGTTCCATAATAAAGTAACACAAATAATGAAATGAGCAACCAAAATCAAAAACCTTGCGGGTATTAAACCAGAACTATTGTACATAATCTAAAAATTTTATGATTCAAAGCATACAAAAATATATGTTTATCTATAATATTCCAAGATTCTTATAAGTCCAAGAAGTAAAGTTATAATTCAGAATATTTAGAATACAAACAAAACTCCAAAGGGGTAAATTATACTGGTACTCTTCTACACGCAAAGTTAAAATACATGCTCATTGTTGAAAACAAAACAGAATGTAGAATTTAAATTTAAAATTGTTTTCATTGGCTTGTCATACAACATATTTTTATGAGTCATGTTGACGTATGTGACATTTGTGAACAAATAACAAATTTGAAGTTATATAAAGGAAAGTGCTTAGACAATAGAAATCCTCACTTGGCAAAAAATAAGTTAGAATAAAAATGGATAATCACGTTAAAATACGTCCCAGTCCTAAACAATATAGAATAAGGATTTGTTCTTTTTTTATAATAGCTATTTGACATATAGTTATGCAATTCATAATACACTAAAGTATTTTATTTTCCACAGGTGATTTGTGTTATTCTCTATAATCTGTTTTATTTAATTATATTAAAAGTGTATTAAAACTTTTCAATTAAAATTATATAATATTAATAAATAAAAATGTTCTTTTCGATTGAGGAAAAGTCTCAACTCCGCGTTGGCATAATTTAAAAAAAATAATTCTTTTTTATATTTATATAGAGTAAGTTTTAAGTATGATGATCTCAATTATCTAGGAAACAGCTTTCACGATACACAGAACACAAAACCTAAATAAAATATATTTCAATCTGATTTAAATAATAATAAAAATAACACCATAAAAAGCTCTTAAAGTCGTAAGATATCTCCATTTTACCTCTTTCGAAAACATCAATGATACGCTCATATAAAAATAATTATAATGCTAATGACAGTAAACCATGAGATATCAGATATCAACTTTTATTTGTCAGTTCATTAATGTCTGTGTTTCGTTTTACGTTTTGGTAAGTCTATATATATATATACAATAACTGTTTGTCTTATACATATACATTTTAGAATCTTGACAAAGGCAAGGGTTTCCTGCCGAAACGTTGATTGCAATGGAAATTAAAATCTAGGTCCACATGTAATATATATTTTATTGAACCTAAACTCAAGAAATACTAAATTTATATTAAATATATATATATATATATATATATATATATATATATATATATATATAATAAAGGTAAAGTTATTTGTGGCAGTAATGTTAGAAGACTCTGGAAACCTCAGACTTTTCTAACATTACTGCCACAAATTGGTCGCATTGCTCCTGTAGTGATGCTTTCCCAAGTTAATATGCTCCTTTTCTAACTTGGCTGCACCGTACTGGAGACCAATAGTTAGAAATACGTTTCTTAAACGTACAGGTAGGCTAAAACTTAGATGGAAGGATAATGTAGAAAAAGGTACTAGAAAAATAGATGCAAAAAACTGGCAATGATAAGCAATGAATAGGGCTGATTGGCGAAATGGACTTGGAAAGTCGAGGCTCTATTGTTTTCTGTTTTGTGGCTTTACTACAGGGCTATAGCACCATTGATAATGGTGATGATAATGATAATGGTGATGATAGTGATGATCATGATTGTGATTATACCTACTACTTACGGGAAATTTGTACGGGAGTGAATCGGTGTAATCATTACATATGTAAGATAATGAGTAAGAGAAAGACAGAAGATATATTTTCTCTCTCTTCATCTCTCGAGAATAAAAATGTTCCTTTTGTATATATATTTAATATTATATATATATATATATATATATATATATATATATATATATATATATATATATATATATATATATATATATATATATAATATTATATATATTAATATATATAATATTTATATATATTAATTATTAATTAATTATTAATTTATATATATTAATATATATAATATTTAATATATAATATTTATTAATATTATTATTTATGTGATATGTTTTGTATTATTTATTAAATGTTCATAATTATTTTAGTCTTTTGTATTTCAAAATAATAATCTCAATAAATCACTGTATGACCGAGAACTGTCAACTTTGAAATAAGTTTGTCTCATGTCTAATTGGCAAATATTTTACGTGTTTGGTTCATACGCTGGTGTATGTGAATTCGAATCCCAATATGAATTCCCTTTTTTATTTTTGAAATATTTAAAAACCCCACTATGTAATATACGAAAAAATGCTAAATTTTAAAATAAAATGAAAATTTACAACATAATCCGAGTTGTTGGTCTTATTTCGTTTTTGATTGTACTTCTATACGCGCATTCGACGTTGGAAATTTGTGTGTATTCGTATATATTGAGTGAATCGGCAAAATCATTACATATATGTAAGATATAGGTACCGTGTCGGTCTTAGCTTTCGTGGAGGAGGAGCTCTGAACTGAGTAGGGGCTCTTCTGTACTCCACGGAAGACAGACTGGACGGGGGATGTCCTCAACCTCGACACGGCACGTCCCATATGGCTGATAGGGAAAGTTCCTGCAGATATGCAGGACAGGTACGAATAAGGCATTGCCAAATAAGTACCCGTGGATCAACTGAGGATATGACATTAGGCAGCAGTAATGTCATTACTGGATTAAGGCTATGGGAAGTAAAAATCCTGTAGGCGTAATTCCAGATACTCACAGGCGTCACTCACATTATGAGTTAAGCGGCTGTGATACTGCGACAGCAGCAGCGTCTGACCCAGAGTGGGCGGGTACAAACAGCGTCTGTTCCCAGAGTGGGCGGCTGAAACTGAAACCTTGCCAACACGCATTGGCTCGCGTGGCATTGAACTTAGCCAAAAACCCTTACAAATATTAGATTTTAAAACAAAACGGAAACTACCCCAGGTGAGTAGACACTCTCACACTGATTTATCAGTCTGTCCCAATGATTCTGGGGGGGACACAAATTTGACAAGAGTATGCTTTAAAAAAACAAACAGTTTTCAAAATTGCAACCATGAATACTAGAACTCTACTTTCTGATGAAAGCTTTAAAGAAATGGAAAAAGAATTAGAAAAGATCAAATGGGACATCGTCGGAGTTAGGGGATTGAGAAGGCGAGGTGAAGGCCTCGAGACCCTAAAATCCGGTCACTTGTTTTACTATCACGAAGAACAACATGAGTCCGTAGGAGGCGTCGGATTCTTCATAAACAAACAGCTAGCAGGAAATCTAAAAACTGTCCAATCAGTATCCACTAGAGTTACATATGCCACGTTCAAAATAAATACTAGATATAATCTAAAAGTTATCCTAAATGACATAACAGTAGAAGCAATAACAGAAGCTCAAAAGAAATGCTGCCCAAAAAGCGTGAAGGAAGAAAAAATTAGTCTGGAAACACAGAAAAAAATGGAACAAAGAAGAATACTGAGAAGCGACGAAAACTCTAGTAACGACGATATAAATAAAATGAACAAGGAAGTATCAAGAGAAATCAGAAAAGACCTAAGAAAATACAAAGATGAGAAAATCATCAAAACCATTGAGGAAAATAAGAGTATGAAAATAATGAGACGCAAACTCACAAATGGAAATAAACAAATAGTCAAACTCAAGGATAGAAATGGCAACATCACATCAAACAGAGAACATTTGTTACAAATTGTGGAATCATTCTATGAGACATTATATAGCAACCAATCGACTCTAGATATAGTTGAATATCAGCAGAGGAAGGTTCAAAATCAGGGTTCCGAAGATATCCCAGAAATCTCCTTGGACGAAATTTTCAAGGCTCTAAAAAAGATGAAGAATAACAAAGCTCCGGGGAGGACGGTGTCGTCACGGAAGCGATAAAGATAGGAAGCTCAGTACTGATAACCAAAATTCAAAAGCTCTTTAATCTATGCCTATGGAATCAAAATATCCCAACAAAGTGGAATAATTCAATAACTGTACTCTTACACAAGAAGGGAGATATAGCAGACCTGGAAAGATATAGACCAATCAGTCTCCTTAACCATCTTTATAAATTATACACCCGAATAATAACGAACAGATTAGAGACAAAGCTGGATTTTTACCAACCTCGGGAACAAGCCGGTTTCCGCCCTAATTACGGCACAAACGATCACCTGCAGTGCCTAAAAACCCTGATAGAAAAAACTAACGAATATAACCGTCCCTTGGCATTGATATTTGTAGACTTTAAAAAGGCGTTTGATACAGTGGAACTACCGTCCATCTTAAGAGCACTACAAGATTGCAGGGTCGACCACAGATATTGTAATATAGTTAAAAACATATATGAAAATTCCACAACAACCAT
This sequence comes from Diabrotica undecimpunctata, assembly GCF_040954645.1. Classification (NCBI taxonomy): domain Eukaryota; kingdom Metazoa; phylum Arthropoda; class Insecta; order Coleoptera; family Chrysomelidae; genus Diabrotica; species Diabrotica undecimpunctata. Next base: position 55,643,110 of record NC_092805.1, on the reverse strand, counting down.
AAGTCTACATTCAGCAACTAATAAAATAAAGATAAAAAGGGAAGTCAGGCAAGGTGATACCATGTCACCAAAGCTGTTCATTACCGTTCTTGAGTGTGCATTTAAAAGACTAACATGGCAACGAAAGGAATATCCATCGATGGAGAAAGATTAAACCATCTACGTTTTGCGGACGATGTCGTGCTTCTGTCAGATAATCTGGGAGAGATCAAAGACATGCTCCAAGAACTGAATGACATACTACAAGAAACTGGGCTGGAGATAAATTTCGAGAAAACCAAAATGATGACCAATATGGTTCCCAGAATAAGAGATACAGATCAATAACAACAAGGTAGAATTAATCGATAAATACACATACTTGGGTCATGAAATTAGAATAACCAGAGACAACCAAACCTGCGAGCTAAATAGACGAATCACGTTGGGATGGGCGGCATATGGAAGGATGAGAGACATTTTTAAAACAAATACCCCAATTCACCTGAAAAGGAAGGCATTTAACCAATGCATCTTACCAGTCTTGACCTACGGAGCAGAGACCCTAACTTTAACGAAAGCTACTGCCGAAAAACTGAGGGTAACACAAAGGCAAATAGAGAGATCAATGCTGGGCCTGACCTTGAAAGATCGCGTGAGAAATGGGGAGATACGCCGACAAACTGGCGTAGACGATATTATACTGCGAATCAATAAACAAAAGTGGAGGTGGGCTGGACATGTTGCTAGAATGGAAGACGAAAGATGGACGAAAAGATTATTGAAGTGGAGACCAAGACCCGACAAGCGAAGTCGAGGCAGACCACCCACCCGATGGACCGACGACCTAAGGAGAATAGAAACAAACTGGATTGCAGCAGCTAGAGATAGAGAGAATTGGAGACGTTTGGAGGAGGCCTATATCCAACAATGGATGTGAAAATGGGGCTGGATGATGATGATGAAGATATAGGTAAGAGAGAGACAGATGATATATTTTCTTTCTCTTTCTCTCTCGAGAATAAAAATGTTCCTTTTGTAAACATATTTAATATTTATTTCCGTCGACCATCCATTTATGATCAATTTTAACACCCTCAAAATAATTGATTAATGACCCCTATTAATGAATGATTTTCTATTAATGAACAATTTTATTATAGGCAACACAACATACATTGCTTGCATAAATTAATTTAACCACATTTAACGCTCTGTGATTGGCAGTTACCTGTGGTGTAGGCAACCAAACATACCTATTTATATTCCCACTAATAAATTATTTAAAATGAAGTAGCCGCTGTAAGTACTGTCTGTCATTGTATGTCATTATTTATCGTTAAGTAAATAAAAATTTAAACTAAGATATTTTTATTTCTGAAAAGTATGGTCGACGGAAAAGTTTTGTAACGAACTCGTGAATTAAGATGGCGATTAAAATGGCGACTCGCTTCGCTCGCGCGTTAATATATCTCAATTGTTAATGGCCCTTATTAATACACTTGTTGGTTAAATAACTATTAATTTTATTATTTTTTTATTAATATTATTATCAAGGTAAATTAAACATATGCGTAAGTTATGTATATTGTCATTTTTAAATACTTATGAATATTGCATTTTAATTTGTATTGTATTATAATATTGAATTATGTGGCAGTGTATTGTATTGTATTTTTATATTAATAACAAAATTAACAATGAATTTTACTGCAGAGAATGTGTAAAAATTTTCTTTTGCATTCAACTACTTTTATACATATATGAAAATAAAAATATATATTTTCATTAAAATATTGATTCAATCCTTCACTTACTAACTATACTCCTATTACAGGTCAAATATTTATATACAGCAAACGACGCACCATATACCTGTATACCTAATTCTTTTTCTCTTTCTGCTCTCTATTACCTATAGCATTACATATGTAAAATGATTGTGCAGATTCACTCCCATATAAATGTGTAACGGCGAACGCGTGTATACAAGTATAACTTCTACTGGCAGTCCCACTGGACTGCCACACCCGTTTTTTTATTTATCTTCATTTTATTTTGTTGTTTTAAATAACATTTATTATAGAGAACTTTTTCAAATTTAATTTTATATGTTTTAAAAGTATAAAATGTTTATGTGAACATTACTGTTTCTGTAAAATGTTATGTAAAGATCTGTCCAATTTGTTATCATACTGAGCTTTTTTATTTAACCAGTAATAAGTATAGCTAGTAGGTAACCAATCTGTATTTTTTTATTTCTCTAACAATCTTTCTTTCTCTTGGACAATCAATAAATAATTCTAATAAGTTCATTAAAAGACCATATAAAGTAAGTGTGATTGTTTTTTTTCCTTTGGCTATACATTGGTTTAGAAAAAGTTAAACTTTTATTTTTCAACGAATCCTTTAAAATCTAAGATCTTACGTTTTCCTTGTCTCTTAGGTAGGCATCAGACTGATCGACCGATCACGACCAACCGTCCGACGGCGATCAACCAACTTTTGTATTTTTATTTTTAAACTCACATTACTCGTTCGTGGTCCATCGACCGACCGTCAAAACGTCAGGAGGCTATAGCAACATAACCACATTTTTCTAATATTATTTTACCGGGCTTTTTGTAGAAAATTGAATTATGAGTAGAATTAGTAGCGATAATTCTACTGATAAATTGTTTATCACTTATTTATGTGAAGATGTCTTCGTAGGCGTAGGACAGTTTGGGTGCGTAACATTTTTTTTAAAGACACCAACAAGAAGAATTATTTGTGTTATATCTCATTCTATTTAATTTCAAAATTATTATCGCATAAGCAAGCCCAAATATTATCGGTTAATTAGACATTTTGAAATGTTAATGGTCAATGTCATTGCTTGGAGCAGTATAAATGAATGCGAAATGTTCCATATTCATCGACCAACTATCAAAAATTCCAACAAGTCCGAATTTCAAAACTGGACGATCGCTATAAGTGATGGACGGCCCACCAGTCTGACTCTGCGCATACATTTTCATATACTCGTAATGTTGGTCGATCGTGGACGGTCGGTCTGGTCGAGCAGTCTGAGTCCTCCCTTAGTCTATTATCGAAAAGCTAAGCCATTTCTATTAAATTCGATTTTCTTTATAATCTACTTCCTTTTCAGTTAGTATGATTCTTTTTGAAGTGAATACTTCTTATCGATCGGCATGATGTTTTTGCACGGATCCGAAATAATATTTAGCGTGACGCGAAAACTCGAGATGCGTGCCGTAACTTTGCGGTATACAGTAATATACTGCCGTCCTCAATTAAAACTCGGTATCTGCAATTTTTTTTTATTTTTTTACTAATTTTTACATGAAATGCCCTATTTTTTTGTCGGACAATTCATTCATAAAGTTGTACTCTTCAATTTCAAAACTAAAAATGATAAAAAGAAACGCTATTAATAAATTTCCACAGACTCGTGGAAAAGCCGATTTTCACTGTCGGACGAAAAAATCGGCGAGTACATTTTGTCGGACAATGTAAAAATAGTATTTTTCACGTGATTTTTGAACGATACAGTACAGAATATTTTACGAAGTCAACTTTTGTATTCATTAAACAGCAATACGTTATTAATAAATTTGATACATCACTTCAAAATGACCACTTTTGGATAAGCTGGAGAGGAAAAGCACCCGGGACAGAAAGTATCCCAAGAGATATTTGGGGGTCGAGGTCTTATGAAGCTATCCTGAAAATTGTAGCCTGTTATGTATGAGTGATACATTATGTCGCCTGGCACCTAGACTATTGTTAGTAGCTGCCGCACCTCAGCAGCTACGATATTGGCATATCAAACCGGAATAAACGAGTTCGATCTTGGACAACGAAATTTTCGATTTCTAAAAAGTATACGAGCCGTAAGTGGCTGTTACAAGTAGTTGATACAAGAAGTCTAGAACTTAGAACCCATAGAGCTTAGAACCCATATATATATATACACAACAAACAACAATTAAATATTGTATTTGTCAATGTCAGATAAATTGATAGTTGTATCACCAATCAATATTTTTTTTATTAATATTGTTATCATGGTAAATTAAACATATGCGTAAGTAAGTTACGTATATTGTCATTTTTAAATACTTATGAATATTGCATTTTAATTTGTATTATTGTTCTGAAGCTATTTTCTTGTTGCATTTTAAAGTAATTACTATTTAAATGGGAATAAGCCACAATTAAAGGTTAAAGTACGTTTATTGACGTTTCAATTTCCACTTCGGAAATCGTTCTCAGAAAAATTGTATTTTGAGAACGATTTCCGAAGTGGAAATTGAAACGTCAATAAACGTACTTAGTAGTACTAATAGTAGTACCTTTTAGAAATTTTAAAGTCATGAAAAAAATGTATTTCAAAATTTCAATTATTATGTATTTAAATTTTGGGGAAAAAAGTAATTGAAATACTTTTGAAAATATAAGAAATTAAAAGTATAATCACGTAATTAAATACATCTAAAGTAATTGAAATACATTTTAATTTTAATTAATAAGTTTGACCTTAGTTTACTCTTGTTGCAGGTATTCGAGTAAAGAACTTCCTGAATATCCAAAGTGTAAACACAATACGAAAGCCTATCAGTGTAGATCATTAAAAATGCAAGACATTTTGACGTTCCATGAAAATTTCTACCGTTTCAAGGACAAAATTCAGCAAGATAATTTTATATTAAACCATACTAGTCTAGAGAAACCTAAACGACATCGCCCGAAAACATCTTCCCGTTCAGAAAAGTCTTACACATTTAAATATTTTGTTCGAAGAGTAGATGGTATAAAAGTACCAGTATGTAGAACAGCATATTTAAATATTCTGGTTCTTAAAAAGCATCGTGTCCAAGGGGTAATGAAGCGTTCTTTTAAATGCGGCGGTAGTGGAGCAAAAGAAACAAGGGGAGGCGATCGAAAAAGTTCGAAAAATATTTCCAAAAAAATGGCAGTTATGAAATTTATCGAATCTTTCACAGCCCAAGAACCGCATTACTGTCGCTCAAAAACGTCTGTTAGGATATATTTACCGTCTGAGCTCAACATCAAGTCCATGTGGAAAATGTACAACAAAGGTGTTGAATTACATCTTAAAGTGAAGCAATCATTTTTCCGCAATATTTTTAACAAACAGTATAACTTGGGATTTGGAACTTCCAGAGTAGACGTCTGCTCCAAATGCTTAGAAATTGGAGAAAAAATTAAAACGGAAAAGGAACCAACTGAACAACAAAATTTAATTACACAACATAGGGTGCACAAGTTAAAGGCTAAGGCATTTTTTCATATGCTGCAGGAGAAAAGAGATGGGTTGCTCACTATATCTTTTGATTGTCAAAAGAATATGAGTCTACCAAAGGTGCCAGACCAAAGAGCCTACTTCAGTCGTCAGTGGAACTTCTACAACTTTACTATTGTAGTAGGCAGCTCACATGATGCTTTAACTAAAAGCAATGTTCATATTTATTATTGGAACGAAACAGATAGGCCCAAAAGTTCCAACGAAATTGCTAGTGCAGTTTTCCACAGATTATGCCAAACAGATTTAAAAAATATTGACACCGTCCGTTTATTCGCTGATGGCTGTGGTGGACAAAATAAAAACACCACTTTGATGGGGATGTTATCAAAATGGCTTGTATCGTTCGCCCCAGAAAATGTTAAAACAGTTGAGGTTATCTTTCCCATTGTAGGTCATTCGTTTATACCACCCGATAGAGTATTCGCTCAAATAGAGAAAAAATTAAGAAAAATTGAAATTATAATAAAACCTGAAGAATATGTAAATATTCTTAAAGACCATGGAACTGTTTGGAATATAAATAATTTGGAAATAAATGATTGGAAGAGTGCCACACTGGAAATTATAAAGCCTCCAGGACAGTAGCACTTTAAATTCAACCCTTCAAAAAGGTTTATTTTACAAAAGACCACAAAACGTAATAATATCACTATTCGGGGTGAGGAGGCTTATCGTGTCGATCTAGGAAGTGACAAATTAGTAGTCAAAAAAGGAAAAACTGTCAATAATTTAGTTCCTCCTCTTTTAACAACTGGTATGGCTCCAAATGCCAAGAAAATCAAGGACGTTTCGGCACTTTTGGAAGCGCACTATGGAGCAAACTGGCGAGAGTTGGAAAATTTAAAGTTCTATGCTACTGTTGAACAATCTACAGGTGAAGCTCCTACAGATGACTTGGTGTGTGAGGAAATAGAAGAAAGAGATATTTATGTCTAATTTAACTGTCTCTTAGTTTTAAACTTTTGTTTGAGTTCCATGTATTTGTATTTTTTGGTGTTTTAAAATAAACTTTAAGAACGTATGCGTTATACTTGTTTAATAATTAATTAATAAAAATGAAAGAATGGCTGGCTTATCAATATAGGCCAAACATCGGCAGGTAATTTCAAAACCGGCCATATCCATATAGGTTATTTTCAAAACCGGCCAACTCTCTAGCTTAGTTTCAAAACCGGCCATCTCCAACTTTTTTATTAATTTTTACGCATGTGTATACGAAACTCATTATTTTATGATAGTGAAATGCCTTTGTATTATCATCATAAACACAAAATAATATTAACACAAATTTTTTACTCATTAGTTTTTTGACAGCAGTTTTTTGCATTTTTCTCAAAACTTACTTGAGTGGAGATGGCCGGTTTTGAAATTAGACGATTCAATTATATTATTCTAAATTATACCTGTTATTAACCACTAATTGGTGTACAATATTTTTCGGCAATTTGTTTTTTGCTAATATAAATAAATATAATGGTTTACCATCACGTGAGCGTGCAACATATAATTGACCATGTGATAAACATGGATTCTGTAAATCCAAGCCGCAATCGAACATTGTCTGGCCTTGAGATTTGTTAATGGTCATCGCGAATGCTAATCGAACAGGGAATTGAAGCCTTTTAAATGATTTTGTGTTATATGAGGGTATTATTGGGATACGTGGCAATAGGACGATTTCTCCTTCAAATCGTCCAGTCAAAATGGTTGCTTCAATAATATTTCCGGTGATACTTTTAATGACCAAACGTGTGCCGTTGCATATTCTGGGTGGTTTCAAATTGCGTTGATGTTACTGATGTTGTTATCAACAGGTCGTCGAAGACACTTTGTCTCAGGACGATATAACATATGTAGAGCCATACGTAGCCATGTTACCAATTCCAACGGTAACTTGAACATCCTAATTTGTAATAATATATAACGTAACATACTATAAATTAACAACATTTAACGGGTTTCTCCCCATATATTTTAGTGGCTCATAGCATGTATACTTCGTTACACTGATGATGGAATTTACATTCCGAAAACGTTCTGTAATGTAATTGTGATATAGCCCGTTTGGGTATTTTATTATATATCTTTTATAATGGATTTGAAATAAAAAAATTTGTGATACAAGGTATACAGCCAGCTACAGGAACTTAGTTTCCTAGTGGATTATAATGTAACTATTTGTATCAGAAATAAATCCGTTGCTTCTACTATTTTGTCACCTATTAGATCTTCCTACAACTTCAAATAAATCTTTTAAAACCAAAATCAGCCATATATATATTCAGTCGTTCTCGATTTATCATAAAAAAGTTAAAAAAAAAACAGGAAATGACGTTTGTTAAACGTCATTTTATGATATTTTTAACTACATGGATCAAATGAACTAAAACTGTAGAGGTGAAGTCGTATAAAACATTTTGAATTTACAATTTAAAAAAATCAGGGTCACCCATCGAGATAAAAAATATCCTTAAGTTGTACCAACAAATACACTTTTACAAAATTTTATTGCAATCGGTTCAGTGGCTTTTGTGTTGCCGAGAGGGGGCATTTGGGCCTGTAGGACCCATCGCCGGCTCTGCGGACTTCTTCCTGTCCTCGAAATTAGACCGGATGTTGACCATCTTTGCTTGTCACTGATGAAATGGTTTAATACTGCTACTGGTATAAAATTACGGTTACCGTGACAAGTATCTGTTATAGGTAACAGTTCCAAGGAGCAGTTACAAAATAACAGATCAAAAATAGAAAACAGAACAGGTAAAATAGTCTAAGTATTCCTTGACTTACGGAAGAAACAACTTAGAATGAAAAGTAAAATACACAAGATAAAAGAATAGAAAAGTGCAGAAATATTCCTAAGTGTTTCTTGACTTACGGAAGAAACAACTTAGAGTGAAAACAAACAAGAGAATCAAATATGGAAAAATAAGAATACAAATATTTATAAGTGTTTCTTGACTTACAGAAGAAACGACTTACAAATACGAAAAATCAAATACAGAAGAGATGTGGAAATATTGCTAAGTGTTTCTTGACTTACGGAAGAAACAACTTAGCATAAAATAGAAAATGAAAGAGACAAATGTATTAAGTATTTTCTTAACCTAAGGAAGAAAATATCTTAGATAAAATATCGGAAATAATAATGCAACAATGATTATGAAAATATTTCTAAGTGTTCTTTTGACTTACCGGAAAAGAACGGCTTACACGCACAATTAAAATAACAAGTCAAATATTCAGAGAAATATTTCTAAGAGTTCTTTGACTTACCGGAAAGAACTACTTAGACAAAGTACAAATCAAAATATAAAATAGAAAAAGCAAGATAAATAAATCCAGCTTTAAGCTGGATTTATAGTTTGACGGACTGTAGACGTAAACGCACTGCAGGCGTAACAAACGGACTGTAAATATTATTTCAATTTATAAATCGACGGAGTGGAATTTTTTCGCATGAGTAGAAACAGTGGCTAGAGTTGGTGACCATGATACTATAATATTCTTTTATTATTTATTATTATTATTTTATAAATTCTTAACGTTCATTGTAACAAATAATCAACAAAATCAAAATTCGATTATGTTGATAAATAACTTTACAAAATGGTGGGCGGGCCAGACAGTTCACTTTGGTTGACAGCACAAAATTCTTCCTTTTGATTGGCCAGACGCAAGTAACGCACTGTAAAGCTGGATTTATAGTTTGACGGACTGTAAACGTAGACGCACTGGAAAAAGATCAACATAGAATTTTGTGAACTCTTATTTATAAATGAACGCAAACGCATGACGGAACGTAAGTGAAACGCACTGCAACGGAAGAGTTCGCCAACTTTCATCTTTTACAGTGCGTTACTTGCGTCTGGCCAATCAAAAGGAAGAATTTTGTGCTGTCAATCAAAGTGAACTGTCTGGCACGCCCACCATTTTGTAAAGTTGTTTATCAATATAATCGAATTTTGATTTTGTTGATTATTTGTTACAATGAACGTTAAAAATTGATAAAATAATAATAATAAATAATAAAATGATGTTATAGTATCATGGGCACCAACTCTAGCCACTGTTTCTACTCATGCGAAAAAATTCCACTCGGTCGATTTATAAATTGAAATAATCTTTACAGTCCGTTTGTTACGTCTGCAGTGCGTCTACGTCTACAGTCCGTCAAACTATAAATCCAGCTTAAAAGATGAAAGTTGGTCAACTCTTCCGTTGCAGTGCGTTTCACTTACGTTCCGTCATGCGTTTACGTTTATTTATAAATAAGAGTACATAAAATTCTATGTTGATCTTTTTCCAGTGCGTCTACGTTTACAGTGCGTCAAACTATAAATCCAGCTTAAGTGTTCTTAACTTACGGAAGAACAACTTAGACACAAAATACAAGAAAAATAAACAATCAAAATAATCAAATAAAATATCGAACAATCAGTACATGAACAAATATAGATCAATGTAATATTCTAACCTGAGAAGGTCTGAATATACAATAATGCTAAAATAAAATGGTATATAGGAAATCAGAAATAAAACAATAACTTACTAGGAACAATAATAGCACCGACTAGGTCTACAGTTGAAGAGGCAAGCTCGACTGACCGATGAGAAAAAATCTACCTGCTTTTATGTAAAACAAATCCTTTGTTTTACGTAGCAAAAGTGGATTTTCCCTGCATCGAGTCAATTAGAAATTTGGATTTGGCCAAACTTGGAATTCCCAAGTATTTTGAACAATATCCAAATTCCTTGATGCGTCCGGCACGGCTGTCAGCTCCCGACTGACACGTCTCCGGAGAACATTTGAATATTAGCTTGGACAAACACCGTGACACGAGATTTTTATATATAAAGATTTTTTTAATGTATTTTCATTATGGAAGATAATAATATTATTTTAAAGACTGGAATTGATAATTTTTTATTACAATAGCGCATCCGCCTATGCATTTCTAGATTGGTATGTTTGAATGAATGGAATCGAAATTATGTCTATGGTCTATAATGGAAACACAGATACAGAGATATATCGAATTATATTCTGACTGACAGTAGTAACACAGTATAGATATCAACATACTGTGGTAGTAACCAGTTGGACAGTTTAACCTATACACAGATCCTGGCCGGATAGTCCTGGTAGCTAAGGCCAAGCAAATGAAAAGAAGAAGACAGCTTAACCTCAAATCCTGAAATTAATGTGAAAAATATTTTTTTAGATATTTGATAATTAATTTGAATTATTAATTTTTTTAATGGCTTTGTGGCCTAAAAAAGGTTAGAGATTTATCTGATTATAGTTATCTTGTATTTATTAAATTTGTTTTAGCATTCCTGGAGGCAATAAATCCTTTAATTCAGAGTAGAAGATTTAGGGGGAAAATAAATGTCCAGAAACCAAAACCTCCCCATTTCGAAAAGGCTAAATTCTTAGCTTTAACCAAACCATGGTTTATTAGTCCGTATAAAGATAAAACCTCTGCCGAACTCTGTAAATTTAATGTTAAGGTTAATAAAGATGAAGAAGAGTTCAATCCATTACAGAAGATTTATGCAAAAGAAATATATGATAGACTTACCTCCTCTAAATTAATTGTTTTCTTTCATTATAATTCTATGAAAGCTGACGAAGAATTCAAATATTATGCCATGTATAAGAAACAGGGAATGGAATTAAAGAAGTATGGAAAAAAGTTGATTAAGGCTACTGTAAAAGGAACACCTTATGAGGCTATTTTAGATTTCTATGTTACTCAACACAACATTATGTTATTCTGTCCAGAAGCTGAGATTAGCAAAGTTTTGAAAATAAACAGGAAATGCCCTCAACTTGTTTTGTTGGGTAAGTGGAAGTATCCATCTTATTAAATTATTTGAAATATTCTTAAAAGGTGTTGTATTACGAAAATTGTGGAAGATAATATGAAAATAATATTAAAGTTTAGTTTTAAAATGAACAAAGTGTTACTGGTGTAGTGTACCCATAATATTTTAGTTTAAACAGGGTTTAAACAAATTTCCGGTTATCAGAAAATAGTAAAAACTGGCAAAAATTTATGATTTAATTAACATTTTTAAAAAATGAGGTAAAAATAAGGGGACCCCTGATTCAATTGAAAGTGAACACAGCACTAAGCTGTACCCTTTCATTAAGGTAACTACCCAACCATGAAAGGATCCAATCAGGAAAACCATATCTATAAAGAGTGTATTTAAAGCAGATTTGCTATTTTATATTGCTTCAGCATATTCATCATTCCACTAAGGAACAGGTTTGAATTTTGTGATATGCTTTGTTTTCCCTATTGTCATTATTTTATATTTATTTTCATTTTTTATATTATTTCATTTTATTTATATTATCTTTATTTTTTTCAGTGCATGTTATATCTCAACTTGAGTAATCTCTAGAATAACCTCAGATCTGTGGTTTTGTATCTTCTGTCTATCATTTTGATTGATGTTATTTTTAATTTGGTTTGTATATAATATAAAGTAGAACTCTTTGACTATTTCTAGTATATTCTGTCTGTCTGTTGTTACATCACCCTTTTTATCCTTAAGTTGGAAAATTTCTTTTCTACTTATCGCCATTTTTCATCTCATTACCTTCATACTCCTGTTTTGCTCTAAAGTCTGTACAATTGTTTTTCGTTCAAATTTTCTAATATCTCTTTGACAGCTTTCGATATGTCTTTATTGAGTGCTCTTATGTGTTGTGGGTCAATGTCTCTATCACTTTGTAACTGTCTTCTTTCTGTTATTTTGAGTTGTGTTTCTAAAGTGATCTTTTCATCTTGTTTAGTCTTTGGGAAAAACATGTTTGTGTCAGTTTAAGTATGTCACCTATTTTGTTTGTTTAACTCATCTACACCTACTTACATCTACATCCTACATCTACTTGTTTGTTTGGTGTTATGCTATGCTGTTCCATCTTGTGGGCGTGTCCAGTGATTTCTTTTTTACTATATGGTTTCTATTTAAATGAGTTCATATCTCAATGGTAGCTCTCACAATTGTAGTTTTTTGTATAAAAAGCTATTCATTTGATAAAGATTTATCTAGCAGAAATGACAAAAGCATTTCATCCCTTTCATTCTTACCTGGACTTCTGAAATTTCCCAGAGAGATTTCAGATGCATCTATACTCATGTTCCCATTTTTGCGTTGAGGTCACCACCTATGAGAGTGTAGTGAGCACTGTTCTCTCTTATGGATCTGAACACATCTTTGTAAACTTGTTCTACCTCTTGTCACGATGGGTTGTTGTTGGTGAATAGACTTATTTGAACTTAACGGTACATTTTTTGTTCAACTGTATATTTATATATATAATATACATATATTACTTTCTCAGATAGTGCTTTTACTAGCACCACATTCTTAGAGAGTTTCTTGTGTATTATGATGCCTATTTCTCCTACAGAGATGTGTTCATTTGGCATATAACAAAATAAGTCACCAAAGTTTAGTGTTTCGAAAGACTCTCCTCGTCTTCTTACTACACTGAGTCTGACTACATCCCATTTAATGTTCTCTAGCTCGTTTTCCAATTCCAGCAATCTGTCTTCTGGTATCAAGAATCTAGCATTAGATGTTGCAACTTTCATCATAAATTGCTTTCTGGTTTTCTCAGGTTGTCAGAATTTTGTCCCCCATCTGTGGGACAGACTGATAGATCAGTGTGAGATTCTGGGTTTTGAACCTTACTCACCTGGGGTAATCTAGTTTTATTTTCTGACATTTTATGGAAAGTGGCAATTTATAACGCCGCGCTTGCCATGCGTGTTGGCGAGTTTAAGAAAGAAGAATGTAGAAACATGAATGTTCATCAAGTAACTGCTAACATATATTGTTACGGTTTGTCAAAAGGCTACGTTGTCGCACAATGAAAGAAATACTTACAATGAAAAAGGCATCGTCTCAAATGAATTCTTGTTTAAAAATAAATTATATTTTAAAAAATAGATATCTTTTTTTATATTCCGAAAACATTTTTTTAACTTTTTGTTTATTTCAGCTGCAATTTTGGAAAACAGACTAATCAGCAAAGATGATCTTCTAAAATACAGTAAGATTCCAAATATAGAAACAGCTCAAGCAGAACTTGTTCAAACTATGAATAGAATGGGAAGTCAACTAGTCAGTGATTTAAACGCACATCAAACCACCTTAGTTTTTAATTTAGAAGAGAGAATCAAACAGTTAGGGGTAGATGATAAATAATTTTATACTTTTGTTAAGATATTTATTGTTTTTAATTATAATTAAAAACAGTTAGTTACATAATATGTTAAGTGTATAGATATTTCATTTTATGTTTACTATTTACGTTTTTTCTTTCCCTTCCTTGTTTTACTTTTGTTTCTTTTCTTTTTTGCTCCCTTATCTTTTTTTCTTTCTCTCGTAAGTTGAATTTGTTCTACTTCATAAAGGAAGTAAAATGCAAAGTTCGGGACAGAAACAAATCTGATTAGTGGTAGATTTCGCAGATATATTTTGCAGAAAAATTCCATGTTTTTCTTTGTTTCCTGTTGAGAGAATATCTTGGCACTTTTTGGGGGAAACTGAAAAGGAAATAAATATCTGATGTGTGATTATGAACTACAAGCATTATGGTTGTTAGAGTTACTCTTTATGACGGTTGTAACTAAGTTATGCACATTATAATAAGTGAATGGATAGAGATATGTTTAGTGTCTTAAATTTCACAATATTAACACGTTAACTGGCAAATAGTGTAGTATAAATTCTTCTTCCGAGGCCAATTTCCGTGTTTATTTTAATTAGTAATAGAATATCATAATTAACTCAATTTTTTAAATAAATGTTTGTAACATTTTATGAAAAACGCCATTTTGAAATTGAGAACCAACATTTGTTTGGGAAATACTTCTGCGTATGCTTCATTTTAGTAACAATGAAGACGCGATTGCTAACGATCGTTTGGCAAAATTGAATCCTTTGCTGCAGCTTTTGACAAATAAGTTTAAGGATGTTTATGTCCCAGAACGCAAAATTTGTATTGATGAAACATTAGTTCCGATTAGGGGACGCTTGAGCTTCAAATAGTATATAACAATAAAAGATTCAAATTTGGGGTAAAGTTATATAAACTTTGTTGTAAAGGAGGCTATACCTATGATCTTAAAGTTTATTGTGGAAAAGATAAAGATCCAAGTGTAAGTGGTTTAACAAAAATTGTAATACAACTAATGGAATCACTGTTAGATCAAGGCAAAATTCTCTTTACCGACAATTTTTATATAAGTGGACACCCTAAGAAAAAATCGCAAATTGAATCCCACTGAGATAACAGTTAAAACACTCAAAAAATGAGAGATTATTCTAAGAGAACATAATGGAGTGGTTGTTCTAAAGTGGCAAGACAAACGAGATGTGCTTTGTCTGGAGTACAAACCACACAGCAAGTACAAGAGAATTACGAGGTGAGGAAATTGAAAAACCCACTGTTATTTGCGATTATAATGATAGCAAAGCATTAATTGATCTCCTTGATCAACTAAAAACTTATTCGCCACCGTTAAGAAAAGGGATAAAATGATATAGGAAACTTGCGTTCGAATTGTCATTGGGCACATCTGTGATAAATGCATATACTTTACATAAGAATATAACCAAAGATAAATTATCTATCATCTCATTTAAAGAGCAAATAGTTGAGAGCATATTGAATACTATCAAACAACCAACCGTCAATAATGATGAACAACACATTCTTGAGGAGGTACAATCCAAAGACCGTCGTAAATGTGTTACATGCTACGAAAAAATAAGTAACGGAGAAGGTCGAAAAAAGGCGCAGTTGCCGACACCAAAGTCCAGGTATTCTTGTAAAAAATGCGTAAAGTTTTATTGTTTAAAATGTTTCTTTGAAGTTCATAAATGTCATAAATAATGTAGATAGTTTTAAACTTATTTTGTTAATAAGAATGTATTTTCACGAATAATAAAGATATGTACATTAAAATTTCCAGTTTTCTCATAATTGATAACAAAACAATAAAAAATTATGGGCTCATAACTGCTTTGGGACCCTCAGGTCCAACCTTGTAGTGTTCGATACAACGTAATGTAATACGTGAACCGTAAGTAGGTTCACAGAGCAAAAAGTGGAAGCAAGTCCTGAAGCCCATATGTTGTGTCGCGGAGCTTGGGCGGCTCTTTCGGTTGTGAACCGTATGTTGGTTCACATGGTGTGTAACGTGTTAAGGATACCTTTGACTAGAACACTTTTTAGCTATTAGCGGAAAATTTAGATTGTCTAAAGGTGAGAATTTCATATGTAATAAATATCTGTATAATATGTTCTTAAGGCATAGACGGCCTTATACACTGTTCATTTGAAAAGGGCCGACATCCAATATTTTAGAAATGCGACAAATTAGAAAGAAATACCGAGAGAGATAGATTTTTATTTAGATAACTGCAACTGAAAAATGCTTTTATTTATATAACTTCAAAAATTTGATGACTTCATTCATTTGTTTTTTTGTCTGTCAAAATTAAATAGACAATCAAATTATATATATATATATATATATATATATATATATATATATATATATATATATATATATTTTTCGTGGAATTTATGACTTTGGCGAGAACCAATTAGCCAGACTATGTTAGATTGAATCATTAATTTGTGTAAAATGTTTCATAGTATCAAACCTGAGCATGATGTATTCATTTGTTTTGTTAGTAATATATAAAATGTGTAAGGTGTTTAATTTTTTTTTCCTTCCCGCGCTAGGGCGTCAACCCGGTTCATCCCCTCGGAGGTTTCAGCCCTCTTTGTGTGCTTTACCTTTAGTTTCTTTCGCAGAATTGCTTACAAAATTGGTTAGTAATTTTACAGTTTTAGTTTACAGTTTATGATGTGTTGATGAAGTACATAAAGGATATCATTATTTCCTGAAAAAATAATACAATTTAGGTCTATTGGAAGGTTTATCTTGTAGTGAATTAAGTTTTTATATAGTTTATTAATGTTTACATTATTTATTGGACATTCAAGTAAAACATGTACTAATGTACCCAAATCAAATTATATAAACGGCAATATGTGTCACTATATATTGCCCTAAAATTAGTAGTTTTTGATACAAGGTGTTAAAAAGAGGTTCCGAAACTGTTTCCTTGTGGCATATTTAACGTTCAAGTTAAATATTGTATTTATATGAGATTGTAGTACACAATAGAACCACAATTGATTTTGTAATAAAATTTACATTTTACGATTGTTTTTTACGTTTCGATTTCCACTCCGGAAATTGTTATCAAAAAGATTATTTTATAATATAAGGAATTGTTACGTTCCAAATTTAAAGTAGAAAGTCCCACCTCTATTTTATCAAAATTTAAATGAAGAAAAGACGTGTAAGAGCGGTTGCCTATAATATAATTATTATAAGCAAGGTGGCGAAAATAAAATTAGTAATTTTCAAATAGGGGTAATGTCTGGCAAATTGTGCTGAAGTTAAGGGAAAACGTCCTCTTTTTTGTGAAGAAGCTAATTTAGATCGTTCTTTCTAGAGTCATCTTGGAAGAATTGGGATCATAAAATTGAAATGTTTGAATCTCGGTATTATTAAGTGACCTCCGTGTGTCAAGTGTTCGGAAAGACGACGGAAAGGAAGTGATTCTAGGGGATTCTAGGTTTGACGGTGTTACTGAAAGGTTGAGCTAGATTAAAAACGGCATTTTGTTTTTTTGCTGCTGTTTCATGTGGGATCTGGACTAGTCCGAACCGTGTGGATATTCAAGGGGATTTGCTGCCTTCGTGGAAGGGTTTTTTTGGATTATATCCACAATTTCGCTAAAAAAAGCGGATCTACAGTACACGTGAATACCGGGAGTCGCATTTAGATCAAGAAATTAGCCTTAATCACGAGTCCAAATAGCCGACTACGTTTCGGTCCAATTTGGGATATTTCAAACCCCTAATCTGGCTAAGAAGGGTGAGTGTTAGAACATTTCGTTTTCAATTAATTAAAAAGTTGTAGTTATTTTTTTATCCCATCTCTAAAAAGCTATTCACATTTTTATCAGTTTTCATTCATTCAAGTTCGGAGACAAGTTTTTTTGTATTGCTCCATTATCGCCAAAAGGCAGATAAACAAAGTGTTAAAATCAATATATTTATTTCCAAATAATTATTTTAGACACAGATGGTAATTAATGTTTTCTTGCTTCAGGGTTTGTTTTTTTCTGCTTCTTCTTCTTCGTATTTTTTCGTCTGGCTGTAATTTTCAACTTTTCGACATTGTCACACAAGTCTATGTACATCGGCAATCGTATGGGATTTGGGATTGAAGACACGCTGAACTGTAACTGGAATTCCACGCGGTGAAGTATATGAAAATTCGAGGTATGGATCGATATCGATAATTAATTTTCAACGGAAGATTTAAGCGCCGTCTAATTTGTTTACGGAATACAATAGTTTTTTTTAAAGATTATTTGCTGTTAGTTTTTATTTTCATATTTACAAATACTTTACAGTTTTTTTTTTAAAGATTATTTACGGTTTATTTTATTAATTAAATATTTACACATACCTATTTTAATTTTGTAAATTGCGTCTAAGGGGGGGTTATATATTTGAGATTTATTTTTTTTATATTATTTTCTGCGCACGCACTTGAGCTCACGTGGTGTCCTATTTGCGTTAATTATTTTTTTTTTGGTTGGTATTGAACCGCACACCCCTTAGCGTCCGGTACTTTTGATACGTCTTACCTTTTATTTTGTTCTGTTAAATAGAAATAACTTATGAATTTTTGTTAGGCAAGTAGAAGCCGCATTTTTATATTATTTTTTTATTAAGCCTATGGTTAAAGTCAAATAATATTGTAATATGTATTTATTTTCAATTATCTTGGGAATCTATTTATTAAAATTGACTAAATTCTAATCTGAAAATTTCATTTATTTTTTTTATTTATTCAGGTTGTATACTGTTACTTAGTATGTATTTTAGTAGTAAACCTATTGGTAAGTTGGTGGTTTATTAAATAGTAACGTAGGGAAGGAACTTTTTTTATATAGATTCGGTTTTGTACGCCCCAGAATAGTTATAACCTGTTTGTTACAATCAGTTTAGATATAAAATTTTCAAAAATAACAAGATATTTTCTTCTTAGCTATAAAGGCATTTTGCAACATTCTACGTGACTATTTAAAACTGGTGTACTTTTAAATGCTCCAAGGGACAATCTTAGGTATTTATTCACTAAATTGTCTTCCTTTTTTAAGTTACTGGAGGCTGCTTGAGAATTAAGAAAGTATCCTTAATACACAGCTGATCTAATAAATTGTCACCTCGGGTAGTTAAATAAGGGTCTATACACCTTCTGATATCCCCGGATGCTCTGTAGAGGACTTCGGAATAAACGTCGAGAGCTCCTCTACTTAAGTTCATTTGCTGGGTCTTCTTCTTCTCGTGCCACTCCTAGCGGAGATTGGAAATCATCATGGCCACTGCGACTTTGTTAGCAGCGCGCCTAAAAAGTTCAATCGAACTACACCCGAACCATTCACGTAGATTACGAAGCCACGATATTTTTCTTCTTCCCACACTTCTTTTGCCCTTAATTTTGCCTTGCATGATATTTCTTAAAAGTTCGTACTTTTCACCTCTCACAATGTGCCCCAAGTATTCCATCTTTCTAGTTTTTATCTCATTTAGAATTTCGCATCTTTTGTCTAAAGTTTGGAGTACTTGCGTGTTAGTGACGCGGTCCAACCATGATATTCTGAGAATGCGCCTATAGCACCACATCTCGAAAGCTTCGATGTTTTTTGTGGTCAACTGTTTTAGTGTCCAAGCCTCTACTCCATACAACAGGGTAGAAAAGACATAACACCGCAGCATTCGTATTCGTAACTTTATATTGATATCACGATTGCAAAAGAGTTTGCGCATTCTATTAAAGACTGATCTAGCGATTTCTATTCTACATTTGCTGGGTATGGACTTGTAAATATTTATTTTCTTCGGTGTCTTGCCTTGATAAAGGCAAGGTATTTCTTACATGACAAATTCTTCGTCGAAAATGAAACATCAGGTTGTAATCTTCCGATGACTTGTCTTAAGAAAGACAAGATATTTTCTTACATGTCACAGGGTTGTCAAAATAATAACACCAAATTGTAGTTGAATAATAACTCTCAGCCACAGAGTATGGAAAATAGAACAGGAGCAGAGCCCCAAGAGCACTAAGCTCTCGGAGAGCCCGTGAGGGACTGCCGCTTGGCTGACCTGAAAATCGCCAATATTTATATGCGCTTTTCGAGCGATAAATAGGGATTTGCAGGTCAAGAGCCAATGGGAAAATTCGAGGCGGGGCGATGCGGATCGAAGAGCGTACTATTCCACAGACTATGGCACTCGATGACAAAATGACCTATATAATAACAGCTTTTAATCAGTATTTAATCCTTTCTCGGCTTTTTTAATACCCTTTAAATGTGTTCTTTCCAGACTAATTTTCTATCATTTGTTACTTCTAGAAATGTTACGTGAGAAGTAACGGGAAAACTGTGTAAAAGAGAGACGAGTGTAGTTCAATGGTGGCGTGTACATTTTTAAAATAAGGGAAATCATTGTGAGGACTAATTCGAAAGGAACCTTTTACATTAGACTTCTTTAAACGTACTGATATTGCAATAATGATCTTATGTACCTTTTGATATTTTTAAAATAAAATTTATATTCAAATATAAACACCAACTGCTTTACAGAAAATAATAATAATAATAGTCCCAGCAACCTAATGTATACCTTAATTTTGAGAAACAAATTTGCCTTAACAATAATAAAGTTATTAGGTAAGTACTTCCAATAATATAACCTCGTAGGAGAAGGAAATGACAAAACAACAACAGCAACAAAAAACAAATTCACTAGAACTAAGTATATTAGTTATTATTAAAAATAAATCTTTTTATGCAATTCACTTTACCATTCAATTCCATTATTATTATTATTTTTCATAGCTAATGTTAAAGTGTTGCTATAACAACTGTTTTGGGTAGATAAAGTATAACTTTAACCGCAAGGGTAGATAAAGTGACACTTTAACAGCAAGAGTAGATAAAATGTTTTAACTTTTTTTTATTCAATAAAATTTACAAATTCAAACACATTAAGGATTAAAAACAACTGAAATTTTACAATTAACATCATTAGAAATATCTATTTTTGGAGCATCACAACTTGTACTCATTTGCTTAAACACTTGATTCGAGGTACTGGATTGATTTTCTGGTCCGCCAAGTATACACTTCATTTGTTGACAGAGTAATTCATATCCCTAGCAAAGGAGCAACACAATTGCGATTTTTGTGCTAAAAATTACAATTTTATTTGAAATTCTATTTTTCACCTGAACTTGAAGTCTTGTTCTAGAAAAAAATGTTGTATTGCACACGACGATAAAATCGCATTATCTTCTCGAGCATAATTAGCGTCTCGACTGACGTCTCGACGCTAAAAAACGCTCTCGAAGATAAAGTACAATTTTATCGTCTTGTACAATAAATAACTATTATATTATTTTACCATTTAATTTAACATCACTACTGTCTTCTCCTGGAGTAATAATAATGGACTCGACAATAACATCAACACGCGTGTCTACGTCCCACATTTTATCTTCTTCTTTCTGTGCATGTTTAATGCATGACTGCCAGTTGGAAGCGGTTACATTTTGTATGGTTTGTTCTAATAATAATTTGACATCTTTTAATTTGAAGGGTATGTTTTTTTGCGCTTCCTCATTTTTAATATGTGCCATATCATCAGTTTGATAGAATTCAATTCACAATGATACGGTGGAATCCTTAACACGGTGATGCCATGCTCACGTGCCATTTCGTCTACTGCAAACTTGATGTAGGAAGTCTTATGTTTCCGCACTACATCAAGTAATTGAACTTTTTTTCATGTATTCATCAAAATCTATATTTTTGCTTTTTTGTCAATCTACTATATCTGCCTTTCGAGTGAATCACTTCCTATGTGCATAATATTGCGGCGTCTTTCTTTGCCCGAAGGTGCTTTTAAGCCGGTTGAAAGTCCCTCATGATAAGCCTGTCATGAACTTTTAATATTTAAGTCTTGCCATACTAAGGATTTCGTATGACCCTCATTTAACCACGTCTCGTCCAGATAATAAATTTTACGTCCCAAGACATCTAAAATGACGAATTTTTTTGTAAATATTGTCTCCGCCATATCACTAGTTCGTCTCTCTCGATTAACAAACTTTTCCGACTTCTCTTTACATACCGAAAATCCATTTCACATAATGTTCTTTGTAATATCCGCATGGATATTTTATTTAAAGTATCATCTGCGTCTGCATTAATTTCTCGTTGAATAGCATTTAACGTGGGCATTTCGTTCCTAAGATAAAATCCATGAACTTTTCTTCGGATTATACTTTTCGTAATATCGTCCTATACAATTTTTGTACGTACTTTATGAATAGGTTTTTGAAGTGGTTAATTACCTTGAATTATTCGAAAAACCGTACGAGCCTATACTTTCGTTAAATCACCAGACAATGCCGCGAAGTCCTATATAAACATATCTTGATATCTTCTACGTAATTCCTCATAAACCGATTTGATCATTTGTTTTTCTTTCACAGATAACCACCTCCTTTTATCCGGTTTATCAACAGATGTACTGCATGTTGGTTTTGATGCCATAATACCCAACTGTGCGCTCATGTAATAATTCTGACTACCTGATTTTAATATTTATTTTCACTATTTGCCGTCGAGTTTTAGCAATGTTGCCGTATTGCAATAAGAATATTATTTTCAAAAAAGATAACAATGTCCGTCTGTCCCTTTCTTGACATTCAGGTACACCTCAACGACACTGATAAGCTGCACGCGGTACTAAATAATAAATTTCGCAACAAAGCGAGTATACTTTATCCAGTTCGGACTTATATCAGATGTAACCGGCAAAAATGAAAATTCGAAAAGTAAATTTGTCTACTAATAAATAAATACATATATAGCCGCTTACTATCAAGTGTTTACGAACTACAAAATGTCTGCCCTGACAATCCTATTGAATTTGGAGTATATATACAAAATTAAATTTAATTACCCATAATGATGTCACATATCATGGAACGAAAAAGTATGATCATTCGACCATTACCAACTTACATCTGGAAGCGTATGCGCCAAAGCCAGTTCCTTAAAGTAATTGTAAACCTTCTCAGTTGACCGATCGGATGAGCTTGTTGTTAAAATGTGAGTCAAATAAAACTGAGAAAGCAGGGCTCCGCTTTTTTCTAAATTGTAGTTACATCTTTTGCAAAATTTCGTTACGGACAACATTAATTCAACAAAAATTAATCTTGCAATTCCTTTGGGAGAGTACTTATTCATTTGTAGTAAGTCTACAACAAAAAAATCTCATTACTTGGTCCGATTAGCTTTCTTGAAATTTTTAGTGTGTATTATTGGTTGCCAACAGTTTGACATGCAAATATAATAATAGGGTAAAGCGGTCATAGATTATAAATAGACTTAGGCAAATATGCAAAATGCATATATTGCATATTTTGTATCTTTTGTGCAAATATCTATCTAAAAAAAAAAATGCATAAATGTCAATTTATTTCGAATTTTAAATAATATTTATCTAACCGTAGATAAAGGTATGACTAAGTAACTGAAAATTCCAATGTTTATTTTATTTCAATGTTTCATATAAATGTCAAATTTTTGGATTGAAGGTAAGATGAGTTTTTTATTAGAAGATAAGACTTAGGATAATTAACATTGCTACCAGTTTTAAGTCCATTTATTGCTGTATAATCTGTACTATTCACATTTGTTACTGATGGTACTCTTAGGTTATATTTTTACATTTAGTCTGGACACACATCTAGTGGGGCACCTTCAGACAAAAGGGTATGGGGCACTATCAGACAAACGCAATGGAAAATAGACACCTTTTTTGAAATAACGTGGTTAAAAGTTATATGTAGGGGAGACCGGGGAGAGTTCGGACACAGGGAGACATCGGACACATTTGAATTTCGCACATTTTTGAAGATGCACTGTTGTCATTTGGTAAACACAACCTTATTTGTACATAATTATAGGTTATGTATTGACAGCTGTGATTTCGGTCGTAGTCACAGAGTTATCTATTGTGAAGTGTTTTGTCGAGTTTTGTTCTAAAAATATCGGTGCAATCCAGAAGATATATTTTAAAATACATAGACTTACCACGTATAAAACTTTGGTGCTGTAATCTACTATACTTATTTCATTAATTTGCGTTTATGTTGTTGCAATATTTAGGTAAGTTTTTTTATAAACCCATTGTATTACCAATGTTTGCATTAGGGGAGAGTTCGGACACAGTGTCCGAACTCTCCCCTGTGTGTCCGAAGTCTCCCCTGATCTGTAGTTATTCTATTTTTCTCTTACAGCTCATAATGCCCCGTACATATACAAGGGTAACAGAACGACAATTTTCTGCAGACACTATGAAAAATGCCACATCAGAGGTGCTTGACGGCAAATTGAGCATTCGGAATAGCGCCAAAACCTACGGCGTTCCTAAATCTAGTCTTCTAGATTACATAAAGAAAGCTAGAGCTGTGGGTATAGACAACGTAACATTCTCTCCAAATTTCAAGCAATCTCAAGTGTTTACCGATATAATGGAAAAAATGCTTGAAAAATATTTATTAGATTGTTCTTCCATGTTTCATGGACTAACGCCTAAAGCTGCAAGACGTTTAGCTTTTGAATTTGCCAAGAAAAACCATGTTAAAATGCCTACTACATGGAGCGAAAATGAAGAAGCTGGAACAGACTGGTTTTCAGGTTTCATGAAACGTCATCCTGTACTATCTATTAGAACACCTGAAGCCACTAGTCTCGCTAGAATGACGAGTTTTAACAAAGTTACTGTTGAGACGTTTCAAAATAAATTAGAAGAAGTTTTACGTCGTCATTCTTTTGGATCTTCAGCGATTTTCAATTTAGATGAAGTGAGTCAATTAACAATTTTGTTTAGTTATTTTGATAATTAATATCACTTATTTTTTAGACTGGGGTTACTACAGTTCAGCGTGTACCTAAAATAATTGGAAGAAAAGGTCAACACCAAATAGGGCAGGTGACCTCACGTGAACGTGGAGAATTAGTTACACAAGTGGGCATAATTTCTGCTGATGGAAAAGCATTGCCTCCTATATGGGTATTCCCACGGCAACGTTTTGATGAAAACTGCATGATGAAAGGGGTTCCTCAAGTTGCTTTAGGATTAGTATCTCCTTCAGGATGGATGACAAGTGATAATTTTTTGAAAGTACTTAAACATGTTGTCAAAAATACACTCTGCTCTGATACTAATAAAATTTTACTAATCATGGATAACCACGAGTCCCATCTCTCAGTGGAGGGACTTGATTACTGCAAAGAAAATGGAATTACTGTTTTGACACTACCACCTCATACTTCTAATAAGTTACAACCTTTGGACCGAACAGTGTTTGGTCCTTTCAAAAAGTTTTTTAATGATGGTGCTAATTCCTGGATGTTGTCTAATCCTGGTCAGACACTTTCTATATATGACTTGCCTGCTATTTGTTCTTCTGCTTGGGACAGAGCTGCCAATCCAGTTAATATTAAAAGTGGTTTCAAGTGTACAGGTATTTGGCCTTTTGACAGGAATATATTCGGAGAAGAAGAGTTCTTATCTTCTTACGTGACAGATAGACCAATGCCTACTACAGAACCGGAACTCGGAAAAAGAGATTTTGATAGCTTGTCCAAACCGGGGCCAAGCAAAGTTTTAGTTTCTCCGAGTCACTCAACTTCTCCAAACATCATTTCTCCAGAAATGGTTAGACCGTTTCCCAAGGCGCCAGAACGTAAAACATCAAATAGAGGGAGGCCTAAGGGCAAATGTATCATTGCCACGGATACTCCAGAAAAAGACGAAATTGCCAACAGGAAACTAAAACGATCTGTTACAAGGAAAGTAAATCCTAAAAAAAGACAGAAAGTCACTAAAAAAATTGTTGAAACATCTTCTTCTTCTTCCTCTGAAGACATAATGAGCAATGAAAAATCCTCTGACTTCATAGAGCAAGATGACGAAGTGGATACAGAAGAAACAAATATTGCAAATGGTCAGTTTATAATTGCCAGAGTTTATGGAAAAACACCAGCTACATTTCGGCACTATGTTGCAGAAATTCAGGAAAAACAGATAAAAGGATACGACGTAAAATTTTATAAAAAACATGCCACTTCTAATCGGTTTATCTCCACTGAAGAATCCGAAGTCTCCCCGTTTCTGGAGAGACTTCGGACAAATGACCCCCTGCAATATTTTTTTATTTTTGTTGTTAATTTATTGATTTGATATATTCTGCTCTTGATTGGTTATGCCTGAACCTTGGAAGCTTAAGTTAACTACTTTAAAAGGTAAATATATCAATACACTTTTCTAATAAAAATTAATTTTTAAAAATGGTCCGAACTCTCCCCGGTCTCCCCTATATATTTAGTTATATATATATATATATATATATATATATATATATATATATATATATATATATATATATATATATATATATATATATATATATATATATATATATATATTTATTGTTAGTTATTTAAAAAGGGTTTCTCCTTGTTGCAGATTGTCTGAAGATGGTAAGAAATAGGAAGAAAGAAAAAACAAAAGGAAATTTCGATGCCGAATCTATGAAAGAATGTGTAGCGGCCATCCTAGATGGTGAATCGATAAGAAATGTTGCTAAAAGATTTGAATTAAAATATCAAACTGTTAGTATGTACGTTAAGAAGTTTAGGGATAACCCAGATGACGAACATAATATGAAATTAAGAAACAATACTAGAAAGGTTTTTACTGACAAACAGGAAGACGACCTTGAGACATATTTAATTAAGTGTTTAAAAATGTTTTATGGTCTTAACAATCTAGAAACTCGAAAACTAGCACATGAGATGACCAAAATGAACAATATTGACTGTCCTAAAAACTGGGAAGCTCCAAGAATGGCACGAAAGGACTGGCTATACGGTTTTATGAAACGCCACCCAAGATTATCTCATGTGAATGCTTTTTTTAATAATTATGAAAAATTAATCAAAAGATGCCCAGAACTCTGTGACTCATCCAGGATTTGGAATATGGATGAAACAAAAACTGAAACTAACTAAGAACCTTCTCGTGTGATTTCACAAAAAGGCCAAAAACAAGTAGCAGCTGCTGTAAGTGGTGAGAGAGGAACTCTGAATACTACAGTTTTGTTTATAAATGCAGCTGGAAATACAATACCTCCTGCTCTAGTATTGACGAGAGTGCACTTCAAGAGCCACATGATAAATGGAGCAGCAAACGGGACCTTGCGTTTGGCTCAGCAGTCAGGTTGGATGACCACTTCCAATTTCGTTCATGTGATGAAGCACTTTATAAAATGTTCAGGTTCCTCTGAACAGAGAAGAATGCTTCTAATTTGCGACAATTATGAGATCCCCTTGTCAATTGAGGCCATAGAATTAGCAAAAGTTAATGACGTGCACATTCTAACAGTTCCACCCCATTGTACCCACATGATGCAACCACTAGATGTGGGATTGATGAAACCTTTTAATATATGTTATAATGCTGCAATTGATTCATGGTTGAAGTCTAACCAAGGCCAACGTTTTGGAATTTATCACGTGGCCGCATGTGTTGGAATAACATATGGCCGTGCCATATTACCACAGAGCATTATAAATTCTTTCAAAAAAACAGGAATATTTCCAGTTGACAGGCACATTTTTACCGACGATATTTTTGCTCCCAGTTTGGTCAGTGAGAGACCTAATCCTACAGACGAAACTCTTTCTGATGAACCTCTAACGTGCCAACTAGCTACAAGAATACCAAGTTTAGAATCTCCCCAAATTTCAAGCGAAAACTTTCAGCAACCAATAGACACTCCATCAACATCAAGCTGCTACAACTCTACGCCTATGCTCTCTCAACAGCCTGGCTGTTATTTAAGTCCTGAGGAGATACGAGGATATCCAAAATCGAAACTTAATACTAGCTCCAAGAAACCAAGAGAAAAGGGGAAAAGCAGACTAATAACTGACACCCCAGAAAAGCTTCTTCTGCAGCAGAAAAACAGATCAATAAAAAAACAAAGAAAACCACCAACTCTAATGCTGAACGTACTAAATCTACGAAAAGAAAATTACTTTTTGAAAATGAGAAGACAACTGATGATGAAAATGGCAAAAACTCTGATGATAAAGTATTAGAAGAACCACAGCAGTTGAAATTTCATTTTTGAGAATGTCATCTAAAGTAAATTATAAGTTTTTCTACCCCTTGGGGGTAACGCGATGGGGAACATGGTTGGAAGTCGCTTTTTTTATTCAGACTATTTTGTAGATTTGAAAAATATAATTGACGCTTTAACGGATGAAAGTTCCCAATCTCTTCTAGATGTAACAAAAAATTTGAGAATCAGCGTTCTTGAGCAGCAACTTTCATTTATTAAATCAAATTTTAGTTTGATTAAAAAACTACTACTCAATTAGAATCATCAAAGTTGTCCTTTATAGAAAGCATAGCCTTAATAAAAGAAATTAGATCAGTTTGTCAAAATTTTAAAGGTCAAATTTTTCAAAAATTTGAAACCATAATTAAAAAAAAAATGGTTTTCAGTAACTTACTGAGGTAGCTGACGTTCTTGTTGGTAATTTTTGCGAAGAAATAGATTTGGAACCAAATATTTTTGTGAATTTAAAATACGCTCCCATTACATCCGTTGATGTAAAAAGAAGTTTCTTAATTTACAAATATATGTACACAGATAGAAGCTATAAGTTTTTATTGGAAAATTTCGAAAAACATTTGGCGATTTATTGTTTCCATAATTGTAAGGAATAGTATTTTACTTATTTACTACTTTCATTACAATTATTTAATATATTACAATTACCTGCTTAGTTTTTAAATTTAATTATATTGTTTTCTAATTATTAAAATAAACATTATAAATATACCTTTATTAAATATATGTTTCCATTGATAGTATGCATTTTTTTTGTAAAAAAAGTGCATATTTAATGCACATTTTTAAGTAAACTAATGCATATTTAATCGCATATTTTTTACTTTTTTTGCATATTTGCCTGATTCTAATTATAGATAATGATAATGCAGCACATGATATATTATACCTAAACTACATTCATTTTACATATTCCCAATTGCTAACGTGAAAGCCAAACAGGGTCGAACTGATGTGTATCATATGATTTTTAAAAATATTTACTTTTGAAACTATTAGTGTAAGAAGTAAACTTAACTCTAAAAAATAACACGACCAGTAAATAACTTAACAATAACTATAACATAAATATAACACAATATATTAACTTAAAAATCAACACGATACAATTTGAATTTAAACATGTTGGCAAGTTTGGATCTGTAACATGAGAATCTGTCTGGCTTAAGGCAATAAATTATATTTAATAGCCTTTTGACGAATGAGACGGCGAATATCAACACGCGCGTTTGTTGTCAGATAGGAATTTGCTAAACGAATGAACTTTAATGCTAATTGCCTTTTTTAGTCTTTAAAGGTTTGTGTGGGAGAACAGTGATACCAAGCCAACCCCGGTGATTAGTATAATTCTAAACCCAGAGAAAAACTTCACTGTCCCACAGTTCCTTGCGATTTTTACTTCTTCGCTTGAAGACCCTTCGATTGAAAGGACCACCCAGAGTTTCAGTAATTACGACCAACTGATAATGTTAACGGATCACTAGGTACCCTGAGAAACCCTGTATTATTGAATATAAATTTTTATATTCTAATGACAACCTGTAAATCCAACAACAAACTATGTCTAGAAATAAAATGCAATAAATTATGAAAGTCGGTTTAATATAAAATAATATAACAAATTCTTGTGTAGATTAGGTAAAATGACATAATGCATTTCAATCATTAAATACCTACATAAAGAAATAAACATTTATATACCCTAAGGATTGGTACCAACCTATTTATACGATAGGACTGGACAATTCTATCCTATCCTTAAACCCTAAAGGTTTTAATTAGGTTAGTTATAGTTGAATTTTAATGTTAATACTAACTTATTTACTGAATACTATTTTTAAATGCAATATTAGAACTTAATAAAATCTAATCTGTATAAACGATTTATTGCAAAAATGATTGAATAAAACTACTAAAAAACTGCGGATTGGTGAGAAATTTGTTCAGTCATATTGTATATTTTTTATTTTCTTAAAGGCCTTAGCGCGTTACCGAAACCTAGGTTTTTAAAGAAAAAGAAGGCACAATAGTCTACTTATTGATGTTCTTCGGACTCTTATTAGGTGTCGAATTATTCGTTGGCCTAGATTTCAGCTATGCCCTATGCTGCATTTTATATTGGGTAAAATTTACCTTGCTTTTCCAAAAGTTGTTGTAAAACCATCTACCATTTCACCTTCAGCACTTTAACTTTTTACACAGAACGTACATACTAAGTTCGTTACACTAGAACTAACATTAACGATTATTAGAAGTAATTTTTAACTGCCGGAATTGCGGCATAATCCATTTCATCAACATGACAACATTTCACTTTCCCAGTCTTCTCTCGAATGTCTTTTTGTTTTTCATTTCTTGCTATTAAGTAACCTTGGACGAACCCATCCATATTTTTGTATAGGCTGCAAAACTAGTTCTGATATTTTGGGCGAGACATGTCCATCTCGCTTTAATTCGTATCATACGCAATAGATAACTATTCTTACACTTTAGAAAAAGACCCCTTGATATGACCACAGAAATAATTCCTTTATTAACATTTTAACAGCGGCGTGCTTTATTTTTTTTTTATTAATATTATATTTTATTTAAAAATTTTATCGTTACAAAACCGTAACATTTTTCCCCCGGCTTGGGAAATTCCCAAGACCCAATTTCGGGAGAAATTTTTGTTCCCTTCGGAACCTCAGGCCGTAACCTTTTCGAAGTTGATGTTACATTTTCCCTTTAAGTCTACTATTTTAGTCATATTTACCAGACTTTCCTTCTCGAAAGCCAGCATCTCCTTTTCTAAAGGTAAAATACATAATTTAGTAATGGGTCTGGTATATATACCAGTAGATGTCCTTACTTCCACATTTCGCACCTTACCGTCCGAACCCGGATGTATTTTTATTACTCTTGCCAATTTCCATTTCATTGGTGGCAAATTATCGTCTTTTAGTAAGACTAGGTCATTTAATTTCAAATTGTCCCGCTCTAAATACCACTTATTACGGGCCTGGAGTTCAGATAAATAGTCTAAACTCCAGCGTTTCCAAAAGGTTTGTTGAATTCGAGTTAACTTTTCGTATACAGACAGTCTGTTTTCATTAACATTTAAAATATCCCTTTCAGGTAAATTCACTAGACTTTCTCCTATTAGAAAATGTCCCGGGGTGAGACTACTTAAGTCATTTGCATCGTTGGAGATGGGTGTCAGAGGGCGAGAGTTCATTACGGCCTCTATTTGGGTTAGCACCGTATAGAATTGTTCGAAAGTTAATTTAGTATCACCTAACATCCTATAAATGTGATATTTGGCCCTTTTTACGCCAGCTTCATGTAAGCCACCCTGATGGGGTGCTTGAGGTGTTAAAAATTTAAATTCTATGAAATTATTTAAACAATAATTCTTTATTTCCGCCTTTACCTCCGACTTCTGGAAAAAAGTTTTTAATTCTTTATATTTGTTTCGACATCCCCAAAAACACGTACCGTTATCTGACAAAATAGATTTCGGCAACCCCCTTCTACTTACAAAACGTTTTAGTGCCATTATATATGCCTCTGTAGACAAATCGGAAACTAATTCCAAATGAACGGCTTTTGTAACCGTGCATACAAAAACTGCCATGTAACATTTAACTAATGAGGCCTTTCGCAATGTAGAAGTTTTAATCTGAAAATAACCCCCATAGTCTACCATTACATTTGTAAAGGCTCGGTTGGGCGTTACCCTATTGGCAGGTAATTCTGCCATCAACTGCTCGGCATTTCTCTGCTTATACCTAAAGCATACGTGACAAGATCTAACAATCTTTTTTATCATTTTTAAACCGTTCATAGGCCAGTACCTAGTACGGAAATTTCCTAAGACTGTTTGAGCACCCGCGTGGTGCAAACGAATGTGTTCTCTTTTTAACAATAGATAAACAATTTTATAATTACTGGGTAACAAAATAGGGTGTTTTTGATCGTAATTTAAATAAGTATTACCTAAACGGCCTCCCACTCTTATAAGTTTTAAGTGTGGGTCCACAAAAGGACACAATTTCTGTATAGATTTATTTTTTACAAAATTATTGTTTGTTAACTCCTGAAATTCTAAATTTAAATTTTGTTTTTGAATATTTTTTACAATTAAAATCTCTGCTCGGTCTAATTCCTCGACAGTAATTTTACCCGTCTGGGTTTGCAATTTATTGCGTGAATTTTTTAAATTATTCACAAACCTATTTACAAAGGCTATAGTATACAAGAGTTTAGTAAACGTTGACGTTTTATTAAATAATTCGGAAAATATATCTTTTGTTTCGACATGTCTTACCACTAAGGCTACCTTTTGCTTCTTAAGCTCTGTGTCAGTGTTATATTCAACATTCAATTTAAATTGTGTATAATCAATATTTTTATTTAACAAGAATTCAGGTCCGTTCCACCATAAGTTATTATCAATTAATTGAGCAATTTTAATTTTACGCGTAGGAATATCCGCGACGTTCAATTTAGTGGGTATGTGATGCAATATGATATTTTTTGATATGTTTTGGAATTTTTTTACCCTGTTTGCCACAAAAACATTCCAATTTGTCTCTGGAGACTTTACCCAATATATTGCTATCTCTGAATCGCACCATAAGTGTATCTGTTTTACTTCCAAAACGGAAGACAAGGTTTCATATACCTTTTGGGAGAGTTCTGCACTCAGTAACAGAGCAGATAACTCTAATCGTGGTATCGTGGTGACCTTCAACGGAGCAACCCTAGTTTTAGCGGTTAGCAACCGGCTAGTTACAGTATCATCTTGATACACTGCCCGCACATAAATACAACAACAGAAACAAGTGGCGCTTGCGTCACTAAATGAATGTATTTCTATGGATTTTATTACTTTATTTATTTCAAACAGACACCTAGGAATTTTTAAATTTTCTATAAGAGGCAATTCTTTTAATAATTGCTCCCATTCATGCAATATTTCAGGATCTTTCAAATTTTCATCCCAACCTAATTTAAGGCTCCATAATTTTTGTATTATTAATTTCCCCTGTACTATCACCGGAGCTAATAACCCAAATATATCGTACCATTTAGCTACAGTAGCTAAAATGCCTCTCTTGGTGAGGTTTTTCTCTGAATTTTTCAGAGAAAATGTGTACATAAATTCGTCGCGTGGAGCGCACCATTTGGTACCTAAAACTTTATTCACCTGTTCTATATTTTCCTCCGTATGTAAGTGATATTCTTTTATCGGAGTTGTACAAATTTCATTTATGAACTCTTGATCATTCGATCCCCATTTATGAAGGTTAAAACCGGCTTTATTTAATATTTCGTTAAGACCGGTATATATATTTTTTAAATCCTCTTTATGTTGACACCCTGTAAGTATATCGTCAACCCAAGTCTGGTTAAGCAGGCTAATCGAGACTCCTTTATGTTTATCTTTGTTAATCTCCGCGATTTGATTTAAAACCCTAGTGGACAACCAGGGTGAACAGGTCAGACCGAAAGGAAGCCTATTCATTTGATAGTGTTCAAAATTATCTGTGGGGTTTTCTCTCCACAAAAAATTTAATAAATACAGTTGATTAGGGTCGACACGGACTTGTCTAAACATTTTTTCTATATCCGCCATTAAAATATAACTAAATGTACGGAACCTTAATAGTATTTCATACAAATTGGGTTGTTCTTGCATTCCTTTGTATAGGACATCATTCAAGGACAAACCAGTATTCGTTTTTGCTGAACAGTCAAAAACGACGCGCACTTTCGTAGAGGAGCTTTCTGTTTTTATTACCGCAAAATGTGGCATATAGTATTTTTGTACATTATGTACATTTTTATACTCCTGCGAATTTTCACGAGTCTCTACCTTTTCAACATGTCCGCTATCTATATACTCCTGTATAACTTGTTTATATTCCAGGAACGCTTCTGGAGCAGTTCTAAATTTATTTTCCAATGCACGAAACCTCTTTTCTGCCTGGTATCTTGAACTTCCTAAATCTTTTATTTGATCATTTTCTGGTAGAGTAACTTGATAGGCACCATCCTGTAGTATTATTGTATTTTTCTGAAAGTGCTCCTCCAGTACTTCATCCTGCGTCCGGTCCATCACCACTTCAGGGATGCTCTCCAATTCCCAGAACTTCTTTACATATTTTTCTAATGAAGATTCCGTATTCGAATGGAGTGAAAATGTAGAGTGAACATTATTTACACAAGCTACAAACGAATTCGCATCCGTCAGTGCATATCGAGGAACCGCACCACACAAGATATGTCCGAATTTGGAATTTTGTAATATCGGTAAATTTTTACCAAGTCTTATAATGCCTTCTAGCAATATATCATAAGCATAATCGGCTCCGAGCAAGATATCGACCCTCCCCGGTATATTAAATTCTATATCTGCCAGGCTACAGTTTTCCGGCAATCGCAACTTATCTTTATTTACACGTAACTGTGGCAAATCGCCAGTGATTTTTGGCAAAATATGACATTTAATATTAAATTTATTTTTATTATTCAAAGTTGTCAAACGTAATTTTAACATTTTATTTGACACCGAAGCCTTTTCCGCGATGCCCCTTATCTGCAGCTTAGCATCTATAGGTTTCAAATTCAATTGTTCAGCAAATTGCTCTGTGCAGAAAGAAGTCTGGCTGCCTTGATCGAGCAGGATTCTGGCGACCTTTTTCTGACCCTTTACATTATATACGTACGCTTGGATAGTACCAAGCAACACAACTGTTGATTGATTACTAGAAGCATTATTAGAACTAACAGTTGTATTTGCGGACGTACTTGCCTCATTGTCATTGACATCCGTTTTACTGTTTGTTTTATTTTTATAGCCATTATTGGCACTATTTTTATTATTAGTAAAATTATTTTTTGAATCTTTTTTCACGTTTATATTTGAAGAACTCTCCGTTTTAGTTCTGAAATGCATTTGACTATGATGGTCTTTTGCGCAATATTTACATTTTATATCGCTTCTACAACTATCTGTATGTCCTTTTAGACATTTAATACAAAGCTTATGCTCTTTAACATATTGATATTTTTGATCGTTAAGAAGATTATTAAATTTATAGCAATTGGTAATTTTATGGTTATTTAATTTACAATAAGTACATTCCTCGGCTTTGCTATCGTTGGAAATATGGAAACAAGCTCTCCTCTTTATTTCTAAAGACGGTCCTGTCTTTTTGAAATGGTTCAAATTTTCTAAATGTTCACAGTGTACTTTTACACTGTCTAAAAACTCTTCAAAAGTCTGTATTTCTTCGGCATGCGACCCAAATTCGAGTGCCCTTTTTGTACCATAATCCAATCGTTGCTCAACCATATTGATCATAAGAATATCCAATATTTGTTGGGGTGTTAAATTTAAATTTTTTAGTTTGTTCCAACTATTATAAGTGTTAGTATACATTTCCCGTAGGTCATTCGTTAAATTGTTTGAATGCTGTATAGGTTTATTATTTAAAAGGGTTTTAATTATATTTTTTATTAATTGCGCTTTATTTGCATATCGTGAATCTAACACCTCCCATACTAGCCTTAGGTTTTCACCACTTACGGGTATGTTTTCTAGTAGTTTAAAAGCCTCGCCTTTTACAGACGTTTTTAAATATAGCAGCTTTTGTACTTCCGGTATTGATTCGTTCTCCATGATGAGTGACTTGAATAATTCTTTAAATGGACCATATTCTTCATTTCCATGTGAAAACACAGGTATGTTTATTTTAGGAAGAGTGACATTCACTTTCGCTTCCATCGCCATTGGCTGCAGCATCGGTTCAGCTTCACTTGGTTGGCTGTTCAACCTCCGCATTGTCCCTTTTATTAATTTTATAGCTTCATAATAAATTTGGTCCACCATTTCATTGTCTTTATCATCTGTGAACCTTTCATCTTCTAGCAACATGAAATATGCTTCATTATATTTTTCATAATACGTCCTCAATTTTCCTAAAATCTCTTCGTAAATATCTAGATCAACCTCTACGATAGAATTTTTTACTTGATTTAGGATTTGACTAATTTTTCCTTTATAAGCTGCACGGGTGGCTTTGTGGTTAGACATTTTATTTTAATATATTAATTTAAATAGGATATTACCAAATGGTTTTTATTTTTTAAATAAAATGTTTTATATTTGTTTCAAATTATTTTTTAAATTTTGAATATTCTTTCTTTCTAAAGTTTATTTCTAAAGAATTATTGCAAAAACTTTATCTTTCCTACAAAAGAACTTTATTTTGAATTTATCTTTTTAAACTTTATTTATTTTTGAAAATTGATTTCAACGTTTTAGGTATATAGAACGTTTTATAAACTCATGTATAATATGTATTATTTAAATACTGAAAAACTTTTAATTTTGGTTTTTTAAGGACTTGACATCCCTTGGTCTGTTGTAAGCAAACAAAGGGTTTGATGCAGATCAAATCTGCTTTAGAAATTATTAAGTACCTTACATAACCTAATGTTTCTTTTAGACAAGAGAATTCTATAGTTTTTATTAACTAATAGAAACATAAATAAATCTGTTGTACTCTTTTTAGTACCAATATTTTTTTTTTACTGTTTTTCTATTTGGAAAATTATTTCTGTTGCCATATTAGCTCTTTTACCATTTTTCTAGACTGTCTGCTGTTGGTTTCTTCGGTCGTATATTTTTTACTTTCTTTGCTTTTCGTTTTATTAATTTTTATATTAACATTAATGTGCCCAGATTAAAGGAACAACAGATCCGTGGCTCTTTGTGCCCTAAAATTGAGGATCCGCGGTCGAAGAACCATAAAAATGTGGGAGAACAGTGATACCAAGCCAACCCCGGTGATTAGTAAAATTCTAATCCCAGAAAAAGACTTCACTGTCCCACAGTTCCTTGCGATTTTTACTTCTTCGCTTGAAGACCCTTCGATTTAGTGGACCACCCAGAGTTTTAGTAATTACGACCAACTGATAATGTTAACGGATCACTAGGTACCCTGAGAAACCCTGTATTATTGAATATAAATTTTTATATTCTAATGACAACCTGTAAATCCAACAACAAACTATGTCTAGAAATAAAATGCAATAAATTATGAAAGTCGGTTTAATATAAAATAATATAACAAATTCTTGTGTAGATTAGGTAAAATGACATAATGCATTTCAATCATTAAATACCTACATAAAGAAATAAACATTTATATACCCTAAGGATTGGTACCAACCTATTTATACGATAGGACTGGACAATTCTATCCTATCCTTAAACCCTAAAGGTTTTAATTAGGTTAGTTATAGTTGAATTTTAATGTTAATACTAACTTATTTACTGAATACTATTTTTAAATGCAATATTAGAACTTAATAAAATCTAATCTGTATAAACGATTTATTGCAAAAATGATTGAATAAAACTACTAAAAAACTGCGGATTGGTGAGAAATTTGTTCAGTCATATTGTATATTTTTTATTTTCTTAAAGGCCTTAGCGCGTTACCGAAACCTAGGTTTTTAAAGAAAAAGAAGGCACAATAGTCTACTTATTGATGTTCTTCGGACTCTTATTAGGTGTCGAATTATTCGTTGGCCTAG
This sequence comes from Diabrotica undecimpunctata, assembly GCF_040954645.1. Classification (NCBI taxonomy): domain Eukaryota; kingdom Metazoa; phylum Arthropoda; class Insecta; order Coleoptera; family Chrysomelidae; genus Diabrotica; species Diabrotica undecimpunctata. Next base: position 55,605,796 of record NC_092805.1, on the reverse strand, counting down.
ATTTCAGCTATGCCCTATGCTGCATTTTATATTGGGTAAAATTTACCTTGCTTTTCCAAAAGTTGTTGTAAAACCATCTACCATTTCACCTTCAGCACTTTAACTTTTTACACAGAACGTACATACTAAGTTCGTTACACTAGAACTAACATTAACGATTATTAGAAGTAATTTTTAACTGCCGGAATTGCGGCATAATCCATTTCATCAACATGACAACATTTCACTTTCCCAGTCTTCTCTCGAATGTCTTTTTGTTTTTCATTTCTTGCTATTAAGTAACCTTGGACGAACCCATCCATATTTTTGTATAGGCTGCAAAACTAGTTCTGATATTTTGGGCGAGACATGTCCATCTCGCTTTAATTCGTATCATACGCAATAGATAACTATTCTTACACTTTAGAAAAAGACCCCTTGATATGACCACAGAAATAATTCCTTTATTAACATTTTAACAGCGGCGTGCTTTATTTTTTTTTTATTAATATTATATTTTATTTAAAAATTTTATCGTTACAAAACCGTAACAGTTTGACTTAACTACTTCATAATATTAGATAACAATATTTTCCTATCATTTGAATAACAAAGTTTCAAACGATAATAGTGTAATTAACCGTTTGAATTCTATTTAGTGCTACCACAGAATACACCAACCCAACAAGAAGCGAAAGCTTTGTCGATACCTTTGATGTTAGTAGAACAGAAATGTTCGGAGTGACAGTGACAGTTAAACTACTTAGTATACTAACAAAAGTAATGAGGAAGTCGTTCAAAACTGTAGTAAAATTATAGTTACACTGAGAAACGAAGTAATCATTAAAACTAATGTTTTGTTCTCAGTATTATTCTTTTTTACTATTATATTATACGTAATTATATTATTATACTTTTTTAATGTATTAAAATATGTATATGTATATACAAAAATATGTATAACAGTATTATACTGTTTTACTATTAAACAACACACGGAACAACATTTCTCAATACGTAAACAAACTTTAGTTTTTATAGGTTGACAGATAAACTATTTAGAACATGGCGGATTGTCACAGAAATTTGGATTGCGAAAAAGCTCTTCGTTTCGCTTCTTGTTGGGTAGTGTATTCTGTGGTGCTACTCTAATTTACAACTAAATTTGTCTTTCTACAACGCTACGTTTTCCTAGAATCTGTCTGTTCCGAAAGCCAGATAGACTAGTTAAAAAATAGTGCTGTAGGTAGTTATTTCCGGCAGCTACCTTAAGTATAGTCCGTTGCAAGATAATCGAAAAAGTGCAAAACTCTGCCAAATATTTGGTTAAAAACCTTTAAAATGGTACAACATTTGTTATTTATTCTTCTTCTTCTTCTTGTGTCACTCCTATCGGAGATTGGAAATCATCAAGGCTATGCTGACCTTGTCAACAGCTGACCTAAAAAGTCCATTAGTGGTACAGCCAAACCACTCTCTAAAATTACGCAACCATGATATTCTTCTACGGCCTGGATTTCGTTTTCCTTCTATTTTTCCTTGCATTATATTTTGAGGTAATGCGTATTTATGTCCTCTCATCAGGTGACCCAAATATTCGAGTTTTCTTCGTTTGATCGTTGACAAAATTTCTGGGTCTTTTCCTATCCTTCGCATTACTTCAAAGTTTGTGACTCTTTACTTTTTATGTTGCTCTGTTTGAGTTTCCAGGCCTCTACACCGTATAATAGCGTGTTAAATACGTAGCCTCTTAGCATTCTTAATCGTAGAGGGATGCTTATATCTCTGTTGCAGAAGAATTTATTCATTTTTATGAAGGTGGCACTGGCAATTTCGATACGTCTGTTTATTTCATTGTTTTGGTCTCCAGTTTCGTTTATTGAAGTCCCCAAGTATTTGTAACTTGATACTTTTTCAATTTGAATGCCGTTTATACTAATATGTGCTGGTTGTGTCATGTCTTACTGAAGACCATATACTTGGTTTTTTTTATATAGATACTTATGCTATACATAACATTATGTTGCAGGCAGTATTTATATTTGTGAGTAATCGTTGTAATTATTCTTCTACTCTTCTTGCAACTATTACAGTGTCGTCTGCGTATCGAATATTATTTACAACCTCTTCATTGATTACGATTCCTTCGTTTGCTTGCAAAAGGGTTTCCTGGCAGATGTTTTCACTATAAACATTAAATAGCAGCGGTGACAAAATGCATCCCTGTCCTACTTCTCTACGTATTTATATTGCTTGTGATATCTCATTTTCTATTTTGATGTTAGCTTTCTAATTCCAATATAGATTGAGAATTATTCGCAGATCTTTATTATCTATGTCCTTTCTTTCAAGAATGTGTCTTAGCTTTCAAAATCGATAAAACATGCATGTACTTCCTGATTAATATCTAGGCATCTTTGTGTAAGAACATTCAAACCGAATGAAACACTAATATCTGAATCCAACTTTTGATAAACTTGGTTGTGGATGACTTTTAGAAATATCTTTCGTGGATGGCTCATTAAACATATTGTTCGATGTTCTGAACATTCTTTTTGCATTGGATTTCTTTGGCAGTGTAATGAATCTAGACAACATCCAATCTTGAGGTATAATACCAGTTTTGTATCTTGTGTTAAATAAGTGCAATATTATACCTATTGAGTCATCAATCAAGAGCTTTAGCAATTCAGTAGGAACCTCATTAGGTCCATTTGCCTTTCCAGTTTTGGAATTTTTAAGTGCCACTTCTACTTCACATCTTAGGATTTCATCTGTTATTTATTACATCTTTCCTAATAAGTTGGTGTGATATTAAACTTTCTGGATGTTTTTTCCTGGAAGCCGTCTAATATAAACTGGTTGTACTATAGCCAATCGGCTTATTATGTATGACTGCGTTGGTAAGTTCAAATTAAAAAGAAGAGAGAAGAACTCAACATAAAATTTAGAAAGATGAATTCGATGTTTGAAAGAATTCTAAACTATCCACTGATATCAAACTACTGATAACAACAACATTGAAGTAATACAGAGATTTTAGAATGGAGTAAGAAGGACCAGTGTTGATGTTCCATGGTACGTAAAAAAAAGCTGCATCCGCCGAGATCTGAAGATAAAGACAGTAGAACAAATAATTATTGCCAAATGTGACATGAATAATGTCTACTTTATCATGTAAATATCTAAGCGATCCTACTTCTTGACAACATAGATATAGAACGCTTAGGAGAACAAAATCATTCGAGAAGTGAAAATAGTTTGTGTAAAAGCAGAGCATTGCGAAAGCATCATATACCTGTGTACAGTGTAAATATTATTGTAAGTTAATACCTATAGAAACATTACTAAATGAAACAGTGATTCTTAAAATGAGAACTATAACAATTTAGGTTAAAATAGAACTGCTCATTAACACTAGAAAGTCGGGCTTAGCATACCTACCTAGAAAGCCCGAAGGGATCATTTTGGCCCCAAGTTCCTAAATCAATAAAAACCAAGTTTAGAATTAACTATTTATTTGGGAATAAACAAAAAATAAAAATAAACAGTTTTAAGAAATTATATAAACTCTTGACGATAGAATTTGATTTAATTTTTTAGTTTCATTTTAAACATTTGGAACACCATACAGTTTGCAGTTTTTGGCATTTGCCACACATTGCCTTGTTACAGCCGTGGCACTCATTGGAAGTATGATTTCCTTTACAAAACATTTTTAACTGACATTTTTTTCTTTTCTGGCTAGTAACAGTGCTGGTGGTTGGTAAATCCGGTGGTGCTGGGTATAGTACCAGATTTCGGGAGGCAAGGTATGGAGCCCGTTATTCTTCACACAGCTGAATAATAAACTTACGACGACTGATTTTACTTCCAGTAACTTCTTTATAAATAATCCATGAATTTATTGCTCCTAAGTAAAGAATGTTATAAAACACGTGCATTGGCCATCGTCTTGAAGCAACTTTTGTAGTATAAAGACGCGCCATTTGGTCCACTACATCAACCCCGTATTTTGTTTTATTATAAAAACTTACTGTTTGAGGAAGTTTTTTTCATCGACAGCAACATCCACTGATTGATGAAATGAGCTCAACAAAAGCACATTTTTGTGACTCTTTCCTTGGTATGCAGTAAGTGTTATCTTTTCGTCGCTCTGGAATATATGGGTAACATATAATTCTCCATTTTTACTCTTTACGCTTAGAGGAACTTCCTTTCTGTTGCGATTCAAAGTACCCACAAGACTTGTTGATTTTTTTGCAATGTCTTGGCCAATTTTAACGATGTAAAGTAGTTATCTGTCGTAACATTTTTGCCCTTTCCCAGTTGATTTTCCATTAACCGCAAAACAACATGTTCACCAACACTTGTATCTTTCTTGCGTAGATGATCAGTGCCAGTATAAGGGTAACCATTTACAATATATTTTGATTCCACGCATGTCAAAGGCCAAAATTGTATGCCAAACTTATCCGGCTTATTTGATATGTACTGTGTGAACGGGCACCTGGCTTTAGAAAGCAGTAGTTGTTCGTCCACAGTAAGGTTTATTCCCGGTTTGTAACATGCACCACTATTTTCTATAAATCCATTCCAAACCGCAGAGGCTAGAGCAAATTTGTCGGTTTTCAATCGTTCAGATCTCGTTTGCTTTGTCAAATCTGAGATATTTTATAATATCCTTGAATCTGTCTCGTGGCATAGTTTGCCTAAAAAACTGAGGACCCCATACTGTTGACCACAAGCTGTTGGTTGGGAAATTTTTGGCGCCGTAGACTCCTCTTGCGTACATAATAGCAAGGGCAGCCTCCAGTTCTTCCAAAGTTATAGTCTATGTGTCATTTTTCAAACATCGATGTGCTTCTGCAATAGTGCATTCTTTTATATGACGCAACATGCTGTCGTTGATTATTAGATGCCAAGCACTTACCACACAATTTTTCCTCACGTTTCTTTTTGCATACGACGTAGGACCTGATTCCTCTCGATAAATGTTGTGCTGAGCGCGGCGTCCTGTAATGAGCAAACATTCAATGAATATGAAGATACTAAAAATCATAATCTTACCAGGTACTGATCCAGAATCAATAACTTTCCACGTTGTTCCGTCTTTGGATTGTTCGGTGTCTCCGATTATAATAGTTTTTCCTTGTTGACCTCTTTTTGTCTTGTGATTTGGCTTAGATGCACTTGGATTCACGATAAAATTAGCTGACTCGTGCTGTTGAGTTGTAGAAGCAGTGTTTACATAAATTGGTGAGTCTTGTACAATAAAACTTTATAACTGCTCTGAAGCATCAGAGTCATTTGAATCATTATTTTGTGGTGGTACGTATTGTTCATCGTCTGACTCATTATTTTCTGCAAATTCAGATTCACCTCCCGAAACATCTTCTTGTATTTTTCGTATTTCTTCAAGAAGTTTAAGCTCTGATAGTCCACGACGAGACATCTTTACAGTCGTCTTGAATTTTCACAATTGAACGAATGTTTCCCCATATTCTAGAAACGAGAGTCAGCAGAACCTCTCAATAAACCACTCAATAAACAAAATCCTTTCAAGGAACAAACAGTATGTAACAAAATACCTTCTAGGAATAAACGTACATAAACATAATTTTATCTATCCGACAGAAAGTTAAAAGAAATCGTCAAATTTCCGAGAAAACGATAATAATTAATACAGGGCCAGTTTGGCCCCTTCAGACTTCTATGGTAGGTTTGTTAGAAAATCCATTTAATAAATTTAGTAAACAATATTTTTTTGCGTTAAATAAGACTTTATATCAAAATATTAAAAGTCATAAAATATGAAATTATTATTGTGTCAAATAAAAGAACTACAATAACTTCAAATCGCAACAGGGGCCAAATTGGCCCCTCCGACTTTCTAGTGTTAACCTTCTTGATCCGATTGTGGTAAGTATCCTTAGCTTGTTGGTATAATAAAAAAATGTCTCAATGACATGAGTATATTTAATTTATAAAATCTATAAAAATAATACAATATAAAAATTTTATTTTTATATCAGGGCCCCTCAAAATTTAACGCCCCAGGCAAGCCGGGCCCCGCCTTGCGCTGATTATATGGCATTGAAAAGTAACAGAGAGCCACTAATAAATCTGAGTTCTGTCAAACTAAATAATGGTTCTGTAACTGAATACATGAACGATTTCTATATTTTCATGTGGCATTTCTATGTTCTCTACTATATTTCATAAAAATCATTCCTATGAAGCAGAGCAGATAAAATAAATGTTGATTAAAATAGTTTGTTGAAATTATTAATTCTACTTACTTAAATATCTTTTTATTTCATTTTTCTTCCGAATCTTCAAGTATTCAGTTAATTCATTTTTATTTAGAAACTGCCAGACACATACTTGTGGATCTAATATTTCAACATACGGTTCTTGCAAAGCATAGTATTTACTCCGATTTTCACCAAACCACTGATTTTCCTCCTGCGCATCGAAAAAGTTTCCTAAAATGGTTTGGTGTATACTTTCATTTGCCAAAATACTGCCAAAAATATCGTGTCTGCTCATCGAATTGTCAATAACTTCTGACAAATTTTAATTTTGCGGTTTATAACATAGCAATGGATATGAAATTTGCGCCAATTACTTGGAATTACAAATGACACGTGCATGTCGTCACATTCACAGATCACCTGTCACATTCTAGTTTTATTTTACCATTGGACTATTAAACCTAACATATACCTCACATAACATGACATAACTTCATAACCAAACAGATTAGCAATAATTCCAACCAATTCACTATCATAAATTTGACAACAAAAAGACTGATGGCCAAGTACTTCCAAGTAAGTTTTACTTCCTCTCTTTGTCACGTTCTCTCTCTCCTATAATAACGTACATTTGGAATTGGACTGAATATCTTAAACGTTTATCCAAGAAGTTTCTGTCATTGCTTAGTCTAACTATCCACAAGAGAGGAGATATGAAGAGATGCACCTATGCTGATTCTGTAGCGCATAGTATACATTGCGTATAACTTTGTTTCCTCTCTTCCTTTTAGCCGAATCACTCTTGATTGATTTGTAAGAGGTTTTGTCGAATGCTCTGTGTATATCGAGAAATATATGCACCCAGCAACAGCCATTGGTCCTCCAAATCGTACTTTATCTTCTGTACGAAATCATGCAGTGCCTGACGCTTCCGTATAAAATTCTGCTCTACTGCATATTGTCATTGTTTTTCTAGAGACTTCAGTTGCAAAGACATCAGTCTCAGGGACCAAGCTTTTTCCTGCCCATTTTTAGCAAGTTTGGTTGTAAAAGCTGTTCTTATGAGTCTCCTTGAACTTGGTATGTAAACCAGTTCTAAGTTAGCCTTTAGTATCATACATAATTTTTATATATAAGTATTGGATAAACTCCGTCCGGACGAGGTGATTTATATGGCTCAAATGAGTTTTCTTAGAACCAAAAGTCAAAAGATGATTTCTACTCTAGTGGGTTGCCATGTGTCTAGTGGTATCAGTTTAGTTTCAGACTCTGGAAAGTACTCTCTGAAAAGTTCCTTCGGTTTCTTTTCACCATTCCGAGTGTATTCACCTATTTCTTTTTGGAGTGGATGAATACATATTTGAGAGTCTTTTGAGGGAACGTTGCGGAGCTTTGACATTTTTACAGTATGTTCTATCCCACCGCAATACATTCTCCTTCTTTATGTGCTATCTCCGCTACGAAGGTTGTCTATCATTATGGCAATTCTGAAACTGGAGGCTGCTGCAAGGAACATTTGAATAGAACTACAATTGAACTATTCCCTGAGATTTCTCAATAAATACATTCTTCTGCTTTCTATGCTGAGCTTACCTCTAATCTTTCCCTGCATAATCACTTGTAACAGTTGATTTTTATCTCCACGTGTAACATGTGTCAGGTATCGTAATGTTCTCATTTTAATAGTCAATACGACCTCTTTTTTTTTTCATCCTATCCAGTGATATCTACTTGGTTAGTTATTTTGTTCTTCCAGGACATTTTTAACACCCTACGGTATGCCCACTTCCACGATTTTCTTTTTACCCTTTTCGGTTAATTATTATATTTAGTCAAAAATTTACGATAATCATTTAACTTACTTTCGGTACTTTCCTGTTGTGATTCCTTACGATGGTCCGAACAAGACATCTCATCTAACAGATGCCATTTTTTATAGTTCTAACCACGCGAGTCGTGATTACTGTTGTATCAATTACCTCCTTTCGTTGTGTAGTTGTCAGTTGGTTTGGTTCCTACATTTAATATGACAAAGACATAAGACACCTCATTTGAAAATTACCACTTTTTATAGCTCTAATCACGCTCGTCGTGACTACTGTGATATCAATTACCTCTTTTCGTTCTGGAGTTACGACAGCTTCTCTTTCATTGCTGTTTGTGTTTCCCCAGGTTAGGTCCATTCGATCAGCTCGGGAATATTTTGACAGATTCATAGTTGAAAACCTACAACACAAATATTCCTACCTCCCACTATTAACATCTCAAAGACTTCTCTCATTAAATAAAAAGTAGAATTATTATAAATAGTGGGAGTGTATACTAAACCCATAAAATTTTCCGTATAAATTAAAAAATATATTGCAGTTGTTATAATTTAACAGATTTTAGTAAATATTTGTATTATTCGCGCTGTTTATTTTATTTAGTTCTATTAAAATTAAAATTGATTGTAAACTTGTTTATTCTTCCATATATAAGTTTTCATTGTCGAATTTTAATGAGCAAAAATTACTATTCGACAGTAATCTAAAAAGCACGTGTCATATTTTTCAAAAATCTATCGAATGACACCAAACACGATCTCCCAGCCACACTTTTTAGAACGGAGAGGGCGGCAACCTTCAGTTTTATTATTGCAGATTTTGGGATTCCTCATAAAAAATAAGTAACTTTTATAAGCGACATTTTTTCGAAATGTTTCGTGATTTGTCTACGAAAATTATGAAAATGGTAATATCTCGAGAAATACACGTCAAAATGAAACACCAAAGAATTCGTGTTTAATAGTCTTGAAAATCTATCGAATGGCACTAAACATGTACCCGCACCAACAGCCCCTGAGGGTGGGCGGGGTGCAACTTGGAAATCTTAAATAGGAACTCCCATTTTTTATTGCAGATTATGATTCTACAAAAAATTCTTAAAAACCGTATTCAGTACCATAAAAATTTTTTCTTTGAAAAAATTTTTAAATTTTTAAAAAATATTAAACACGTGATTTTTGGTTTTTCATTTACAAGTGTATTTCGCGAGATACTAAACACTTACCATAATTTTACTTTTTTTTAAGTTATTTATTTTTTTATGAGGAATTCAAATCTGTCATACAAAAAATGGGCTTCTTATTAAGGATTTCAAAGTTGCACTCCACCCGGCTCCAAGGGGTGTGGCATGGGAGTCGTGTTTGGTGTCAGTTAATAGATTTTTGAAAAGTATTGAATACGTGTTTTTCAGTTTTTCGATCCCATGCTTAATTCGCGAAATATTCGACCGTCCCGCTTCTTTTAACAGACCCTGTATGTTAGCAATACATTATGTGGAGTAAATAAATAAATGGTTATTGACGGTAACTAGTTTTTTCACTAGTTGTTCCATCTCATTTGGTGGAGGTTGTTTAGATTTAACATATGGAAGGTATGTATACTGGTCTGAGAATTACCTCCTTCATAAATATGAACTTATTCAGCTCCGATAAATAGTATCCCCCGATACCTTTGTGCCTTTATGTATCTTTTACACGATACCGATGGAGCCTTCACCCCTTCACATTGGGAATTTCTGACATTGAATTCGTGTTTTGTAATGACCACGACGTCTTCCAAGTATGAAAATTCTTATTGTACTTTTTCTCCAAAAATGGTGACCTGTGATGTCGTTTACCGATTGTGGGATAAATGTAAAACAAGCTTTAACTGTATACTTGGCTCGCTGATTCTAGTCTCAACTGTCTAAATTTAGTAATTATTTTTTGCTACGTTGGTTGAATTTTTGACCTTTGGTGGCTGGAAATTACTATAAAGCAATCATACAAAAACAAAATGTATGTATTTTTAAATTTTAAATAATATTTTTAAAATTGAATAAGTAATTTTATTATTTATTTATTATTAATAGTATGAGATCGCACTGCAAGACCACTACGTTCATAACGCAGTTAATCAAACTCACATTTTTACATACATTTAAGAATAGGACAATGGATTGATAACAGGTTGCCAGTCAAAAAGTGACAACAAATAGTTTTAAATTAATTAATGGTAGTTAATTTTTAAAGGTCATGACGTATATGCATGTTTTTTATATCAAATTAAAATTACCGCTGCCACCAGAGGCAATTAAAATTGTAGCAACTGAGAAACCAGGTTTGATCAGAAGAATATGTAACGACCTACTGCAGAAACAAGAGTTTCCCAGGGACTTAAAGGAAGCGAACCTAGTTCTACTCCTAAAGCCTGGGAAACCCCCCGATTCAGCATCCTCTTATCGGCCAATATGCCTCCGGGACTGCCTTGGTAAGTTCTATGAAAGACTTATCAAGAAGAGGCTGGAAGGCGTGTTGGAAGATATGAGAGTGTTATCAAATCAACAGTATGGGTTTCGTAAAGGTAGATCGACAATCGATGCCGCGACCTGGATAAGGGACGCGGCAAAAACAAGCAAGAAAAGATGGGTGGTTCTTGTTTAGTTGGACATAAAAAATGCATTTAATTCAGCAAATTGGGGCCTTATAGTAGACAAAATCGTCGAATGGGCCCCAGAATATATGTCCAATATAATAAAGGACTACCTATCTGACAGAACCGTATGCATATCGAAAAAAAAAAGAAGAAAAAGATGACCGCGGGAGTACCCCAGGGGTCAGTCCTGGGACCTTTACTATGGAATATATTATATAACGGGGTACTAGAAGTAAACAAGGAGAGTGGAGTGAGAGCGATTACATACGCGGACGATCTAGCTTTACTAGTCGAAGACGATACGAATTGGGGAATAATAGGAAAAGTAAATAGAGCAATACGAAAGCCTGGATAGAAAAAAATAACCTAAAACTAGCAGTAGAGAAGACGGAAGCCATAATCTTGGGGTTACCGAGAAAAAGAAATGATATTTTATTTGAATACAAAGGCACCGCAATAAGACCCTAGAAGACAGTGAAATACTTAGGTATAATATTTGACGACAGGATTACATTCGGACAACACGTACAAGAAGCATGTCGGAAGGCAGAAAAAAGGACCTCCACGCTAAATAAACTGATGCCAAATATAGGGGGTCCGGGATCCCAGAAAAGGACAGTGATGCTGCAATCAATCCTGTCCATAGTGTTGTACGGGGCCCCAGTGTGGCACGAGGTCCTCCGAATGACAAAGTACAAAGACATCCTTCTTAGGGCTCAGAGAAAACCTCTGATCAGGGTGTGCAGCGCGTACAGAACCGTATCAACCATAGCCTTACAGGTGGTGGCTGGTTCTGTACCGGTGCATATTCTGGCCGGAGAAAGAGTCCGAATGTACCGAAGGGGCAATGGGGCAATATGTTCAGGACCACAGGAAAGGACGAGAAGTCTACAGACGTGGCAGAGGGAATGGACAGTCGAAGTCGGAAAGGCGGCGTGGACGAGATCCCTGATTCCGGATGTGGTGAGGTGTTACGAATGCCGGCATCGGCGCGTTAACTACTACTTCACACAGTTCTTGACGGGACATGGATCGTTTAGTAAATTTACCCACCGTATAGGGAAGACCACGGACGATCTATGTCCCGAGTGTGGAGTGGTGGACGACGCGCAGCATGTTGTGTTCGAGTGCCCTGTATATCATGCAGGGCGTACCGAGCTACAGCTGGGTCTTGGATCCCCTCTAGGCGAGCCTCACGAGTTAATCGATAAAGCTGTCGATAGCAAGAGAGGCTTCGACCTGGTCATTGCTTTTGTTACCAAGACAATCAAACACAAAGAGGAAAAAGAGAGGCGTCTGCAAGCGGGTTGACCGATCGTCACTATTTATTTTTTAACGTATTTGTGTCATGTACGTCAAGGCAGTCAGCGGTTGAGGACCCTTTACATCCAAACTACGTTGACTGCCCTTATTTTATTTTATTTATTTTGTTTTATCTTTTTATTTATTTATTTACCAATTTTATTTATACAACATTTTACCGTTTTTACTCTAATTTTATTTAACTGTGGTGTATGTCTTAAGAGACATTCAGTAAGGGAAGGACTTTTACATCCGACTCAGACTCTTGTGTCTCGTTTTGTTTGTGTTTTGATTTATGTTTTCTTTGTTCTACCCCTGTCCATCCTGGGGCAGTTAGCAGGGGAGGACTTTTTACATCCAACCTATGCCGACTGCCTCCGTGTTTTAAATCTCGAGTTTTGAATGAATGTGTGTATTGAATGAATGAATTGATGAAAATAAGAATGTTTGGCGTTACTCGTAATTACCAACTGGTTCTGTCTCGCTAGTTCCATCATGGAGGGACGGCAGCCCGGTCGCCCGACCCGCAAATGAGTTGCGCCGGACGGTCACTTCACCGACCAGTCTGCCGCGAGGCTTTTGCGGAGGGGGAGGATAGGAGGCCGCCAAACCAATGGAATGCACGCAGAAAGTGCCAGAGGGAATAAGGAGTAAGGGCGGCAGGTCAGACATGCACGCGAAGTGCGGCTCCAGACCCGTTGGCTGGAGGAAGAGGGGTGAGTTTAGTCGGTAGGCGGCCTCGCCACGCGGTGAAGCGTGCCGGGCTGAATCCGACACACCTGGGACACCTTCCCAGACGGTCTTTTTGAAGATTCTTACCTCCCAAAAAAAAAGGTCAGCTGTTAAAAACCGAGGTAAAGATAAAGTAAAAAGAGAACTAGTGCGCAACGCCACTGGTTTGACATGGCTATAGTCTGGCCAGTAGCGCACCCAGAGGGGCTTTGGGGGTTAAAAACCCCCCAGGGCCCTATTCCGACACTGTTACTCACACATTTTAAGGACACAAAATGGAGGTAGCATCATAAAATTTCCGTGCCCAACCAAAATCCCCCCCTTCCCAGAGGCAAATTCTAGGTGCGCTACTGAGTCTGGCAAACATTAAACGAACCTATAAATTACAAATCACGCATCGTAAGTGCTTAAAAGTAGACGAAATCACGTGTCTATCCTGCATTCTTGGAAATTTTGAATTCGATCATTGTCGGCGCGTAAGAAAATATGTTTCCTTGCTGGTCACTTTACATTATAACAATAGAATATTATATGTCTGCTTAGAATAATAAAAATAATACATTAGATCTAGTTTATAAATGTTTTTAAAGTAATAATGTGTAGACTGAGGGGGTGTGCGGAAGTCGACCATATACCTAAAGATATAAAATACTCAAATAAGTATATTCTTTTTATTTCAGAACGATATTCAATTATTTAGTCTGTCAATAGAAAGAGTGCTAAAAAGTAAGCGCCGATGCTTGTTTGGTTTGTATGTATATAGGTAATGGATATTAAAAACATGCCAAAACGTGTTTATTTAAAAGAAGTTATACATTGAGTCATGCATGACTTGAATCATATTGTTACAAATACAATACTCCCCCCCAATTAATTCTACGTATTGCGTTTAAGGCAGTAAACAGAACGAAGCGCAATTATCGAGGTTCGAAATTTATGTCTGAGAAAAATTTAATTCTCTTGAGTGTCAATTAACCGAGAAGCGAGAAGCCTATTTAATAATGGAATTAATCAATGGCCTGACATTATGTCGAAATGTGTTTACACTACGCAACGAATCAAATACTTTCATTTTGTAAGCGTTAATAAAAAACTAAAAATTCCGCCAAAGGAAGAACTCTAATACAAAGTAAACAACTTGCATGGTATGTAACTGGAATGATAACAGCCCAACAAAATGAAAAAATTTGGTGCTTGAGAAATAACGAATTTGAAATATTTTTAATGCTCTGATTTCAAAAGTGACTTATTTTCATAGTTGTTTTTTTTATATACAGTCACCTGAAAGTCACCAGACGGGCTTACAGCAAATATTATAGATCATTCCATTGTAGACTTAAGAAACCAAACCAATATAATAAATGTTCGCGCCGGAAGAGAAGCAAATGCCGATTCTTATTACTACTTGATCGAAAGTATGGTAAGGGCCAGAATTTTAAACGTTTAAAAAAGGAAATAGCTTCATAGCTAGACATAAACATCAAACTAGAAAACAGACTAAAACATGAAAACATAACTGAAGAGTGGGAAGTGTGCAAAAACACCATGGAAGAAGCAGCTGAAGAATTACTAGGCATGAAAGGTATACAAAGAAGAACAAGAACAAATGACTGTTTTGACGAAGAATATCAGATTATAATAGAGACAAAAAACAGAGTATATATTTAATGATGATACAGGGGTACAGAACCCGACAAACAGGAATGAGGAATATAAATAACTATGCAAGCAAGAAAAAAAAATCCGCTGCAGAAAAAAGAGAGAAACTATGAACAAAGAACTTCAAGAACTACAAAATCTAAGTAAGCCAATAGAGACGAGACAATTTTACCAGAAACTGAACAAAAGCAAAAAGGAATTCAAACAAAATAAGTAAAGAGATAAGGAGGGTAATATATTGACAAAACATTAAAAAAGCAAGAAAATGGAATTTCTCAATGAGACCGAAAATGTTTTAGATTATAATGATATATTAGATGTTCGTTTGTAATACTCGCATTTAACGTTTTTTATAAAAATATTTCTTTTAATTACGTGTTCTTAATATACCATACGATAAATAAAAAATAAATTCTTTCCTACTGATAACTTACGATATCACGCGTATGACTCATTTCATTATTTCTTTGCTGGAGTATAGTGTCAGTTGTGTGAATTTGTAAAGCATGCGTCGATAGCATTGATAATAATATACTAAGGATGGAGCCTATTGATATTTTAGAGCTGGCATTTGAGCTGCGCGAAAATAGAAATGGAATTATTCTAAGAGAGATAGGAGAGGTACTTAATTCGCGGGTGTCGCAAATGTGTAGTTGCCGTATCAAAAATTTAGTTGGGATCTGATAAAAATAATATTTAATAAAACGTAGAAAAAAATGCAAATTGTGTCTTAATGATTACTAAACTAAACACAACACAGAACACACGTTCTTTGTTTGTTTTTCTAAGCCAGCCAGACGATAAACTCAAGTATTATCGGCCTTTTATCTTGTGATGTCATTGCTTACAATAACATATTTCGTTTCCCATTTATGAAAAGTGCAACGTATCGAAATGTATAATTAAAGTGTCCAGCATATCTATAGTAAATAAACATATTGGAGAAACACATTTCAATTTTTATGTCATTTCTATTTCATATGTGTATAACCCAGGAGTGGCCAAACTTTCTTAACAGTGTGCCACTTATGAAAAGTTAGTCGTGCCATCAAAAATTTTCTAACAAAAAATTCAATAGGTAGATGGAATTTGTATGAAATAACAAAAAATATATGTAGCTACAATAGTATATTATTCCACGAGCACGTAATGATGGCTATAACTCACGATGATGAAGTTTGCGACACGAGCGAAAGCGAGTGTCGTAATTCATCAGAGTGAGTAATAGCCATTACATGCGAGTAGAATACTATACTTTTTCTACGACCTTTTTTTATTTTAAATAGTAAAAAAAATAATTATCAACTACTTGAGATAAAATCTTGAATGTTGGGGTAAATTTTTGTTACAGCTAATAAAATTACATTTTTCAAATGATTATTGGTTAATTTTGAACGATACTGTGATTTAATAACATTCATAATTGAAAACATTTCTTCACAAACATACGTCGAACCAAAACGACAACAATACCGCAAAGCAAAATTGTGAAGATATGGAAAATCAGCTGTGGAAACGTATTTCCAAAATTCAATATACTTAATTTGAATTACTTGTACTTGAGACAAGCTCGTTATGTTTATTTTTCAACAAAATATCTTTTTGCAAATCTATTATTTCCATTTGGAATTCCGGCGGATAATTTTCATCGTCTTTAAGTGAAATGGAAAAAGGATTTGTGAAAAGTTGAATATTTTTAGTTTCCTCCTGGAAATCCTGAAATCTCGTAATAAATGAGCTTTGAAGACTTGAAATTAAATTTTTTAAACTTATCGTAATTTGGAACATTATTTAATTTGATGGCCAATTCCTTCATGAATTTAAAATGAGTGAGTTTTTTTCATTAAAATCTGAATAAAAAAGTGATAGGTAGTTTGTTTTTAAACGAGCTTACGTGGTTAACTAAGGTTGAAAAAATACAATATTTTCCTTGTAATCTTAAATTTAATATGTTCAAATGTCCCATTATGTCCTCAAGGAAAGCTAAATCCCATAGCCAGTCTTCATTTTTCAACAGAGAGCACTCGTTTGGCAATTCCTCATTCTCCTCCAAAAATTGCAAAACACTCTTTCAAATTCCAAAATCTTGCCAGTGCATTCCCTTTGGACAACCATCGAACACTGCAATAAAGGAGTAATTCACCTGCCTCCTCCGTTTCTTCCTGAAAAAGTTCTCGGAATCGTCGTCGATTACTAGCTTGAGCATGTATTTTATTGATACACCGCGATACAGGCTCAATCACCGAGGATAGATCGAGGTCCTTGGCACATAACGCTTCTTGGTGGATTATACAATGGAATTTGAAACATTTCTTCCTAAAAAGTTTTCAAGTAGCGTTGCAAATCCTTTGATTCGACCAACCATGGAAGGCGCTCCATCTGTACAAACCGACTCCAATTTCGACCACTCCACTTTGCTATCTTTAATAACATTTTTCACTTGATTCAAGACATCCTGTCCTGTTGTGGAGACCAGTTGGCGCAAATCTAATAGCTCCTCCACAACATCGAAACTATCTGTCACGAAGCGTACAAATATGCTCAACTGCGCATTACCTGTGATGTCACAGCTTTCATCCAAAGCCAGAGAAAAATATTTGCAGTCTCGTAATCCGGCGATAATTTGTGTTTCAACATCCTGGCCCATATCATCAATTCGGAGCATGACGGTGTTTCTGGACAAAGCGATTTGGTCCACCATATGTTTTATGTTTGAATCACCGACATTTTGAGCGAATATTAGTTAACTATTTTTAATTACTTCTTCTCCGTCGGAATATGGCTTTTTCTTGCGTGCTAATAACAGCGAGAGTTCATATGAAGTCTTCACCATTGTTTCCATTTCATTACTTCTTTTTTGGAACAAAGATTGTTGCCCGGCTAAAGATTTATTTTCTTGGCGATGAATTCGGTTCGTAGGCGTAATCCGACAGGATTACGCGCTCCAGATTAATTTTTTTTGGCACTGCCACACAAATTCCACATACCAAATAGCAAGGCTTGGAAGTGTTGTGATGAGTAAATAAGAATTAATAGTAAATAAGAGTAAATAAGACTTTAAGCGTCTCGCACAAAAGTTGAGAATCAACTGAGAACTGAGTCAACCGGGCATCGACAATCGACAAAACGATGAATAACGTGAACGTGTCTAGCGCGAGGCAGTGGCGTACAATAAAAGAGTGGTAGAATAAAAGACGAATTTTTAATTTTTTAGTAAGTTAATTTTTTTTTTATTTTTCCAAAAAGTCCTCGCGTGCCACTACTTAGACACCGCCGTGCCACACCGTGGCACGCGTGCTGTGGTTTGGCCACCCCTGGTATAACCAATTGCGATAATGTAAATTTTAATATAAAGATCTGTTATTTAATTTTTGAATAGAAAAGTTATAATTATTCATAATTAGCTTGTCGCTACAGAAATACGTTGTATACTTACCATATTATTATGTTAGACAATTGATGCAAAAGTTTTGACCAATTTTTAAATTAAATTTTTGTTATTTTCCAATAGGTTCAGTTAATTTCAGATATAAAGTTTTTGTAATCTCTAACTACTTCCCAAGTTTGTGATACAAAGCGAGGTCGACCCCCCCCCCCCCACACACACACACACACACACACACACACACACACACACACACACACAGTCCGCGAAACTCCTCAGACACAACACATTCCCCCTCGTATCTGCAGAATGTCACTATCTGGTCTTCTATTCGTCCATCTTACGTAAATTCCGAAACAATAATCTTAGTGGCTACATAGTTCGTCACACGAAAGATCATTGCCCGAGCAATCAATCGGATCGTCGTCAGAATCCTCACCCAAGCCCAAGTTGATTATTATTTGATCAAAAACGACATCGAATTGTGGTTCTTTTGTCACAAAATTATCCTAAATCGAAATAATTTTATCACAAACTTTTTTCCATTCTTCTGCAGGAAATTTGTGACAAAACTCATCGCATAATTCGGTGACATCATTTAATTTAAAGCTAACATTTTTAATCCAATAAAATTTTTCAGTGCAGCCCATACCAGTTCAAATGGATTTAGATCCGGATGATAAGGGGACAGTCTTAATACCTCGTGTCCAAAACTTCTAATCACAAAATCAATGGAATATTTAACAAATCGAGGCTTATGTAATTTAATTGATTCGTAGAGATCTGTCCGAAGCATATCCTCGGTGAACGGTATATTTCGTTCTCTAAGCCACATTTGCATATCTGTTTTTCGAGATGCCGAAGTTGGAAGTTTATCCTCTCGTTTGTTGTGGTACGGTGCATTATCCAACACAATAACGCTGTTATAAGGTAAATTTAGCAGCAGTTTTTCCGTAAGCCACTTGTAATAGTTTTCATAATTCATATCGTCATGGTAGTCTCCAGTTTTATATTGGGATTTCCATCTCTGATAAGAATCCTTGACGAATCCGCCCTCAGTTCCAGCAGCAACAATAATAATTAATCTCTTTCCTTTTGATACTGACTTTCTCAAACCGTCGGAACTGTTATCACTCCAATTATATTCTTTTCAATAATCTGAGTGTAAGTATGTCTCATCCGTAAAAACAATTATTTTTTGTTTTTCTCCAACGAAATCCTAAATTATGAGTCTCTTTTCGAAGAGTTTCTCTGCTTCCGGTGTACTGCTATTTTTTCACAATTTTTTGATGCAATCTTTTAATTGTCGGCAGCATTTTCTCCTGAATATAGAAGTTTATTATAAATCGACGCAACAAGCATACCTTCCCTGACTATTCGTTAAACTGATCTTAAGATTATAGCTGAAAGAAAGCAATTTTTTTTGGACCAGAAAAAAGCTGAAAATAATACCAATATATTCCGCTTATTTTAGTTTTTATAAAAATAAAATTTTTGTTGTTTAACTATATACCTTGTGACAACTAAAAGGTAAAAAATTCTCTATACAGCAAGTTATGAAAAAAAATCTACTTTATGGAAGGGATATTTTTAATATAAGACCACGGTACTTTTATACATTAGTTATAGTTATCCATAAAAAGGAACATTTTAAAAGCAATATACAGCATATCATTGTAACACGTAGTATAACAAATGAATTGTTGAGAATACCTAAATTGAGAAGAATCGAATATGTTGATATTTTTGCATGTAGCTGATCAACGACGGAACTGACGTCACATTATCAGCTACAATGTTCGACGTGAATTTGACAGGTGATTATTGCGAATATAGTTATCCACGATATTTTAATGTTAAACAGGTAAAAAATGTCGAGAATTATTGCATGACATTTTAGTTAAATTAGACAGTTGTAGGATCGTAATCTCTCTTTTTCTAATTGAAAATAATTTAATAATTTTAATATTAGTCTTTGTCCTTTCTCGATATATCTCGGCATATTTAAAATATCTTTATGGCAATAAATGCGAAATTAAATTTTCACTGTAAAATGTCTGATAATACACTGGAATGAGAATTATCATTTTATCAGTTGACATTGGGAAAGTACTGTCACGATCATCGAGTTAGAATCTATGGAGAGGGCATCACGTGACTAAAACGACCTCACTTCGGTCATATTGTTTTGCCACTTTTGACAGATCGTATATGTTTATTTACGTTTTTGTTTTTCGAATATTTTTAGTTTTATAATACTTTTATGGAAACTGTATTAATATATTGTGATAGTGCATAATAATGGTTTCTTGTTCTCAACGTAGTTGCAGTGGCAGAAGCAATGTTAATAAAAAATCTTCAGGAATAACGTTCTACAGGTTAGTATACAAATATGTAAACAAAGTAATGGCCCGTACTTCAGATAATAAATTAATAGTATTTGACTGTATTAATTTATCTTTATGTATAATAAGTATATCGTGTTTTTAGTGTTTACCGCGGGATAAATAAATCATAGTTTATTAAAAATGTATTGCAGTTTTTTAGATTACGATTAAATCTTCGGAATAACTATAGTCATATTTTTAAAGTAGTTTTAATATTATTGAGTCCGGCCATGATCCCACCGCCATATTGATATCAAAGTTAGCCACGCCTACCTACGTCGTTTTTAGTACATACGTTAATATGCTCATAGCTTCTCCATAGATTCTAACTCGATGGTCACGATCGTTACTTACTACGGTTGCCTCTTCCGACTGGGGTGGGGATGCTTGAGTTACGTCACCAGAGTACACAAGAATACAAAACCCATTTATTCGCGATTGAAACTGAATGTAGAGGGCAGGTCGATTGCAGTGTTGATTGGTTGAAGGGGAAGAATTACGTCACGAGAGTACAGTTTTGGGCTTAATGTTCATTGGTTAGGCGGAAGAGGCAACCGTAGTAAGTCTACGAACCGTGGCGTTAAATTATATTTATGCGCATCATTGATTGGATATCTATTTAGCGTATTCTAAACCACGGTTCGTAGACTTACTATGGTTGCCTCTTCCGCCTAACCAATGAACATTAAGCCCGAAACTGTACTCTCGTGACGTAATTCTTCCCGTTCAACCAATCAACACTGCGATCGACCTGCCCTCTACATTCAGTTTCAATCGCGAATAAATGGGTTTTGTATTCTTGTGTACTCTGGTGACGTAACTCAAGCATCCCCACCCCAGTCGGAAGACGCAACTGTAGTAAGTCTACGAACCGTGATTCTAAACTCCAACAATTATATAGTTTGTCTCAAAATATATCGTTTTGGATAAATAAAGGAAAACGCATAACAATAATTCACGCCAGTTCGAAAGATATGTGGGTTCGAAACTGTTTGTTCTTATCTGCAAAGAATATCAAAGACTTCAGCTTAGACTATCATGAAGATACCAGTGCAGAACTTTTTGAAAATTGGTTTCAAAATTCTCTTTTGAAAAATATTCCTGAAAGTAGTGTAATCGTCATGGATAACGCAAGCTACTACAGTCTACAGCTACAAAAAGCGCCAAACAAGTACTAAAACTGAAATTTATGAGTCTTTATTAAAAAATGTTAATTATTTTAAAGCTATATATATATATATATATATATATATATATATATATATATATATATATATATATATATATATATATATATATAGACTAAAAATTACTACTTTTTTTCGTCTTGTCAATGGTTCTTCGCTTACAATAGCCTTTGTCGACGATATCGACGTTTTTGTAAGTAAATATGTTCTTTTCACAACATTCTGTTTGATTAGGCACCTATCAATTAAAGTATGACACACATTTTTACCTA
This sequence comes from Diabrotica undecimpunctata, assembly GCF_040954645.1. Lineage (NCBI taxonomy): Eukaryota > Metazoa > Arthropoda > Insecta > Coleoptera > Chrysomelidae > Diabrotica > Diabrotica undecimpunctata. The sequence continues at coordinate 55,584,173 of NC_092805.1, read as the reverse complement.
TTTTTTTGCGTCCAATGACAAATGCTTTTGATTATGTTTAGTAGATCTCGAGCGATTATTTTTCCGTGGACGAAACATATTTGTTACGAACAATCTTCACTAATATACTATACACAAAGTAGCAAGTAGAGATTTTTAATGACTGATTACATTAGCCGTACCTGATTCAACCCTGAGCGGTCAGGTAGAAATTTAAAACGTATTTGTCTATTAATAATGGCGATAATACCACTAATCCTTTAACGACGGGAAAGTCAAAACGATATATTTTGAGACAAACTATACATCCGTAAGTAGAATTAGCTTTAATATGCTAATACCCGTGAACGATAAATAATTTTCTAAGTTCTATGTATAATAATCACAGACTAACGTTTTTTTCTGTCACTTCTATCTTAATATGTTAGAGAGAATTTGATCAACTATGACGCACTGAAAGAAGGGTTTGGGACGAACTATAGGTATGTTAAGTCAATAATTTAATGTATTCTTTTTGGTAAATCAACAAATTAGTTAAATTTTGAATATTTTGTATCCAGTCACATCAGTGACGTGCGATGCGCAACTACGTACTTGGAAATTATATTTTATATGTTTTTATATTATAAAAATAATATTTTTTTAATTTCATAATGGTACGCGTCATTATATCATTTATTCAAATGCAAATAACAACTAAAATAAACGATTATTGTACATACAGTGTGTCCGTAAAGTATGGAATAAATTCAATATTTCCTAAATGAAAAGCCTTTTTAAAAAAATCTAAAACATGTCGATTTTTAAATTTAATGTTCTACATTTTACAATAAAATTTCATTATACAAGGTGATACACATTACAGTGATGACGTCATCGGCTCTTTTTTTAAATGTAACACCCTGTATTTTAGGAGATTTTTAGATCGATAAAAATGAGCTGATTCCAAAAAAGTATAATACTGGAGGTCTAACGGATATAATTTGAAAGATATGCGCTTAGAAAATTAATTTTTATTGATTTATAATATTAATAAATTATAATAAATAACTTAAAAGTAATCCATGAGTAATCCGTAAGTATTAATAAATAATACATGACTTAATCTTAAATGTTCGAATTGTAGCCCTTGTTGTATTTGACAGTAACCCAAACGTTGTATTGTGCGGGTATTGTGTATGATGTTCCCGCATCCAGTTGGAGTTTTCTTTTGCCCAGTATCTACAATTCTGACGGTTGTCCTCGCCATTTAATTTGAATGTAGCCTCATCAGAAAAAATAATATTTTGAACCGAGAGAGGGTTTTGCTGGTGGCTGTTATTCATCATTATTTCTCAAAATTTTATTCTTTTATCTGGATCATCCTCGTTTAATTCCTGTACAACTGTGCATTTTACTTACTTTACTTACTTTTACGTACTTTGTGTACCGTTGTTTTGTAAACATCGAGATCACTACTAATCTTACAAACAGTAGTGTGCGCATCTTCTTCAAAAGCAAGTAGAACATCTAATGTTGTAACATAAATTACAAAATGCACGATTTGCGTGCATTTTCAACCGTACCAGTTTCTCGAAATTTCTTTTCAATCTTACTTACTGTTGACTACGTGATGGATATTTCTGGATATTTATCATTAAATAAATTACACACTTCCATCTGAGTTCGCGATTTGTCTCCATACCCAATCATCATGAGTACTTCAATTCTTTGCTTTACACTCAAATTCATTTCTACTTAAAATTAATTCTAAGCAATAATACAGAACATTTACAAATTAATACAATTATTAAATTACTTAATTGTTATTGAACATTACTATGTCCTAAAATCCTAAATACAAAGAGCCGATGACGTCATCACTGTAATGTGTATCACCTTGTATAATGAAATTTTATTCTAAAATGTAGAACATTAAATTTAAAAATCGAAGTGTTTTAGATTTTTTTAAAAAGGCATTTTCATTTCGTGACGATCGCCTCAGCATTTTACTATAGAGAATTATTAATACGACAGTACAGAAGCTTCGGTTCAAGAAAACTGCACATGAAATTTTATAGTCGTTGATAACTGAATATTTATAAATGGAAAGTTTTAATTGAAAATTAATAAATATGCACTCCCATTATTCATAATAACGATGAAAAAATTCAGTAATAGCACAGAATAAATAACAATTAGAATGCCCACTCTGCTTGTCAAGATAAGTACGCGCATCTCGTTCGCGCAGACGGAATCATCCATGTTTTAAACGGAACCAGTGCTGTTCAGTAAAATTTTATCTGGTGTGCATAGGAAAATTAACCCGGTTTAATTGATTTACGGCAACCATAGATATAATATGCAATATTTTGTGTCGTACTTTTAGTTGAAAAGTAGATTTCAATTATTTCAAATTTACTAAATTATTAATCTCAAAAAATTTCAATTATGGTTCTGTCGTAGCTTGTCACACATTTTTCATTTCGAGTCTGTGTTTCCGTTTAAAATATGGCGATGGCGTGCTGACAAACTTCAAAGGCAGCATCTGAGAGTTGGCACTCTGATTGTTATTTATTCTGTGGTAATACCTATAGTATTTTTCATATAAAAATGCGTGCACGTCATTCAAGATTTACGACGTCAGAACCCCACAGCGTTGCCAAAACATCAGAATAGTTAGTACGTGAGGAATTTTTAAAATGTCAACTATTTGTCAAACTATTGTATTACAGTAAATACACTTAGTTTTAAGACTACTGCAACACACTAAAATACATAAGAAAACATTTTAATACAAAATTATATATTCTAAATTTTAAACCTACCTCTTTTAGAGCATTAATAGTAAAACGTCCAGCCATTATTTCTTGTTCAAAATAATTTGTCTTGTATGAAAGCTTTCTACAGACTATTTAGTTGTTTTGGCATAGCACAACCACAATACACAACAATAATTAGTTTTTAAACCTATTAATATAAATTTAATATATATTTATAAATACAATTTATTAATATATAATATATTATGATCAAATTGTGTAAGAAATCAAAACATAAACAAAATGTTTACTATAAAAAAGCGGCAACACTTTAAACAATTTTGCCACATGCTAAACTGTCAAAAAATTTAGACTTAAAAAGTTATTTCATAAAATTTATATTATTAATAATAATCTATAAATATATAATATATAATAATAACTAAAAAATAAAATGATAATTGAAATTTTCTGATTATTATACTATGTTGACGCCTATGAAAGATCGAGCAGTTCCGTATGGGATTCGTATTATAAGCTGTCTTAGGAAAATTTGAAGATTGACGTTCTGGAAATTTTAAATATAAGTGACGTCACTTTATATAAATTGTGACGTGCACGCATTCTTATATGAAAAATACTATAGTAAGTCTATTTGAGCTATTTATAGTGAGAAGTAGGAATTTTTGTGTTGTTGTATGTTTCCGACAATGAGTCTGTCAAAATATTCCGAAGCCGAGCGAACGAACTATTATATTAAAAATTTTAGAATATAAATATTTTATGAATAAAATCAGTGACAGTGAACAACTTCCTACACTCCCATACAGAGGACGTCACATGCAACAATGAGATGCGCAGTAGCTTACCATGTGGATGTTGCTTGCGTGAAATTTAAAACGTCAGTTTCGACAATCGAATGAATTTCCTTACAATCGATCAGTCGACCACAAGATTTTGCAATGGCGGATGTAGTAGATGAGGTGATTATGGACTCTGATGAAAATGAGGAAATTCTGTCAAAAAGCCCAGAAGAGTGAGTAATTTTTATTTTTTGTTATAAGATGTTGGTTAAGAATAACTCTAAGGAAAATACACATCTCTTGTTATTCGGTCATATCTCTGCAAGTTCTAGAATAATACTTTGTTTTGAAATTGTAGTTTTTTATGACCTATATCGAAATTTTCATAAAAAATACCTAAATCGTAAGTAATTTACAATGTTATCATTGATAATTATTCTCAATTACTTCCCTGTTTCTTATTTTAAACTGTTTAAACTTTATTTATTTTTAAGGTCATGTACCTACAATCACGTTTTTGTTCCTCATTGTGAATGTTATGACAGTTGAACTGGTAGGGAAATCTAGAATTAATTTAAGACATGTTATGTGCAACCAACGCATTTCTTTTTATTTGTGAAGTTGTCCAAAGTTTAGTTTCCTGTTATAATTTATCTTAAGATTTTAAAAATAAACAACACCATACATTTTTAGTGAATATTTTTTGTAGTATTCTTATTTTTTTCTTTGTTGACTTGCTCAGTTTATTTTCTGCCTTGAATGCATTGTATTGCATATCTGCCTTATTTTTTCAGAATTTTCTGTCTTTAAATACAACTAAAGGGATATAAATTGAATATATGAATATTGTCTTCCACTGGTTTTCACATTTTGGGCTGTCTAAATCTGTTTTTGGCTTTTTATAATGCATTGAGGCCATTAGTTTTCAGTAGTTGTTCAATAGATTTCTTAGTTTCACTTCTTATCATTTTACTCCATCTCCATATTTTATCTGTAGTTTAGTTTTGTTATTCTTGGCACATTTTATTTTGCCTGCTTATTAGCAGACATAATTAACCACAATTATTGTTTATGGTTCCTTGAAAAGTTCTTTCAACATTCAGAATTATTCTTTTAATGCAATCTAATGTAAATCTAAGTATATGTAGCAATTGAGTTTATATTAGATATTGTTTGATCAATTTAAGTATCTAGTTATTTACTTAACCCTATATAGACCAAAGTTGTTCTTTACATTTAATTTCTTTTCTCTATATTTTTATAGTCTGTTTAGAGCTTTTATTTTTATTTTGTTGTCCTTTAATTAGACCATTTGCGGTTCATTTATATTTAGTTTCATGTTTGTGTTTAACCATAAAAGCTTAATTAATACTTCTTTTGTTTCCTTTAAGCTTCTTTACAGTCTATTTTTAATACATCAAAATAAAATTAGTATAAACAGTTAAAGAAAAATTGAATTGCACAATCTTGGCTGATGATCAACAAATGTTCTAATTTTGAACTGTATCTCAGGTTAATGCTGCTCTAGAGAAATTATCAATGCATAGCACTTCCCATTAATTTTCATATTATTTTAAGAATGTTTTTCATTATGAGAATGATCACTGCCAAGTTGCCTTTAATAAACAAGGGAAAAAGGAGGGAAACAACAAAAAGGAGAAGGAAAAGGATTATAAACATAATAATAAATACATAATTTTATTGAGTAGAGGCCATTGAGTATTCACCCAATTACAAATGATAAAAACAAGAAGTATTAATTAAGGTTGAACTTAACTGAAAAATTCTACTTGAATTCTGTTTCATATTTAAAAGCTTTCAGCAGTAAGGTCCTGTTTTTGTATTGTTTAAGTTTCATACAATAATCATTTTTGTTATGATTGATAGCTGTATCTTGAAATATTAGGTGTTCCTATTCTTGTAATATCTTGCAGTTCTAAAGAGGAGTTAAACAGGGATGTGTTTTATCGCCACTTTTGTTTACCTTTTCTAAAACACACTCAATAGCAGAAGTTACTGTTAACAGAAAATTAATTAACAACTTACAATTTGAAGATGGCACTGTGATCATTGTAACAAGCATTGAAGACCTACAACATTTAGTTGAGTAGAAAGCTAAAGTGTGAATACTGCTGAGATGGGAATTACTACAAATGCTACAATAAATGAAATATATGCTAATTACAAAAAGGCCTCAAAATATACACCTGTTGACAATTAATGGTAATGTGATAGAACAAGAAGTAGAAAAATATCAGTACTTAGGAACTTTGATCAATGAAACCAATGATAATACTGCAGAAATAAACAGGAGAATAGAGATTGCCAGATCAGGATTTATACAAATGAAGCCACTTCTAACATGCAGAATTCTTAATGTGGAAATCAGATTATGTACCATTCGATGTTATATATTTTCAATTTTATTATATGTAGCTGAGACTAGGACATTTTTTTTATCATACTTTCAAACATTTATTATTTGAATTAAGTAATTTTTTACCTTTTTACTTTTTATTCTTTTTTCTATTCTTTGATGATTTCCTGTCATTATTTCTTAGATTTTGTTTTATTTTCCTGTTTTGGTTTGATTTTCTATTTATTTCCACCATCTTATGGTAACTAAATATAGAATTCAATTTTAGATTGTTAGCTATGATCACATCTATTGTGGTTTCATATAATGTAGTTATAATATTGGTTTGTTTCTTTACACAGTATAGTTTAGAGATGTTGCTCGGTCTATATTTATTTGTGTGTATTTCTTTTTTAACCCATTAAATTAAATAAATTGATTCATTGACCTCCAGAAAACATATACTATACCTCAAGAGGTTCTAGGTTCTGAGATATTTATGATGAAGGTGTTGGTATGTTGTGTGATAGAAAGATTCCAATGAATCTGAAATGAAAGGTCGGGCAATACTCAGTTTAGGGCACTCTACATAACCAAATATATTTTCCTCAAGGCACTGTGTCACAGTGTTGCCGTATTTATTTTAGTAAAATATGTATATGAATGTTAGAGATATAAATTTACTTTTACGAAATAATAATTTGTGTTATGAGAAGCTACAAATTTTGAATAAGTATAAAACTTGCCATATTTTTTTTGTAAAATGTATATGAAGGTTTAAAATATAAGTTACTTTTATGAAATTATAATTTGTATTATCAGAAGGTCTATTTCTCTTATATATGGTAATTTGATTAATACTATTAATTTTTTATATCCTTTTGATCAATTTTATTGTATATGCATTTAATTATTATCTTTAGTTTAATTAAAATTATGATTTTTTATATAATTTCAATGCATTTTTATAATATTATGTTAGCGTATGAAAAAACTGGAGACTTGGCAATTCTGACATCATTTAAGTGTATGTTAAATGTCATATAAAAGCTTGGTTATGTAGAGTGCCCTAAACTGAGTATTGCCTGAAAGGTCTGTTAAAACTCCAATCAGAAGAACAACGAATGCTTCTTGCAGAATCGAGAATGATTAGATGGATGAGTGAGGTGACAATAAAGGATAAAATTAAGAATGCATATATTAGAAGTCTATAGGTGCCACCAATTGATGCCAAAATGAGAGAGCATTGTTAAGATGGTTAGAGAGCATGTTGAATGCCAAAATCATAGTTACCCAATATGAAGAATTGCTAAGTTGCAAGTTGCTGGAACAAGTTAGAGAGGAAGATCGAAAAAGACCTAGTGAGGGATGCTGAAGCTATAGATGCCTGTAGAGATTATTAATATTGGTATGACCAAGATTTGTAGATTGTAGATAAAGTGGTTGCTTGGCCGGATAGACTTTTCCACACATTGAGCTGAAAGATTTTTTGTATTCCCTAAATTTATGTTTGTGGCTTTCAAATAAGCCTTGTCATCCCCAGTGAGGGATGCTGAGGTAAGAGATGCCTGTGGAGGTTATTAATATTGGTATGACCCAATATTTGTAGATTGTAAATAAAGTAGTTGCTTGGCTTGATAGTCCTTTCCAAACACTGAACTGAATGATTTTTTTGTATTCCCTTAATCGTGGCTTTCATTTAAGGTTAAACCCTGAAACAGTTTCACCTCTTTGTGTCTTATGCCCACTCTCTGGACTTTTTTCATTATTTGCTGAACTTCTTATTTTTTTGTTAATATTGAAACTTTTAAAACTACTATAGTGTTCTAAATCATAGCTTGAAGCCTGAAATTGTTGTCTTTTACAACTTAATTAATGCTGTCATATGTTACCTGTTAATTTTTTCTAATATTTTAATACAATTCATGTAACTCACATTAATGAACACATTTTTGTAATAAAAAATGACTGGAACCCCTTTGTTAAATTTTAAAAAGCAGCTTAACTTTTGAATGGCCATGTGTAACTTCATTTGTGATATGTTCATGTGATTAATAATTACTTGTATTACTTTATTAATAATTTTTTTTGTGATTGTAATTATAGATATATCATCTTCTTTGTGTGTCATGCCTGTTTTCAAGCGTTGGCTATCGTCATGTTAACATGTTGCTGAAATGCTTCTCGGTTGGTAGTTACATGAAACAATTCTTCAACTTCGACCTGTACATAGTCTAATGTTACACAGCCAAAAGATTTGTTTTCTTTCAAAATGGCCAACCTGAGTAAGCGATATTTGAGTCTCCTCATTATATAACTGAAGTATTGAACCTTTCTTATTTTGGTGATGTTGATTAATTCTTGCTATTTGTGCATGGTTTCTACCACACTTTTGTTGGATATGTGTGCTGTTCAAGGGATTGTGAGCATGCACTGGTAACACCACAACTTGAACTCTTTCAATCTGTTTCGATTTTTGACTTTTATTCTCCAGGTTTCACATCCACAAAGCAAAGTAGATCAGATGTAGTACTTTAGCACTTTTATACATATTTTCAATGAGAAACTTCTATTGTATAATACAGAACACCAGCTAATGAAGCTTTTGCTTGCCAGTTCTATTCTGGTCAAAATTTCCTTGTCACTCTTAACCCTACAGTCAAGACAACTTCCCAGATATCTAAAGTGTTCCATCCCATTCAAGGTCTTATCTAGTTTTAGTACCAAGTCTTCAATATTAATTTTTTGGTAGTTTTAATATTGATAGTTAGGCCCTTTTAATTATACTCATTGTTCAATGTGTTCAACAGAGTTTGAAGGTCTTCTAGACAGTCTGCCAATATGGTTGTATCTGATGTTATTAATAATTTCATCACTGATTTTAACACCTTCGCTACAATTGTTTAACGCTATTTCAAATACTGATTCAGAGTAGGAACAGTTCAGTGGTAGTCGTGTTATACCACTTTCGTAAATTTTGAAGCCAGGAAATGCGTCTTCTTCCGCCAGGAATATATATATATATATATATATATATATATATATATATATATATATATATATATACATATATATATATATATATATGTATATATATATATATATTTATATATACATAAAAATATACATATACATATGATCGCACGATATTAGTTAAGGCTTAAGTTGCAATATTTATAATACAAAAAGAATAAATGGCCGTAAGAGTTACTTGTGAATTGTTTTTACCACATTGTAATATAATCCAAATTATAAAATTTATCATAAATTTTTAATACATATTTATGAGGTCAATGACTTAAATACTGTAAATCGTTAAAAATATGATTCATATGAGACAATTATTATGTAAATATACAATGAAAAAGTAAAATTATATACACCTTTAGTTGGGCTGAATTGTTTTGCTAAGTACTTTTTTATTACCTCTCATTCAGGAAAAATAATTTGTAATACGAGTTTGTTGGCCAATAATAATCCAATTACAAAGGGGCGACAATATTACTTATACACAAAAGTTTATGGATCGATTTTTGTTTACCAGAATTGCATTAAATATTTGTGTTTACCGAACCCCTTTCTTGGGAGACTTCATTTAGAATTTTTAACGGTAATCAGGTCATTTTCAAATAACCATTTCGGATTCCGTCTATTTGTATATAATTTCTGATAAACGTGTTTAGCAGTGAATTTTTGAAAGGTATTTCAAATTGGTCTGGAGATTATAGAAACAGTTGGATTTAACGGACAGTAATAAAAAAGAAAAGAAATGTTTGGACACATGACATACATGACCACTAAAGCTCAAGTTAATCAAATTTGGAAAACAGGTATTTGCAAGAAAAGGAAACGTGGAGGGTCTATACGAATATGGCGACAGAATAAAAAGTCTGGAAAAACGAGGTGTAAATTGGCAGTATGTCAAGATGCAAGATAATTGTTAAGATTAGAATATTAGAAAACTTGGTTAATTATTTTGATTGACAGCACAAATTTTATTGCACGTGAGATAATACCCAATATAACATCATAAAACAGTGATGGATGTTTTCTAAAATAAAATATTCAGCATTGTTATGAAAATTTTTGTATTCTTATTCTCTATTCTATAAATTTTGTAGTCATTTTAATCAACAAATGATATAAGTACGTAATATCGACAGGTACAAAATATTTACAATTTCCAAAAAGGAGAGGGTCAATAAGTCGTGTGATTATAACACGCAGAATTGTTAGTTCTATAATAAAAAACGATATTAATAAGTGAACTTGTGTAGTAAAAATGTCACAAAGTCTAATTTTACTCCTGGGATATTAAAATGTCATTTAAATTAAAGTTACAGTATCTGACCAAATTATTAGGCCAAGCAAGAAAAAATTTACTATATGAAGTTATTTCTCTCATGATTATAAATGTATTTGAAAAAAATTACTGTTTTGTTCTTTCTTGTGAATATTTACTCTTAGGTAATTAAAACATTATCAAGCTTCCAAAAAAAGGCAACCTCACACTGTCCAAAAATTGGAGAGGAATAACCTTGCTTACTGTCATAAATAAAATTTTCACGACCATCATACTGAAAAGAATAACAAACAAGGTTGAGTTTCGAGCTAATCAATCAGGCTTTAGACACATTAATACTGTGAGGGTAATAATGGAGCAATCGGTTGAATGGAACACACCCCTATACATGGTTTTTGTTGATTTTGAACGTGCCTTTGATAGCTTGTCTCACGCTGCTGTATGGAAAATATTAGAGCTAAGAAACATCCCGCAAAAAATAATTTCTATTATAAAGTCACTATATACTGATGCGAAATGCAGCGTGACACACAATGGGATCAACAGTGACGAATTCGACGTACTTACTGGAGTTAGACAGGGATGCGTGCTTTCTCCGTTTCTTTTTAACATAGCTATAGACTATGTTCTCTCCAAACTAGACTCCGACACAAGAGGGATACAATGGCCCTTAACCACACGCCTAAGCGATCTAGAATACGCGGACGATATCTGCCTATTAGGTCAAAGGTTCCAAGATCTGGCTTACCAATTGGAAACACTTTCCACTGAAGCCAATAAAATAGGTTTGAAAATCAGTATTAGTAAAACCAACTCCATGAGAATAAATGCAAGGAACAACACGCTATTTACTATCGACAATATGCAGATTGAAAATGTGGAAAACTTTACGTATCTTGGAAGTGTCATAACAGAAAACGGAGGTACAGAAGACGATATTCGTATGAGGATACGAAAAGCCCAACAAGCTTTCAGCACGCTCAACCCTGTTTGGAGATCTGGCGAGTATACTACAAGGACAAAGATCCGAATATTCCGGTCAAATGTCATGTCTGTTCTACTCTACGGATGTGAAACCTGGAAAGTGACAAACACCCTCACAGACAAACTGCAGGTCTTTGTTCACAAATGTCTGCGAAGAATTGTTCGTATATTCTGGCCTAACAGCATCAGAAACGAAGATTGCTACACCTGACCGAACAAAAGAGGGTATAAAATGAAATTAAGTCCAGAAAGTGGGGTTGGATCGGTCACACACTCCGACAAAATAGTTTCAGTATCGCAAAGACTGCCCTAGAGTGGCATCCCCAAGGGAAAAGAAAAAGAGGTCGCCCAGTACAAACTTGGAGAAGATCCATCATGGACGAGATAGGCCAAGGAAAGTCTTGGAATGAGGTGAAGGACTTAGCGCAAAATAGAACCCGATGGCGCGTTGTCACTGAAGCTCTATGCTCCACTTGGAAGTTCAAGAACCTTATATATATATATATATATATATATATATATATATATATATATATATATATATATATTATATATATATATTATATATATATATATATATATATATATATATATATATATATATATATATATATATATATATATTAAACTGTACTAAAAAAGTTAAAAAAAACTTTTATTTATTAAAAAAGTATAATTTTTACAGTTGAGGCTTGCTCTCGATACAGGCTTGAATAGTTTCCTGGAGGTGAGGATTATGATTCCACTCATATATGAGCGTTTTAAGTAACTCCCTTTTAGTAGTAATGTTTTTTTTTTCGCAATCTTCCTTTTTAGTAGTTCCCACTCATTTTCAATAGCTTTCATATCAGGCGAGTTACCTGACCAGTCAAGAACTTTAATTTTTTTTGTTTTAAATAAGTTGAAATACTCTTAGCCTTGTGACAAAGAGCACCATCGTGCATAAATATAGGTTCCTCTTGTTCAGGAAACCATTCCTGCAGCTATGGCAAAAGTCTCGAGTACTTTCCGGTACTGGTCTTGTCTCATCGTGTTTTCCACCACGTAGAGACGGCCTGTACCTTTGCCGGATACCACAGACCAGACCATGAGGTACGGTGGGTGTTTGATGGTGGGCACAATGCAGTCGGGCTTGTATCTCTCGTTGGGACGTCTCCGAACAAACTTCGTTTTTTCTGTCTAAACTTGAAAAACGGATTCGTCCGAGAAGCAGACCTGAAATCAACAAATTTTTAGAAATGCTCATGTTTTTTAGTTTTTAATATTATATTCAAGCAAAACAACACAAATATACGTTTTTTCAGTCTTCCACTGTCCAGGTTGTGTATTTTTGTGCCCATTCGAAACGTTTCTTTATCATAGCCTGAGTGGCTTTCGAGCTGGTGTCCTAACTACCAGTTTGTTTTCGATAAGTCTCCGACGAACTGAAACACAAATTTCTTCATCTCTTATCTTAGCAGTGTTTTCTTTCTTTTTACTAGGCAAATATCTCTTATTTTGCGATCAGTCCTAGGAGTAGTCACACGATGTCTTCCGCTCTGTGACCCTTACGCTTTGGGTCCAAACTGACTCCAGCCGCAATTTTCTATTTTTTATTCCTTACAGAACTTCTTGATACTCCTATCATTGCTCCTAGTTCATTCTGAGACATTTGTCCAGCTTTTTGGGAGTCCAAATACGTGACCTACTCGTTTTGGTGACAGATCATCGTTTTTCCCCATCTAAAAATGTATACTACCCTTAATTATACCAATAACTTCACTGCATATGTTTATAGTCTAAAAAATAATAAAAGGATAAATCACTCACCTCTGCAATAAAATTTCAGGTCAATACCGTTTAGAATTCAATGTTCACAGATAGTATTTGAGGTTATAAAATGCGCACTAGTTAACAGGACGCAATGCTGTCTATAAATGACGGATAGGGCGGTGTTACCAACGTTAAAATAGTACAATAATGTTACCATACTTATATTAAATGTTGCTATGCGAAAAAATAATAACATTCCTGTTGATAAAAATGATTAATTTAAAAAAATGCAAATTTTTATTGCTTGGCCTAATAATTTGGCCAGGTACTGTAAATGTACATGATGCTCTTGTACATGAACATTTTACAAGAACTGTTCGGAGTATAGTTTCTAAGTGTTCAGATATGACCGAAGTTAGAGAAGCAACCATTTATAGACTTTTAAAGCAACGAAAGAATCGAAGTATTACATACGATACTGTGAAACAATCAATATATTAATGAAGCCGTATCGTTGCCAAACATTAAAAGAGATAATTTGTGGAAAACTTTATGTGAATTAGAATTCGTTTATGAGATTATAACAATAGAAAATCTTCGCTACTTCTAACAATAGAAAAAAATATTTGTTGGAGAATGCAGTATTTAAGGAAAATTCGAAAATTGAGAAGAGAAGGCAAAAATATTTTTTAATTAGATGAAACATGGATACATGAAGGGCATTTTGTAAAAAATTGACAAGATAAATTGGTTACAAATGCTCGTCAGGAATTTATAGGTTTGTCTACAGGCTTTAGATATCCAAATGGATTAATCATATTGGAGGAGATAAAGGATTTGGTGATGGAAGTTTGCTAGATATTATTTCAAATTCTACCAGCGACAATGAAGAAATGACTGCTGATGTTTTTGAAGAATATTTCAGTCAAGCGATAGATTTATTACCGAGCAATTCTGTAATAGTCATGGATAATGCCAGTTACCATTCAAGGAACTGTTACCTAACACTAAATGGAGAAATCAAGAACTGTTGGATTGGCTAATAACCAAATAAATAGTGCCAGCAAAAGGTTTACTCAAAAAAAGAGTTATTGCAGCTATGCAAACAATATTACCAAAATTTAACAAGTGTTGTGTAGATGAAATAGCAAAAGAACATGGAGTTAAATTGTTGCGATTACCAACTTATCACTGTGACCTTAACCTCATAGAACTAATCCAGGATCAAACGAAGGGATATGTTGCGAGAAATAATACAACATTTAAACTTCAAGATGTTAGACAACTATTATCTGACTCGATATCAAAAGTTTCATCTGACAATTGGCAAAAAGCTACAAGACATTTCATAGCAGAGGAAGAAACATTCTACAAACTCGATATGTTAATGGAGGAAACAATAGAACCAATTATTATTTCTTTGGTAAATGAAGAAACTGATGATGATGATAAATCCTTATCGGAAGAAGACAGCTTATGTATTTAGGTGTGTAATTATATATTTTTATTACTAATTATAAGTATATATGAAGCTAGTACCCGAAATATATTCATTATTAAATTGTAAGGAAATGTCCTAAACCAATATTTAGTATTTTTATAAAAATTAATGTGGGTAAGTAATATTGACATTTTAGTTTTTTTTATATTAAAGTAATTTTATGTTCTTCGTCACTGAGGCGTTCAGTTATTGCTTAGTCTCATAGAATTTGCTCATTTGCATTTTATGTTGTATTGTATTTAAGGTTTGTCCTGGTGGTTATATTCAAGTTGAGTGAAAATTCAGATAGGAGGGTATCAATTATTCCGTTTTTTCTGCATTGACCAACCCTGTATTTGCTATAAAATTTGAGGTATATAATTTTCAAATGTCTTATAAACACTTCAAACCTGTAACGGTAGGATGGGGACTACCCACCAAAATTATTAAGAAGAATTAAAATGGAGAAAAGGCTCCATTTGTCCCAGGTTAAAGGAAGATATATTTTCATACAATTATTCGCTAACTTTCGTCGGAGAAGAAGAGATACGAACAAAAATTACAATAAATCTAGTACCAGTTTGTAGTAACCTTTCTACTTATTTTGTTTTTTAATAATAAGACATTTCGGATTTATCGACCATTGTAAACATGTGTAGGCACAAGCCCACTTTCTTCAATTATAATTTTTAAGTTGATGGTAATAGACATTGAGAAACGGTATTTTAATATTTGCAATGTCATTACAAATCATATTTATTCAACAGTTGATCCTGTCTTGTTTTGTTAGAAAATAGTAACCATTTTTTAATTATATTTTTAAATATAGCGTAAAATATATTTTTGTTAATATTTATATATTTAATGGTTTGTTTGTGCGATATGTAAATATTTA
Organism: Diabrotica undecimpunctata; assembly: GCF_040954645.1. Lineage (NCBI taxonomy): Eukaryota > Metazoa > Arthropoda > Insecta > Coleoptera > Chrysomelidae > Diabrotica > Diabrotica undecimpunctata. The sequence goes on along the minus strand of NC_092805.1, from coordinate 55,568,880 downwards.
ATAAATATAATGAATACATTTCTGAAAGCGCAGTTGCTAAGAATACCATAATTATCATGTGCCACAAATTAGGAAGATTATGTTATTGATACAAAATATTGCACATCTTAAATACGCTTTTAAGATAATAAATATGCAGAATTTAACATTAGTGTTACAGTTAAGCACACTAATATATTTAGACCCGTTGAAAATTACCGCATTAGAAATATCCTTTACGAGCTTGGACGTCGCGGGACAAAACTAACAGGTACCTACTGTTTTCAGCTTCTTAAAATCTTTGTAGAAAAGATCTACGTTTGTATACATAGAAATAACGAAAGATGTGAAATAAAATATGGAATAAGTCGTAGAGACTCGCCCTTATAGAACATAATTGAAAATGGTTTCTAAGACCACAGGGTGATTTGGTTCGCCAAGAATTTGACCAGAATTTAAGAAACAAAGAACCAATTCAACACCTATGAATATGTCTATAGGATCTGATTACTAAAATGCGTGATTTCTATTATTTAAATAAAATTAATTTCATATGAAGACATTTACTAATAATATATTAGGTACTATTACAAAATTTTATATTTAAAAATTACATTAGTTTCCGATCATACCCAAAAATCGACTACTACCTCGTCATGTTAATGCTGTCTTCCTGAATTTTACTTCCTGTCACCTCAGCCAGTTGGTCTGTGTCGTTTGAACTGACAAGAACCACGTGTTCAAGTCGAGCAAGGAAGTATGTTGCTCTTTAAGTATTAACATTTACAACCATTGTCATTGCCTAGGGTCGCATTATATTTTAAATTTGATGTCTCCACTGCAATTTTAGTGTTAGCTACAAGTACCAAAAGAATGCACTGAGGATGATCAGAGCTAGATCGAAAACGTTATGTACCTCTAAGTTTTGGACGACACTTTTAACAAGTTTTAATAATAGGTAAATGTTTTTATACCAATATACAATTTTTTTTACTTCTGTATTAAAATTAGAAATGTTGGTATTTGAAAAAAATAATAATATATTTAAAGCAAATAACTAGTTAGAGTAGACCACTAAATAAGACCATATTATAGTACAGTGATAAAAATATTAAATGTTAAATATCAAAACAATATACTAAATACTTTCCCAAAGAGTCAAAAGAAAAATCACTTACACAGTGGTGTATACAAACTTAAATCTGGCGACTGCCCAAAAACATCGGTCAAACTGGTAGAACTTTTAACAAACGCATAGCAGAACATAAAAGGGCTTTCGATAATAGAAAAACAGATTCTATGCACGCACTTCACCTTCTAGACCATAGTCATTATTTTAATGACGAATTTCAAATTCTATACATTAAAAATAAAGGCCTTAAGCTCTTTATTAGAGTCTATAAAAATTAACAAATTAAAAAATGCAGACATAATTCTGAATGACCAACTTGAGACCAACAGTTCTGCTTTCCTCAGCTTATTCAGTTAAAGACTATAAAGTGTAAACGCATATCAAAAATAGATCACTTTTGAAAGGCACTCTGCCGAAACAGCTGTAGTGATAGAAAAATATAATACATTTTGTGGAAGTTTTGAGAACACACGCTTTCAGTGATTTATTGCTATATTAGACCTACAACGTCAAGAATGTAATGAAAAATATGGCTAAAATGCAATGAAAATTGCAGGGCTCAATTTAATAATGACATAGATTTTCTTTCCTTTTACATCAGGCGAATCACTGTTTGTCTTTTGTACTTGGCCATGAGATGTTTGCATCGAACCTTGTCCTTTCATTACCATCAAAAAGTTCTGTGTTCTTGATAAACACAACATTCTTATTGTGAGTTTAAGGATTTGTCTTGTCTTAATACTTGGTTTGCCGGTGTAGATCTCATATCACTAAACATTTTACATTTGCAGATAATATGTATAGCAATTTCTTTCTCCATTCAAAGCCTCCTGTAACTGTTGCTACTGGTTTTTTTTCATGAGTTTGCACCTGTTATGACTATCGACCCACTTTTGAATTACATTTCGAATGACAACATTAAGGTCGTGGCATATTATCGTGCACGTTGCGTTTCCAGCACATATCGTTTCCGAAAAATATAATTTAAATGGTTTTAAATATGAACAACGCACACTGTCCGGAACATTGCGTTTCAGACACTTGTTCAGTATATTCGAACACAATATTTTACTGATGCCGACGGCTGCGTAACGAGTCGTAACCGGTTTGTAAGGATAATGTTAATTAGATACTCGTCGTTTTCCCCTTGTTGTTTATTTAGGTCTTTGTTTGATTTTGATACAGAGTATTTAAAAAAAAATAATGTTCGAGGCTGTTTTTAATAGGAATTTAATAATAATTAATGGGTTTAACAATTATTTTAGAATGAATAGGATTCAGTTTAAATATGTTTTAAATTTAATTTCACCTTCAGTTAAAAAACAAAATACTACATTTAACGAAGCCATACATATCAAACCAAAAAGTATTTTTAAAAAGAAGAGGTATCACTTCCGTACAAAAGTCCTACTTGTTTATCACTTCCGTGATTAATTGTCACAAAGCAATAAAAACACATGCATAAATGACAAAATAGCCTCAAAAATTATTTTTTTAAATACTCTATATCAAAATCAAACAGTTCCAATTCAAAGTTCCTAAATAAACAACAAGTGGAGAACGACGGACATCTAATGCACATTATCCTTACCAACCGGCTACGACCTATGTCCCGGACAGTGTGGGTTGTTCATATTTAAAACCATTTAAATTATATTTTTCGGAAACTAAACGCTATGTGCTGGAAACGCAACGCTACGCACGATAATATGCCACGACCTTTAGTGTTACCCCATAATGTTTCTGGACCTTTAAAGATTTCATAAGCTAGATACTTGCTTTACCAGTGAGTCCGCTAGTTCGTTCTCTTCGACTCTTGCATACCTCTGCACCCATGTTAGGGACACTTTTGTCTCATTTAATTTGCTACGGAGATACTTACAGCTTTTTCCAGTAAGAGTGTTCTTTACCGATAATATCTCGTCTGGAGGTCGGTGAACATATTTAATTTTTTTCTCCATATAGCCCTCCTAATGATATCGACACGGGTTGTCAGTGTAAATACTTCGATCTGGAACTGTGTTGAAATTTCTTATCAGTTAATTTCTAAATATATAATATATAATACGTAATATACTAGGATAAACATAAAATCTTGAATGTAAGCTTGAATATTGAATGGGACCTCCTCTATTTTTATCGATAATTAGAACTCGAGTGACACTTTCTGGTATTATTTATCACTTAAAATATTGCTTATTTAGTATTATTATCGTAATTATTAAAATATAATAAATGAACAGTGAAACACCTGAATTTGTTACATCTTTTAATTGGTCCCAATATATTGTTGTTGGGGCTCGTATTGTCACACCTATTCTTACACTAGGTAAAAGCAACAGATGTTCTTAGAACAGAATTAACAGATATGCATATGAATAAACAAAAACTTGACCTTACAACGTGATAATCATGAAATACGCGTAATATGTGGCGTACATTTCAAAAATGTTTGATAATATCAAATAAATATAATGATAAAAATACCACAAAGTAGTATTTTCCTATTGATTTTTTGTCGGCAAACAAACTGGGTAAAAATAGTTTTATAAAAATGAGAGAATCATTTAGTCACCAAAAACTGTTCGTCACAACAAGGCTAAATACTAACTAGATAGTGGCTTACTTCTGTGGGAGTGCGAAACTACGATACTAATAAGAAAAAATTTAATCCTTCTTTTTTTATAATTTAATCGCAATTGATTACTACAAAATGAACAAAAATGAACACATGCTTATACTAAAACCATCAAAACCTTAAGCAGGTACGTTAAAATCAAATAAATTCTAGGAAAGTAAAAGATTTTATTGGACATCAAAAACGCCTTCAATTCAGCGAATTGGGGTCTCATCGTAGACAAGATTGTAGAACTTTAGACACCGGAATATGTGTCCAATATAATAAAGGACTACTTATAGAAGATATGGATTTGGGCATTATAAACAAAGTCAATGAAGCAATAGAAAAAGCTGCGAAATGGATAGAGAGAAATGACCTAAAACTTGCAGTAGAGAAGACAGAAGTAATCATCTTGAGTAAACCACGGGACCGAAAAAATTTACCGTAAATTTTCGGTTCAGAGGCTCCTACCTAATACCTCAGAATACCGTTAATATTTGGGAATCATACTAGACGACAAAATGGCATTCATACACCATATACAAGAGACATGTCGGAAGACGGAGGAGAGGACCTCCACCCTTAATAAGATAATGCCGAATATAGGAGGCCCCGGGTCACACAAAAGATTAATTATCCTACAATCAATCATTTCCATCTTACTATATGGGGCCCCAGTCTGGCATGAGATGCCCAACAAAGCGAAATATAAAGACATGCTTCTTAGGATATAAAGGAAACCATTGATAAGGGTATGCAGCGCGTACAGGACCGTATCAACCATTGCCTTACAAGTGCATATCCTGGATAATGATAGGGTTCGGATGCACCAAAGAGGCAACGGAGCTTTAGGTTCAGCAACACAAGAAAGAAAAAGGAGTTTGGAGATGTGGCAGGACCAATGGTAAAGAGAAACAGGCAAGGCTGCCTGGACGAGGGCCCTTATCCCAGGTGTAGTAAGGTTGTATGAGTGTAAACACAGGCGTGTCAACTATTAATTTACCCAATTTCTGACACGGGGCGTGGATGTTTCGTCTTATACATATAGAATAAAGAAGACCGAGGACGATCTACGTCCCGAGTGTGGCGGATGACGCGCATCATGTGGGTCACCTCTAGGCGAGCCACATGAACTAATGGCTAAAGCTGAAAAAAAAAAGAATTTTTGACTTGATCATTGGTTTTGTGAAGAAACCATACGTTTATTTTAATGTGTCATATCTGTCGGCGTCAGTGGGGTGAGCCACTGTTCAGCTCCCACTACTGACGCCGAAATCTTCTGAATTCTCAAAGAACTTGACTACATTGCAGAAATCAATTTACATACATATTGTTTTGTTTCTACTTGTATCTGAAGTGAAGTATGATTGTCTGGAGTTGTTTGTACCTGTTGTCTGATCTTTCTCGTTTCAAGATGGTTGAAATAACGACCCGGTCGCTCCTGTCGCTCCTTCCTGCCTATCGCTCTGCACAAGGATGGTTACCTTGCTACAAACCAAGTCCGGTGCAGCTGTGGGTGGGTGGCGTGACTGGGATGCTATGACAATCACGGAGAGCGACAGATGGGAGTTATGAGCAAAGCTGTTTTAGGAAGAGGGGGTGAGTTTAGTTGGTAGGGGGTCAGCTACGGAAAGGCGTAGTCGTCCGAATCCAACACACTTGGGACACCTTCACAGAGATCTTTTTGAAAATTCTCACCTCCCAAAAAAAGAGAAAGTAAAAGGCGATGGTAAAATGAACAAATCTACCAACAGTAAAGGTGCTACCAACATTCAGAATACAACATTAATAAAAATGGGATTATCTATTCTATACTCTAAGATATAAAAAAATCATGGTATACCAACCTAATATGCGGCATATCAGTTAAGAGTGATGTGTACCAACAAAAATAAGTTTTTCAATCAGAACTAGTTTTTTGAACTGTCAGTCCTTAAAGTGCACGTTTAAAGTTCAGCCCCAACTATTTTCTGAACTATAAAACAAATTAGTTAATTCTGTATGATTGAACTAAGGCACCTTGTTTTATATTTTAGTGACATAATCGTCCAAAATAGCGGAAGGGCACCGTTCTGTAAAATTATTTTAGATGGCATCAGACGACTGAACTTGATGGAAAACGCTCGAACGGGTCAAACCATTTCTCAAGTTTCCTACATTTTGATATAATCCATTTGTTTTTTTTTTGTTAACGTTTGTCACAAATATGACATCTATATTTTTCTTAAATGACAGTATATGACACGTGATACATCGTCTGAAAGCTTTTGTGTTATCTTATTTTTCCCTAGAAACAAAAAGAGTTATTCTTTCTGTGGGAGCTAGATTGAAGATATTTTTTTATGAAACGGCACGATAGAATTACTCAAATCCCTAAAAAAAATCTGAATAATACAAGAGCTTTCAAATTATGCATCATATGTCATATATTGATAATTAAATTTTTAACACATCTATATATATTAACGAAGAAATTTTATCAGTCTATAGACAAATCGTTGGTATGTTCCAGTGTTTTCTATAAAAGCTAGCAGAGTTGTTAATACTTTTTTTACAATTTTTTATTTGAAAATTTAACGTTTGATAGAATCATACAAAAATCTGGAAACATAGTGAGTGATATAAAAGATTTCGGATGAGATACTACTTGCCATATGATCCCATTTAAAATAATTTGCGAAATGACGCATCTCCACCAATTTGAATGACTAATTATTCTGGTACCGGTATATGTAATTTGTATTTGTACAATTAGAGAAGCACTGTTTTAGAAATGTCTCAAATATAAAGTCGAAAAAAAAAAATTGGGAAAACGCCATAAAAATATGATTTAAATATGAAACAAGACTCTAAATTACAAAGCAGTCATTTTAGGATAATTCCTTCAAATTGAAAATACGGGCTAACTTTATATATTATATCTGTAACTGGAAGTTTCTCTCATTTAATTATGAAATCATTTTAACGTATTTCTTCCGTAAATATATGAACTCAAATTTAAATCAAAATGTGTGGCTTGATCAAAATTTCTGTTTTCAATGGAGGATAGGAGAAGACTCCGTTATCTAAAAGCAGTCTCTATCTATCTCTACCGATCTTATAAGCTATAAACTTTAACTTTTGCACACGGACACCTCTTTCTTTTTTTCATTCCTTTTATATTCGAATTTCCAAAAGTCATGTAGTTATCCAAATTGTGGTTTTTCCCTCTTGCGTTACGAATTAGATGTTTTCCATTGTATAACTATCTTGTTTCATCTGTCACCATTTTGTCCTAGGCTAGAAATTGTCACGTGAGTGAGTTAATCTATTTGGTTTAACATGAAAGTGACTGTTACTTCTTCGATCTGCTAATATTCAACAAAATTTTTCGCTCTGTGAGGTTTTCGTCATTATTCGATGTATCACGCTTAAACATCCACGTTAGAATAGCTAGAACATCTTGTTTAGAGACCATTGTGTTGGATTCTCTTGTTGGAACTTTAAAAATTATGCAATTGTATTTGTTATAAGTATGATATTCAGATAAAAAGTGTGCAAATATAATCTTGAAAATTGTTAGATCTTTTCTTTTGATAAGTATTTTTATGCTACAATTTTATTGAAAGATTATTATATGCATAGTTTGTACTATAATGCCATGTATAATTTACGGCTGATTTAATGTGTTATAATGTTACTCATTTTCGGAATTAGCTACATTTATAATAATCGTACTAGCCTTGTCGACATTTAAAAAAATATTGGTATAAAAAAATGAACATTCCCAACTTCCTTTAAATCTTACGTGCACAATAAAATTAGCTTCTCAGTGATTGACTAAATCCTATTTACGTCATTAACCTTGAGACGTTCATTCGTTTTCGATTCAACATAAAAATTTCTTCCACGCACTGTATCTACACTGCATTAATGGTTTTGAGACAAACGATAAAAAGAAACGGGATTTGAGATGTTCGTGGGATCGTAATTCCTGATGAATCAGTTCTCAGTTAATAAGACATGTTCAGCGACTTTATCCGTTCATTTGAATACGTCGACAAAATAAAAAAGATTAAAAACAATTAGAAGCTTACCGAAATGGTTGCATTAAGTCTGTAATCGGTTAAAATAAAGTCTTTGTATGACATATCCGAATATTTTTATACTTGGGGAAATAAGTATTGAAGAAGTGTGTAAAATTTTCAAAACTTCTGAGTGATTCTGGTTATAGAATATTAACGGAATATACCACAGACGTGGTGTACAACTGCATAAAGGAAAATCCAAGTATTAGAAATGAGATATTTATTTATGGTTCCGGGTAAACATCTATTTCCAGGGACTGCTTTTCATGTATAGTTCACTTAGTTAACAATAGTTTAGGGCTTAGATGATGGCCTAAAGTACTCATACACATACAATAAAGTAAATCCCAGCTCCAGGGGACATGATATTCCCGGAGTAAAGTGTTCTGATGTCCGAAGATCAACGAGGTCACGCCTCGTGGAAACGGTACCTCCCTGACCCCAAAGTATCTCCACCCCTTCTCAATCGCAGGCATAACGTTGTGAGACTTAACTTGTTTTTTGACCTTTGATGCCTGGGAAATGGGCCATCCGAGAGGACTTTTTGCGGTTCTGCCACTTTAGTAGGGGTGGCGTTATCCGCCTCTCTCCCTGGTTTACTTTTCTTTTTGTAAATCTTGCGTGCTTGTCCAGCAAGCCAGTGACCTTGGTCACTGGCTCTCCGCACTGGTTTTGTGTTGCCGGACGATAGTTTTTTAATTTTTTTTTGTAAACCTACCTATCCTATTTTATTGACTAACCTATTCTATCCACTTCACTTGCCTTCAATTTACTTCACAATTAAAGGCATATGTAATACATATAACAAATTCGAATAGTTAAGTTTAATGAATGAAAAAATTGTTTTATACTTTAAAGTTACTTTTGAAGGTAAAGTAATATACAACATCTAACAGATTATTTTTTTGTCATTTCCAGCAGTCAAAAATTTCAGTAACCGGGTGTGTCGTATATGACGCCTTCATGTGAAATGTATAATATAACTAAGTTTACGTGTGGTTCTAGGGTTAAAACGGAGAAGCATCGCCCTTAGTCTTTATGACCGCTCGATTCCCGTTGGGCATTGACTCGACTAAGGATCTGCACTGTTCAGGGGTAAATGCAGTCCACATATGCTCTATTGTGGCTTTCAATTCATTTAATGTCCGTTGTGGGTTGTTACTTAGTGTCTATTTATTTTATGCCATACATACTTTCAATGTCATGTAGTTTAGGATTGTTAAAAGGCCAAGAAAGGATGTTATATTCTGGTTTCCAAACCAGTTTTCTGTGATTCTGGCCGTATGACAGGCCGCTCCGTCCTCCTGAAAAATATAATTCTCGCCAACATTTAATTTCACCATGCTTGGTAGTAGTAGACCAAGAGCTACTGAACCCTCCGAGTAAAGTTGTGTCTGTAAGGCTAGAAATTCTTATAATAACGAGTCATAGAGTGCCAAGTGCGGTAACCATCACCTGGCATGCATCAGCCCTGCACTTCATCAACCCCTATATTTTTGGAAGTGTGGAAAAAAAATTGTTCCTATAAGCTTGAAATTTTTATATGATTTTATTCATTTATTGTGAAGTTTAAAAAAATTGATAGGCATTTTCAATGAGCAGAAGTACCTGACAGGTGAACCGAAAGGTGTGTTATGTATGAATGAAAATAAACTTTATTTTGTAAAGTTGAAATTTCCATATGTGTTTGTTTACACGATTTAAAGTAAGTAGGTAAAATGACAGGCGGTTCTGGCTAGCATAAGTCTCTGCCAGGTGAGAGTAAGATCAATAAGATGCTACGAAAGTGCAAGTAAGAGGCGTTCAGGTTGGGGCGAATGGGACAGCAAAATTGTTGGGTCGTATACCTGTACCATCGAACAAAAAGACAAAAGAGGGAATCTAATCGTTATGAAAAGGCGACCACAAAAGTGGCCTCTGATGGCGGACATATCCGGAAATGCGAATGCGCCAAATTTAAATTTTCCGACACTTATTAACAGTAGCTATAAAATAGTTTTCAGAATGTGTCTTAGACGAGAAAATTTTAATATAATATTAACGATAACAGTCTAAAATGTGAAACAATTGTTAAAAAACTTCAATATAAATAAGATTTCATGTGACAGTTGGGACAAATAATAACATAACCCAACTAAATTTGATTTCTTAAACAAGGAAAGACTCTCTTTCCTTGTTTAATTTGGTCTCTCAAGATGGCACTTCCTGCCTAACAATATTTTTGCCCCCACTACCTTTACATTCCCTATTTTGTCTTTTTGCTCGATGACATGTACTATGCCTGTACTGTATACCCGGAGCGCTTCTTATTTGTAAAAAGGTTTTATACGAAAAATAATATATCATTTATGCCAAATGGATAACGATATAACCAATGTTTTGCACAGACATTTTAATAATAATCCTTGGAAATATGGACTGCCTCTACAAACAATAATTTAAAAATCTATATGAAATAATCTAAGATGAATTTAAAAAAAATCTATTAATATTTCACAATTACACATTAAATTAGGGCCTCTTTTATTACAAAGTTTACCTGGCTTTTACGCAAATCCAAGTTTTCTAAGAGGGAAAATCCCTTATCTATTATTACAAAAAATATTCTATAAATATTATATTTCAGAAGGCATTTGCAGCATTAAGGAATGCTGAAATATTAGACAGGATAGATAAGGTTTTTCCATTACTTAAAAAGTTTGTCTGTTAAATGTATGGGATGAAATCTACAAATTAAAATAGAGCACGGTATGAAAAGTTTCTCGCTATATATAAAACAAGTGTTACTAAGTTGTTTATGAAAAAACTTAGTTATGATTCCTCAAACTTAACTCCATGCCAACGGAAACTGGAACAGGGATTTTTATTAAACTTTTGAGAAATTTGCGTTTTAAACTTTAAATTGAAATGAAAAATCGTATGAATTTAAAAATGAATTCTTCTTCTTGTGCCACTCCTATCGGAGATTGGAAATCATCATGACTATCCTGACCTTGTTTACAGCTGACCTAAAGAGTTCATTAGTAGTACAGTCAAACCACTCTCTCAAAATACGCAGCCGCGACATTCTTCTACGGTCTGGATTCCGTTTTCCTTCTATTTTTCCTTGTATTATATTTTGAAGTAATGCGTATTTATGTTCTCTCATCACGTGACCCAAATATTCGAGTTTTCTTCGTTTGATCGTTGACAAAATTTCTGGGTCTTTTCCTATCCTTCGCATTACTTCAAAATTTGTAACTCTTTCAACCCAACTTATCTTCAGAATTCGACGGTAGCACCACATCTCGAAACTTTCAATATTTTTTATATTGTTCTGCTTGAGAGTCCAGGCCTCTACACCGTATAATAGCGTGTTAAATACGTAGCCCCTTAGCATTCGTAATCGGAGAGGGATGCTTATATCTCTGTTGCAGAAGAATTTCCTCATCTTTATGAAAGTGGCCCTGGCAATTTCGATACGTCTTTTTATTTCATTGTTTTGGTCTCCAGTTTCGTTTATTGAAGTACCCAAGTATTTGTAACTTGATACTTTTTCAATTTGAATGCCGTTTATACTAATATGTGTTGGTTGTGTCATGTTCTTACTGAAGACCATATACTTAGTTTTTTTGATATTGATAAAAATGAATTACTGGGTGAAAAATATTAATAAATACATTGCAAACGAAAAACTTTTTGTTAAAATAAATTGAAAATTAAAAAAAATATACGAAAAACAATATTTTGTGGCGTTTGTCTGGTTTTGGCTGTACAAAGTTAGTCATCTTCCAGGTCACTTTAAACATCACTATCCTCAATACTAGGCTCAGGTATACTGTCGTCAATTTCCTTCGAGGTCGGTAACGACTTATACTGAAGAAACTCGGATTTTATATATTTCAAGCATTTTAGAAAGAAGTCTTTATACTTAAATACTTCTACCATATGAGGTTTCTTACCAGATCTACACCTCCGCGCCATACGGAAAATATTAAGTCAGTCTTGTATGGTGTAAACTGGTACATACTTTTGCGCCTTTTCAATAGCACTATGCTTGCTATCTACCTCCAAGTGACTATGTCTACTCTCGAGAAATTTCTGTTCTATGACAGATAATTTGCGATTTATTGTTACTGAACACCTAAGCTAGACAGTAATAGTCTGATTGCGATTCTGTCCACAGCAAGTGTTTTCCAATAAGCTGTCTGATTCAGGCAGATAATCTTTAGTTAGTTAGCGAGTTAGTTTCTTTGGGCCCCTTCTGTTCCCACATTTAAAATCTTTTTGGACTACTCTGGTTTTGTCAGTACATTCTTTGAGAATTTTCAAGTACAAAGGAGTATTTGACTTCGATTTGACAAAAAGTGGAGTTAGCTTGTTTTGGTAGTACGCCAACATGATACATTGGATTTAACATCCACACTCAACGTTTGAAATTCATAATATAATCTCTTATAGGTTTTTGGAAATCTGTGTAACGAGTCCGTCACTTCAATAATCCTTAAACATTTTTAAATAAAATTTTTAAATTCAAATCCTCTTAATGATTTTCTTAATTCTTAAATTTTAAGTTGGTATTAAACAGCGACACCAAGCCTCCATGTTTGCAATCATAGTTTAGCAAACTCAAAACAAGTGCTTATTGCCCACTTCTGCTTCGACGTTCGGTAGAGACACTTGGGTTTAGAGGTAGGGGCCAGAGAAGGCCTAAAAGGTTTTTTATTTAGAATATTAAAGTTTTTTAAAGAAGAAGTTGCAGGAAGTTTTGGTTTGGTTTTTTTTTTCTAAGTTTCCTGTTGGTTTATAGTCACTCTGAGCCGGTAAGTGTATCCAATTATCAATAAAATGAAAATATAAAAACCATCAGCCATTTTTGAGATCCTATAGTATTGTCATTTTTCATTTGATTCCATATATTTATCTGAAATGTTTCCCATCATTTCATTAAGAAATATTCAACATCTAAATCGAAAGTGTTATTGATATGAAATCATATGTATTTTAATTTTACTTCCCGGCCTTAAAAACATAATTATCTATCTTTAAAACAATCTATTATCTTTTAAGAGTATCGATAAAAATATTCTGTATTATACCGTTCTTTATATTATAAAATATATTATTATCCATATCATGCTTTTCGTTAAAATTGTCGATATAATTAATCCATTTTACTTAAAATATTGTCAAACCATACGAAGGTCACATCATTTACAAAACCATTAAGTTTTTTTTGCTTTCACACTTTTTTAGCCTACCTCTAGAAGTCAAGCAGAAGTCAGGGGAAGAATATTTTGATTTTGTTTTTTTGGATAAGTTTTCTTAAGAAGAAGGTTTAAGTTAATACCTAGTCGGAGTTACACCTGGTTCCAGGGTTGATTTTTTTTTTGACGTAGCTGTTCCCCAGAGGTCCAGATCTGACCTTATTATCCCCGGACAATTTTGAGAAATCAGAGGGAAGTATCTCCCTCCTTCAGAGTATAAAATATAGTAAACCTGTATTAAGTTTATTTATTAGTTTTAATTTCTTTTATATAATATTTTTTTTGAACGTTAAATCATACTATTTTTACATAATAATACAAAAAAACACATCATTTTTTCTAAAATAATACTTAATCATATTAGGGACTAAGTAGGTTGAGGTTTTAAATCCTCCCTTTTAACTCATTTGTAAGGTTTCTTGTGTACACATTTAATCAGAGAGTTATTTATTGATATTTTATTATTATTATATATTCAAACCTTTGGACATCTATCCCTTCAGGATAGTGTCCTTATTACTTGTTAAGACATTTAATTGAAAGCCGAAATACAGAGCTACATCTCTAATAGGCAAGTAAATTACCTTTTTAGGTATAGTCATTAAATTTGTTCTTATATTTTATTATTTGTACATTCAGTTTATCAAGGATCAGTTGTGTGTAACCAGTGTATTTATTTTTTTTGTATATAAGTAACTAGATTAACTGTACATAATTGGTGGTGGGTAGCTATAAAAAAATTATATTGTATATATTTGGATAGGGATTAAAATTTGTGGTGAAAACTAAATATTTTAATTAATACCTGTTTCCCATGCTGCAATAATGTTTATTGCAGCAAACAGCTTTACAAGATACCTTGGAAGGTATATGTTAATACCTTTCTGGCGCCCAATCATATCTTAGAGCAACTTCCATAATTTACCACTTTCATTTACGTTATTTCTATTTTTTTAAGTATCCTGTCATTCATATTCTCACTTTTCGGTCTCGGTAGGGCATGCAAATTGGCCGAATCCTCTTTTGAGTGTCAAGTAGTCACTCTCCGGCACATTCTGCTAGCCAGCTTTAATTTATTTGTTTTTGTTACATTACTTCACATTTTTTTTTGTTACATCTGGAATTATTCTTTCGTATGGTACTCCGTCTTGTTTTAGTTTCAATAATTTTGGATGTTTAAATATGCATGTTTCTAAGATTTTTTTATATTATGCGACAACTTATATAACCTTAAAACTAAAATTGGTCTGCCTTTGTTTCGACTTTCTAATATAAATTTTAATTTATATAAACTTATTTTGACATTTGCGTCGTATAAATACACATCAATAACCAGTTTAATATCGGTATAATTTGTTAAAATTCAGATTTTATTGTAATTCTTAAGAAGAGAGGAAAAATAAGTTTTGTAACTTTTACTCAGGTATATAAGTACGCATCTGTCCAATGTGCTTTTTAACCTCATTAATATTTTATCAAAATTAAGAATAATTTTGTTGGTAATCATAATGAAAATAATTAAAATAAAAAGAATTTTTATATTTTTTTTTTCGACAGAATTATTTATTATCTACATATTACAAACTACATCTTGAAATGAATTTTTTTATGATTAAATCCTACAAATAACTTAATTAATAACTTGTTCCAGAATGGCTGAACTCAAAAAGGAAAACGGTAATCAGTTATACAAAACCAAACAGTACAGATCTGCGCTCCCTCTCTACAGCGAAGCCATCAATCTTTGTCCAAATGTAGCCGCTTATTATGGAAATAGAGCGGCTTGCTACATGATGCTTTACAGGTATGTATTTTTTAGTATGTTTTAATGCAAAAATGTATCCTTCTTTACCATCTCCTCGATGAGACGCAGGATGGCAATGATCATGGCTATTGTTCCACTCACCATTTCCTCAAATTACGCAGCCATGAGTTTCTTCTACTTCCTATTGCCTGAATCTTCCCTTGTATAACCAATTGAAGCACTTAGTAACTCTCAGCATGTCTCAGATATTACAACTCTCCTGTTTTATTATTTTCCATTATAGCCGGCGCATGAACAGTCTACGTTTTCATTCCTTCATTCAAGAAAAAACACTTTGCCAGCCTAACTCGTTAAGTGTAGTTTCAGATCTCTTGCACAAGTATATAGTTGTAGATTTCTACTTGTTCTAGAGTCTAATGGAGGCCATACACGTTAGGGTTTGCATGATGGTTTTAACCTTGCATGCATAACCGACAGGCAAGCCCTAGCGTGTATATGATAAAACTGTACAGTTATCGGTGCATGTACATGCAACCGAGCAAATATGAAAATTCATATTTTATGCCGCTCGGTTTTGCTTGCCTGCGAGCATATCCTAGCGTATGTGGCGTCCTGCGAGCTTGCCTGCCATAGTTCTCATATCATCATCTGTTTCAGGTAATATTCGGCCCAAAGCCTGAGGTGATATAATAGCAGAATATTTGAGACACTTCTTCCTGTTGCAAGAAATGTTAATGTTACTGCTAGTCTCTCATGTGCTGATATTGCTTTCCTCATAACAGTATCTTGTCTTTGTATTAACGGAGTATTTAATGATAATAGTTTCAAATAAACGTTTTGATCCATTCGTAAATAATTTTTGTAATCTGTTGGTTTAAATCTCAATTCATTTATCAAATTTACGTGGGAGAAATGGTTTCTTTTTAATAACCAGCGTTTAGACCATTCAGTGCGATCTCTATTTTTTTTTATTTTCTGAAGAAGTGTTAAGCCAAGTACAGCTATCACATCGTCGTCGTCCATTGTAGTTTGGTAGGTATCTTCTTCTTCTTCAGATGCAAATCCATTAATGGATGTTAGCGATCACATTTTCCATTAATTCTCCATTTCTTGCAATATGTATCAGAGATTGTATGTCGTTAATCCCTGTCCATTGCCTTATGTTTCGGAGCCAGGACATTTTCTTGCGTCCCATTCCTCTCTTGCCTTCAATTTTACCCTCGATTATAAGTTGGAGGAACTGGTATTTTTCATTTCGCATGATGTGACCTAGATACGCCGTTTTCCTTTTCTTGATGGTTTCGAAAAGTTGGCGTTCTTGGTTTATTCTTTTAAGGACATCTATATTTGTGATTTTCGCTGTCCATGGTATTTTTAGGATACGGCGATAGAGCCACATTTCGAAAGCTTCTAATCTGTTTATATCCCTCGTTTTGAGTGTCCAGCCCTCTACGCCATATAGCAGCACTGACCACACGTAGCACTTAGTAAACCTTAGTTTCAGTTGAAGATCGAACTCGGAACAAGTCAGTACCTTCTTGAATTTTACGAAAGCTTGTCGAGCTTGCTCAATGCGACATTTTACTTCCCTGTCCGATGCCCAGTCTTCAAAAAGCCACGATCCCAGGTATTTAAATTTACTCACTCTTTCAATGGACTTCAATTGGTAGGTATATAGCGCACAAAATACCGTAGGCGTCCTGCACACACCGTCACGTAGCTTAACAGAAGAGTTAATGGCAAAACTGCGCATGCAAACCCTAACGTGTATGTGTAATATGGAACTCGGTTATACCTGTCGGTTATGCATGCGAGGTTAAAACCATCATGCAAACCCTAACGTGTATGACCTCCATTACTGTTAATAATTTATTAGGCTTTCATCATTATATTGGGTTTTTGATATTCTTATAAATTCTGTTTTCTTATAGTCTATATTCTTTTCCATATTCGGTTATCTTTTTCATCAGTCTCTGAAGGTCCTGGAGACTGTCAGCCATATAACAGTATCGTCCTCATATCTAATGTTGTTAATCTGTATTTCATTGACCTTTATTCTAGCCGTTTCTCTCGCGAGTACTCCTTTCATCTGATTTATTCTGATTTATTAAGCAATGGCGACAATACACAACTCTGTTGCGCCCCTCTTTTAATTTCGGTTTCTTCTGTGTGCTCATTAATCTTTACTTTTTTACTCGCTTCTTATAATATATATTGGCTATAATATGAAGATTGTTTTGACCACATCCATTAACTGTTTCTGGCAGACTATCGAAAGCCTTAGTGTAGTCTATGAAACAGTTGTACATATTTTGTTTAATATTCAAGCAGTCTACCGACTCTATGTCCATGTCAAGGCTTTGGTATATGCGTTTGTGAATGATCTAGAAGAATATTTTTAGTGTGTGAGACATTAGACTAATGGTGTGGTACTAATCCTATAGCTCTAAAACATTGTACTGGAAACTACTGGTTAAACTCTAGAGCACGTACCAGAATTTTGTCGCATCTATTCTTCAAAATATAAACTTTTGTCCGATAGAAGACCATATTACACCATACTCTATGGAATATGGACATCAAAGCCATAATACTGAAACAAACTCAGCATACGACTCATCAGTTTAGATGTATGATTCTCTCGAATGATTTTTGTTTAACTTTTCCCGCCTCTACTACTTGCTGTATTCATTTTTTTCTTGGTCTGCCTCTGTTATGGGTATACTATATAAGACCGATGTAAGACCAGCTATTATAATTATGACACTGCGTGAGACGTTAAAAAGAAAGAACAACACGAATGTATGTTAAAAAAAAGCTTAGAGATGTATGAGTTGAATGACATAAAAGGGTAAAATTAGGAATAAATGTATTACGAGAAGCCTATGTGTGTCTGTGTTGGACATAATATGTTTGTGAAGTGAATTAATATTGATAGGAGATATCAAGTTTTGTAAAAATAAATATTTTTAATATTACCAGGTTTACAGAAGCTTTGGAAGATGTCAGGAAAAGTGTGCAACTGGATCCAGAATTCGTTAAAGGGTATATCAGAATGTTAAAGTGCGCTATAGCGATGGGCGACACCACTACTGCGGATTTTGCCATTAAGAAGCTTCAGGACTTGAAGGTTGACCAGCAAAGTAAGTATAAAGACTAATTAAGTGATTTTTCGGATACCATTTAAAAATGTTCGGCCACATTAGCTTTGGCTTATTTTACATCATCTTATACTGAATAGTAATAAATATGGGCCTAACTTCGTCCAAATATTTAGGATTTGGTTGTGATATTCCATGAAAACGAAATTATATAGGGATACGAGGTATATTGATATTTTATTTGTTTAGTCTAAAGCAGTTCCGCAATATTGCGTTACGCTAACGACGAAAAAACCGTATATTCTCGAAAACACCAGTGATACCAGCCTTGGCTGGTATTCTGGAAAATGTGATTGTTATGCCTTTATTTATTGAAGAATACTTGACAGACGTTTATTTATTTAAATTGTATTTACCTGCTTAATTAGTTGATTACGTACGTCAATGATATAGATTTTAAGTTCTTTCTTCTCATAGTTTTTGTTTTTTTTTGTGAACTTGTCACACTAAGAGAATGAAATGATACGAACACGTAAAGAACTTGAAATTAGAAGATTTTCTTGTGAATATCAGTTGTAATTGTAACCATTAATTTGTAGTCTTTGAAAATGTATTACCATGGTTTATTCAATTCTGAAAAGAGTAGATATTTCTTTGAATTTTATAAACAATAAATGTATCATTATAACAGCTCAGCAATATAATGATCGGCATCAAAATAAACATGTCGGTAGGAAGTACCTATAGTTTGGAATTAATAAAAAAAATTCAAGACGTTCCGGCAAGGTCACACTTGTCATTGTCAAGTCAGATTAGTTCTGCTTCTTCTTGATGTTCCAGGAGAACAGTTAAATACTAATCGTTGAAATGTTGAAAAGGTACATCTAAGCCTGGCAAGGAGTCAAAGCGACTCCGCGTCTGAGGATACGGGTTAATGAAGCTAGTGAAATTGCAGTATTAGGACATGTTCACCTAGATCTCATGTTAAGTACAAGGCAACTAGCAGCTGTATCTGAAATCAAACTAACTAGTATCCAAGCCATTTTAAAGATAAATAGATTCCATCCATATAGGATACACTTACGGCCGGTTTCCGAAACGTTATTCAAATCTCCAATCATGTAATCAAGTATCAAATTTGATCAATTGTTAACAAGCGACAGGTTTCCGAAACGAAAATTATGGTAAAATTACGTGATCACCGATTATAGATTATTTGACATACGATTTTACATGGAAACAGTAGAATCGATTGTAATCGTTTATTATTTCTGTACGAATTGTTCTTTATCTTGCTCTAAATTAAGAAAGTAATGTTGCTGTTTCACTTTACCATCATTCCTGTTTATGTGTAATCTGCATTCTGAAAATCAACAAACAAACATAAC
This sequence comes from Diabrotica undecimpunctata, assembly GCF_040954645.1. Taxonomy (NCBI): domain Eukaryota; kingdom Metazoa; phylum Arthropoda; class Insecta; order Coleoptera; family Chrysomelidae; genus Diabrotica; species Diabrotica undecimpunctata. The sequence continues at coordinate 55,549,582 of NC_092805.1, read as the reverse complement.
CTAACTAACTAATAATTTTGTGTCGTTCGTTAATGTTTACCAATTTGTCACTTATCATCTTTAATTTTTAAACTGAACCTTTGTAACAATATTTTTGGGTTCTTTCTAAACAACAGCTTTTTATAAAACACCTTAGGTTTATGTATCTTACAACGTAACCAAAGATTTTATTTTATTTACTTACAACCATTGGTACATAACCAAAGATTATAAGATTAATCGTCCAAAAATCTCAGATTACCTGACAAGCTAGTATGACAGAAGTTTGACATAGATAAAACGATAATTAGCGTTTCGGATCATCGATTATTTGCTTGTTAGATTAGTTAATATGTGTTATGTGATTGAAGTTTGATCGATGTTTCTGCAACTCAAAATGCATTTAATCGACTGTTAACAGTAGATTACCTAATTTTGATAATGATCAGCCTTTCGGAAACCGGCTGTTAGTTCAGTAACTTTGAGGATGATTATGACTGCCGTTTTGTCAATTAATGAGTACGGTAACAATGAAAAAATCGGAAAAATGTGTCCAAATATCGCAGATCCTGATAATTCTTTTGTTTCGTTTTCTTCCGGCCAACCTGTATATTAACATGCAATGGTCCCCAGTTTTAATACGTTTTCAAATTATTTTTTACATTCTTCTGTTTCTGATTCAAACTCGTCCTTTTCATAGCCTTGTTACTTTCAGTTTCAGCTTAGTATTTTATTTCGCGTTAGTTTTTATACCATCTTGACAATTGTTCACATTTTACAACAAATACAAAGGGTGTAGACGTAGCCCGATATTGGGCAGAAAAACTGTAGTCGGATCCAGACACGAAAAAGTAAAGTGTGTGAAAGTTATTGAAATTTATTGAACATAATTGATTTTGAAATTTATTGTGTACTATTGTTACAAAATATAATTTTAATAAATTTCTATCTATGGAGACGCCCCATATAGTGGACACGCATAATTAACAATTAAAAAAAAGGTATAAATTGAGATAAGCTTTGATTGCTCTTCAAAATCTCAAAACTGAATGTTTAAACTTCAATTTAGACACTTTCAATCTCAAAAGTAATAATTTACATACCTATATGAGTTTTCAAGCCTAGAAAATGCGTATTTTCGCATTTTTCAAATTTTAAATAGCTTATAACTTGAAAACTGTCAACTTGACAGAAAAATGACATGAGATTCTTTTTGTTTAATGACACAAAAAACCTAAAAAATGTTTTCTGCGGCAGAGAGGGTGATTTTGGGAATTTGTTTAAACAATTTCTGCCCAAAAATTTCGCCCGGCACCTTTCTGATTTGTTTAAACGGGACATGTTTGAACAGGAATCCGCAAGGAAATTGAATCAGAAACATTTTTGATACGGAAGCGGTCTCAAAATGTGGACTAAAAATTAACGAAACGTAACATTGATGTTTTTTTTTTCTAAAATATGATAAAAATGTGCAACTTCTTGTCGACTCCCACGTCTAGAATAACTAGTTTGTAAGTGATTCATTTTATATAAATTATATTGTTCGGAAATTCATATGTGGCGCATCTCTGTTTTTAATTAAATTCCTGCTGACAAAAGTATCACATTTTTTATTATTAATAGACCGACTTCCATATCGGAAAATATTGTCATATTTATGTATGCAACTTTAATCAAACCATCAGATTTGGAAATACAAACATTAATAATAAACAGTTTTATATTACAATTTATGTGATGTTTTTCCCAGAAAATAAGTTTATTGTGTTATCATATTATAGTAAGATGAATCATTATATCACTATTAAAACTAAAATATAACTTGTTATACATTATAAACTCGGGGATAAAACCAAAATATCGATAATTACAAAAAATTCTGTGTTCTAGAATTGACTGATTTTTCATAGTTTATAAATACAAGCTATCCTGAAATCTCATTGTTAATCTAATTAACTCATCAGTAGATTTGCAAATATGGAAAAAAGGTCAAAAATATGCACTTTTTTACATTTTTGCATTTTTTTTTTAATATGCATACTGTCAATGGATACATATGTTTAATAATGGTATATTACTTAATGCTTATTTTAATAATTAGAAAACAATATAAATAAATTTAAAAGCTATGTAGGTAATTGTAATGTACCTACTAGTTGATTGTAATGAAAGTAGTAAAAAAGTAAAATACTATTCCTTAGAATTATGGAAACAATAAATGGCCAAATGTTTTTCAAAATTTTCCAATAAAAACTTATGGCTTCTATCTGTGTACATATATGAGGCGTTTAGAACGCGGATATAGTGGATTAAGTCTACTTTTTACGAAAATTAAGTTAGCGGTGTATCTATGTTTTACAAATAGAAATCTTTGCGGTGCTATAATAAACCACGTCCAAAGTTACCGCAATAATACACAGATTGTGTCAGTTTCCTATGTCTCTGAACAATGTGTCATATTATTTCGGGACAGAGTGGATCAAGTCCAGTTGACGAGACAGATTGTGTTCAGTGTATTTATCGTGATCGTTTCTGGTTAAAAATGGATTCAAATGACGATATTAGTAATTTATCTGCATCATCATCTGATAATTATATACCTTCAGTATATATAACAACACTCGTCTGAAGGGTAGAAAATCTGAAAAGGTTTTTAAAAAGTACTTTCTAGACACGTTCCTTCTTAAGCACGCTAAAGTTTATCGGTGTCTTTCAAAGCCTGATATAAGTGCTGTGACAGATGCCTGTGGTAGACACTCAAACAAAAAGATCTATGACTCTGATATCGTTGAACATATAAAATATTTCCCAGCGCATCAAAGTCATTATAGCAGTACAAAGAACCCTGAAAGAAAGTATCTTAATACTGATTTAAATCTCAGAAAAATGTATGACCTGTATGTAACAAAATACAACAACAAAGGCAAAATACCTCAGAAAAGAAACAATACTATCATGTGTTTACAACTAAGTTTAATTTACATTTTAAAATACCATCGAAAGATACGTGCGCCAAATGTGATCAACTGTCCTTAAAAATAGCTGCAGCAACTGAACCTGAGACATCCAATTTACTTATTGTTGAGAAAAATGTTCACCTAGCAAAAGCAAAACAAGCTCGAGATGTACTAAAATCGGACTGTGATGACTCATCAGATGAACACTATGTTGCTACTTTTGACCTCTAAAAAGCACTGCCATACCCGAAATTGTCTACATCCATTGCATATTACAAAAGAAATATGTATGTCTATAACCTAGGAATTCATTCCTTCAACAAAAACAACGGCTTTATGTATGTGTTGGACGAAACAAATGGTGGTAGATCTCAGGAAATATCTTCAATATTGACCATGCATCTGAGAAAACATGCCAAAAATCATAACCGCGTAACTCTATTTGGATTCATGTACAGAACAACAGAAATTTGAAAGTGGCTGCCACGTTACTAAACCTTGTTCAAGATTCTTACATAAACACAAGAACGGTAGATCACAATTTTGTTGTATCTGGCCACTCCGTTTTGTCAAACGACCGGGATTTTGGCGTTATTGAAAAGGCTGCCAGAAAATCATCTCACATCTTTGAGCCAGACGACTGGATTGATGTTCAAAATTGACAGTGCCTTTTGAAGTAACTGACATAAAAAGGAGCGATATTTTGTCGACAAAGAACATACAAGATGTGCTTGTAAATAGAAAAAAAGTTAGTGATTGAGCACCTGTGAAGTGGTTAGAAATGAGATGGATGAGTTACGAGAGAGAAGATCCTTGGGGTTTGAAGTTCACACCTACACTGAATGAAGATTTTCCGTTTTTTACTGTCTGGATGGCCAAAACAAATGTCTCAAAATTAATTGGTAATCAAAGTCATCTGTACTCCACACCTATAGTTTATTTTTATGAACGAGAGAGTAATTAGCATAATTTTAACCTGTAGCTTCGACCACTCCATGGGCGTGCTCAAGATTAATTGAAAAATTACTTTGAATAATTGTAAAAAATAAATGAATTATTTCAGTATTATAAAGTGTTGTGTATGTAAACAAAAGTGACCTCTTTTATCACACACTATATTAGAACTGACTGGCCTACATTAAAAAGGGTTTTAAAAAATTCACATTTTTTTTAATTTTTAAAAAATTACAAAAGAGAAAAAGAGTTTTTAAAACTGTCTAAGGTATGTTAAATAGATGAATAAAAATATTAATATACAACTTACAGCTACTTGTTACAAATCCAAATCAGATTCAGAAGATGAACTTTCAGAACCAAGATTTATAATAACTGGCTCGATCATTTTATCAGTAATATTGTCCAGCTTCCACATTTTTTCCTCTTCTTTAATAGTGTGATTTACTGCCTTTTCCCAGTTTTCAGGTTTTACATTATTTACGGCCTCCAAAAACAACTGTTTAACATCATGAATTTTAAAAGTGGTATTTTTTCTTGAAACTTCACTCTTTATCTGTGCCCATACCAGTTCAATCGGGTTTAATTCACAATGATATGGTGGGGATCTAAGTACTGTCATTCCACGATTTTTGGCAATTTTATCAATTTCGTATTTTTTAAATTTTTCTTTATGAAGGGCACACAACGAATAAAGTTCCTTTCTTATAGAACCGGGATGGTACGTAATATTTTTTGAACTCAGCCAATTCTGCAAGTCTTTTTTTAACCACTTGGTTGTGGGCAGTCCTTCTATAAGTCTGGAGTGATAACTTGCATTATCCATTACTATTACACAGTTCTTAGGAAGAAGATCTATCATTTGTTCGAACCATTCTTGAAAGACATCAGCGTTCATGTCTTCATGGTAGTCACCGGTACGAGTTGATTCAAAAGTTAATAAACCACCTTCAACAAAACCGTCTGAACTGCCAATGTGTACTATTATCAGCCTGCGTCCCTTTCCTGATGGTGGGTTTAAACCAGTAGATAAGTTATTTACAAAAGCGTGCCTTTGACTTGTAACAGTTTCATCCTGCCAAAATTTATTTGGTGTATGACCCTCGTTGATCCATGTTTCATCAAGATAAAATATTTTTCTTTTTTGGTTTCTCATTTCCTTTATGGTTCTTAGAAAATGTCTTCTCCATATGGCAATATCGCTTCTTTCTAATAAAATAGACTTTCTGGGATTCTTTTTCCAGCGGAAGCCTATTTCTTTTAAAAGTTTCCATAACGTACTTCGACTCATTTCTGGGTAATCCTTATCATCTCGAACTGAGACAAGAACTTTATCCAATGTTGGAAATTCTTGTCTAAAGAAGAATTCATGCACTTTCCGTCGAAGTCCTTCTTTAAAATGATATTCTATTTGAAATTTTGGTTTCCCTGGAGCATTACGTGGCATTTGAAAACTACCACATTTCTCTTCTTTAATAACTCTGTAAATCGTAGATTTCCCAACACCAAGTGTACTGCTAACTAACTCAACGGTCTCATCAACACTTTCACATAAAGGTTTGTCTGTAAATGATTTAAAACAATTAAATATTAATGTTTTTTCATTAACTGTTAGAGGACCAATTTTTCGGCGTTTACACGGCACTTCCAAATTTTCCATAACACTAGTATACACAATAAACTGCACCTTGCAACTGAAGTACCTACTTTTAGTGAACTGTTAAGAATTTTGAATACGCCACTTGGACCGTCCTATATACAAAATGGAAAAACCCACTATCACATTTTCTGTGGAATAAGTTTAGAAGGTAATTATCTAGTCAATTACTGTCGTAGATTCCTGGAATTAAAGAATTAAATGTTTGATTGTTGAAACCCTTACTTCGTGGAATGTACTCATTTCAGATAAAATAAAACGTTTTATTTTATCTAAAGAATTAAACTTTATTTTGCAAATAGGCAAAGAATTAAACTTTATTTTGCAAATAGATAAAATAAAACGTTTTATTTTATCTAAAGAATTAAACTTTATTTTGCAAATAGGTAGGTACTTATTAAACTTTTATTGGTTATATATAACCAATAAAATAAACATCTTACATTTCTTGCAAATTCATTAGTACCTGTTAACCTCCATCACTCCGACACTGGCAACCTTATTTAGGGATTAGTAACCCTCACAACTATTGTATTCTATTCTGCTCCAACCTTTATACCTGGTGGTCATACTCAATTTAAAATTGTTTTCCTATATACTTCTGTAAACTTGTTGACAAATATCTGTTTTTCATTGAGTCACCCGTATCAACAGTTTAGGGATTTGCATACATAATTTATTGTTTTATTACTCTCTCATACATAAAAATACACTATAGACTGGTGACAGAAGCAAAGAAAAAGGACACGCTGTCTCTCCTCCCCTATCTGCCACCAGTCATACACTATCATTTAAAAAATCTCTGCATCAACACAGAAACCCGTTCATAAATCCAGCAACAGGGTGAAGAACACGATCATGAACTGGTCTATGATGATTAAAACTAATGCCACTTAAGCTGTGAGAGTATTATTGAACATTGTTGTAATAAGATTTTTATTCGGTATTATTTTTTGTAACTAAAATTCCAGTTTTGTCATACTTCGCTTTTTAATCCAATTTTTTCCACCAAATATTTCAGAGTAATAATGGATCAAGTCCAATTTTTTTCAAGAGTCTACAATTATTTCCAAAAAGGTTATCTATTTAATATTACACATAGTTTAATTATTTAAACTACATATTACATACGAGGTTTTCACTTAGATTAGGTTCGTTGGTGTATTATGTAATAGTGGAGAGCTTGTTAATTTTAACTCTAAATATCTCTGACTTATGTATTACGGACATGATGCACTATGGTTCTGAACGCATCATATTTGTAGATTGAGATACTTCTTTCCACGTCAACGGATGTAATGGGAGCCTATTTTACAGCTAAAAATACTGTAAATTTACCAACAACGTCAGCTACATCAGTAAGTTTCTGAGAACCATTGTTTTTTTGAATTATTGTTTCAAATTTTTGAAAAATATCTTTTCCAGTATCACCTTTAACATTTTGACAAGCTAATCTAATTTCTTTTATTAAGGCTATGCTTTCTACCAAGGACAACTTTGATGATTCTAAGTAATGGAGTAATAGTTTTTTGAAGCAAACTAAAATTTGATTTAATGAATGAAAGTTGCTGCTGAAGAACGTTGTTTTTAAAAATTTGTTTACCATCTAGCAGAGATTGGGAACTTTCATCCTTAAAGCGTCAATTATATTTTTTAAATCTACGAAATAGTCTGAATAGAAAAAAGCTGCTTCCGACCATGTTTCCCATCGTGTTAGAACGGGTTCTGGTGGAAGTGGAATATTTGGAGGCATTTCTTTAAAGTTGAATTCTTATAGGTGATTTGAGGAACACTTTTTTATGCTTGATATTAGGGAGTATACAAAACGAAACTTTTTTCTAATTTCTTCCGCAACTCTGTTTATTCCATGTGCATATCGTGTATTAAGTTGGTATAAAACTGTTAACAAACTAAACAATAAACTGAACAATGATTTGCAAAAGGACAATTCTAATCATACCCCTCGCAATAAACTTTTGAAACACCCTTTTATTACGGGATTATAATCGGTTACCTGCTAAAACAACACCAAGAATATTGACTAGTATCTATAGGTACTATCGGTAATATTGAAGTCTGACATACTGAAATAAAAATGAACATTGGAATTTCCAGTTACCTAGTCATACCATTATCTACGGTTAGATAAATATTATTTACAATACGCAATTCGAAATAAATTGGCGTTTATGCAATTTTTATATAACTATGCAAAATCCCCAGATATTTTCATAAAATTTGCAAAATATGCAATATCGTTGCTGTTAATGCAAAATGCCATATGTTTCAAAATGCACTTTTCAGGAGACAAAAAAAACTGAATAATATTTACTGTGTGAGTAGTGTTTTTCTCCAAATTAGAAGATATACAATATGTATTGTCCTTTGTCTTTAAGTATATCTTCTAATTTGGAGAAATACACTACTCACACAATAAATATTTCAGTTTTTTTTGTCTCCTGAAAAGTGCATTTTTTAACATATGACATTTTGCATTAACGGCAACGATATATGCATGTCTAATCATTAGCATGCAACCTTAAATAGACATCCCTAGAAAATCTTATTTTTTTTATATTTTAATTTTACATATTTCATCAAATTGATTGGTTTCATATTTTATTTTTTTACTGAGATTCTCTGAAAGCACTTTTTGCCAATGGCAAGTCATTGTTTTTTATTGAATCCATAGAAAAATATGCGTAGTTTCGAAGGTAATTTATTCCAAACGAATATTAAGACCACCCTGGGATTTGCTGTATTTATTCTCTTTCATTATTGGTATTTTCTCTGTCACTACTATTTCCTCAGGGTTATTAGCACTTACATCATTTTTACCCAACTCGAAGTTGCACTTAATGCGGTAAGTTGAGTAAACTTAATTAGAAAGTACCTGGGATGTTCTGAGGACCTGAATGTTGTCAACAGAAAAAATCCTGAGAGCTTCTTGAAGCTCTCTTCTGTTGAAAGTAGCATCGGAGAAAGCAATAAAGGATGAGAGAGTTATCTCAAAGTCAGATACATCTTTATGAAATATCAATTTTTTTATGACCCTGCATCAACTACAGCAGGGGGTACAAACACAAATTACAAGTATTAAATTTCTTACAATGTGTATATAACTTAAATATATTCTATTAAACACTGTAAAATTTAATGTCTTTCAAATATTTCAGCACTCGGTTGAACTGGCAGCTTAGTAGGTCCTTCATGTTGGTAGAGAGGTTATTTTTTCTTCTTCTTGGATGTATGTTTTGCATTCTAATAGAATACGTTTCACAGTGATTTGGATCTTGCAGTTGTGACAGAAGGGGATGGCTTCTTTATTTATTAAAATATGGGTTGGTATAGTATGTCCTAATCGTAGTCGAGTTATCACTTGTTCACAACGTTTGAGTGGGAGTGGTAAGGTGGTGCCGACAGTTTCTATAACATCTTTTAATTTGTTGGATGTGGAATTCCAGTTACTCTGCCATAAGTTGGTAATATGGAGTAATATTTTTTAATGGAGGTTTTATGGTCGTTTCTTGTTAGCATGTGTGACACAGGGATGCTTTCATAAATCTTTTTTATTTACACAAAAGTTTGTCAGATGACTCCGAAAGATTTTACAGGTATTTTATATTAAATTAAAATACGGCTGCCCATATTTTAAAAAAGTATGAGATGCTGTTTAACGATATTTAGTAACTATATTTGGGAATAAGCTTTTCTTTACTTATAAAATAATAAAAAGATATTCATCAAAAATGGCAAATCGCCAAAACATTTGAACTTTTGAACGATATTAAATTGTTTTTATCAGAATTTGTCCAAACCAGAATCTGTTTAAATCACAGACCGATAAACAAAGGACATTTACATAAAGTGCTATTGAAAATTCACCGTGAGTAAATAACAAACATAAAATAATATACATACATAATAAATGATCCTTTTTGCCAGACACGTATAGATAGATCTAATTAAATTAATGGTATGTCATATATATATATATATATATATATATATATATATATATATATATATATATATATATATATATATATATATATATATATGTTAGATCACTAATCACTTATTTGACTTTTTAAAAAAGAACTTTATTTGTTACAAATTAAATATTAAATAATAGTACAAAATTAAATTAATTTAAAATGACTACATTAACTGGACTGGTCGAAGTTGCAGCTAAGAGTGGTTCCGGCATCTGAGAATGGTAATTTATATGTTTGGTATGAAGTGCTGAATTGCTGTTCCCATGAATATTGGCCAACGGTTCGTACAAAGTTCTAATGCGTGTTCAGCGGTTTCTATGGGAATGGGATGATGAAATCTGAAGTCGGCGAACTTAAGCTAGTTCAAGGTTAATATTTTCTCATATAACAGCTCCCCTTATTAGTGAAAAGTCAATGCCATTGCTTTGACTTTTACAGAGTAATTGGTGTTTCTGCTTCGCTTTCTTGTTGGACATTGGGTCTTCTTCTGAAGGAGGCTAAGCCCTGAAGTTTCTGTCTAATGGAATTTCTGCGTGGTAATGAAGTTGGACGCTGATCCTGGGACAAGGAGATTGCAATTTTTGGGAATATTTTGGTTCGGTATTTGCAGAAAAGGTATAAGATAACTAGGATAATAATCAGGGATAAGGTTGATATAGTGAATAAGGGTAGATGTTCCTCAATGAATGATTGGCTCATAATATGGTCCAGTTCTTCTGAATATTGGTCCAATTTGTGTTGTGCAATATTTAAGTCATCTACGTTGATCTTACTGAGTTTAAGTGGTTTCAATTTTGATAGGTGACTCTTTGTCTCAAAATGGTCACAGCATCTGTAGGGTACGTTAACTGGGTGACTTCTATACGTGATATTTGTATATTTCTCAATTTGGTCTCTAGCATGAATTCTGGTACTGCCGATGAATGCAATACCTTCGGGAATTAATCTTAAGATTGAATTTGTTTTGATTATTTGTGTAGTGACGTCTTTTCTTGCACATTTGATTGTTACTGGTAATGGATCGGAAATGGTTAGTAACCATAAATTTCGGTCAATTTCTTGTACATTGTAACCTTGTGCCAAGAGCATGGACATCTGGCAAGTTTTTGGTAAGTTGCTAAGAGGTTTCAAAAGCTGGGCTTCACATATAGCATCTGTGTCTATGGGATACGGAAGAATGTCTGTACACATTCTTTGGTTTTGACTGATTTGTTTGCATTTTTCGGTGTCCATGGGTAAGACATATGAAATTGAATCATCATCTCGCGCTATGTATTTATGAACAGTTGAAAGTATATGATGAAAACCAGTTTGATTATCTAATATTGGTATTGAATATAATTGATACAAGGTGAATATTTCGGGATCAACTAACGGAATTTCGAGAACGAAAACAATTTTTGAATCAAGCTGATAAGCTTGCAGTTTTATTATGTCAATATACTGAGCTATATTTGACATATAAGTGGGTAGAGGCAATACGTTATTTTGTAATGACTGTGAGATTTCTTTTAATGCGTCCATTAAGTCTATGGGCGAAATAATAGAACTATGTAGAATTTGCAGGCGAGAGAATGTTATAGAATTTAGTATATCATTTAAATAATTTTCTAAAAATACGTAGCTTTCCATTAAGGACTCACATAAATCTAGTATTTGTAATTGTGCTTGGTAAAAGGATATGTCATTATTAATGTCCAGAAGTGTAGTCTCGATAGTTTTTAAGTCTTTGTTAAAAGTTTCTTCGTCTATTTGCAATTTTTGAATTGTAGTGTTGAAAGTTCTTATAACTGAAGTGGTAACAGATATTTGATTTTTTAGGAGATTTTCAATTTGAGTTTCATCGGAATTTATCTTATTTATACATTTATTAAAGTATTCGCCATCAGAGGCGTCTAAATTTCCAGTAATAGATTTCCAGATTGTTCCAATACCATTTACTAAACCGCGTTTTAGGCGTTTATTATAAGGTACTGTGTCAGAGGTTATTTCTTTATATTTTAAATTAACGGAGTTTGAGATTTGTTTTAGCAGACTAACATGTGTCTGTACTTCGGCTTGAAAGGCAAGTTTTCTCGGTGTATCCACGTTAATAAATTTTTCTAACAGGTTTTCCAAAATTCTGTCATTATTGGATATTGTAGTTTTGATAGGTAATAATTCTTTGTAAACAAGTAAAGTCCATTTGTCATTAGATATTCGTATAGTTCCTTTTTCATGAAAAAATATTCCAATTGTGTTATTAATTGGAGTGAGGAGAATTTGGGATTGGACGATAGGAAGGAGTCCATAGAATCTGTAAAGGAAAATTATTCAAAATAAGGTTTGAGTCTGTCAAAATTTACTTTAGAGGTTTGGTTAGTTTTGGGGTTAAGGATAATTGCGGAATTTGTAGAAACTTCTTGAATTTCGAAAGGTCCATTAAAAAGATTATCCGATTTTGATTTAATTTGTGATTCTTTTACGTAAACTTTGTCACCAATTTTAAAATCAGGTCTTTGTTCTGAAATATTCTCGTCAAATCTTACTTTCGCCTTTTCTTTCTGTCTTTCTGTTTTTGCTCTGGCTACTTTGTAAAAATATTCCATGCGGTTATTCAGGTCTCGAATATATTTACTCATTAGTGTTTTTTGATTGTATAGAGTTTCTGGTGGTCGGCCTGCAGTGTGCCCAAATATAAGTTCATATGGTGTGAAACCGTGGGTCTTATTCTTTGTGTTGTTATAGCATATTATTGCATAAGGAAGTATAGTGAAGGGATGATCGTTTGGGTTCTCGGCTTGATTTGCTCTAATCATTTCTGAGAGTGTGGCATGAAACCTTTCTATAGATCCATTAGATTGTGGATGGTTAACGCTAGAAAATGTTAGTTTAATGTCGTATAATTCGCATAGATCTTTGATTATAGCATTCTCGAATTCTCGACCGCAGTCACAATGAATTCTTAGTGGTGTTCCATAGTGTTGAAAAAAGAGTAGGAGTGTCTTGACTACTGTTACTGCCTTTTTGTCTTCCAAAGGATAGGCTTGCGTGAATTTTGTCAATTCGTCACGAATAGTTAAAGCGTAGTTCCTAGTAGGGTATTCGAATATGTCCATATTTATTCTTTCGAATGGTGTTTTTGGAGTTTCTGTTATGACTAGTGGTCCACTTAAGTTTTTCCTGCAAATCTTAACTTTTTGGCAAATTTCACATGCTTTTACAAATTTCTCTACATCTTTTGTTAAATTCTTCCAGTTGTATTTCTGCTTTATTCTTCTGACAGTTTCGTTTATTCCTCGATGTAAGTTGTTTTTACCGCAATGGTAATGATCTAAAATTTGAGGGATTTCGTCTTCGCTGGCTGTTTTAATTATATTTTGACAGATTCTTAATTTTAATTCTTTGTCAGCAAAAATATAAGAAAATATCTCTAGGATAGGTAGTTCGAGATTATTTTCGACGCAATATATTTTTGATTCATCGAATTGATCTTTATTTGCAAAAAGTACAAGAAACAAGTGTGATATTACTCGTTCGGGATCAAACGGTAATGGTATAATAAAATATTTTCGATCTTTTACAGTTTTGCTGTGTACAATATTAATTCTTCGGTTACTGTATTCCATGTTTTCTTCGAATATGTCATTCATTATGTTCTCGTGGAGATCTTCAAGTTTATTTTGCCAAAAAAATGTAACAATATTTTTGTTGGATTTGTCTAATAAGTCCGTATTCGATGTTTCAATTTTAGAATAATCGATTATTGACTTTGTTCTATACAGTTCGATAAACTTGTCAAGTTCTTCGGACATTTTTTCTATATTTTCTTCATCGTCGTCTTCGTTTTCTTGAGTTTCCGTATCATCTTCATTCGATGCATGTAATGAGATTTTTGATTGAAAGTTTGCACAATCCTTGAAATGGTTAATCTTTATCCTTGAGAGGGCATCTGCATTTCTGTTTATTTTTCCTGCGCGATGTTCTATTTTATAATTGTATTCTTCGAGTTTTAGGCGCCAACGCGCTAATCGGCTTCCGGGATCTTTTATCGAGAAAAGCCATGTAAGGGGTCGATGATCGGTAATCAGGGTGAATTTTCGGCCAAAAAGATATGGTCTAAAATGTTTGACTGCCCATACGATAGCTAATAGTTCTCTCTCTATAGTCGAATATTTTGTTTCGGCACCGCATAATGTTCTGGAGGCATAAGCTATGGGTAAATCTTTTCCAATAGGGCCTTGCGATAGAACAGCTCCAATCGCGAATGCACTAGCGTCAGTTGTTAGTAAAAATGGTTCCTCAAAATTGGGATATATAAGTATTGGATCTGAAGTTAAAATATTTTTGAGTTCGTTAAAGGCTTCTTTGCAATCAGAATTAAAAATAAAAGGTACGTCTTTCTGAAGTAGTTTCGTAAGTGGTTTAGAAATTTTGGCAAAATTTGGAATAAATCTTCTATAGTAACCGGCTAAGCCTAAGAATGACTTTATTTCTTTGGTGTTCTTTGGTTCCGGGAAGTTTTTGATGCAAGATATTTTAGCTGGATTTGTTTTTACACCATTTTCTGTTACAAGGTGGCCCAAATATGCTACTTCTTTTCTTAAAAATTCGCACTTGTCTGGCTGTATTTTTAAATTTGCTTTTCGTAACCTTTTAAAAACTTCTGTTAGTCGTGACATGTGATCATGAATAGTGGGTGAATAGATAATTATGTCATCCATATACACTAAGCATCTTTCGTTTTGTATTCCTAAGAGGATGTTGTCCATTACTCTCTGGAAAGTAGATGGAGCATTCATTAGTCCGAATGGCATGCGAACAAATTCGTAATGTCCATTTTCGACGGAAAAGGCCGTTTTCTGGATGTCTTGTGGCTCGATTTCAATCTGGTGAAATCCAGACGCTAAATCTAGTGTTGTGAAGTATTGGCATCTTCCTAGTTGGTCCAATAGTTCTGATATTTGTGGTAGAGGATAACGGTCTTGTACTGTGAGTTCGTTGAGTTTTCGATAATCAATAACAACTCGCCATTTTTGTTTTCCTGACGCATCTAATTTCTTCGGTACGACCCAGACTGGACTCGACCAGGGCGAGACACTTTTCCGGATTATTCCTTCTTCTAACATTTTATTAATTTGCGTCTTTACCTCTTCCTTATGTATTTGAGGATATCTATAGGATTTAGTGAAGACAGGTTTAGCGTTGTTTGTTTCGATTTTGTGCTTGATTTCGTTTGTGAAGGTCAGTTTGTCGCCTTCGACATAAAATATATCTGCGTATTCAGTACATATATCTAGAATTAGTTCTTGTTCTTCGCAATTTAGATGATCAATTCTTAGTTGTTCTTTAATTATTCGTGTTCTATCTACTACGGGTTCTTCAAAATCATTTCCGTTGTAGGATAGGATTGTCTCCGAATTTTTGAAAGGTTCGATTGAAATGTCTGAAAATTCGATTGTCTTCGGCATAGCATTAGCATTTAGTATGGAAGTTAAGAATTCTCCATTTTCATCTACATGGACTAATGCATGAGGTAATCTAACTTTTTCTATTTCTTGAGCTGATAATATGGCATCTGTATTTGATAAGTTGCATTTTAGTCTGCATATTTGTTCGGTCCGGCTGTCAATGGTAATTCTGTTTTTTCCTTTTATTCGTTTTCTCTCTGGTCTTTCAAGATTTTTGTCTTGATCTCGATTGTTTACGATAGTATATTTTTCATTTATAGGGTTTTGATATTTTAAATTTGATTCCTGTTTAGAATCTGATTTAATTTTTATTTTAGGTTCGTTTTGTCTTATTTCTGTGGGATGTGTCGGTGTTTTGTCTTTAGGAGGTGTGTTTGTCTCGTGTCCTACTTTGTGAAGGGTGACAGTTTTAAAATTTGTATGCAACTGTCGGGATTTAAGATCTATTACGCATTCATAATGATCTAGAAAGTCTAGGCCTATTATGCCATCGAAATCAATGTCTAAATTGAAAATAAAGACTTTGTGAGGATTATTGTCAGTGAAGGGAATTAGGACAGATTCTGTTATTAACAATTTTTGATCGGTTATACCTTGAATAGTAACGTTTTCAGGAAATCTATTATGATAATTGCGTGCTGTGTTTTCTTTGAAAACAGTGATTCCAGCACCAGTGTCGATTAAAAGTTTAAAAGTGTTGGTAGCATCGTTAATGTAATATAAATTTTTGGAACTCATTGTATGAAATGGGGTTACATGAATGTCTGTTCGGGAAAATTGAGATTCGGATGGAAGTTGTCCAAGTTGAGTGCTTGGATTTGTTCTTGGATATTCGTAATATCCGTTGAGGGGTTCGTATGATTGGGAGGATGATTTCGATTCTGAAGTGAAAGAAAATCCTGATAATTTTGTGTGTTATTGGTTTCGTAAATGTTATCAGTCTGTGGATTATTTTCTGTATAATAATCTGTTTCATAGTTTTCATAATTATCGGTATTATAATAATTATCTGTATAGTATTCGTCTGTAAAATAGTTAGTCGTCATTTCATCAGGGTATTCGTTTAAAACATGTGCTCTTTGGAAGTTTGGGTTTCTTTGAATAACAGATGGACGATTTTGATTTTGATTTTGAGATGAAAAGGAAGGTCTCTGTTGGTTGAAATTTGGATTATTGGACGAATATTGATTCCTATTAGGGTTCTGATTGTTTTGATAGTTGTTAGGTCCATTATTATATTGGTTTTGGTAACCGTGTGGCCTAGAAAAAGTTTGGTTTGGCTGTACGAAACGTGAAGAGCGGCATTCACTATTTAGATGACCAATGCGGCCACAATTTGTACATTTTGTAAACTGAGATGAGGGTCTTCTCATTGGTTGAGAGGGTTTAGGAATAGTTGATCTAGAAGTAGATTTTTGTTCTTCAAAATATGACAATTGAAGTTCGCGTCTAATACGATTGCTTGCTTCAATGAGATCTTTTGGATTACTAGCCCTAATAATTTGTCCTAGACGAGGTTCTAAACCGGTTAAAAGTGTGTTTAGGGCCATGGTATCGATTAAGTCACATTGGGCAGTTTTTTGATCTGGGGATAAATTTGCTACTTGGATCGAGGCGTGCATTTTTGCATTCAGAACTTGTAAACGGTTAAAGAAAGTTAGAGGAGATTCGTTAGATAGTTGTCTTAGTCTTTGTAAGTCTTGTATTAAGGAGGTCAGGTCTCTACTGTCTCCGAAATGTAGATTTAGTAATTGTTTTATTTCTGTATAAGAAATTGGTTTTCTAGAATTAATAAGCTGTGCAGCTTTACCTTTGAGTTTATTTTTTACGTGAATCGTTAATAGAACGCGCTGATCGCCTGTGGCCATTTTAAAAGCACAGTCGCACGCATCTAAAAATGTAGAAAGAGAAATCGGATCGCCTTCAAATTCTGGGATAATAGAAAATATTTCCGAAAGCTTGTATGGTTCGATTTCTTGTTGAGTCTGGGAACGTGTCTCAGGCATTTTTCGAGAAATTTTTAAACGAAAATGAAAAATAGAAGTATGGAGAAATATAAAATGTATCAGTATATAAGGGAGAAAAAAAAATGTGGTGGTATATAAAGGGCAAAAATGTATTAATATAAAAATATCAAATAATATATCAACAAAAATGTATAAAATATACCAAATAAAAATATATCAAGAAAAATATACCAAAATATAGCAAGTAAAAAAAATATGTCAATAAAATATCAGTATAAAATAGTATGTAAAGAAATATCAATAATTTCAAATATTAGATAATCAACTTGTATTTTTTTTTATGTATCTTGATTAATTGACTTGCAGTATAGTCAATTTCGTAAATTATTATAACAAAATTATTAACGAGATGATTCAAAATCCACTTACATAAAGAAGAACATCGGGACGCCTTGTTCTCTCTGCTCAGCTACCAGGGGCTTCACTAGGTGTTCCTTCCGTAGATCACAGGAGTGAGGTTGTTCGGAGATGCTTTCTTCTTTAAGGGTCGTCTTGTTCTCTCTGCTCGGCTACCAGGGGCTTCACTAGGTGTTCCTTCCGTAGGTCACAGGAGTGAGGACTTCCGTAGATTCTTTGTTCCGTTAAGGGATGAGAATCCGCCGCTGCCAGTGAGTATACACGTGTTCTAGCAACGTTAACAGGATCCTACTGACTTTGCGCCAATTGTTAGATCACTAATCACTTATTTGACTTTTTAAAAAAGAACTTTATTTGTTACAAATTAAATATTAAATAATAGTACAAAATTAAATTAATTTAAAATGACTACATTAACTGGACTGGTCGAAGTTGCAGCTAAGAGTGGTTCCGGCATCTGAGAATGGTAATTTATATGTTTGGTATGAAGTGCTGAATTGCTGTTCCCATGAATATTGGCCAACGGTTCGTACAAAGTTCTAATGCGTGTTCAGCGGTTTCTATGGGAATGGGATGATGAAATCTGAAGTCGGCGAACTTAAGCTAGTTCAAGGTTAATATTTTCTCATATAACATATATATATATATATATATATATATATATATATATATATATATATATATATATATATATATATATATATATGATGAGATTGTTTATGACATACAGACTATGAGGATAACAAATATATTATCAAATCTTACAATGACCGATACTTGGTCAATTCAGCAAATATTTATTTTGCTTGGAGCAGTTTGGAGCTCAAAGACAAACTAATTTGTTTTCTAGCGAATCACTTTCTATCTACCACAAGCCACAAGTGGTTTTCCTCGAACAATCTGCAATATGCACTATCGCTTTGCATAATATTATAGATTTGAATTATTTAGCGACACTTCTCTTCGCTTTGCTTCTCCGTATATGTGCACGCTGCGTGTATATGTTATTGATTATGAACTTTAAGAAAGAAACTGGGAGGGAGAATGAGATGCGATTTTTCTCATAGTTCGCCACTCACACCATTTTTGGAGCATTTTCATTATTTTTCGCAAATATTGTTCTATAACTCTTTTCTACGTAGTTTTAGGTATACGTAGGTACATTTAGTTGAAAGAAAAATGAATTACCTTTAAAATGGTCTATACTAGAAGGTACTGGGACTAATTTTAAGCAAGATACGATTCTTCGAAGTTTTCTACATTTAACGATTTTTGCTATTTACGTCAAAATGCAAAAATTGCGGACGAAAGCTCCACTCTTCATCTTTAAAACCTATTTGAATTTTTTTCGATAGGACACTGATCAAAAGCTATCGAATTTTTACCGTCGAGTTAATACAAATTTGTATACATACAAATATACACTGGCTCTCGTCCGCGACCTTTGGCGTGCCAGTGAGATAGGAGCCAGCTACTGGATACGTGTAAACGTGCTTGTTCAGCGCTGTCCTAGTCAAACACTGGCATACCAGTGAGACTGGTGCCAGTTACTGGATACGTGTAAACCTGTCTTTATATCTATGGAACTGAACGTGACTGATGGATCGTCAAGAAAATAAACAAACATGACCTACCACGATGGTTACCACAAAGCTCGAGTTACAAAACTAACCGAACATATGAGTTATAAAACGCCGTCTACACTCTCGATCGAAGTTCTTCGGACGAAGTGTCGGAGTGAAGTTAATAGAGGCGAGGTGAACGCGAAAAATCGACACATCGAAAGGTGACTCTATACATACTCCTGATGTCGAGTAATGTAGTGTGACAGTTCGTATTCGAACTTCGAACTCTTTGACTCGGACGCGAAAATCCGACACAGAAAGGAAGTAGAACGAGGCGAAGCAAAATCGCATGAAGTACCTGCCTACACTCTCGTACTCGCTGAACTTCGATCAACTTCGCGAGTAGTATAGTGGCCGCTTTAAACAAACTTGTTAAGTAGATCTGACTCATCTAGGGGAAGATGATACACTTAACACTTGCAATGAGTATCATGGTGCTTTATGAGTTTTGTAGACTAGTTTTAATGTTTTTTTGTTAAAAATAACTATTCAAAGAAACACCTATCTCGGAATTCACTTTTCCACTAATTCATATTCCATAGACCTCGATTGACAGGTCATGTTTCGAGAATGGATGACCACATATTGCTAAGAATAGCCCTAGATAGTAAAATGTACCAAAATGAGGGGACACAGAAAAAATAGGAGATTACACGGAGTAAGTTTGCAGCCGACGTGCAACACTGATAATTGTAGTCGAGGTGCTCGGGTCGCCAATGTTTGAGGCGGGAGAAAATACTTTTTTGCCTATTCTTTCCAACGAAATAAATTTAAATAAGAAAGATATCTGATAGTGGACGCGTGAGAGTAGTAATTGTCATTGTTGTTTTGATACATGAAAATTTATAAAGAACTGTAAATAATTTTAGATATACTTTAATCAAATGAAAGGCAGATATCAAGCACAGTTTATTTATTAAATTTTGCCCAAGTACTTTCGCTCCTAGAACATCTTCAGGGACATTTCGTCAAATTTGGCCTTTTTTGACATTCTCAATTGTTGTTGGATAGGCCAAATTTGACGAAATGTCCCTTAAGATGCTCTAGGAGCGAAAGTACTTGGGCAAGATTTAATAAATAAACTGTGCTCGATATCTGCCTTTCATTTGACTAAAGTTCATTTATTCGAGCATTCAACCTTATATCACTTAATTCTAGATATGTACATAAAGCTTTCTGAGTTGTTAGCTATTTAATATTTTTAAAAATGTGATTTTTTTACTTTTCTGACCAAAAAATTACAACACTTATATGCTTTTAGCATTTGCCAATGAATTAAAATCGGTCCAGCAATTAAAATTGTATGAGGCAGATGGATCCAAAGCTTACGATAAAAAAGATTATCGTTTGGTTGTTTTCTGTATGGACAGATGTCTCGATCATGCTCCTACTTGCTACCGATACAAAATTGCCAAAGCAGAATGCCTCACATATCTCGGCCGGTACCAAGAAGCTCAGGAAATTGCCAATAGGTAAATATATATTTGTTTATTTGGATTTACCTAATATATTTACAATGGAGTTCGATTTACTGATAAGATTTTATAAAGTACTGATTAAATATTCCTTAGTATTTCAAGATGTGTTGGTTCGGGATTATTTAGGGAATTATTAAATAAAATAAAACAATTGTTTACACTTTTTTTGTACAATTTGCAAATTAAATAATTTCAGGTAGGTAGTCAAATAGGTAAAAGAGGAATAAAACCTTTCATCCTTAAGGATTTTTAGTAATGGCTTCTTGTTCTTCTTCTTAGTTCAGGCGGGACTCTCATCTCTGCCAGTCTTAAGACCTTTGTACCATACCTTGTTTTTTCATTAAACTTTAAGTCATGAGGCCTTAACAAAGGCCAACATTATTGGTAGTGTTAGTTAGGATCTCTTCTGGTTCAATCCTTAGTTGACCAGTGAATTCCTGCTTCATATCTCTTAGCACATTACAACGGCATAGGATGTGTATGGCAGCCTATTCTTCCATTTCGCATTTTCTGCACCAATGGTTTATTCACCTTACTTAGTTTCTATTGCTCTTCATTTCTTTTGAAGATTCCATATCAGCCACTTCTGAACCTCGTTTTTTGTAGCATATTTGGTGATGCCATAGAATGGTTCTGGTCCTACAAAGATTCCTCTCGATCCTTGTTTGGCCAACAAATCTGCTCGTTCGTTCCCATGCACCTCTTCATGACTCGACACCCATATTAAAGATACTTTATTATCTTTTGCCAGGTTGTTGAGATCTTTGCAGTTTTTCACCAGTTTTGATTTGGCGAGTGGGTTCTTTAATGCCAGAATAGCCGCTTGGCTATTCTGGCATTATGTTGATTCTCTTTGCTTTCGGGTCTCCATCCATGATTTCATCAATGCCACCAAAGCAAAAACTTCTGCCTGGAACACAGTTGTATATTGACCTAGGGTGTAACATTTATTATAATTACATGTCTGCCCAAATACTTCTGATCCAGTACCACGGGCAGTTTTAGACTCATCAGTGAACTATATTAAGTCCCCTTTAATATTTGGGACGTTTGTTCTCTAGATGGTATAATTGTGTTAATCTTCTCAGTGTACAATTATTGCAAATTGTTTTCTGTTCCATAGAGTCAACCAGTGAATGTATATTCATAATACGACAATTTTCATATGTTTTTTAACCAAGGGCCTTCTCCTTGCTGGTTGTCTCTTGCTTTTAACTTTTTCTTGTTATATTATCTTTCTCCCTCCCCATTTTACGTTAGTTTTTCATTTATTTATTACATTTTTTTTCTTTCCAACCGACCCAGTTTTTCTATTCCTAAAAATCATTGTCTTTGTCGCAGTTAAAATGCAAACTATCAAATAATCAATATCACATAACAGTCAGTATTAGTAAATAACATTGATAGCTAAATGTTTTGATGTTTATCTTCTTTTATGGAATCTTCACTTTTTCATTTATATCTATCTATTTTTGTAATTTTAGACATCATATTCAAAGGTATGTTTTGTGCGATGCGAAATTTTCTGGTTACAGGAAAATCAACACTTTAGTTTAATAACTGAAACAAAATTATGTAACTGTTTGTATATTATATCTCATTATTTTCATGCAGTATTCTAAACATCGACAAAGGAAACGCTGATGCCATCTACGTAAGAGGAATGTGTCTCTTCTATGATGACAATTTGGACAGTGCATTCCAACATTTTCAACAAGTGCTGAGATTGGCTCCGGACCACACGAAAGCTATGAATATTTACAAGAGAGCAAGGATATTGAAAAAGATGAAAGAAGACGGCAATGAAGCGTATAAGACCGGCAAATTTCAGGTAAGATCAACTAGTCCAATAATAGTTTTTTGTGATAGGTCCATACACCTACACTTTCGCGCTCTTCACCGAAACTTTGACATTCAGTCTCAGAAGTAGATGCTGATTCCTCTATTCGTTTCATTTAATTTCTCATATAGTGTATTGTCTTCACAAGTGCCACCGAAACTTGAAAATATAGGTAGGAAAAATTGTGGTTTTAAACCTTGGGTCCAATATTGTTGCAATTGCTGGAATCATAGTTTGTTCAATGGTTCCAAATCTTTTTTTTCAATTCTTTTTTTATTTCGACATTTAACTTTTTTACAACTTCACACTGTAAGTGTGGACCTCCCTGATAGTGCTAGTATAAACAAGCTGTCGTTGGAATTGTTGTGCTTATAGTGACATAAGATCTGCTACACTGTTTTGTCAGTTGTTCGAGTGGATGTAAAACTTTTTTTTATATTCTTTAACACGCTAGGAAACGCACGCGAGACAACTTGCCGCAGTTACAGAAATTCTTAAAATAATTCTGTTGTTCTTGTAAAAGAAGACTCGCTGTACTGACTATTCCTCTGTTACTCCTTTACAGTATCCGTTTTCGAAATATATCGTGTTGATTGTTTTGCTGGTCCCAAGATAACTGCAGCCCAGAAACAAAGGCGATTAGAATGTGCTCACGAACATCTGGATTGGAACTTCTCAATGGACTCAGGTATTATTCTCCGACGAAAGTAGGATCTGCCTACACGGTAACTACAAGAAGCGTTGAGTCTATAAAAGACCAGAAGAGTGATTTGTTCAATATTGTATACAAGAAACTGTGTCATATAGAGGCGGCTCTTGTATGTTTTGGGTAGGAATTTCCATGGATGGGAAAACCGTGTTGGTTTTCGAGCTGAAGGATGTGTAGGAGGTTTAATGGCGGATCTGAGAACATCTGAGACATTTTGGAGGAACATGTGTTTCCATACGCAAGATTTATTGGTGATGCCTTTATTTTAATGCACGATGCCATACCACACGAGTCACCATCACCTGTCTGACTAAGATCGGTATACCTACAATAAATTGGCTTGCGTTGAGCCCGGACTTAAATCCAATAGAGCATTGGGATGAGCTTAAACAAAGGGTCCGGAACAGAAATCATGCACCAGGGAGCATAATGGAATCGAGAGCTGAGATTACTGATGAGTGAATAGCAATGCTTCAAGAATTTATTAGAAAAGTCATGTGATTCGTCCGAAATCGATTGGAAAGTGTAATTCGGAATAGGGTATCAAATACTGAAAAATAAAGGAATTCCTTTTTGTAATTGATGATTTCTCTCAAACCGTCTTTCTTGTGTTCGTTCCAATGATGAATATTTAGGAAACTTTGTTCCTATTGTTTTTATTATGCGTCCTCCAAATAATGCATTAGCAGTTTTTGTAAGTTCAATAATAAAGTTATTGTTTTCACATTACATATTTTTATTTTCATACTTCTTACATTAAAACAGAAGGTGTAATCTCAAATCTCGCTTTTGAAAATATTCCTGAAATGTTTTCTAAAAGTTCCTTAGCAACGGACTAGTATTAAGGAATTGTCTATTTTGCGTTTAGAAATTGCGTCTTGAATTAGATATTCTTGACAGATTTCAGGAAAACCGTGTTTAGGTTATTTCCTGTTCGAAATAGAATATAGTATGTTACGCATCTCACGTAGTTTTGTTTTTTTGCAAAATACACAAACGGAAAAAAGCAAACGAATTGTTTCTGTGCTGTGGAATATTGTCGAACACCTTTTTATTTAGCTAACGCAAAGTATACTGGAAACTGCAGAGATGAGAGTACTGAGAAAAATTACAGGAAATACGCTGAGAGATCGAAAGAGAAGTGAAGACGTTAGAAGAAAATGTAACGTGCAGTGTATAAATGAATGGACAGAAAATAAAAAAAAAGAATGGAATAACCTCATAAGCAGAATGGAGGAGTCACCAATCGGCAGAAGTATCGGACGACCGCGCAAAAGATGGAGTGACAACCTTCCATAGAGGTATTAATCCGCCAATGAACAAGCAGAATTGCTTATAAAGAGGAAGAAGAAGAAGACCTTTTTATTTACGTTGTCTGTCGGAAACGTGATTCTACTTTTAATATTTGGCCCATTCCTCAGTAAAGTGGTAAATTAGAAGTAAAATAAAAAAAATTGTATTTATTTATACATCTTAAAAGGCATTTTTTTGTTTCTACATATCATATAGACACTAGTTTTGAAATGGGCGCGCACAACTTTATAAATTATTAAAAATATCTAAGAATGAATGCCTTAAGTACTCTTTTATTTTCAAGACCGTCACATTACAACAATACACAGTTAATAGTATATTTACATAGGTTTTGGATTTCTTGGGGCTAAATATATCTATATTTGTTGTACTTATTTATTATTTATAAAGAAAATCCAAGATGTTGATTAAACTTTTAGCAATTTGCACGTATTAAAATGTAAAAAGCAAAAATTTCATCTTTTCTTCAATTTTTTTAGTTTTATTACTTCCTAACACATGATATTGTGTCATAAACACTTTCTTTTGAAAGGGTATACACTCTTGTAATAGTTTGGACTTTTTAAAACTTATATTTACTTGTTACTATTATATAAACACCATAAAAGATATGTGACGGTCTTGAAATTAATGTGAAGGTTTTGAAATTAGTGTGACAGTCAGCACGATTGTCAGGAAATAATGAGGAGTTTATGAATTAAGTTTATCTTAGTATGGGACAAATGACATAAATAAAAAATGTACTTATATTAAAACGAAATTATCTTTATTGTTTATTATTAGATACCAACTGGTAAACATATTATTGAAAAATGTAAAAAAATTGTACATTTCAAATAAAAAATTAAAAACTAAATGCTATTTTAATAAAAAAATGACTTGGAATAATATTATGAATTCATTGAATAATTCATTTATTCTATCATATTCATCGACATCAAGTGTGTTGACTCTGCTAGATATAGATTTTGGATGAAACTGTACTGGACACAATATATTATCTGTTTCAATATTTACATGGTCAAGTTTTGTAGGCCAGGCAAAACGGTTTTCTCCTTTTCTCGACATAAAAGTGATGTTTAAAAGTTTACTGTCGATGCGTGTAATACGACCTGAAATATTAAACAATTTATTTTACTAATATTGCTGGCAATGTTGACAAATACTTACCACGATACCAGTTGTCTTCGAACGCAACTGCTACATAATCGTCAATTTGGAGCTGCTCTGCTTGGTTTTCCTCTTCTACTGTTGAATGCAATGATAATTTTCCTTTTTCTAAGTCATCGAAGGTTAGGATTTGATTGTACTCATCATTGACCGCTGGCTGTTGTAATGGTTCATTAACTTTTTCAAAAGGAACTTTCCAAACCCAATTTGCATTATCAAAAAGTGGGCAAATGTATTTAGAACATTTGCAAATCATGCATTTTAAGCTTCTAATGCCGAATTCATCTGGTTTTTCTCTATTCCAAATGATTTCGTATATTGACATTGTGTTCTTCATTGGTTTAATTATTTCATTTATCGGTAGCATACCTTCTTTAGCTCGAACATCACTTTCTTTAATTTCGAACATACGTACTTTTAGATTCTTTGTGGCCTCTAAGATTGTTCCACGGTCTATAACATCATTTCCATAACTGACAAAGTGATCTACTGTACGTTTTACTTTACTGCCCACACCGTCAGCCTGACTTTTTCCATGTCCTGCTTCCGAAAACGACCAAGAAACAGTTTTGAATCCATAGTTCTAAACAACTTTGGAAAGTAGAATAAAATTTTTCTTGTTTCTATACTGTGTAATAGGACCGTCAGATCTGAAGTGTAACGTATTAACTAAGGGTAATTCTCTTTTTAAAAATTTTAAAATTGGATCTATATGTGCCCATATTGCACAACGCGAATGGTCTAAGAAGCTTGAAACGGTGCAAAATGATTGCATATCGGCTGGCATTGTATCTTTATTGATAAAGTAGAGGACATATGTGTGAAGACTAAGCTGTTGTTTTGATGCACCGTAGTGTGCACTCTGAATTTTACTGCTGTACTTGGTCACATAATTCTCGGCAAAGTCAACTACAAGGATTATTTCATTTTGTAGAAGATTTAACTGATGTTTTTTAAATGTGGCATTTTGATGTTGTATATTAAAAGCATGTTTTAAAAAGGTATCAATTGTTTATTAGCTTCCGCAATTAACTCATCAACAGAGCAAAATATTTTTTGTTTTACTACTATGTATTTGCACATTAAATATAGCATTCAATTTACCTATTCTCGATTCTTTTTTATTCACCCATTGCCAGTAGAAGGTTTGTGATAAGTTATCAATGTTAAGGCCACCTTTAGAAAAACATTTAAAACATTTAAGGGATTAACTTTAAAGATACATTTTTTGTAAAAGAAATCGGAAGTTGGCACATTTTTTGCTCTGACATGTATCTCATTTGTTCACATTTTGCTTAACAAACCAAAACGGTTTAATACTAGAGAAATACAAGTATACTTATGTTCGTTGAAGCCTTAAATTTTTTATAGAGGTTTACAAAGTGTCAAGTAGATAACGTTTTTGTTTTTTAATTTTTCCGCGAGTAAGTGTATCTTTCTTTCCTGGTAAAATGTAAGAGTAAAATATCATCTTCAAGAAAATTTTTTACTCTCTTCACATCGTGGGTGTATTGCTTAAGATTCCTCCGGCTCCTTGGGTTGGTATCTCTTGAAATTAAATTACGAACTCCGACAATTTCTTTTGCTTGTTTGAAACATCTGTACCGTTTTAGTTTTTCCACATTTAAACATCTCTTTGCACTTCTTCTAATGTCGATGTTGGGGGATGCTGATTGAGTTTTTATTTCCTTCATTACGATTTCTCCGAAAACCAATCTTTTTTATTGTTATTGTTATTACATCTTGTATCAGGTATTCTTCCGCAAGCTTTGTTGGGGAAGGACTACCAACAGGTGGTTTCTTATTAATTCTGTTAAATTTCTTCTTCCACTTCTCAGCCAATCGTTTTAATCGTAGGTTTTCCCTTTTAATCTTTTTCAGTTCTCTGGACATCTTAGATCTATTTAGTTTCACCTTTTTGCGTCCTTTAGCTCTTTTACTGATTTCAAGCGGTCTTGATATTTCTTCGGCCGAAATAGGTAAACTTGGTGGTGTATTTTCGGCTAAAAATTTCTGTGCCTTTACCTTCTTGCTTCGTTTCTTTTTTTCACGATCTTTCGCTTCCCTCCACCTTTTTCTTTGGTACTTGGCTTCTCTAGGTTTCATTACCCCAATTGATTTAATTTTTCCCGTTGCCCGTCTTTGGACACTTCTAAGTCGCTCCTTTTCTCTTTCCTTTGCCAATCGTTCAGGATCTTCTTTAATTTTCTGTCTTTGTTTTCTCTTTCTTTCCACGGCCTGTTTTCTAATTTCTTTTAAATTTTTTTCGCTAATTGCAGACTTACCCTTAAATGAACGTTTGGATGTTACACCTTTTGTCACCCGATTAGTCTTTGTTTCCACCTTTTGTTTTTCAGGTGTTTTTGATTCTGAATCCTTAAAATGACTTTTTTTAATTTAGCATCCATACACCCTGTATTAGTTTTTAATATAGTTTTAATTGTATTTGGTATCTTAAGAGTAGAATGACTTTGCTCATTTAAAGTTTCATTACAGGTAGAACTATTGTGCACTATTTACTAAACTATTCATATACTTTATCACTTATTTAGATAAATAATGTTGGAAGGTTTATTTTTGTAAAACTTTAAACCATAGAATTAAGAAATAACAGTTATTTGCCTAGAGGGACGTAAAAGTTACATTTAACCAGGAATCGCCCATTTACTCATATGCTAATACAATGTTCCAAGGAATTTCGGGCTAATATGCTGATATTCAGAATTTTCATTCCTTTCTATTCTATTATTCTATTCTATTGATTTCGATTATTGATTGGTTTCGATTATTGATTGATTTCGATAATACATGGACTGAGAAAATGTGCAGATATGAAGAAGAGAAATTGTATCACAAAACCATTTTGAGCACATGTAGCATTAATACTATTTGCTTTAAAACTTTAGTTCACAACACTATTTTTATTATGTTTCTATTGAATGTGTATCTAATATTTGGTGTCATTAAGTTCTCCTGTTTATTTGCGGTTTTAATATCCTAATAATTATAAATACTAATGATATTTAGAAAATCTATTTCGAATTTTAGGAAGCTTACAATCTGTACACAGAAGCACTGCAAGTCGATCCTTTCAATAAAAAAACCAACGCAAAATTATACTTCAATCGTGCCACAGTTCTAGCTAGACTAACTAAGACTCGTGAAGCTATAGAAGACTGTACAGCTGCCCTGAACTTAGATGACACTTACCTTAAAGCACTCATGAGACGGGCCAAATGTTATATGGATCTCGGGGAGTTTGAAGATGCTGTGAAAGATTATGAAAAAGTTTGCAAAATGGATAAGAGCAGGTACGAAAATTTTGTTACTTTTTTGTTTCGTTTTTTATGCAATATAATTTGATTATGAACGTAGCTCTGGTGAATTTTTATTTGGATGGCCACCATACCTGTTGTTTTAAAACAAATTTCTTGTATATATATAATATATATAATATATGTAAATTATTAAATATAATTATTTGAATAAATGTAAAATAGTAATAATAAAATTTGATTAAAATAAAATTTTAATCAAAACATCTTATGTACAAATGCTGTTCTGAGATTATTAAACATAATTATACGTTCTGAGATTATTAAACAAATATAACAGTCCCCTGTTAAAATTTGGACACCGCGCTGAAGTCAAATTTTGTTTTGGTGCGGGACATTTAGATCGTGAAATGGAACGCAATCGGTGTGAAGTTTGTTATGTACACAACAGATTTCTGATGTCAGTTTTGACCAAATATTGCAAAAGTTACCAGATCCCGATTTATGTCTAAAAGAAAATTATTTTATTATTTTCCTATATCTGTACCGGTTTTTGAGTCATAAGTTGATTTAAAGCTGTTTCCTGAAGTACAATGTTAACACTGATTTTTTTTGTAAGGCATCGTATAATTAATTTTAATTAGTTTAGTTCTTTCAACAGTACCAAAAGTATTATGTCAACCTAAAATATTGGTTGTGAGAATTAATTAGCAGAAGTAATGTTTTTTTTCTGTTTTTTTTTTATATTTTATTAGGATTGACTTATGTGTCATACAATTATTATTTTATTACTCCACAATAGTCCGTATAACTGTCTAATTTTATAGTTTTCATTTCAACTTGTAAGCTTTTTGGTTTTTCCCCTGCAACTAAGTACTTGGTATTTTTTTTGTATATTATTTGTATATTAATAATTGTAAAACCCTACGTGTATTCCTCTTCCAATTTTCTAAGCATATAGTCTATACTACTCTCGTCAGCTTGGTCGTCATCAATGTGTATCCTTGTTCAATCTGTCGTCATCGATTGGGATGTCCATATTGCAGTACTTTCTTCTCCATACTGAGAGCGCCTCATTATATATTGAAGAGTGTTGGTGTTATGCAGCAGCCTTTATGATCCGTACTAATAGGAACTTCTCTAGTTATTTGTTTTCAGTTTTAACGTTTTCCGTCATATATACAGTAGACTTCCTCTATAACGAGAACTGAAATGGCAGACTAATAACCTCGTTATAAGCCGATCTCGTTATACCAGATAACAATAATACTGTGCATACATATGAATATGTAGTTTTCTAAAACATTAACTTCCTATAGTGAAGCCATTCGGAGCAATTAAAGGTGCTAAATATTGTTTGAATGGCGTTTTAAAAAGAAAGTTGTTTACTTTTATTGTCAATGAAATACATTAAAAATGAAATACATTTTCCAACTACATAATATATAAAGTGTATTTTCAAGGATAACATAAACTATTGCTTCTGCAATTGGAAGAAGTCTGTCATTTTTAAATGCCTTAAATTGTCCAGTATCATTCTATCTATCATATTTTCAAAAGATGTGAAACAGTTGTATTTATTGTAAAGAATTTTATTGCGGGCGGCAGTTAAAAAGGGTATTTATTTATAGCCACGGCCGGGCCGAAAACGTAAAAAACACGTTTTTCTATATATATATATATATATATATATATATATATATATATATATATATATATATATATATTTATTCCTTGTTTTTTCATTGCTACCGAGAGCATTGAAAGTGGTACACTATCGTATGTTTTTGTCAGATCTATAAAGACTGTATGCTTTAAAAGGTTTTGGGCTAATCTTTTATCTGCTTTAGGGAAAATACGCTCTCTATGCAGGGACTGCCTCCAAGAAATAGCCAGTTGTACTTCTACATCTATCACCTTTTTTTCAATTTTTTTTTTATTTTTCTTGAGACTGAATTTATGACCCTCTTTAGTTTGAACAATTTTTCTCTCCTTTTGTGTAGTTGTCGGTAATGTGTACTAATCATTTTTGGTTTGTTTTATAGAGAAAATAAAAAATTACTTCAAGACGCGAAATTAGCACTGAAAAAATCAAAGAGGAAAGACTATTATAAAATACTCGGTGTGGAGCGAACCGCAGGTGAAGATGAAATCAAAAGGGCGTATAAGAAGAGGGCGCTCATCCATCATCCTGACAGACACGCCAACGCTACAGAAGAGGAAAAGAAGGAACAAGAAAAGAAATTCAAAGAAGTTGGTGAGGCTTACGGTATACTTTCAGATCCCAAAAAGAAAGCCAGGTACGATAGCGGACAGGATATGGACGACTTCGAGGGAGGAATGTCAGGTAATTTTAAATATTTCAATAATATCGCGTGCTTAAAATACATAATATATCCTATATTTGTATTCAAATCAAATTTTAATAAGATAAACATGCACTTGCATGGTCAAAATTCCGGAGGTTTGGAGGATCGAGTGATTGTAAAAAGGGATGGTTTTAGGTATGATCAGGTACAAAACATGAGAATATCCCTTAACAGTACAAGCGACATAACATAATAGTATATAATATTTTGCATATATAAATCTGCATTCATGGACTGCGTGTATGTGTGGACATTCATTTGGTGTGTGCATTAAAATAAATTCCCAAAACATTTTTTATCCAACTCTAAACGGTCCCTTTTGAGAAATAGTGGAATGACAAAACCTTTCGCTAGGTCCAGCCATATTCTATCAAGACCACCTGTAGATTTTAGACCTAATCTGTTTTATCTGTGAACACAATTCTTTTCCAGTCCTCTATAGTCCAATCTGTATCATGACAAGCGAACCTTAATCTACATGATCTCTGATTTACGCCAAGCCACTTAGACTGAGAGGTGTTATAATATCCAATCCGACTCCTTTTAATCTTCCCCTGACATTTAAAGCAGTAATTTTACTTACGCTACGTTTTCTGATATGTGCACTGTGTTCAATATTCTATTTGACTAATTGAATTAACTAATGAACTAATTTGAATGATCAACAATTAACAAATTGTCCACATAACGCATACTTCAAGCAAGGTTTCACCTTTTTCAAATTCATTTGCCCAAATAACAGCCAAATTTGTCATCACCGTCAGGTCCGCTTGCCATTATGCTAATTTCAGTACTGATTTTAGTACTAAAAATATTAGTTATACGATTAGAGTAAACAAAACACACAGGTAAATAATGATGGTAAAAAACAAGTTAAAATTATGCGCAGTAGCTTTAATTGTAAAATGATGCTTAAGAAAAAAATCATTCACTCCTTGAAAAAAAAAAGCGTTTTTGCAAGAAATATTAAATATGTTTAATGAATAATTTGTTTAAAAAAATGTTACCACCAGTTGCGAATAACCTTACTTTTAGTTCATATTTTATCATTTTTAGTACACGAAATTAGAACATCCTTTAATTTTTAGTACTGAATCGGCGCGCACATCCTCATGGGGGCCAGTCCATTGTTGTTATATTGGTGTTGGCCAAGTAATATTTCGTAATCCGCGCTGTGTTACATCGAATGTTAGCATGCATTATCATAAAGCCATCGCCTATGTAGCCGGCGTAAGGAACAACATGGACTTGGAAAATATCTGCAATGTCAAACCCTCCACGACCACCACCAAGCACGAACACAAGCTCTGTTTTTCCTTCTACAGATATACCACTCCAAAAACATACACGAACACCTCCATAGCTCACTGTTTCGACACTGCAGCACTAGGCAAATAGTTCTCCGGGCCTCTGATAGACGCGTAGTCTTCTGTCCTTGCTATACAAGCACATTCGACTGTGCTCCATTGGTCAAGGTCCCAATTGACCTCAAGTCGAGCTTGTTACTGACGTGCGTTCAATTTGGGCCCTGTGCTAGCTCGTCATGGAGTCAAAGCGACAGCCTCAAGTCTTCTCCTAACTGTCCACTGATTGACGGTGACACCCCGTATGTTCCTCAAGGATTGTTGAAGCTCAACTCCTATCGTGAGGCTATTCTGTAAGGCACTCAGAACAATGAATCGATCATCCCTCTCTGTCGTTACATATAGCCGGCCCAAACCTGTCCGTGGACTGTAGTTACTGGTCTCCTGGTATGGACGGTAAGCCGTTGAGACTACAGACTGCGTCATAAGCAGGCGACAGTCCTCTGACTATAGCCCTCTCGTAATAATGCAATTTCCTGGACCGCCTTCACTGGTGAATATCCATTTGTAAAATATTCACTTACTGCACTTCGTACACACACGTCAACGTTTGAAAAGCGACTGAGACCACACCGGCAAATTCGTAGAGGTCTACATTGCGAAGCACATACCCGATACAATGCTGCATTCCCTATGCCATACAGAAGTAGGCAAATTTTACAACACGTTGCCAATTTGCATACCAATTATCTTTTGGAAGCTCTACAATAGACGATATTTTTTTGCTTTAGTTGTTTTAATTCAAAGTAACAAAACATACAAAGTAACACATTACTAAGCATAAACTAAAATTGATCAAGTGAGTCGACTTTTTTGCTCGCAACTGTTGTTAAAAATATTTAAAGTAATTTTAAAATTATTATCATAAAATTTTTAATAAGTTTGTTACACTTGGACGACGTAGAAATTTAAAGGAAATTATGTATTTAATGGTCATTGGTCATACCTCCAGAGTTTTCCTGGGCTTGAAACAGTTTTTCCATTGCAACGGTAATACTTCCAAATTTACTACTTCATATTTGAGATCCGCGCTATTGTTAATTACTAGATCCTTCGATACGAATCTCAAAAATGACCAGAGTTTGCTCCCACTAGAACTGAATCCATTTGCATTTATGTACAGACATGTTTTTTATTTAAGTAGAAATACAGAAACTTTACCCTTACGTATTCTTTTTCAGACATAGATCCTAGCCAAGTATTCCAAACCTTCTTCGGAGGAGGCGGAGGAGGCCATCACCACGGAGCTCAAGAATTCTCCTTCGGCAATTTCCCTGGTTCGTTCACCTTCCAGTTCGGTTAAACCATCTGCAACACGGACGTACCTCGTACATTCCAGTGGTTGTAGAGATTTTATTTCTCTTTTTGTGTTATTGAAGTTATCTTTCTCTGATTCGTTTTAGTATTTATTTTAATTTTAAAGTTTTTTAAGGAAATTTTAAGATTTTCAACAGTAAGGGTGCAAGGAGTAAGTCAGTTAACCCATCAAGGAAGCGTACGAAAAGGTTTAAACGTTTTACAATTTAAAGTGTAGTACTTTATCCGATAAGAACTGATCCAGTTAATATATCTCTTTAATATTTGATTATTTGAAATTATCTAACACTAACCAATCGTACATCCTAACAAAGAATGCGAAATCCTGAAGAAAGAGGTATGTTAATAAGCTCGTAAAACAGAATATATAAATAGGAAAGGAAAATTCAGAAAAATAAATCGGGATTAAAATGATCATTTTTGATTTTAAACATATGTACAAGATTTTAATATATTTTTATCTTCTATCAATTACTTTTGTTCTAATATTATATTTGTTTTTTTAAGTTCCTTCTTTATTTTGGAAATGTTTATAAATTAAAGCATAGGCTTCCACGATAAGAGCCTAATTTCAATAAGTCATCTTCCATGCTTGGACTATTTAGTATATTCAACTTCTGCAGGGTCAAAACCCGAAATAAATTTAAATATAAAAATATTTATTAAATTGATATATATATATATATATATATATATATATATATCCAATCTCCTTTAAAATATTACAGCATATAGTATTCTTTACTTAAGCGCCTTTTCTGGTAGCAAAAATCCTATCTTGCAGGACTTGAATAGCTAGTTTATTTTCTGTTATATGACGACTAGACATTTCTAAAAAAAACCTAAAAACGGAGAAGGCGCTACATTGAATATTTATCATTTGTTTGTTTTTTGGAATGTACTTGAACTTATAATATTTCCATATATTGAATTTTGTGGTATAGTTTTACTTCACACAACTTTTAGTAATTTAGATAAGAAAAAGAATAAAAGTAGAGCTAAATACTGATGTCATATTATCTTCAAAATGATCACAACTGTTCTTTATTTAAATTACCAATATTCGTACATGGCTTTTTTAGACTTATTTTTTATATCTTTCATATTTCGCCACTATTAAATATTACAAAAGTTCGGCAATTGCTACCTTATTATATATTAGAAATCGTAAGTGATTTTTCTGATTTTTTGAAGCAATTATGCTATTTCCACAACAAATACTCCTTTATTTTGGCCAAAGTCATTTGTAGAGAAGAACTGTTAGAAGAGTTGTTTTTTTTATTTGTTCGCGTCGGAAGCTTCATTCATTCTAAAGTAGATAGATAGAGTAGTTGGTACATCGAAAGGCCTCCATTGAGCATGTGGCTGGAGAGAAACCCAGAAGGACAAACCGGAAGGTGTTCTGTAGTTTACACATCTCCAGTCGCATAGGGCCGACTCACAGGGGAAGTCCCATTTTATTCGGTTGGCTCTGAATCTTTTCACCCCAACACGAAGTCTATCGCGCTTTCAATCCATTCAGTACTGTTGTCACTTTGACCTCTCCAAAAGCTCAGTCTAATCTCTTGGACTGGCTCAGTCAGATCTTTGGAGGTATGTAGAAAACTTTTCTTGGGTTTAAGGCGTTGGTGGGCGGGTTGGTAGCCATAGAGAGTAAGCGTGTGAGGTGGATGCTTTATGTTTTTCTTCTATCTGCTACTTCACGTCTGATGTTAGCGGTGCTATACCGGCCGAACAGTACACCTTATTGATTGGGGTCAGTCCCAGTAATAGGCAAATGCATTTATAGCTGTATCTACCTGACCGGCGTTGCATTATCTGTATCATACCAGGCAAGCATATTCCACTGCGAAGTAACATAGGGCCATAGCACTAGTTTTCTGTGTCTGCGGGTGTGCTCGAGGACTTCAGATAATTTTTGTTCAATAGTTTCGAAGTCGCCGACCTGGACTGTAAAGACACAATCGTTCACTTATATAAAGCTGTGTTTTCCTGTTAGTAAGGGTTGGTCGTTGGGGTAGTTTTTAAATATAATTGGGACCAAAACGTTTCTTTGTGGCAGCCCATTTTTTTGTGTCCTTCAGCCACTTCTGTTTCCTTGGGATTCTACGATCTGCGATTTGGGAGCAAATTGTTTATTAAACGGGTGAGATTTAAGTCTGGTCATGCTATATAAAGTTTCGCAATGAGCAGCTTATAGTAATCCGTGTCATAGACAGCTGTAAGATCTGTAAACACTTCCCCAGTAATTTTGCGATTTTCGAAACTATCTTCTATGTATTGAGTTAATTTAAGTATTTGCTAGGAGCTGTTGGGTGATAAGAAGTTTAATACCAGCCTATTAAGGATCATTCATTCGAGAACCTTATATAGGTGGCACAGCAGCGACATTGGTGTATAGATCTTGGAATCATGTATGTTTTCCCCTGGTTTCAAGAAGGCTATGACTTTGGCTTTTTTCGATATTTTTGTCAGTTTATTAGATTTAAAACAACTGTTCATTAGTTCAATTAGTTGGTAAGTAAATAAATCTATGATATTTCCTAAAGTCCAAATTAAATTTTCATTTTCATTTTTCTTATTGATCTCATTTCGGCATATTGCGTGTACTTACGACATTAAACGATAACATCAGATCTATCAGTTTCTTCATCTAAATAATTGACATACCTTCTCGGATTACAAATAGTGAAATGAAAGTTGAGATTATGGAGTATTTGCTATATTAAGTAGACTGTAACAAATATTTGCCTGCTTTTCAAAAACTAGATTACATTAATAGCCTACCTTTTACATAATACATATTCAAGGTCTCCATCTCTAGCTTGCATAAAAATATCTTTAGCTCGCATCCATTTAAACCAGTTAAAGATTGACAGTGCAAATGATAGGTGTCACATGAGAAAATTTAATCTAGTTAAAAACGCCAATATAAACAAGCTCTTTCGTTGCGTTTTCCTGGATCTAGGACACTGCACAACGTTTTGTTGTACAAAACTTGTATATTTTAAATAAGAAATTACCTTAATAATAAAATGAAAGTTTATAAATTTGTAGTTGTTTTATTATCTCAACATAAAAAGAAATCCTAACTAATTATACAAGTCGTAATTAGGTTTGCCGCTACTATTGGTGTGCAATTACTATTACTTCAGGGAAATAAGCAAAATTTAACCCTTTCACTAACAGCGGTACGTGAGCGTAACAGCACTTGTATCCTCTTAAAATCCCAAGAACTTTTCTGCTTGAATATTAAAAAGTTTTTTATTGTTTTCTGTTTTAAAATAAATATTAAAGTATTATAGAGTTCACAAAATAGTCTATAGATGTATTTTTACAAAAAATATATTGGTGGTACTCACAAGTACCGCTGGGAAAATCTGTATGTCAGTAAAAATTTTAGGCACAATACTTTTATTAAAAAAAAAATACATTTTTCACTAATTCATTCCATGATACTCAGCAAAACAATTCTTATTTGCACTAATACACAAAAATACTTTGCACTGAGAACAGGTTGAAGTAGGTTTTGACTGGAGAGCTTTTGAGTTGCATACTTCGCATCTACCGCGTCTTTCCACAAACTTTGGCCAGTGACTTCCAACTTGAGTTAGCCTTATTCCAGAAGGCATGCTATAATCATAACGTCGTTTCTTTGATGGAGTACCTGTTGAAGGAACAGATTTTCTTTTTCTGTTTGGAGATAGGTAGCAAAGGCTTCTGGTAAGATCCCTTCGAAACTGTAATAAGTTGGTGGGAGGTTCATCTAACACTTTTTTGCAATTACAAACGCATTTACGAATGTAATTTCCATACACGCCCAAAATATACGTTGCCACCATTTTCTGGACCTACGATCTAAACCATAGCATTGTCGCAATTGATCATGGTAGTCTACACCTCCCATTGATTTATTATATTATTTAATAATAGTAGGAGCATCTACTTCGGTTATTGTACCATCACGTTGTTTTCTTTTGACTTTGGTTGCTTCGGAACCGTGGAAATTTGAAGCAATACTGACCACACAATTATCTTTCCATTTGAAATATGATATCCCTGTGTTAGAAATTCTAAAATCGTATTTACCCTTTTTAAGCATTTTGTCTTCTTTCATTTTAGGTGGTAAATATTTGCGATTAGTTCTTATCGTTAAACAGGCTAATGCATTCTCTCCCTTTAACTTCTCTAATAATTTCACTGTGGTATATAAATTGTCAAAGAAGATAATTTTATTTTTGTTCCTATCTTGTTCTGTTAAATATAGCACTACTCTTTCGCCTAAATTATACTCTTTGTATTTGTTATCAATCTTCTCATTTTTTCACTGATAAATGTCAAACTTTTTAATAAAACCACTCATATCACTATAGCACCATATCTTGTATCCCCTTTTAATATGTTTCATCGGATTATATTGCTTTAGTGTAGAGCGCCCTATTACTTGTTCCCCACAATAATTTATAAACAGTATTTAACGCACTTATTAACGGTCTTACTTTATATAATCGATCTGTGTTGTTTTTGTGTTGATTGTCGTTTATGTGTAAAAAAGATAAAATAGCTTGGAATCTATTCCTAGGCATTGTTTCTGGCACAAGTGGAACTGAAAGGTCATCCTGCGTTGACCAATAATCAGGAATTGATGGCAGAGTGTGATACTCTATCAAAAAATTAATTCCCAAAAATGCAAGAAATTCTTCTTTAGCCATATTTAACTGTTTTCCTTTTTGTACTGCATATAAATTAGACTGAAACGTTATATCCTCGGGAACATTTCCCAGCAATTTTATAAAAATATCAAGAGAATTTTGACACTCTTCAAAATAGTTTTCTTCCCAAACATAGTTTGGTTTTACATAAGTAGGAATTTCTGTAGCCTTTTCAATTTTGTTCCACTGCCTCAAAACTTGTTCTTCTGCACTAGTCAGTATGAGCTCATTAACAGCTTCTCCTGATTCGTGAACTTCAACACTGTGATCGTGAACATCGTCAGTAAATTTAGGTATTTCACAACTATCATTTTCATTCTTGATTTCATCATTCAAGTTAGATTTTACGTTTCTATTGGATTCCACTAGTAGCTGACTTTCCGGGAAATCTTCCTCGTTTTCAGATTCTACATCAGTGTCTTTATTGTTGTCAAGCGGTGGTAAAAATGCATCCATATCCTCATCATTTTCAATGATTTATGCCAACTCGTCGTATGTCAGGACTTTCTTTGCTAACCTGCGGTTTGCAGCCATACTAAAAATTAAAAGAAAAATCATTATAATTGGTTCCTACATTTTTGTGTACAATTTTGTTGTTGTTTAATAAGCATTCTTGTGAAAAAAAGAGTTAAATTACTAAATATAGAAAATCTATCGTGGCATCAAAACCAGTGGCATGAAGTACTTAAGTGTTTTTTTATTACTTACGTGTCTATATATTGTGAACCCAATTGTATGTGTGAAGAAAATATAACTTACCTACTGATAGTCTCCACACAAAATCGTAACGACGAAGAAATCAGCAAACAATTAAATATCAAATAATGTATAAAAATATAACCTCAAATACGTTTACACTGACAAATCTCAACGGTCACTGACACATCAAAAACCCGCCAAGCAGATCGTGTGACGTTGCAATAATTTAAAAGTGCTGGACGAATATGTACCTTTGGCAAAAATAGACTAAGTTGATTTATATTTTATTGTAACGTCGATTTGTTTTGATGGTACTTACGCTTACCGCTGGTAGCTAAAGGGAATATTTTTTGAGATAGGTCCGGTAGTTAAAGGGTTAACCGTGTTAATATATCAATTTCATTATTTTTTAATTTTCTCAATTTTTCTAGGAGAAAGTTACGGGTTTTTCTTTCATATGGTACCAGTAGAATTGCCATATCTTCCTTATTTTGTGTCTTATATTCACCATCATTCTCTTTGCAAAAAGAGAAATCAAACGATTTCTACTTAGCGAAACCGAATTCAAATCTTAACCACTGTGTTTCCTAAAATTTGCGAAACAAACAGCTGGATGAATTACTCGGCAAGGGAATCTAAAATTGCATTCCACAAGCCGTTCATCCTAGTCAAAATTCGTAGTGAATTCAGTTTCTCGTACTTCCAACGAAGTAAATAACAAAACAGAATGACGGTATTAGATTTTTGTTTTGATACAGTGCATGTACAGTACAGTACAGTACAGTACAGTACAGTACAATGCACTGTATCAAAACAAAAATCTAATACCGTCATTCCATTCTCTTTGCATTTATCGCTATGCGGGGTCGGCTTCCTAGATTTTGCCATGAGATTCTAGTTGGGTTATATCGATCCCATGTACCGCATATCCTGCCTAAACATCTACTAGGTCTTCGTTGGTCTTCCTCTTTTACTAGTTTCAGAAACCCTCAGATCAGCAAGTCTTTGTTCCACTAAGTTTTAACTCTTTTTCCTCAATAACGTGTCCTAAACTGTTCCAGTTTTTGTTTTAGGTCGCTTTACCTATTTTCTACTAATACAATCATCAGCATACGTGGTTTGCCTTTTTAGTTTTACATATAGTCGCTTAGAGGGCGTCACCAATAAAACCTTCCGACGCAAATGTAACCTGAACCTTTTGTTGACCGCAGTGAAACATTACGGGAGATCACAGAAGAGCAAAAAGCGGTTCGCGTCAATTGGTGTCGAAAAACATTGGAGTGGTTCAACAAAGGAAGCTCAAAATTTTTTATAGTATTGTTAATGGCGAGGAGTCTTGGATTTTCTCCTACCAACCGGAAAATAAACGCCAATCTGCTGTGTGGGTGTTTCACGATAAAGTCTATATATTTTTTTGTCTTTATGGCTGTATACAAAACTAAAAAGACATCCCTCGTACAATAGGCACTAAGGAAGTTTAGTAGTTTTCTGATCCAAAACCGCAGAGAATGTATAAGGCCTAAGCTCCGAGTCTTGGTGCAATCCTATTTTCACATGTAATTTATCAGTGTCTCCCACACTGTCTGTACCTGTCCAACACTAGTTGTTATTTCGTCATACAGTCCCTCGCGCTCTTTACATATGGTATTGACAGGACTCTTTTCTTATCGAATGAGCACGAGGGAATGTTTCGAGGAAGTCTATCATATGCTTTTTCCTTCAAGATCAATGAGTACCAGACAAGCGTTTGTTTCTTTATTCCTGTATTTTTCCATCAACTGACTTAAATAAAAATTGCATCTGTTGTTCATCTGCCTTGTAACGTCGGA
The DNA here is from genome assembly GCF_040954645.1 of Diabrotica undecimpunctata. Classification (NCBI taxonomy): domain Eukaryota; kingdom Metazoa; phylum Arthropoda; class Insecta; order Coleoptera; family Chrysomelidae; genus Diabrotica; species Diabrotica undecimpunctata. The sequence goes on along the minus strand of NC_092805.1, from coordinate 55,508,502 downwards.
AGCATTGCAGGTAAAGGAAGAGTGCTTATTGACACCAATCAATTTACATACGTCTTGGAAGAGGGTTGACTCGAAGTTTCACCCTTGGTTCGCCCTTTCAACTACGGTTGAAGTGTATCTCCAAGGGAACACCAATTCGGCTAATGAATTATTTAACAAGTACCCCTGCAACGGTAGCAACTTCTTAATTTGGTATTGTATAGGTCTCAGTCGATATCTATCGACATCGGTAAAATAATTCATCATTATCATCGTCAACCTGTATGCGTCCACTGCTGCACATAGGTCTCCCTTCGCCCTTTCCATCTGTCTCTGTCTTGTGTGGCTCTTGCATCCAGTTATTGCTGACAGGCTTCAGGTCGTCAGTCCATCTAGTTGGTATTGCTTCTTGTCTTGGTCTCCATTCGACAATACGTTTTGTCCATCGGTTTTCTGATAATCTGATCGACGCAAAGATCAGTGCCAATGGTTTGTCGTATTCTGCAGACTTCTCTATCAGGTTCTTTATCACTATTAAGTGGTCGTTAGTGCTGTATCTCGATCTAAATCCAGATTGTTCTCTAGGCTGATAGAAGTCTAATTTAGCGTCCAGTCTTGATAATTTTTGTGAAAAGTTATATATATATATATATATATATATATATATATATATATATATATATATATATATATATATATATATATGTGTGAAAGCAAACTGATAGGACGGCAGTTTTTTTATATCTGTTATGTCTCCTTGCTTGTGTAATAAAATATTGACTGCATTGTTCTATTGAGGAGTTTTTCCTTGGTAGATGCATTCGATGAAAAGCTTGGCCAAAGCCTGGATAATTTTATTTCCACCTAGTTTGATCGCTTCGATCACTACTCCGTCATAGCCAGGGGATTTGTTATTTTTCATTTCTAAAAGTGCCGTTTTGATTTCGTATTGAGTTATTTGTGGCATTAATTCTAATTCCTGGTTTGTGATTTTGGACAGGGGCTGATCTTGCCTTTCGTCGGAGCTCTCATACATTTCGCGATAAAAGAATTCGACAACCTCAAAGATTTTGGTTCTATCAGTAGTAATGTTCCAATCTTTGTTTTTTATTTTATACAAATTTTTGTTGCCTATGTTATTCGTATTTCGTCTCAAAACTTTTAAACTTTTCTTGAATTACATATTTTAGTTTATTTCTCTTGTATTGTTTTGACAAGACCTAGACAAGATGCTTATTGTAATCGAGGACGTCCTCCCAACAAGGTGGCAAGACGACACCAAACGCATCCAGCACAACTGGATTCAGGGTGCTCAATATCGTATGCAATGGAATTATTTACTGGAGGCCTATGTCCAGCAGTGGATTCAAAACGACTAATGGTGATGATGATGACGAGTGCTCTTCGAATAATCTGTATATAATGTCCTAAAATAAGGAAGCCAATAATTGACTTCATTCAAAATACTTCTAATATCCTATATATCATTAAATTATGAAATTAAAATAGAATCTAGTACTTGAATAAATTTTATTTAGCCATATTTCTTACAAACTACTAATAATAGATAACAAATAATGTTAATAACAGAAAACAGTTTTACATTCCTAATATTTAACATCCATTAAGATATCTTTGGCTTATCAAACATTACAATAATGCACATATAAGAATAATTATATTTTAAATATTTTACAATTTACCCTGTAGGTAGTGTTTCAGTAATAATTGTTTTAGAATTTAGTTTCATATTCATTTCATTTTAAGCTTCAGATAAAAACCAAATCAACTCAAGGCAAAAACAATTACATTACTTACATGACTGAAGTACGACTTCAAAAAATAAAAAACAACTACAGTACACAGTTTTGATATGCTGTTGTTTAGTTAACTACTGACCATGTTTAAACTAAAAGTCAACACTATTAAATCTTAATAATTTAGCTTAATTTCCATTTTAATATTTAGTATAGAGTTGTATCCAAAAGTTCTGATGTCGGGCTTAACCTGAATTTAGGAAGAACTAAGTCATCGATAGTCTCAACAACAAAAAAGATCATGTGCATACTGGAAGCGAATTTCAATAACATGCAAGTGGTTCGTGCAAGAATCGAACGGACCAAAGCACCATTTATCAAAATAAAACCAGTTGTATGTAGTCGCGATCTTAGTATGAAGCTATGAACTCGTGTGCTGTGCTGCCATGTATTGAGCATTTTGTATTACTGCGTGAAAGATGTGCATTTACGTGCGTGTTTATTCATTTTGAATATGAATATGCCATTGTAATGTATGAAGGGAAAGTCATAAATACCGTTAATACTAATTTTCATATCGCTGTCGGTCAAGATTTCCTCTTTCTTAACGATGCTATATCTTCGCATCCATCTGGCACTGTACATGCACGAAAATAATGCATTCACACAATATCTGTTAAAAAGTGTATTGGTGATTTTGACTGGTGAAACGTCGGGCGTCGGCCAGTAGAAACAGCGAGGAAGGGGAGGAATAGACGCAGTAAGAACCGATGCTAAAGAGATATTGAGGGTTGGTAGCTGGAGGAAATGAAGCCGAGGAGAGCATTCATGCTTGGAGCCGGATGCTGGGGGAGGCCAGTGCCCGACTTGGGTTGTAGCGCCATTGAAGGGAGATATTTTAATTGATAAACAGATGCTCCAAGATTAATTAATTTTTAAATAATTAATTGTTTTCCATTTCTTGAAAACTTTTGGAGAGCAGTTTACTAGAAATGGCATAGAATTTTCATATTTATTGTAAGTTATATTTGTATTTAAAAAATAATGTTCCATAATATTATGGTAGTATTCACCAAAAGCGTACATTGAGGAGAGAGGATGAGTTATAAAATTAGTAAAATGGTCATAGTTATGATACATACATATGTTATTTTGGAAAAACATTCTTTTTGCATCCGTAATTCGTTCGTAATGATAATTGCCTTTGATTTATGTAAATTACAATCATTTACTGATATTTATTTTATTCTAAGAAGACATAAAATCCTGTACATGGTTACAAAATAGTAAGTATAACAATTTGGACCCGAATTTCAACAATATATGCTACATTCTTTCTTAATATATTCTACAGTCTACACAATAAGCACCAATCGTTGTTCGTTTTTTAATTTTATATTTTTAATAAATTTTTAGTTGAAGACCTTGAAAGATAATTTTGGTAGGATGCCCCTATAACATTTAATAGATTTATAATCGGCACCATTATTTTTTATTATCCCTTTTAATAGATCAGTCTTATACTAAATACGAAATAAAAAAGCGTTAGTACGATATATTCTCATTTAATTATTTTTAAAACTTATCACTTTCTTAGAGCCATTATTTTTTTCCTTTCATAGATCAGACGTATAATATGTTTTCGATCTAAAAATTTCATATTTAAAACAGTTTGTCTATAGCGAGTATAACACTAACACAGTTCACACATGTCTCCGTTTTACTGTTCCGTTTTTATCGTGTATGTGTTTTTTTCGTCGATGGCGCGACATCGAATGAATCTACAAACGAAGATGACAGTGTGACTACAATGACAGTCAAAAGGACAAACAAAATCTAGCTCTCCTGCCAAAACGCAGAGCACCAGCCAAAAGAAATTTTAATGAAATTGATGCCAAAATGATGTCCTACATTGACTATCAGATAAAACCGAAGAAAATTGAGCAGGATTATCGCAATTTATCGTTCTTCAAAGGTATTTTATCGTCCTTGGCTTTGCTTGATGATGAACAAACTTTGGAATTCCAATCAGGGGTGATAAACCTACTACAAAATATTAAACATAGGAGAGTTGTCCAGTCAACTTATGAGTGGTCAGCCTATACACAAACAGCTGGTGCTAGTCACTATCAGTCCCAGGGCTATTTTAGCAGACCACAGCCTACTGATAGTGCACTATCGCCAGTACAATCTGTATACAGTGATGCTAGCAGACCACAGCCTACTGATTGTGCACTATCGCCAGTACAATCTGTATACAGTGATACTACGTTAGTAGATCTGTCTGAGTTTTAAAAATAAAAGTACGTACCTTAAAAATATCGCTAGTTTTCCTTCTGGGCAGATACTTTTCCTCCATCGAGTATTGTGCTTTTTTAAATCATTTTCCAATAGTTTAAGAAGTTCATCAAAAGTAGACATTGATATACGAAAGTAATTGTAAAATTTCGATTCATCACCTCGTAACTGACTCATAATTAAACTGTAAGCACCATCTCTAGATCTTTGGGCCATAAGTGGATGCTGACAATAACGTCAAATCTTCCTTTTCCGACGATAGTACCAATACAACACGACAGCCTCCATCCTTACAGAATAGCGGCGTATACTCTGCGAGTTTTCTGTTCACATCGCATCCAGTAATGACGGATCCATTGAACGTTATACGGTGCCTATGTGTACAGAGCATAAATTTATGACGTATCCGTTAAAAAGGAACCAGTAAAACGGACTCCCATGTGTGAACGGGCCGTAAGAGGCTTATTCGATTGTTATTTAGAGGTACATAAATATTAGCGAGTGATTTTGGTATTTGGTATGAAACGGCAGTAATTTAATTACAACTATTTGATGCCACTCGTTTGAGATTTAGCGTTTTTTATTGATTAATCTGATAGATTAAAACCATTGAAATATATCACACAACGTTGTTTTATATGCATTTAGTTTACTATCAATACATAATATTATTTTCGCCACAACTAAAATGAAGAATGCATAGCAGAAGTCTCAGATAATGACATAATTTAACTAATAAATAACTACTAAAATACTTGATTTGTTTGATTTGATTGTTACGAAATGCGATAATAGAGTTTAAAGGACCACAAAAGAGTATAGGCATGATGTATGCCACTTAAAAGGACTTTAAAACTCTCCCATTCCAAATCCAGTAAGGTATGGAATTAAACAATACTGCTTACTATTTGTACTCTTATGTATCAAATAATGTTATGGAAGATACTATCACGAATAAATCAAATGAATCTAGTGGGAGCTGAGTGGACTAAAGACTGAATACTGAATATGAAAATACGAAAATACAGATGATAACGATGTAGATAGTAGGCCTGGAAGGCTAAGAGTGCTTCAGTGCGGTTCTCTTGTATAGTAACTTAAGTGAAAAACCACTCGACACATTCAAGACAAGCTTTACGTTTTTCGACATCGTTCTTATTTTCATCTTCAGAGAATTGTGTCCTGGTACCATCAGCAACGCGGCGCTTTGATAAGGGACAGGATTAACTATGTGATTTTACTATATATTAGCAAATTCTGCCTATAAAGCGGAGATGGTTAAGCTACACACTCGGACAGAAGTTAAAGAAGATTCCTAGTTACGCCCTAGATTGAAACCTTGAAAACGGGAAATACTGACAGTGAAATTCAATTCATATACCTTATGCCTTCTTAGACGTTATGAAAGAGGGAAATAATAATATTTATCGACGGAGAGATCTATATTATTATTGTTATTTAAAAGAGTATTATTACAAAAAATAGTATAGCATTACTCGATAATACATTAATTAGCTACATAAAAATAAAATTGAATTTTTGAAACTGCTAAAAACCGCTAAAACTGTTCTAAATGAAAAATGAACTAATCCAATAGTCCATATGTATTGAACGTCTTATATGAACAACAAATTAAGAAAAAAATACAAAACACAGAAGCATTAATACCGCGACTGTACGGCATTTCCAAAAGAAAAACGTTCCTTTACTACCTACAGGTTGAGATTATATACACATTTTGTTAAGAAGACCGAATGATATATTAGTGGATTTCGACATAGTCTCATTGTTTACTATGGTGACGGCTGGTGAAGCATTTTCCTGTTTACAACTAAGGGATCAAATATCAACCGTCGAGATAAAAAAATTCGGAGAAACTGAATATGCAGCGAAACTTGAGCCAAATTGTCATTATTAGGAGACAATTACCCCCAATAAATAGAGAAATACAACTATTATCAGAATTATATATATCTTTTTGGGTTTGTAATTTTTGAATACAAAAACCTTGTTCAAAAGGTTACCTCATAAAAAATTATTAAAAAACAAGTCCATGTTATTATTACGTAAATATATCACAAATAGGAACAATATTATTGCAATAAAAATCAATATATACATTGTTAAATATTACAAAGTGCTGATCTTTATCATTATAAATAATACATACACAGTACATAAATCGTATTTCTAACAAAATCTCTTCTAATCACTACAAAACTAAAGTCAATACGGCTTATAAATATACAAATCTACATCAAATGCCTATATCAAGGTAGCTGTATAGTTAGATTATCCCTTACAATTCTCATAGGTTGTCATCAATTATAATATACCAAGTAACCAAAAATTATATGTATCTATTGAACTCTTTCGCCGATTTCGCCGTATGTATCTATAAACTAATCTGCCGCATATGGACACTAGAAGTCATCCCAGAGGATTGGAAATTAGGAATCATAATTCCTATGTACAAGGGGGAAGACAAACGATTCTGCGAATATTATAGGGGCATAACACTGTTGCCCCACATAACTTTGTTGCATGTCGCGTACAAGATATTTTAAGGAATTAAATACGGCCGCCTTGAATCATTTCCGGAAGAAATATTTGGTGAATACCAATGTGGTTTCCGACCAAAGAGGTCAACTATAGAACCAATACATATGTTAAGAGGTATACCTAAAAATCTGCTAAATATAACATACCAATTTACAACTAGTATATTCATTTCAAACAGACGTTTGATGGGTAGATAGACAAAAAATGATAATCATGGTCAGATATGAACGGCTGTATTAATACAAGATCCACTCAAATGCATATGCTGATGATATTGCCATAATAAGCAGCAAACAAAATATATGGAGTGTACAAGGTGGAATCGACATAAGAATCGGAAGGTAGACAACCATACCTACGAATATGCCTCCACCTTTCCCTACATAGGCTCAATAATAAATGACAGCAACAACGTCAGTCAAGAAATACAAGCACGGATTCTTAGTGGTAATAAGTGTTTTTATGCATACAAAGACTTAATGAAAAGTAAGTTACTGAAGCGTGAGTCCAAGCTTAGAATCTAAAAAATAGTAATTAGACCAGTGCTCACATATGGATGTGAAACGTAGACCCTTTCAACCACTGACGAAAATCAATTGAGGATATTTGAGCACAAAATATTAAGAAAGATATTTGGACCAACCCATTGTAGCGATGGTTATATGATAAAATGAACTATGAGCTGGATGAATTAATGCAGAGCGCAGATATCGTTAGATTTGTAAAGCCAGAAAGACTAAACTGGCTTGGACACTTAGAAAAAATGCTAGATAATCGAGCTGTAAAAGTAATCTAGAGATGGAAACCGCAAGAAAATTGGACTAGAGAAAGGCCCCGTAACAGGTAGATAGACGGTATAGAGAAATATCTTAAAACCATAGTTAGTAGCGAAGGAAAGTATTCGACAGGGCTGAATGGAAGAATGTTGTTAAGCAGGCATATATCCACAAGGGGTTGTATCGTCATTAGAAGAAGAATATATATATATATATATATATATATATATATATATATATATATATATATATATATATATATATATATATATATATAAATATATGGATGTGGATGTGTGCTTGTAGCCAGTATGTTAATATTATATAGTATATATATATATATATATACTATATAATATTAACATACTGGCTACAAGCACACATGCTCATAGCCCCCTCACATACCTGCCGGGAACATGCCCTTGTTAGGGAGTATAGAAAAATTAACGCCACTCTCTCATGTTGGTATCACCTGCAGAGACAAGTAGGCTTGGTTCAAGAAACAATCCTCTATATGCTGCAAGAAGTCTAATAGCAAGAAACTTCAAGATAACCGACCGTTGGCAAGAAGATTGGGAGAAGAATACACTGCCTGACATCTGGAATATGCCATTTATTACAAGCAAGTCAGCGGGTTTCGACCAATTAAGACGAATCTGGGTCACTCTAAATAGAATCAGAACAAACTGCGGCAGGTGCTCCGACTCACTTTTTAGGTGGGCCAACATACCCTTTCCAATCGCGATCGTGGTGCTGCGGACAAACGGTTAATCTAGTGGAGGGCCTGACCAGATCCTACAATGGCAATCTGTCCGATTTTTTAGTCAACTTTGTTTGTAAAAATTAATTATTATTTACTCTTGGGTAATATATTGTCCTCTTTACTTATGCAAAAAACTTAACTGTGCTGCAGCCATAGGCTAAATAAATAAAATAAATCAGTATTATTGTGCATTATTGCACAAATTGAAAAAGGAACACAGTGAGAAATGGCACCATTTACAGAACAAAAAAATTGTTGTTTTAAAAAAGAAAATGCACCGTCCCATTTTTTGGGCTTCGAATTTCCTTCTTATACGGATTATTCTCCTGATTTGTCTCCTTCGGATTATTACATGTTACCAAATCTGAATAGACAGCTTGTGAAACAGAAATTCAGTTCGAACGTAGAGGTTTCTAATGAAACAAATGCCTATTTTTCAAAGCTTCCAGAATCGTATTATTGGGTAATTTGACTACCGTGATTACCGATATAATTCTAAAAATTTTTCAGGCCATAATATTCAAAAGCTCTTCTTCAATATCATATATACAATTATGCTGAAATCCGTTCTAATCTCGGGATAAGAACGATTTCAGGGGGAACACCATAACAGATTAGAAAACCAGGTATGGTTTTGGAATCTTATAAGTTTCACAGGTAAGAGTACGGAGTTAGTATATTTGCTTAAAAGAAGAAGAATACAAATTGCTTGTATTCAAGAGACTAGGTGGAGAGAACAAGGGGCGAAGCTTTAAAATTGTGGTAGTGGTAAGTAGGGAAAACACTAAGAATGAAGTTAGTATAATTGCTGATAGAGAAATGAAAGATAACGCAGTAAAAGTTGTAAGAACGAGTGATTAAATAATTTCATTAAAATTTTTATTTTAAAATACTTGGAAAAATTGATGGTAAGACATTATGGGACAGAGCTAGAAGTACAGATATACGATGTAAATGTAAGGTGGAGAACATGAAGATCAGGGTAAGAAATAGAAGAGTAGAATGGAGCGATCATATAAGCCGAATGACAACAAGTAGTAAAGACGACAAGAGATGGTTCCGCGTAAGGAAAGACGATCAATAGGAAGACCACGAAAACGATGGGACGAGAACTTATTGGAGATTTATTAAAAAACCGACATGTTGACATAAAAAAATAGAAGAAATTTGTATTTGATAAAGAAGTGTTGAATGGTGTTGTATATGCCTCTCAAGTAGATCTGGGTGAGAATGAAAGGAAAAAATTTTATGATCAATGCGAAAACATTCTTGCAAATATTCTATCAGAGGCGACATTCATAATAGGATGTAATTTTAATTCACACGTGGGTCAATACAAAAAAGGATATGAAGTAATAGATAAAGAAATAGGCTTTGCAAGTAGAAATGATGCTAGAGATAATAAAATCATTAGATATGTTGATTGTTAACACATTCTTTCAAAAGAGGGAAATACAACTTATCACATACAAAACCGGAAAAAATCAGTATCAAACGGACTATTTTATGACAAGAAAATGAAGGTTTGCGTAAATGTAAGGACTGCAAGGTAATAGTTAATTAGGGAGACGAAACGAAACCAAGATCTCAAAGAGGACCAAAAAAAAATCAAGTAGTGGCAGTTAACAGCTGAGGAAGAAGAAGAATTTACGGCAAAAGTTGTAGAGAAATCAGAGATCTGCTATTGAAATACTTGAAGAAGCCTCAGGAAAAAAATTGCTGATGTTGGTCAAAATAAATTTAAAAAAACACAAAGGAGAAGAGGAAACTATATGAACAGTGACAAGAAAATAAGCAAAAGATTTTAATCAGATTAGATGCATCCAACAACGTAAAATAACAAACGAGGCAAATATTATGTTTATCTGAGATTAAGCCACAATTGATTGTAATAATAATTATATTTTTAACTGCTATTTGACGTTTCGATTTCCACTCAGGATCGTTTTTAAAAAAGATTATATTAAAAAATATGTGAAAAATATAACCAAAAAGTTGTTAAGTAAATTATGTTTTTCAAAAATAACGCGTGAATTACTTAATATAGATCTTGTAGGCAATAGCCATGCTTTTAGTTGAAAAATCTGAAGGTGTAAGTTTGTTTAGGTAGATGTATCATTACTTATCAAAAGCAGTGGATTAAAACTTATAAATATCTCTTATTAAGGATCCAACACGTCGGTGATGTCTTGAAGGAAACGTTTTAGAGTCTTTAAATTTGGTACATACGTTCCTCGTGGCCCAATGAACCACCCTACTGAATTGATTACTGAATTCTGTCGGATCCTTCGATACTACTTTGTATTGGTTTATTATTTATTCAAATTCACAGCTTTTCCAATGACTTTCACACTTGTTTGGTTCGATCTCAAGAGATCAATTAAAAAAATATAGCTGCCTCATTATGAAAATTTAACGCACAAATAAATCAGAAGTGAATACATACTCATAAAATATGAATAATAACAATATGTGTACATTAAATTTTAAAGTTAACGTTGATAAAAACGTTGAAAATTTTCTGGTTAAGCTAATCTATATTTTCAACTATTGTATATTTTTCGATAATAAATACTAATGGTTCGGATAATTATGGATTTACATACTTACATACTATGCATTTACACATGTTAACAACGTTGAGATGCTATGTTTTCTCTGTGTTGTTGTACGGGGCGGAGGCATGGACGCTCACAGACACCACTATTAAAAAACTTGAAGCATTTGAGATGTGGCTTTATAGAAGAATGCTGAGAATATCATGGACAGCAAGGATCACGAACAAGGAAGTTCTAGAAAAAATGAAGAAGGAACCAGAGATTGTGTTTACGATCAAACGCATAAAATTGCAATATCTGGGACACGTTATGAGAAATCAGCACCGTTACTCCCTGCTGCAGTCTATATTGCAAGGTAAAGTCAAAGGTAAGCGAGGACCCGGTAGAAGGAGAATATCATGGCTGCGGAATTTAAGAACATGGTTTAAGAAAACCTCAACGGAGCTGTTTCGAGCCGCAGTGAGCAAGGTCATGATTGCCAATATGATTTCCAACATCCGAAACGGATAGGAACCAGAAGAAGAAGAAGAACAACGTTATAGATAAATGCATATTGGGTAACTATTAAAAAAATCAAGTATATTTTTTGGTTTTTAACATAATAATATATTTATGATGACGTAGATTTTGTTGACATCTGTCAGTTTCACTTTCCAAACAAACCTTGTTTAGTGTGGATGATTTGTATTTCCGCTTTTTGCATTTCTTTTTACATTTTAATTTACTCTCAGTTTAGTTTTGTGACAATTTTTATTATGTTGATTTTAAAATATATATTTATAATGTTTTCTATCAAGATGATCAATATATTTCTAAAACAATGTGTATTTTTAATAGTAATAGTAGTCCTCTTATATGAATATATTATATAAGTATATAATATATATATATATATATATATATATATATATATATATATATATATATGTATATATATATATATATATATGTATATATATATATATATATATATATATATATATATATATATATATATATATGTATATATATGCCAATTTTAAATGCATAATTATCCGAATTAATTATTCAATATCCTACTAATAACTTTCCATAATTTAACTTTTATGTTTATATAAATAAAAAAAGATCAATGTAATGTCATTCCTAATCTTTTGCTGTAGATCGGATTATTTTACAAGAGTGATTTGTACAGACTTTTCAATAGGATTTCTACATAAAATACAAACTAATACAAACAAAAAATGTGATAACAACCCTACGTTATTTTTTAAAGACAGTACGAAAATACTCTTGCTGTAATTTGTAAAAATACAATATGTTCTAAAACTAAAAGTTATACATAATTATGACTAGATTTTACAGATCGATGAGTTGAGAAAAATTTTTCCTCAATTATTTTCACTACCACATAATTCCTTCGGTTTTTTATTGGTCAGTCGCATCTAGTCTCTAAATAAGTAGCAGGATCTTTAACTTCCTTTGGTAACAAATAACCTTGTCCATCTAATAAATCGATCTGCGTGAAAGCGGGCAGAGGAGGAGGCCTCGGAAGACTTTTATTGCTACCGATTTTCATTTTTTTCGTTTCGTTTTCGTTAAACAAAGTTGGTTTTCTTTGATTTTCAAAGGCTTCTTCTAACTTTTCGCAAATGCTGGGAAATGTGATTCTATGTCTAGGTTCAGTTTTCCAACAGTTCTTCATAAGTTCGCATATGTAGGAAGGACAATCTTCTGGCGGTATCAACATTATTCCATCTAAAATAAGTTTGACGACTTCTTCGTTGCTGTGGCCATAATACGGCTGTTTTCCGAAACTGAAAATCTCCCACAGAACTACTCCATATGACCATATATCTGATTCCAAGGTAAAACGACCGTAAACTACACTTTCTGGAGACATCCAACGGACTGGTAAAAGTCTAGATCCACCAATCTGAAAAAAAAAGAAAAGTTTTAAATTCAAAGAAAAATGTTTTGAATAGAAACAATGTAGGGCTATGTAGACCTAGAACGTTTAGATGAACTAAAATGAGATATTAAGAATTCTCTAAAATTAATAACCACTATACTAGGGGGATATGAGGCTTGCGTGGGCTTGGAGCGGTAGCACCTTTGCATCGGGTTGACTGAACACTGGTCTTCACCAGCTCACAGGACTAGATAATGCGAATATAGTTATCTCCAGCGGAGCCTCAGCCTCTCTTTAGGTATCTCTGTTAACGCTGAATATTATGGATCTAGACCAGAAAGCCGATAAACATTCCTAGAAATGGTAAACAGTATACAGGAGGCATGACTGAATGAGTTTTACTTTATATTATGATATAAATCTACCAACCCGTCTAACCAGCTTGGTGTTTTAAGGCTACTTATTCTACCAACAAAAACTACCTTTAAATGGCGAATACTAACACGAATTTCGAATGTAATATTAAATCAGTATATCTTCGGTTTATGGTCAATAATTACTGTTAAATTTGGAACTAGATTTTATTATTCCATTAAAATCAACGTTTCGGCAGGTAATCCTTGCTGTGTCAAGATTCTAAAATGTATAAAAATTGAGAATAAGATGTTATTGTAAAACATAACCAACATAATAACTTACCAACCCGTAAAGCGAGACACTACAATAATGAATAAACACAGAGTAAAAACTGGCATCCTATGTCTCATTGCTTACTGTCATTAAGATATAATTATGTTTACATGGGCGTCTTTTTGGTGTTGTTGTCAAAAGTGGCAAAGTGGAGATATATTACAACTATAAGATTGTTATTATTTAAATAAGATTGAAATATATTTAATTTAGGTTCGGTGTATCTTTTTTGTCATTGATTGCGTTAGTGTTTGTTCAATTACAAATTAGTCCATTAATCTCATTTGTAATCTCAATAATAACTCGAGATGTTTATGAAGTTAAAAATAATAGGGATTTGCCCAAATAAGAAGAAACCCTGGACAAATTCGAATGAAATTATAAGTTCGAATTGTTTTTAATTCCCTTTATCCGATTCTTCTCGATCGACGATGATGAAATAAAATGTTGAAGTCGTGGAATAAAATATAGTTTTATTGACAGCTACCTACAGTTGTTATTAAGGTAAAAATTTAGAATAGACTGCCTCCCAAACTAGTCCCGAAGCTATATTTGTAATCTCACTAAAATGCTCCGAATAGAAAATACAATTTGAACCAAGGAAATGATTGCAGGCATTTCCTCAATAATATTAGGCAATAGTTTGCAGGAAGTTGAACAAACTGTAATTAAGCTATTAATCGATATGTTTCACAATTATACGAGGATATATTGATATTAAACTAGCCTTTGATAGATGGCGCTACTTGATACCGAATTGGTTTCGGTGTTGACATTTGCCATTCATGACATGACGTCTGTCAAAATTTTAAGTTTTAAAAACAATTAGTTTGGTTTTTACAGCCGTCAAAAGCAAGCAAATTTTGTGTTTTCGGAGAAATGGAAAAAGTCGAGTATCGTTCGGTAAGTTCCTCCACAAAAAAGGGTAAAACGAATGTACAAATCAAACTTGACCTGGACGAAATTTATGGTGAGGTTGCACCTTCGTTAGCAACAGTAAAATTTTGGAAAACTAAATTTGTTCGTGATCGTACGAGTGTTTTTGATGATGAGCGTCCCGGGAGGCCAAATGAAGTCATCACGTCGGAAATGATCAACAAAGTCCATGACATGATTATGGCAGATCGTCGAATTAAGCTCTGCGAGTTAACAGAGCTCCTAAACATTTCCTACGAACGCGTACACAACATCATTCACCATCATTTGGACATGAAAAAGTTATCCGCGCGATGGGTGCCGCGTTTGCTGACAATCGATCAAATGCAAAAACGTGTGACCACTTCGGAGAGTCTTTTGTTGATGATACTGCGTGAACCGAAGGATTTTTTTCGCCGATTTATCACCGTTGATGAAACCTGGGTGCATTATTACCATTTACACACCGGAAACCAAAGAACAGTCAAAACAGTGGCGCAAACGCGGCGAAGGGCCGCCGAAGAAGGCAAAGAGTGCACATTAGGCCGGCAAAGTGATGGCGACTTTTTTTCGGGATGCGAAGGTCATCATCCACATCGACTACTTGGAAAAAGGAAAAACAATCAATGGTGAGTACAACGCAGCATTATTGGATCGATTCGATGCCGAATTGCATCGAAAACGTTGGAACGCATAAAAGTGCTCTTTCACCAATACAATTCACCGGCTCACCGATCGGCCGTCGCCCTGGCAAAATTACACGAATTGAGCTATGAATTGGTTGAACACCCACCGCATTCCCCAGATCTTGCCGCCAGCGATTTTTTCCTGTTTCCAAACCCAAAAAAGGGCTCGGAGGACGCCGTTTCGTAACAAATGATGAAGTCGTCGCTGAAACTTCGGCCTATTTTAAAGAGCTCGAGCAAAAGTACTATTCGGATGGGATAAAAAAATTGGAGCATCGTCTTACTAAGTATATCGAGCTAAAAGGGAACTATGTTGAGAAATAAATCGATTTAATTCCAAAAAACTTGTTTTTTCTATCAAAGGCTAGTTTTATATCAGGCCACCCTCGTACACGGTGAATCTATACAAATTCAGGAAATTAAGATTAATATAAGATTACAAATGAGATTGATGGACTAATTTGTCATTGAACAAACACTAACGCAATCAATGCCAAAAAGATACAAAGAACCTAAATAAAATATATTTCAATCTGATTTAAATAATAACAATCTTAAGTTTCACGCTACGTCTTATTGTACGTTTTGTTGGATAGGACAAATCCTATACAATAAAACGTGGCATGTAAACAGCAAAACGTACGTTTTGTCGAATCGAAATGAAATCCAAGGTCAGATCGTAGAAATGATGGGAGAAGCATAGTTTTGCGAGAACTGATAGGATAAAACGTTACGTGAAAATACATGTTCAGAAAAGTCGACCGATCTGACTTATTTGACGACTAGTTCCACTGCAGTTCGTTTCATTTTTCCCAAAAAAAGTCAGATTTGCGGCAATGCAACCACGATTTTCTCGGAGAATTTATTGAATTGTACAAAAGTTTTTAAGTAGTTATGTTTTAAACCCAAGTAGATTGCATTACAGGTTTCAGGAATTATTTGGCTTAACGCTGGTTTGGATATTATGATTGTGAACTCCAAGTCCTTGACGCTGCGTCCTGTTGTAAGATATCTGAGAGTTGCTGTGAGTCTTTCATGGGGTGTAATGGCTTTTCTCATGAGGTGTCTTATTTCAATATGTATGGTGTTACCAACTCTAGCAATTGACAATAGGCTGAGGTGTCCATTCGCAAATAATTGCGCCAGTCATCTGGTTCGCCTTTTTTAGTAACGAGACGTGAGAATACTGGCTTCTTTTTAGAAGCCCACTCTCTTGACCATCTTGTCTTTTCTCTCTTCATCCCCTTTTTCCTTAGTCGTAGTATCTTTATAGTTGAAAAAATAAAAGAAAGCAGCCGTGTTTCCTCAATAATAAAAAAAAAACACTAAACAAACTTCACACAACTCACGACTCTGAATTAGAAATGAGGTAGAAAACGGAAGGAAAAACGTAGTGTGTATACACTGGACAAAACGTACATTTTGTCGTACGTTTTATATGACACACAAAACGTACAATAAGACGTAGTGTGAAAACGGGCCTTTAAAGTTGTAACATATCTCCACTTTGCCTCTATCGATAACAACACCAGATATCAGATGAGATGAGATATCAGATGTCAGTTTTTACTCTGTGTTCGATATTATATGTTTTACAATATCATCTTATTCTCAATTATGGTACATTTTATAATCTTGACAAAGGCAAGAATTACCTGCCTCAGTATACCAAGATATACTGATTTTATATTAAATATAGTATGGTTCAAGAAACTCAAAGTATATATATATATATATATATATATATATATATATATATATATATATATATATACTCGTATATACTATGTAGTTTCCCAAAAATAATTGTGGGAGGCTTATCGGTCGCAATTTGAAGAAGAAAACAAAAGGATCTTGCTACATTCTTTACTGAAGACGTTTAGTATATCCATATATATCATCAGTTCATCTAGAATTAGTTACATGAGCCTGCATCCATAAAGAAAGTTGCAAAGAATGACTTACAAAGATATGCAGTTTTAAAATAATAGAAACCATGAAAATCAAAGTTCAGTTTTTTTTAAGACAAAACAGAACAATATCAATTTTTTATATAAAATATAACAAGAATAGAAGAACCGGGTGGTCCAATAAGCCGATGTCTCGGCTATATATCAGAAACTATTCATGTTATAACTTTAGGAGAAAAAATTCCTTAGTAAAAGTGGCCAAGAGAAATCGCTGGTAATAACTTTCAAGTTTCTGGGTTAACCGCTAGGAGGCGTAACCTGTGAAGAAAACTTTGAAAACCTGTTTTTTTGGAAATATGCCCAATTATACCAAGTGTTAAATAAGTAAACTAGAAAGAGGCCTAAGTTCTGCACAAAGTTGTTCAAGTACTTTTTTTTATTTTTTTTTTCAAATAAAGGGCGGGGGAGAGTGGGAAAGTATTTTTGGATAAATACCTATAACTTTGGTTTGGATTAACCGATTTTAACGAAATTAGTGTCATTATAAAGAATGTGGATGAATTAATTTACATCTACTATAAAATAATTGCATTTAGTTTTAATTGTCATAGGTAGAGGGTACTTTCGAAAAGAAAAAATTAAAATTTGTTTTTCTTCAAAATGTTTAATGGAAACACCTATTTATTGTAAATTATAATAGAACTGGATTAAATTCGTAACAAAATGGCGCAAACCGCATGTTAATAGCTTTTGTCGAACTCGAGATATGAATAAAAACGCATAAACATAAGTAAGTATAGTATTGACTCAACCTTTATTATAATTTAAAATTAAATATGTGAAAGATCATACAAATATCCCGATCATTAAAACTTAATATCCAATTAAATGTTCAAATGGTTTTCCATCGTTGTCCACACAAAGATGTAATCTTTCGCGCGTAGACATAACAGCTGCTTCAATCTCAGCTGTTGTGGTAGTAGTACTCTATCCACTAACATGATCTTTATTTTTGATATGTTTAACTGCAGACCAAATATTTGACTTTCGTTTTTAACCAGTCGTATGAGATCAATTAACTCTTCTTGACTATTTGCAAAACGTAAATTGTTTATTTTTCGGACATTTATTGAGATGCCCTTTTCCCATTCTTCAAGGGTTTTCTCATAATCTGCTTCACCTATATATTAAATAGTTGTGGAGACATCATGTGTATATCCTTGTTTGACACCTTGTTCTGGATATAATTCGTTTGAGAGTGTTTTAATCAATTAAACTGGTCCAGTAGTATGTCCGTATAGTTCAGTCATAAGCTAAATTAAGTATTGTGGTACGCCTACTTCTTTTCGTATATTCCAAAAGTGTTACCATTTGACCCTGTCGAACGCTTTGCGATAATCTATAAAATACAAATGTATAGTGGGATATTGACTTCCCCTAGATTTTTCTATTATTTGTCTTATGTTCAGAAGATGGTCTCGATTACCTCTACCTTTGATAAATCTAGTTTGTTCTTGGGGCATTTCTTTTTGTAGAAAAGTTTTCAGTTTCTCATTGATTATGTGTAGCATTATTTAGCTGGCATGTAAGATAAGAGAGATGGTTCTATAGTTGTCGCGTTTATTAAAGTTGCTTTTTTTATATATTGTCGTTATTGTAGATTTTGTCTAGTCGTCAGGCCATTGCTTCGACTGCCATATTTTGTTACAGAGCAAGTGAAGTAATTTTATCCCGATTTCTTCTGTGGCTTTGAGCATTTCTGCTGTTATCATATATGGACCTGGTGCTTTGTTATACTTGAGTTTACTGATCGCCAATATTATTTCAAGAAAATAAATCATAGTAATTAATCTAAGGTTTCCTACACCCATCAAATAAAGGATTATGTATGTAAAATTTATATATGTATATATTTATTATTTAATTATTTATTTATTAAAAAAATATTTATTTATTTATTTGAAAGAATTTAATTAGTACGTAGCAATAAAACACTGAAAACTTTTGCTTTCTAATTTCCACAAAATTTATTACAATATCTTTCAACCTATTCAGTTAAAGACTATACAGTGTAAACAAATACCAAAAATACATCACTTGAGAAAGGTACTCTGCCGAAACAGCTGTAGTGATAAGATATTATAATAAATTTTGTGGAAGTTAGAAAACAACAGTTTTCAATTTTTTATTGTTATATAAAATGAATTTTCATCAGTAACGGTCGAATCCATCACTTAAGTACTAAGTATGTAGTATGTATTTTCAAAATTATTAAGTAAAAATATAAAATCTGTAAGTTGAATCAAAATTTCAATTCAGTTATGTAAAATTAAAGAACTCAAGTTACTAATGTCAGTTCTCTTATTAAGTGCAGTTTTATGTTTAAGTATGTTTGGATGAGTTAATATCACTACGGTGTGAAGTTAATCTACCCTAAAGGAAACGCCTGGTTTTTCTTATGTTCTAAGTGTTACATTCTGCACAAGGAATGTGATAAACAACATTGATCTGTTCAAGAGGAGGATTTTTAACAAATTTACGACAGGTGGTATTTCCACTGAAACTATTAAAATACGATTCGGGCCTCGGCCGTACTGTATCAAATTTTATTCATAAACGATTAGGGTCTCCGGCGTCTCTAATAGTGTCGTTTTTTAATTTTGGTTTTTTTTTATATAAACAAATATTCTTAAAATTCTAATATGTGAAATAAATGTCGTCAATTCTGTTTTAAATACAAGGTTTTATCAAGTAATGAATATAATAAAAAATAAGACTAATTTTTAAAAGAAAAAATCTGTATTTTATTTCTAAAAGAAATATCTGGAGAAAATTAACACATATGCATTAAAAATTAATTTGTATGGTTTTCGTTGAAACAAGGTAAACAGTATCCTGGATGACCTGTACAATCAGCGCAATAGCTGATTACTTTTCTAACTTTTTTATCAGCTTCTCTATAAGTTGAAAGTGATTTCCGTAACATTGTGTAGCATCCTACACACTTTTGATTTACGTCCTTTAGCCTTCGGTTTTACAAGTGTATGGATTTTTGATTTTGGTATTTTATTTATTTTATCTCCAGTATCCGTAGTAACTAATGACCGAGCTAATTGCCTTCTAAACTTTTTTCTGTGGCTAACTGAAAAACAACCCATGCATTTACAACACACGTTCCAAAAAGCAAGTCGAAACAAAACTTTCGATACGATTTTAGTGATTTCCTCAAAACCGTAAAATAGGCGGACATTTAATCACTTATATCCACACCTTTTTTAGCTTTATTGTAATCAGTAATACATTTTGGTTTTTTTATTTCATTCCCTTTTCTATCTTTTTTACCAGTTTCTACAAGGATCGCCTCATGTGTGACATCAGATGTTATCATCAAAACTCGTCTCTTATCTATCCACTTTATTATTCTTAAATTCTCACTTTCTTCTCCATACACCTCAGACTTCTTTATCTTTCTTTCAAAAGATTTTGGAATCCCTTTTCTATTAGATTGAAGTGTTCCGCAGTATTTAATATTTCTTCGACTCAATTCCTTTACTAAAGGAATGCTGGAATAAAAATTATCAGCGTATAAGGTTCTGCCCTCCTTCTAGTCTAAACTTAAAATTAATTTTAGTACAATGTCTTATGAATGAGTGTTACTGCTAATATTAACCGTATCGTAGTTTTTACCTGCATGAACTGTCATATTATGCGTGTACCCATCTACTGTACATAATTTATATAGTTTGATTCCATATTTATGTGTTTTATTCGGAATGTATTGTTTGAATAACAATCTGCCTCTCCAAGGAATCATGCTTTCATCTATTATAATCGCTTGGTCAGGTGTCAAGACAGACATAAAGTTTTCCAGCAGTATATCGAGCAATGGTTTTACTTTGCAGAGCCTATTTTCACTAGCAACGGTGTTATCGGAAAAATGTAGATATTTGAGCAATGTTAAAAATCTATCAAGAGGCATGATGGCACTTACAAATGCATTATGAAACATTTCGTCGCTAGTCCAATAAGCACTAAGTGTC
Organism: Diabrotica undecimpunctata; assembly: GCF_040954645.1. Lineage (NCBI taxonomy): Eukaryota > Metazoa > Arthropoda > Insecta > Coleoptera > Chrysomelidae > Diabrotica > Diabrotica undecimpunctata. The sequence continues at coordinate 55,487,677 of NC_092805.1, read as the reverse complement.
GGCAAAGGAACTAAGCCCATTGTTAAAATTATTGAAAAAACTGATGAAATTCAATTTTTATCGGTATTATTCCCTTCAACTCTCTTCTTATTTTTCTTGGAAATATCTAATTTTTGGATTGCATACATATTAGTTTCTTTAATAATCAGTTCCAAAACATCGTCGGTTAAAAAAAGTCTGTAAGCTTCTAGCGGTTCTTTGATATTTTCCACATATTTAACTTTTGTGTACAATTTGTTACAAACGGGTCGAGTTTCAGAAAAATAGCCCCGTTTCTTTCTATTATAGAATCGTCACTAGAAAATAGCTCATCGTCATTTTCACTTGATACTTCGATATCAGTTCTTTCACCCATAGCAGTATTCTCAGAGCGGTCATATTCAATTTCTTCTTCCAACACATCTTCCCTGATATAATTGTCTTGGTTTATGGTTTCCTCATGAGTAACGCTTGTAACCATTTCAAAATAATTATCATTTTGCTCTTGTAATGGATTATTATCAGATTCTTCCGAAAAACCAGAACATGCAGGTGACTCGTCATAATCTACTAGTTTCTGTACAATGACTTTTGGTTGAAAAGATTGGTATTCTTTTTCAGATTTAAGAGCTAGTTTTAATATTTTGGTCGCTCTTCTGTTCATTTTTGAAACACTGGAACAAATATTACATTTGTATAAAATGCACAGTGCAATGAAATAAACAAATAAAAGTTTATTTTACAATCTAAAGCATCTTTCCACACATATATCTATATTTTATATAGATTCTACCTTATGTCTTACAAATAGAATCATATAGTATACAATTATGAAACAATGGAAAAGTATCTGTGTCTAAAATGGTTTAGATTGCAAAATAAACCAAAACGTTATAGTAATTTTATTGTGTGTTTGTTAAAATATTAGTGTATATTTGTCTAAAAACTATAAATAAATGTATAGGCGCTAATAGCTTACGTTCAAAGATCAATATAATACTGCAATTTTGACAAAAACTTGATCAAAATTATTATTATATTACGGCTAGGGTCGCCCGGGTCCCGAATTTCATTTCGGTAACTATGAGATTTCTACACAAAGAGCTCTTTGGACTATCGACATAATGTTGAGTAATAGTGGAAATACGCATTTTGAATATTGGGAAAGTCGAGAAAATTTCTACAAAAATTTTAGATCATTACATGTACTGGACCTCGGGGTCCCGGACTGCCGTGAAGGTGTTAAACATTGATTTATTCAAAAATTGTTTACCTCATTCTCTATGTAGAATGTAACACTTGTTACATAGTGCAGACCGGACATTTACTTAAAGGTATATAAACCATACTTTTTCTCATACCTCATAATATGCTTAAGGTATTCTAGCTTTAAACTTTTTATTGCAAACAGTAGGTCCGGTTTATTGAATATACTTGAGGTAATCAGTATAAGATGATGAATTAGAAAACTTACCTTATAATAATCACAGGTATACACGTCTCTGCTCATTCCGAAATCTGCAATTTTCACCACTGGTCCTTCTGCCACCAAGCAATTCCTGCAGGCCAAATCTCTGTGGACGAAACGCTGTGATGCCAAGTATTTCATTCCTAGTCCTATCTGAAGAGCTACGGCAAGAAGATCGGTTTTTGTTAGTTGTGGAAGATCTTTTTCCAGTTCAGAACATTTTTGGGATCGGAGAAGTTTGGCTAGGTCGCCGTGTGGCATGAACTCGAAGACCATCATCGGATTAATGCTGTCATCTAAAACACAAAACGCTTTAAAAATAGGTTTATTTATGATAAATAAAAATATTTATGATTAAAAATATATGTTAGAGAAAACACTAATGGATACTTTCAATGACTAACTTTATTACTAATGAGATTTTTGCCGAAACCTTCTAGGTAGATATTTATTAGGGCAATAACATGATACAATTTGAAATATAAAATTTATTGAATTACCATTTTAACTAGTAATAAAATTTACTTCAAAATTACTATTTAAATGGGAATAAGCCACAATTAGCCACGTTTTAATTTCCACTTCGGAAATCGTTCTCAAACTACAAACATTAGTGAAATGTTTAATATAAACAATAAACGTACTTTAACCTTTAATTGTGGCTTATTCCCATTTAAATAGTAATTACTTTAACATGGCACAAGAAAATAGCTTCAGAACAATATTAAAATTTACTTCATGTAAGAAATCATTAATACGCCTAAATATTAGTTAGATCGATCTCATTATTATTCTCCTAATAGTACGTATGAAGTGTGAGTTATGCTAAGTTCATGGATGTTCATGTTGGTTTATACTTTGGACAGTGTAGACCACTTGAGTTTATCGCATTCACTAGTTCTTGTTTTCGTCTTCTTAGTGGCCTTCCTCGTTTCCTTCGACTTAAGGGATCCAGTAAATTTTCTTTGGCCATCTGCTATTATCCATTCTTTGGAAGTGACCATACCAATTTAATATTTTGCTATCTATGGCGACTACAGTGGTTCCTTTTTCTCCTATAATTTTACGTATTCTTTAATTTCTGACAAGTTGTAATCTCAAGATTTCCAGAGACAATAATTTATTTTTTTCCTCTTTGTTTAGCTACCATGTTTCCGTGCCATAAGGGGTAATGTTTTCTACAATTGCCTTGTATAAAATAATTTTAGGTTTGTTCAAAATTTTTTCACTCCACAGTAATGAGTTAAGTTGGCCTATTGCCCTTTTACCTTGCTCAATTTTATTTATGATATCTTAATTGCTTTTTCCGTTGGCTGTAAGAGTGACGCCGAAGTATTTAAACGGACAAAAATTCTTAATTTTGCTTATTCCTTCATTCTGTCGATCATCTTCACCCACTACCACGTACTCAGCTTTTTTGTATATTTTCGAGTATTCCCCGTGTAATTTTCTAAATATATAATATTCCTGTCATCTCTATATCACCCGCTATCAGGACCTGATCATCTACAAAGAGTAAAGTGTACAAGGTTTTATCTCCTACGGGAATTTCCATTTCACTGCATATCTTTATTCCAATTTTGTTAACACCTCTCCAGAATAGATTTTAAATAAAGTAGGTGCTAATAAGCAACCTGTCTTAAGTCTTTATAAATAAAGACTTCTTAATACTTGGATATACTTATCACTAGAGTTCGGATTTAAAAGCATATAATCAAGAAGCATATCATACAAGCAAGAAACGCAAAAAGGCTTAAAAAGCATAACGATTTTATGAAAAAAAGCATTTTATTATAAAAAAAGCATGAAAATAAGCATATAAATTTTGTCAAACCATTTTTTTACAAAAATGATCCTAAAACATTTCATAAAATAATATCTAAGCTTAGCTTAAGAACTAGTAAGTACCTATTATAAATTTAAACATAAAATTAAATAAACCAAAATAAATAAACAAATAAAACAAAAATGCTTTAACCTATTTTTATCTTTAATCTTAATTATGCGAACTGCAAATTCAAAGCCTCTTACTGTGGCTGAACGACGCTAGGAACCTTTTACTCCGACATGCATCTACAGTTCACCCTTGAAAACACCATCTTTTTCGCACATGACGTAGAGAAAAGACATTAAAATAAAAGTAAAATATTGCATTTTATATCAATATGAATTCCATCATTGTTCTACACGTGTTTCCAGTAATTTAACTCCTCATCAGTAACAGTTATGGAAAGTTCACACACACATACACACACATACATACACACACACACATATATATATATATATATATATATATATATATATATATATATATATATATATATATATATATATATATATATAAGTTATAGATAGTTGTAGGACATTGCCCAAGCCGCGTCTACTGTTTCAATTGTTTCAACTGTTTCAACATATCTCCAGGTAGCTAGAATTACATTTTTGTCATTCTGTGTTGTTATGCATGTAATAATTTTAAATGCGAAGAACAAATAATAACCAATGAAAATTCTTCTGAATGCCAATATATCAAAGTTGAAATTTCAAAAAATCATATAGAAATCATCCCAGAAGTAAAAGAATTTTTAGCTATATTTCCTTCGCCACAAAAATTAACTATAAATTGTCCACAAGGAACAGAGATTAAAACATTAACCGGAATATATCTTATAGAAGATTCGAATTGCAAAATAACATTTAAAAATCAAGAATTGGTCTTTTTAGAAAAAACATATGGACAACCACTTATAATAAACAAACCAAAAATTCAATTTAATCCCACAAAAATTGTACCAATGAAAATTAACCTTAAGTCACTGGAACTTAAAGAAGTGCATACCAATGGACCATTTCCTATTTCAACGATATATACAAAATTACACATTCCAAGCGTATGGACTATTCTACTGTATATTGGTATTATCCTATCTTTATTATATTTTATTTACAAAAGAAAACAACAGAGAAAAACAACAAGAAAACAAAATTCAACTTCCTGAAGGAGCTTCATTTTAAGGAGAAAGGAGTTATAGTGAATAACCAGCAGTGTATGCAAATAGTTGTAGGACATTGCCCAAGCCGCGTCCACTGTTTCAACATATCTCCGGTTAGCTAGAATTACATTTTTATCATTCTGTGTTGTTATGCATGTAAATATTAATTTTATAATTTAGTTTAGAATCTGTTCTCTTCAATGAAACTTGTCTTACTAAAAATTGTTTTAAATAAATCTTTTTAAAAATCGATATACAGAGTGTTCCAAGTTTAGTGGCGCAGTCAGTAGGATAGATAAAACGGGCTTTAATGAATATAAATCCCGGTTCGTATTAACGATTTAATAATCTATCGAACTAATAAATAACTGGAACCGCGAATAAAGACTCTTAGTTGAGTGAATTGAGTAGCCTGACTTGAAGAATAGTGTAAAGGAAAATTCAAGTGAATATTGAAGTTCCTGTGAGGGTCCTGTTCCTGCCGTGTCAACGTGGACTCAGAGCATAGATGGGCTGCAAACTATTCTTACTGTAAGTACCTTTATTTATATCGTATAGAGAGCAACAATTTTTCATTAATTCAGATAGTTCAAATAATTCTGACTCAGATTCTGACTCAAACAACAATATAATATCATTTAAAACTCAACCAAATACTTCTAATATTTTTCCTAAAATTATTTTATCAAAATCCAAATTAACTATGGCTTTACCTCAATTAAAAAAGGAATATCTGGACGTGATCCCAGAATTCCATGGAGATGTTGCGTTACTTCCACGCTTCATAGATATTTGCGAAAAATTAGTCAATAAATTCTTTAATATAACCGACCCAACCGATTTTCAAAATGAATATTTAACTTCTAGCATTTTAGCAAAAATTAAAGGTGATGCCGCCATAAATATTTCTTTATGTACTATAAGAACTTGGGAAAATTTAAAAGATGCTCTATTAAACACTTATGCAGATAAGAGAGACGTATATACACTAAGTATAGAAATCACAACCTTAAACAAGGCAATGAATCGCCATTTGAATTTTTCCAAAAAATACAGCATCTCTTAAATCTCCAAATATCTTTGTTGCAAACTCGTTCTAATATTAACGAACAAGAGATACTTGGTAGTTATTTTAGAAACTTAGCTTTAAAAGTATTGTTACGTGGTCTTAAGGAACCCTTGGGTACTTTTATGCGTACCAAAAACCCTATTGATATGAACACAGCTTTAAACGTTCTAACAAATGATTTTCAAATTTATATGGAACAAAGTAATTCTACAAAAAATCAAAACCCCTCATCATCAAATAATTTTTGGCATAAAAACAAATATAACTCATCTAATTATGTTCCACCAAATAAATTTAACTTCCAGCATAATTACCAAAGAAATTATAATTATTCTCAATCCACAAAAAGTCACTATCAAAACATACAAACCCGAACTTTTAATAATAATCAAAACCAATCTGGCAGTAGCAGAGATAATAACGTTTTTAGACCAAATCAAAACCGGAATCTTCCAAACCCAACTCCGATGACTATTTCAACAACTAATACTTCCAGACCGAACCAAAATTATCAAAACCGATATAAACCTCGTAATCAAACCTATTTTTCAAACCAACCACAAAATATAATTCCAGAAGAACTACATAATATAGACGAAATAAATATTTCTGAAGATAATGACCATTTTTTTAGAGCAACTTGCCTCGGACCAAATAGAATAGAATTATTAAATTTAATAAATAAAGAAAGTGAACTACCGTATATAATTTTTCCTAAAAATAATCTGAAAGTTTTAATTGATACCGGTAGTACTAAATCTTTTGTTGTTCCAAATGTAGCGGAAAAATATTTCAAAAATTCCATTTTTCGGAAACCTTTTCAAGTTTCAACAGCACTAGGCATGACCCAACAAAATTTTTGTACTGTAATTCCTACTTCTAAAATATTTGAAACCAAAAATCCTATGAAATTAAATTATTGTATATTTAAATTTCATAACTACTTTGATTGTTTATTAGGATTAGACAATCTTAAGAAACTTAATGCCAAAATAGACCTTATAAATAATGTCTTAATTACAAAGAATAGTCAAATTAAAATTTTTTATCATAATATTAACAAGGAAAGCATGAATTGCATAGTAGTGCCTCCTAGAACCGAACAAATAATTTCGGTAGACATATAAAATGTCAATAATGGTGATGTAATAATTCCATATACCAAAATTGGGAATTTAGAAATCCCACAATGTTTAACAAAAGTTCAAAATAATAAAGCCATTTGCAGTATTTTGAACTCTTCTGAGAATGCCTGTAAAATTACTTTCACTTCACCTATCGAAGCTGAAAGATTCTCAGAAAACTATAGCACAGTTTACCCTAATTTAAATAATATATATGCAGACAAATTTAAATTCGATATTTCCAAAGTTCGTACCGAACACATGAATATCGAAGAACGGGAAAAAATATTAAAACTAATCAAAGAATTTTCAGATATATTTCATGTAACAGGCAATATGCTATCCTTTACTAGCAAAGTAAAACATAATATTAAAACAGTTAAAGATATACCTATTTACTCGAAGTCCTATAGATATCCTGAAATCTATAGAAAAGAGGTACAGAACCAGATTCAAAGTATGCTGGAGCAAAATATTATTCGTCCCTCAGACTCACCATGGTCATCCCCAATTTGGGTAGTTCCAAAAAAGTTGGACAACTCCCAAGTACCTAAATATAGGATCGTAGTTGACTATAGAAAATTAAATGAAATTACTTGACAAACTAGGTCGTTGTCAGTATTTCACAACTTTGGATCTTGCTTCGGGATTTCATTAAATAGAAATGGCCGAAGAAGATATACCTAAAACAGCTTTTAACACCGAAAACGGTCACTACGAATTCCTTAGAATGCCCTTTGGATTGTGTAACGCCCCGGCGACCTTCCAAAGAGTAATGGAAAATATACTTCGAGGAATACAAAATGAAAAGTGTCTTGTGTACTTGGACGATATTATAGTGTTTAGTACTAGTCTCCAAGAACACCTTACAAATCTAAAAGAAGTTTTTAAGAGATTAAGAGAGTCAAATTTTAAAATTCAGATTGATAAATCCGAATTTTTAAGAAAAGAGGTTGTATACCTGGGACACATCGTTACACCAGATGGAGTAAAACCCAATCCCGATAAAATTAAAGCTATAGTAAACTTTCCTATTCCAAAAAATACTAAACAACTAAAAGGTTTCTTAGGATTATTGGGATACTATAGAAAGTTTATAAAAGATTTTTCAAAATTAACTAAGCCTTTAACTTCTCGTCTCAAAAAAGATGCAATCATAAATGTAAACGATTCAGATTATTCTCAGTGCTTTGAAATGTGTAAAAATCTTCTTATTAATGACCCAATACTGCAGTATCCTGATTTTTCTAAACCATTTAACTTAACCACAGATGCAAGCAACTTTGCTTTAGAAGCTGTATTGAGCCAAGGAAAAATTGGATCTGATTTACCTATATCGTTTGCTAGTCGAACTCTAAATAAAAGCGAAACCAACTACTCAACAATTGAGAAGGAACTTCTTGCAATTGTTTCGGCAGTAAAATACTTTCGCCCTTATCTTTTTGGTCGTAAGTTTACAATTGTAACTGACCACAAGCCATTACAATGGCTATTTTCTTTAAAGGACCCTAACTCAAAGTTAATTAGATGGCGCCTTAAATTGGAAGAATATTATTACAATATCATACACAAAAAGGGTGCATTAAACACTAATAGTGATTTTCTATCCAGGATAGAATTAAACGTAAATGAAACAAATGATGCACAACTAAATACCGAAGAAGAAATTGATTACATAATAAATTTTGACGAAGAACTTCTTAATACTCCAAAAAATGATATAGAAAACGAATCACTCATAGTTGAATGCCACGAAAGAAATGAAGACCCAGATGACGAGAATATCACAATACACACCAATCAGTAAAATCCAACTATCGGCATCCCTATCGCAAAATATGCCGTAAATGTAGGAAAAAACCAAATAATAATTTCCGAAGTAAACTTCGAACCAGCAACACCCAGTATTATTAAATTATTTAATAATAAGTTAAGAATTCTAGTGCAATTTTCGAAAAACAATTTCGAAGAAGATGTCATAAAATTCGTCAAAGAATATATTGTTCCAAGAACAAAATATCATTTATATTTTGAAAATCCTATATACGAAAAGTTTAGCGTAGTTCTCCAAAAATTCTTTAAAAATTCCCAAATATCCTTCATTAACTGTTTAAAAAAACTTATTGATGTTTCCCTCGATGAAATAAAAGAAATAATTAAAAACTACCATGAAGGAAAACAAAACCATAGATGATTGGATGAGACCGAGTCACGTATAAAAAATATATATTATTGGCCCAATCAAAGGGCTTCGATTCAAACCTAGATAAATGAGTGCGAAATCTGTCAACTAACTAAATACGACAGAAAACCAATCAAACCATTTTATAATGTTACACCCACAGCAATCAAACCCTTCCAAATATTACATCTCGATACAATTAAATTAGAAAATACTAAATTTCTAACGTTAATCGATTCATTTTCCAAATATGGTAAACTCTACAAATTAAACTCCGCCCAAGGAATAGAAGTTGTAAACGCCCTAATAAAGTACTTCTCTCATCATAATACACCCGACCAAATAATCTCGGACAATGATACCGAACTTAAAAATTCTCTTGTCCAAGAACTTCTTTCTATTCATAAAATCAAGATCCATTTTATATCTTCACAACACCCAGAATCTAATGAAATTGCCGAAAGGTTTCATAGCACAATTATCGAACATAGATTATTTAATCACCGCGACGAGTTAAAGGATGAACCAATAGAACAAAAAGTCAATTACGCCCTATTGGCTTATAATAGTAGTATACATTCAGTGACTAAATTAAAACCTTACGAAATAATAAATGGACATTTAGAGAATACTTCTATATTTGACTTAGATCTTGAAAAGCAACTTAATAATAATTATATAATAAACCATAAAGAAAAAATGAAGTTACTTTACTTAGAAATAAATAAAAGTATACAAGAAAATAAAAAAAAAATAATTGGAAAAGCGCACTTAAATCGTGAAGAATTACCTGAAATAATTCCCCCCGGAGATATTTGTACGTAACAAACAAATTAAAGGAAAAACAAAAAATAAATATCAAAAGGAAGAAATAAAAAATATCAATCGCGAAAGAAAAACAGCCAAAATCATTACTCGACATAAAAATAAAACTGAAGACATACACCTATCTAATATTAAACGTCCTAAACGAAAACCTTATAATTTTATTGCAGGTGCATCGCAGTCGGACATGCAGCGATCAACGTAAAGGATATTAGCAACAATATGGGCATTCTACCCATTAATCTTGGACCTGCCAAATTACAAAAAGCAAGTCATACTTTTATCCATTTTTATGATCTTAATCCATTATTAGACGAATACAATAATCTAAATATTCAGTACAGCCATCTTAAAACTAATATTTCGAAAGATATCTTTTTAGATCAGAAACCGAAAATTTTATTAATTTAATTCTATATGTTAAGAATAGTATAAATGATAAGTTAGATAATTTTAATATTCATTCTACTAGTATAAGAAACAAAAGAGGGTTGATAAATGGTCTTGGATCGATAGCTAAAGCTATTACTGGTAACTTAGATTCACAGGACGGGGAACGTATAAATTCAATGTTATAACATTTAAAGAAAAACCAAATTAATTTACAAAACCAACTTCAAATGCAATACTCCGTAAGCCACGAAATAACTAAAAGTTTTAATCAAACTGTGGTCGACATTCAAAATAACGAATTAAATCTTAAGTCTAAAATACTAGAAATCAAAGATATTATTAACTTTCAAGGAAACCTTGAAAATGTCGTCTATTTAAAAGATTTGTGTAATGAAATGCTAATTAATTTTAATTCAATACTAAACGTTTTAGAAAACATCGAAAACTCCCTCACATTCTGTAAACTTAAAACCTTACACCCAAGTATTATAAAATCCCGAGACTTACTATTAGAAATAAGAAAAATCTCTTCCCATTACCAATCCCAACTTCCTTTTGAAGTCAAATATGAAAATATATTAAATTTTGAATCCCTATTAGAAGTTAACTGTAAAATAGACAAAAATAAAATAACTTATTTTCTTTCTATACCTATTGATTTTGAATTAGAATTTGAACTTTTTTATTTACTACCTACTCCAACAGAACATGAATCAGAATTTTTAACAATAATACCAAACACAAAATTTTTGCTGAAATCTAAAAATATAATAAAACCTCTAAACGACATATGTACTAAAGGTAAAATATTTCAATGCCCTGGTCACCTTCAAAACAATAATAATTTTAAATGTGAAGAACAAATAATAACCAATGGAAATTCTTCTGAATGCCAATATATCAAAGTTGAAATTTCAAAAAATCATATCAAAAAATTAACTATAAATTGTCCACAAGGAACAGAGATTAAAACATTAACCGGAATATATCTTATAGAAAATTCGAATTGCAAAATAACATTTAGAAATCAAGAATTGGTCTTTTTAGAAAAAACATATGGACAACCACTTGTAATAAACAAACCAAAAATTCAAATCTTCAAACATTAATCCCACAAAAATTGTACCAATGAAAATTAACCTTAAGTCACTGGAACTTAAAAAAGTGCATACCAATGGACCATTTCCTATTCCGACGATATATACAAAATTCCATATTCTAAGCGTATGGACTATTATACTGTATTTTGGTATTATCCTATCTTTATTATATTTTATTTACAAAAGAAAACAACAGAGAAAAGCAACAGGAACATTAAAACAACAAGAAAACAAAATTCAACTTCCTGAAGGAGCTTCATTTTAAGGGGAAAGGAGTTATAGTGAATAACCAGCAGTGTATGCAAATAGTTGTAGGACATTGCCCAAGCCGCGTCTACTGTTTCAACATATCTCCGGTTAGTTAGAATTACATTTTTATCATTCTGTACAAGTCAAGTTATACAGTGACATATTGCTATGACTTGTACTTTTGAGATTTGTTGCTGTCGTTGTTATCGTGCTTTGTAACCTCACTTTTTATGCCGTGTTTTGATTTTACTTTTAAAAAACGTGTGAATTGATTTATTTGAAAAACTTTTTTTGCTTGTAATCAAGTGGTGATTGAAGATGTCTTCCTCTAGTGTTAACAACAGAACCCAGCAAATTTTAGATTTGTTAAAGAAAAACGATACAGGAGTTCAAACTAATCGTAAGTATACAGTTATTAAATTATAAGTTAGTTATGCAAATTGGACTTGTTATTAATATAACATACTATTAGTCTATGATGTAATAACTACATTACCTAAGTGACTCTCTTTAACATATTTTTTGTCCAATTTTAGTTAAAAGTGATACAAAACTAATAGTGTTTGAAGTTACTGACTCTATTGAGAATGATCCCAAACTTAAAATCAATGAAAAATCTCAACATAATATTGAAGTATACCACGTAATGGAGGAACCTATCGACAATACTAAAACGATGATCATAGATTGTACAACTGGGGAGTTAGGTAGGTACATTTTTAGGCAAATTTTAATAGTAAACGTCAATATTTATGTCTTGCCTTTTATTTTATTACAAATGACATTTTTGGCGAAGAAGCAAGTGTTGGACCTAGTAATGTTGATTCAGAATCTCAGATTGCCCCATTTAATGATATCATAATAGAAATTGAAAACGAACAAGAGTTTGATCAAGGTAAATTTTATTTGTAACGTTTTCTATGTAGTTTAAAGGTTGTCAAAAAAATTAAGACGTTTATTTATTTATTTTTTCAGGTGATAACTGCGATCAAGATCCCAATTTTATACCGGATATCAGCGATACTGACAGTGAGGATTGTCTTACTAAGGTATTTCATCAAAGTCGTGATTCAACAAAAAGAGTGCGATCTAGTTCAACAAAAACATATTCTGAAAATGTTTTAACGTTAAACGTTGAAAGAAAATATTCAAAAAAAAGAAGACTGGAAAAATATACTAAACGGAATGCAGGTCTCAGTTATGAGACGATAGAAGGTAAAGTAAAACCTGGAAGAAAAATGGTTGTCCTGCAAAACTGCCGTTCTAAGTGCAAGGATAGTATCACTCCTGAAATCCAATCCAATATTTTTAAAGAGTATTGGAGCTTAGGCAGTCGAGATAAGCGCTCAAATTATATTTCAAGTTTAGTTGAATCTAGCGAGCCCAAAGTCATGAGAAAACGGACCGACGATCCAGAAAAAGAAAAATTTCGACAGTATACACATGCATTTCACTTTAAATTTAATGGTAACAGAAAAAAGGTTTGTAGAGGTTGCTTTATGAAGACCTTAGGTGAAACAAACATGTTTGTTACAATTGCAATTGAGGCTGGTTTAAGATCTACCTCAGGAATTGCGAAGCCCGACCAAAGAGGTAAGGACCCACCAGCTAACAAACTTTCTGTTGAGACGATTCAAGCTATTCGTAGCCATATTAAATCTTTCCCAGCATACGAATCCCATTACACCTGAAAGCAAAATACAAAAAAATACTTACCAGCCTTTCTGAACTTGACAAAAATGTATTCGTTATACAAAGAGCATATAGACAAACCTGCCTGTAAAACTGTATATGAACGAGAATTCAATAAACTAAACATTTCCTTTAAAAGTCCTAAAGTAGATACCTGTCACAAATGTGATACATTAGTAGTAAAAGAAAGGGTTGCCACAAACGAGGATGAACGGCAGTGTATAAGGAAAGAAAAGAACAGTCACTTAGAGGAAGCTGACTTTGCCTATACAATGAAAAGGGCTGACAAGACCGAAGCCAGAAAAGATAAAAACAAGAACAACACTAGATGTTATACTTTCGATCTACAGCAATGCCTTCATCATTAACAATTTAAGAAACGACAAACACTAAATAAAAACATGAAATATCATCATAATAGGTAAATACCTGACCAAACTAGTACTATTGTGTAAAAGCTGTACTTAGGTAATACGTTTTTGAATAGAAACAATGTTTTAAAAAGTGATTTAATTTAAACTTAAACGGTAATAAGTAAAGACTTCTTACTTCACCTGGCAATATTTTATCAGTAAATATAATGGAATTAAAATGACTATTTCACTAGACTATTTTTAACTGATAAAACGTCATAGCAACGCCACGTTTCATACTGACAACACTCCTTCCTGCCCGTGATGTCTCAGCGACAAAATTATGACAAATCCGTCACGAAGATGTCTGGTAATTCTATTGTTGTCAGTTTGACAATCGTCATCGAGGCGTAATCAATTTTGGACAGATATAATGAATCCAGACGAAAAATCAAAATTTGGATGCCAGTTAGGTGAAGAAATTAAAAAATTGATTTCGGAAAATGTCTCATTGAACACGGAGAGGTCCAGAAGCTCTATTTGGACCCAATTTTCGGAGTTCCTACGGGTGAGAAATTTTACGCTTGAACGATATACTACCATAACGGAACTAGCAAAAATTCTGGAGGATGATGCCTTTAACATGAAAAAAGGCAATGGCAAAGACTATAAAGAGTCGTCTGTAAAGTCAATGTGGAGTACTACAGCAAAAATGGTACAAGAAAAATATTTTACGGAGTAAGCCATAAAAATCGAGCCTTTCACAGATATATTTTTCAAATGTGCAAGATTGGTCAGAGATACCAAGCGGAGGCAGCTTCAAAGTGTTCAAGAAAAAAGAAAACTCGGTGCAAAAGCATTATCTACCGAAAAACTATTAAAAAGCATCCAAAGTTGCGACGAGAAAACCCTCGATGAAGCACAAAAAAGTTTTTTCACCTTTGCTCATTTGAACTCGCTTGGAGAGGCAATGAGGCCGTAAACTGCAAGATTCACTTTTTCCAGAAGGAATTTGATGTAATGGGAGAATTTTCTGGCCGAATTGAATACAACAGCATTTTTTCCAAAACAAATCAAGGCGATTCAAAAAGTTTGACAAGCAGCAAATGGCTGGTAAGAAATTCATCAAACGAAAATTTATGCCAGTTAGATTATTTTTGAAATAAATGGAAAAAGGGGAAGCAAAAATTTTATCATACAGACTCTTTCTTACCGTTTACCTCAACTGGAAGGATAGATCTTGATTCAAAAACTGTCCACTTGGAGTCAACACTGTATCTAACTGGACAAAAATGTTAGCTAAAAAAATTGGAATAGACACAAAAAAACATAAAATAACAAACCATTCTCATCGATCTTCAGCTGTGTCAGCTTTGTTCAAGCAAGGTGTTTCTAAACATGAGTTAATTAAATTAACGGGTCACTCAAATGCAAGCTCTCTAAAATCATATCTGCAGCTGGATTCCAGTCACCACCAGAAGTTGATCGAAAATCTCAGAACAACAAATGAAGCTGGACCTTCGAGTTTACCAATGCTACAGGTCAATAATACACAAAATCATGCTTTGGTAGAAAATAATGGGCAAACTACTATAGCTTATAATAATTGTATATTTAATACTGTTAACGAATAAATAAAGATTATGTTTCGTTGATATGGTGCATTAATTGTCTCGTGAAATAGTCTTGTGGAATATCCTTCGCGAGAAAATTATTTATCGGCAAAATTTTCTTCTGGTTTTAGTTGTTTGCTGCCTTTTGGCAATTTTCGCTCATGAAATTTTGACAAAATCACTTGACTGACGTCTCGTGATTAAACTGTCAAAATTTAATTCGCGAAAATTGCCAGGCAACCAACTTTCATACCAGTGTGATACCAGCCGAAAATATTGCAGGCAAAATTTTCTCTCTTATATTATATACGAAAAAACACTGTATAAAACAAACACAAACACTTACAACATGAGTTAATCTATTAAATTTTGAACATCACAATACATTAAACATATTAAAATTAAATTCTTATTATATTAGCAATGTTTTAATTTTATTTAATTTAAGGAAACATGATTGATAATTTATTTTGATGTTTGATTTATGTCAGAAAGAGACTCGTTTCTGTTTATTATATTTTTCGATATATATATTTCGTTGTTGATAACCAGTTTTTGATTGTTATATGGCTGAGTACTACACATAATAAATAATAATGATGTATTTAACTTGTAATCTGATTATTTCAACAACAAATGTAGCGCCAAATTTAAATATTTAAATTTTTTGATATTGGTTGTAATTTTAATCTGAGAATAGGTATCATTATTTTATGTACGTTGTTAAATCAAAATTTGTTTACCCTTTGTTAATGTTATTAGTGTGTGATAATTTGATTATTCTGTTTTTTGAAGGTAATATCAAATTTACTTTCATATGAGGTGGGTGTTGTGAATAATAGTTAATAAATCTGTTACTAAATATAGATTTTCTGTAAAGTTTGTTATATATATACAGGGTGGTCCTTAAGTAATTATACAAACAGAAACAAACAGAACAGATTCTGCACTTTAAAATATTACAATTTAAGCCAACTTGCTTTAATAAAATATTGATATTAAGAAAGATACAGTGTGTTAAAGTGGAAATTTAAAATTTTGTTTTTCACTATAACTTTTACGTTTGTAAATATTTTTGGACAAAAATTTACAGTTAGATTCCTTTGAGTCGGATAAAGTATAATTTTATACTTACTTTAATGTAACTAATAGAGGGCGCCACATATACCACATGTGTGGCATAAATTTGCGCTTAACTATTTTGCTCTTTAAGTTAGCTTTATTTCTGTTAAAAAATATTAAAGATACGTTATTTTTACAAAGAAAAGGTATACTTGTTAGTAACCTGAAAATTCAACCGTTTTCGAGATAAATGCATTTTATAAGTCAGCTGCACAATAATTCTTAGTTTGATATTTGTGCGGTAAAGAACTGAATACCTGTAGATAAGCATAATTCATAGTTTATTCTTATTAAAACAACTCAAAGATGATAATGTAATATCACAAAATGCTTTGTTATATGTGCTAAATGTCTTATTGAAGAAAATATATTTCATCTTCTTCTTTAGGTGCCGTGTCCGTATTCAGACGTTGGCCGTCATTATGTTTACAATTTCCCTTTGCTATCGCTATTTAAGTTTCTATAATGGCGTTGTATTACTTTTTCCCTATTGTAAAATGCTAAAATCCCAAAATATGTGGTTTATGCAAGATGGTACACAACCACATTCTAGAGAGAAGGCAGTTAGAACATACTTAAATATAACTTTTCTGAACGTTGGATTGGTCGTGGTAGTCATATTCCTTGGCAATGTGGTGAGATATTGTTATAATTATTTAATTTATAAAAAATCCGAAAAAAAATACTTATTGTTCATTAGGTAAATTGTTTACCCATTTTTATTAGGACAAATAGAAACTAGAGCACAGATATTGAATAACACATATGTGTCCTGTTTCATAATACTTTTGCTACAAATGTAACCTGAAAGACTCAGCATTTTTACAAAAACATCATCGTTGTCCTAATAACCGATATTGTTATAAATATAGTAAACACACAGGCAATTTAGTTCAGCATAATATTAGTTAGTTAGTAAATCATAATAGTCCATTTATTCGAGATGTAATTATAGTAACTCGTAAGCTGTAACGTAATCATATAAATAAGTAATGTCATCGATATATTCATCCATTATACATTATAACCACTACGTAGCCCCGATTTTAATCCGCTTGATTTTGGTGTATGGGGCGCATTAAAACAACATGTTACAATTAAAACAACAGCAGTTACTTTAGAAACAAGGATGCTATTTAATATGAGACGATCTTTTATGGAATA
Organism: Diabrotica undecimpunctata; assembly: GCF_040954645.1. Lineage (NCBI taxonomy): Eukaryota > Metazoa > Arthropoda > Insecta > Coleoptera > Chrysomelidae > Diabrotica > Diabrotica undecimpunctata. The sequence continues at coordinate 55,470,351 of NC_092805.1, read as the reverse complement.
TATTGACAAATGAATTAAAGAAAATGGTGAACATATCGAACACTTACTTTCACAAAAAGTTGTGTAATTTAGTTTAACTATTTCTTAATTTGGTTTGTAAACAAAATGTTTTGATTATGACTTTAATTTAACATAAAACGTAAAATGTTTGATGTAAAATCCTATTATTCTGTTATTTTGTCAAATCCTATTATTAATTATCCTGCTGATATATTTATTTTATTTAATATTTTGTTAAAAACTAAACTATTAACTTTAGTTAAAGGTATTTTATACCAAAATTCAGGAGTATTAATGTTTTTGTCTATTTTTTCTTCGTTGCCTGGAGTAATTGCCATAGATCAGAATGATGCAGCTGATTTTTAAAATGCGATTATCTCGAAAACTGTCGAGTTTTGAAGTTATTAACAAGTATACCTTTTTTGTCAAAATAATGTATCTTTAATATTTTTTATCCCAAATACAGGTAACTTAAAGAGAAAAAAAGTTAAGTGCAAATTTATACCACGTATGTGGCATAAGTGGCGCCCTCTATTAGTTACATCAAAGTATGCATCAAATTATAATTTCTTATATTTAAAAGTACTCAGTTGTAAATTTTTATACATAAATGTTTACAAACATAAAAGTTATAGCGAGAAATAAAATTTTAATTTTGTACTTTAACACCCTGTATCTTTCTTAATATCAACATTTTATTAAAGCAATTTGGCTTAAATCGTAATATTTTAAAGTGTAGAATCTACTGTTTCTTTTTATACAATTACTTAAGGACCACCCTGTAATTATATATATATATATATATATATATATATATATATATATATATATATATATTATATAATGTTTATTATATTGTTTTAATTTTATTTAATTTGAGGAAACACGATTGATAATTTATTTTGATGTTTGATTAATGTCAGAAAGAGACTCGTTTCTATATATTATATTTTTCGTTGTTAATAACCAGTTTTCAATTGTTATATGGCTGAGTACTACACATAATAAATAATAATGATGTATTTAACTTGTAATCTGATTATTTCAACAACAAATGTAGCGCCAAATTTAAAAAATTTTTTGATATTGGTTGCAATTTTAATCTGAGAACAGGTAGCAAAGACTTTAGTTATTTTGGATGTTAATGTTGGTATGTAAGGTAGTGATGTGAAAGTAAAATGAGATTGCACAATTTGGCGATTTCGTTCACTTGTTTGATTCATGCCACTCATTCTTTAATGTACGTTGTTAAATGAAAATTTGTTAACCCTTCGTTAATGTTATTAGTGTGTTATAATTTGATTATTCTGTTTTTTAAAGCTAATATCAAATTTACTTTCATATGAGGTGGATGTTGTGAATAATAGTTAATAAATCTGTTACTAAATATAGGTTTTCTGTAAAGTTTGTTTAGCAGTAAATGGTTGACTTCAATTAGTATCGACTATAAACATCCTGGGTTAACCGATAATAGTATAAAAGCCCCGTTTTCAGGTAACAATGGTTAACCTGAGGTTTTAACAATGGGCCAAGTCAGATAAATTTAATAATATTTACGACTGGACTAATTAAAGTCAACCATTTTCTGCTAAATAAACTTTACCATTAAGTGCTTAATATATTTTGTGCATTTCGTTTGATCTTATGTAAAGGTATGGGATGCTATTTTCCATCTCTTTTTCACATGTAAATTGTAATTGTTCATTATAACTATTAAAATTTTGTGAATTTTCATTTATTTTGTCTGCAGCTAAAACAAGTATTAAGTCATCCACAAAGCATTTGATAAATGGTATATAAAAAGGCAACTACTAAATCGTCTAGTACATAATTACATAATATACACGATATGCTAGAGCCCATAGGTGTAGGGATTAGTTTGTTTATATATTGTGAATTTAAAAAGGTTGGTTTCGTAATACCACAGTGAGAAACTTCTGAAAAAAAACTCGCCTTTAGTAGTGTTTTGAGTGATAAGAGTAAGTAAGGTTATTTACAATTCGAAACACTCATAGTGGTGGAACTTTGTCCGTTAGTTTTGCGACGTAGTTAAAAGTAATTCTGGTAACTGAGAACTGATAGGAACTGGATTTTTGAGCGGTTGAAGCGGGTCTAGTCTAGAAACAGATATCATGCAGACGGACAGTGATGATAATGCATCAGAAGGCAAGAAGAGAAAAGATGGAGGATCAACTTCACCTTTCCTGCAGAGCAAAAAATCTGCCAGAACCCCAAGCAAAAGAAAATCAAAGGCAGAGATTCAAAGGATGAGGACGACGTTATGAGTATGTTAAAAAAGATGATGGGGAAGCTGAAAGAAATCATGAGTCTTCTTCTTCAAGTGCCATCTCCGCGGCGGAGGTCGGCAATCATCATAGCTATTCGAACTTTTGAGACGGCTGCTCTGAAAAGTTCATTTGATGTACATCAAATGAACAAATCAGGGGTGAAAATAAGTAATATGAAGAAGAGATGATAGCGCTGAAAAAAGGGAATATAAAGATAAAGCAAGAATTGAAGGAAACAAAAACCAAATTAACCCAGGTTGAAAACAAACCAGAAAGAATTAAAAAACAGATGAAAAGAAATAAGATAGTAATTACGGGTCCACCAATAGTCGCAACAGATGAAACACTCTTAAAAAATAACGTAAAAGATTTTATACAAAATCACCTAAAAGAGGATATCGAAATAGAATCTGCAATAAAGCTAAAAAACAATATATGTCTGGTACAAATGAAGGATTATGGCAAAAAATTAGAATAATGAAAGAAAAAAGCAAACTAAGATTTCTTACTGGAGAAAAGATCTTCATCAACGATGAAGGTAAGGGTAAAAACGTAAAGGCAGTGTACAAAAAACTAACTGTAGATGGCATAAAATGAGAATGGACCAGAAATGGTACTTTAAAACGAAAAAATCCTAGAAATATGGAACCAAAAAACGACATATAGTAATGGAAAAAGAAAAAGACGGCCCATTATGCCAACCCTAGCGATGAACAGGAAGATGAGTTTGAACATAAATAGCAAAACAAAAAATTAAAGTACGTACCTAAATATTGCGACATGGAATGTACGAGGAGTATACGAGAAGGGAGCATTAATTAACCTAATCGAAGAACTTAAAAAATATAAGATACACATCATAGCAATACAGGAAATACATTTGACTGAAAACAACATTAAAAAGATTAGCCCATACACGTTTTATACAAGTGGAGGCGATAATAGGAATTTTGGAGTGAGTTTTCTGGAACATGAAGACGTGGAGCAGGTAAAACGATTCGTCGCAAAATCTGACAGAATTTGTGCAATTAGAATTAGAATTAAAGGAAAAGAGAACACGATATCGCTGATAAATATACATGCTCCAACAGAAGAAAAAGCAGAAGAAGTGAAAGATAAATTTTATGAAGAATCAGAGTCATTTTCTGAAGAAATGCCCACACAAGATATTGATTACATTTGTAATTGAAAACAGAATAAAAATAATGAGTACGCATTTCAGGAGAAAAAAAAAATATATAAAGGAACGTGGAAAATTCCGGTATTCAATAAAACTAATCAAATAGACATCTTAATACAAGAGAAATTCGCCAATTTAATAACAAATGTGAAAACGTGCAGAGGGGCTTACGTAGACTCAGATCATTTTTTGGTTAGAATTGATATAAGAGAAACAATAATTAAAAAGCATAAATGGAAAAAGAAAGTGCAATGTAAATTTAACTTTGAAAAACTGCGAAAATTTGTATAGTACTACTGTGAGTAACATACAACAAAAGTTCTTGAAAATGACAAACACTATAAAGAAAGCAACGTCATAGAACATACCAAGAACAGAAAGATGTAGGAAAAATCACTGGTTTCATGACGAATGTAGAACAGAGTTAAAAAAGATCAGATTTGGGATTAAAAAGTTTACGATCGCAAAAACAAGACGACCTAGAAAGATATGCCAAACAACGAAAAAGAGTAAAATAAATCATAAGGGAGCGAAAACGAAAGTATATGGATAATAAAGTAAAGCGTATTGAAGAAAATTACAAGAAAAATATAAATAAAATGTTTTTTTACATAGAGGTAAAATACATTAAAATTGAGTATCAGGGAAGAACGATGAATGTAACAGATAAGTAAGAAAACCTGATAGTGGACGAAGACCAAATATGTGAAAGGTAGAAAGAATATTTCGAAGAGATGCTAAATGATGGAGTCACTACAGAAGAAAATTCTCACAAGAGAAGAAATAGAAGAAATAATAAAAGATATGACAAATAAAAAAAGCCCCGGTGAGAGGGGCATTGTGGCAAAGAACTTAAAATATGTAGGAGAGGCCTTAATAAACCAACTTAGTGAGCTAATACTAGAAGTGTGGGATGCCGAAGAAATACCTCAAGAATGGAATACGTCGATTATAATTCCTATACACAAAAAGGGAGATAGAACTAAATGCGCAAACCATAGAGGAATATTCTTATTAGAGGTAATATATGAAGTGCTCGCCATACTAATTAAAAAACGATAAAAAATATATGTAGAGGAGAGTCTAGGAGAATATCAGGGAGGATTTCGGAAAGAAAGATCAACAACCGATCAAATTTTTATGCTAAAACAAATTTTGATCAATTGCTATGAATACAATATTTCAGCACAAATACTTTTCATTGATTACAAAGCTGCGTACGACACAGTAGACAAAAACTAATTAATAGAAACTCTAAAAGAATTCCAAGCGCAAAAAAAAATAGTAATATTGGTAAAAATGACAATTAGACAAACCATTTGTGCTGTAAAATGCAACGGTACAGAAAAAAGATGTTCGTCAAGGAGACCTGTTGACTACATTGCTACTCAATATAGTTCTAGAAAAAATTGTAAACTATTTTATACAAAGAGCACCAATGCTTAGCATACGCTATGATGTGGTTCTCATTGCAAGAAATAAAAAATAAGGGGCAAATATGACAAAAAGACTAATTCCGGAAAGCTCTAAAATGGGACTGAAAGTTAATATTAATAAATCGAAGTACATGGAAATCTCAAGCAAAAAGGAATAAACACCAGGGGATCCTTTAAATTGGAGATGGAGGATGGATTATTTGTAGAATTCGAGAAGATGGACTTAGGTACTCTTATTGATCAGACATGTAAGAAAGAAACTGAAATCAACCTGAGACTGACCAAGAGCAACAGATGTACTGGAGCCATGAGCAAAATAATTAAGGCCAAAGATATATCTCGTAATACAAAAATAAGAGTATACAAAACTATAATTAGACCCACAATACTATACGCTGCCGAGACATGGACTATGAACAAAACCATACAGATTGATTGATTGATTGGAAGTATGGGAAAGAAAGATACTTCGCAGAATGTTTGGTCGAAAAGTAGTAAAGGGAGAATGGAGAAGACGCTATGCTAACCCTACAATAACAAAAGTGGTGAAAAAACGTCGACTAGAATGGTTCGGACATTTAGAAAGAATGCGAGGTAATAAACTATAGTGTATTTTTATGTATGAGAGAGTAATAAAACAATAAATTATGTATGCAAATCCCTAAACTGTTGATACGGGTGACTCAATGAAAAACAGATATTTGTCAACAAGTTTACAGAAGTATATAGGAAAACAATTTTAAATTGAGTATGACCACCAGGTATAAAGGCTGGAGCAGAATAGAATACAATAGTTGTGACGATTACTAATCCCTAAATAAGGTTGCCAGTGTCGAAGTGATGGAGGTTAACAGGTACTAATGAATTTGCAAGAAATGTAAGATGTTTATTTTATTGGTTATATATAACCAATAAAAGTTTAATAAGTACCTACCTATTTGCAAAATAAAGTTTAATTCTTTAGATAAAATAAAACGTTTTATTTTATCTGAAATGAGTGCATTCCACGAAGTAAGGGTTTCAACAATCAAACATTTAATTCTTTAATTCCAGGAATCTACGACAGTAATTAACTAGATAATTACCTTCTAAACTTATTCCACAGAAAATGTGATAGTGGGTTTTTCCATTTTGTATATAGGAAGGTCCAAGTGGCGTATTCAAAATTCTTAACAGTTCACTAAAAGTAGGTACTTCAGTTGTAAGGTGCAGTTTATTGTGTATACTAGTGTTATGGAAAATTTGGAAGTGCCGTGTAAACGCCGAAAAATTGGTCCTCTAACAGTTAATGAAAAAACATTAATATTTAATTTTTTTAAATCATTTACAGACAAACGTTTATGTGAAAGTGTTGATGAGACCGTTGAGTTAGTTCGCAGTACACTTGGTGTTGGGAAATCTACGATTTACAGAGTTATTAAAGAAGAGAAATGTGGTAGTTTTCAAGTGCCACGTAATACTTCAGGGAAACCAAAATTTCAAATAGAATATCATTTTAAAGAAGGACTTCGACGGAAAGTGCATGAATTCTTCTTTAGACAAAAATTTCCAACATTGGATAAAGTTCTTGTCTCAGTTCGAGATGATAAGGATTACCCAGAAATGAGTCGAAGTACGTTATGGAAACTTTTAAAAGAAATAGGCTTCCGCTGGAAAAAGAATCCCAGAAAGTCTATTTTATTAGAAAGAAGCGATATTGTCATATGGAGAAGACATTTTCTAAGAACCATAAAGGAAATGAGAAACCAAAAAAGAAAAATATTTTATCTTGATGAAACATGGATCAACGAGGGTCATACACCAAATAAATTTTGGCAGGATGAAACTGTTACATGTCAAAGGCACGCTTTTGTAAATAACTTATCTACTGGTTTAAACCCACCATCAGGAAAGGGACGCAGGCTGATAATAGTACACATTGGCAGTTCAGACGGTTTTGTTGAAGGTGGTTTATTAACTTTTGAATCAACTCGTACCGGTGACTACCATGAAGACATGAACGCTGATGTCTTTCAAGAATGGTTCGAACAAATGATAGGTCTTCTTCCTAAGAACTGTGTAATAGTAATGGATAATGCAAGTTATCACTCCAGACTTATAGAAGGACTGCCCACAACCAAGTGGTTAAAAAAAGACTTGCAGAATTGGCTGAGTTCAAAAAATATTACGTACCATCCCGGATCTATAAGAAAGGAACTTTATTCGTTGTATGCCCTTCATAAAGAAAAATTTTAAAAATACGAAATTGATGAAATTGCCAAAAATCGTGGAATGACAGTACTTAGATCCCCACCATATCATTGTGAATTAAACCCGATTGAACTGGTATGGGCACAGATAAAGAGTGAAGTTTCAAGAAAAAATACCACTTTTAAAATTCATGATGTTAAACAGTTGTTTTTGGAGGCCGTAAATAATGTAAAACCTGAAAACTGGGAAAAGGCAGTAAATCACACTATTAAAGAAGAGGAAAAAATGTGGAAGCTGGACAATATTACTGATAAAATGATCGAGCCAGTTATTATAAATCTTGGTTCTGAAAGTTCATCTTCTGAATCTGATTTGGATTTGTAACAAGTAGCTGTAAGTTTTATATTAATATTTTTATTCATCTATTTAACATACCTTAGACGGTTTTAAAAACTCTTTTTCTCTTTTGTAATTTTTAAAAATTAAAAAAAATGTGAATTTTTTAAAACCCATTTTAATGTAGGCCAGTCAGTTCTAATATAGTGTGTGATAAAAGAGGTCACTTTTGTTTACATACACATAACACTTTATAACACTGAAATAATTCATTTATTTTTTACAATTATTCAAAGTAATTTTTCAATTAATCTTGAGCACGCCCATGGAGTGGTCGAAGCTACCAGTTAAATTTATGCTAATTACTCTCTCGTTCATAAAAATAAACTATAGTCAAGAATATTGCTTGGAGAATAACTAAGGGCAATAAAAGAGAGGAAGACCAAGAAAGAAATGGAGAGATGTAGTGACGAAAGATGTCACAGATATGGGAATCAGAATTGGAAGCTGATAGCTAAGAACAGAAAACGATGGAAATTATCCATCCAGCAATGGGCCCAAGCATGTTAACGCTGTACATACATATATATATATATATATATATATATATATATATATTAATATTTACTAATATAATATTAAAAAATACGTTACCTTTTGGAACCACTCCAAGTAAAGAAAGAATATTGGGATGTCTAAATGCGCTCATTATTTCCACCTCCCTCAAAAAGTCTTCTTCGGCTTCTTTGTTGGCAGAATCTTTGAGAACTTTTATGGCCACAATTTTAATTTGATCATCTTCGCAAAGTAGTTCTCCTAAAAAGTACAATACAAAAAATGTTAAGAACAGCCAGTTTAAAATGGATTTTTAAAAGATTTTAAATAAACCACACTCACTAAAATTGTTTAGTTGTTATTGTTCAAAATATAATCCTCATCGCTTTCGTCACCGTAAATTGTTATTATAATGGGACATCACTATCACGAATCCACTAATCATTAATTAGAGGATAATTATATAGGATATAGATAAATCGTATTAGGATATACAGCTCCGCCCAACGATGTAAAACACAGACTAAGGATAGAACCTCGAATAATTTTTGGGTCCAAAGTAGCTGACAACAATGGCCGATTCTTGTTTCCAGAATGTCAGTGGTGTACGAAAAAAAATCTTTTGGTACATATAAATAGATGTAGAATAATTATTTATTTTCGTTGTTATTTACATTTGAATACAAGATATTATGACGTGTAATTTTTTTTATTGTTATAACATAAAACCATATAAACTTATATATTTTACAGACACCTGTTGAGCATCGGACGCCACTAATGTGACTAAATGCAAAATATTAAAAATTTAACGAATTTATTGATTTACCAAAAATAATTCATTAAATTTTTAACTTATCACATAATGTTACCTGTTTAATATTAAAATATCGGGGATAACTATATTCACATTAATCATCTCCCAAATTCACGTCGGACATTGTAGCTAATAATGTGACGTCAGATTCGTCGTTGATCAGCCACATGTAAAAATATCAACATGTTCCATCCTTAGTATATTACATCGTTGGCTCCGCCTTACTTCTGCTGTTAAAATTGAAAGTACATTTCGCCAAGTTTGCTAAACCACTTTGTAAACTGCCAGTGGTATGGTGGAAGAAGTAAAACTTGATGACCATAACTTTCAATAATCTGTTCCACCACAAAGATTTTTGGTTTTGCATGTTGTTTTGCCAAACATACCTTCCTAATAATTTAAATTTTAATACATGTGAAAAATGAAATCTGGATTCATTTAATAAGTTAATTAATTAATTCATTCGACCGTTACTTGATGGAAATTTATTTTATATAACAATAAAACACTGAAAATTTTGTTTTCAAAACTTCGACAACATTTATTATAAAATCTTATCACTACAGCTGTTTCGGCAGAGTGCCTTTCTCAAGTGATCTATTTTGGTATTTGTTTACACTTTATAGTCTTTAACGAAATATGTTGAGGAGGCGAGAACTGTTTGTCTCAAGTTGGTCATTCAAAATTATGTCTGTGTTTTTTAATTTGTTAATATTCATAGATTCTAATAAAGATAGCTACAGGCCTTTATTTTGGATGTGAAGAATTTGAAACTTGCCATTAAAAGAATGATTATGATCTAGAAGGTAAAGTGCGTATATAAAATCTGTTTTTCTATTATGAAAGCCCTTTTATGTTCTGCTATACGTTTGTTAAAAGTTCTACCAGTTTGGCCGATGTAAGTTTTTGGGCAGTCGTCACATTTAAGTTTGTATACATCACCGTGTAAGTGCTATTTGTTAATATTCATAGATTCTAATAAAGATAGCTACGGGCCTTTATTTTGGATGTGAAGAATTTGAAATTTGCCATTAAAAGAATGATTATGATCTAGAAGGTAAAGTGCGTATATAAAATCTGTTTTTCTATTATGAAAGCCCTTTTATGTTCTGCTATACGTTTGTTAAAAGTTCTACCAGTTTGGCCGATGTAAGTTTTTGGGCAGTCGTCACATTTAAGTTTGTATACATCACCGTGTAAGTGCTTTTTATTTTGGCTTTTGTTGTTTTTAATATATTTGTCTAAGTTGTTGTTTGTTCTAAAAGCTGATGTTATTCCTTTCTTTTTTATGTATTTTGCTATTTTTGTTGATATTTAGCCTGTATGTGTATGTGTAGCCGTAGGATTGCTTGTTCGGATTCATTCATATTGGCTGAAATTTTGCAGAGAGGTAGGTTTGGTCATTCTGGTCAAAAGTTCTCATCGCTCCGACTCAGAAATTGTTTCTGAGTTACAGAGGTTCAAAGTATCAATTTTATTTGAATAATAAATATTTGTATATTATACAGGATGTTTTTAACATGATTTAACTTTAGGATGTGATTCTGCATGAAAAAATATTAACAGTTTGTTAGATAAACAAATGTCCGCCAATGCTTCGTTTTCCGGGAGACAGGGTGTTAATTTTTTTCTTGCAAACTAATGATTTCACTATTATCCTGAAACCGGTTGAGTATTGCAAATAAAAGTTGGTGGGTTTAAGGAAGTAGTTATTGTGCATTTTTACCATAAAGCTAAGAATTTTATATTTATCATTGGTGCACATACGGGTACTGGTCTTCGTTATCTAAAAAAAAACGGTCCGAAACCACGTAGGCTTCGGCACACTGGCCCCCTACGAAACCTCGTTGGATATGGCAGATGGGATCCGGACGACCGAGAGGAAGACGAGCCCGTTGGAGAAGTTGGCGCACCAACCGAGGATGAACCTGTAGGAGCTTGAGATGCCGTCATCACCACCGACCCTCCCCCTGTAAGTAGTGCAGTGTTGTGAATTTTGAACATTTTATGAACATTTTTACTTGTAATTTTATACATTTATTTTCTTGTGTATTTTCACATGTATTTCTAATCTATTTTTATTGTAATTTTAATCAATAAATATTTTTCCCAGCCGCAGAGTCTCCAGAGGAGGGGCGATGTCCTCGAGCGCGACTAGTACGCACTCCGAGGCTCATCGCCCCGCGTCGGATTTTCCTGTTGGCTCTTGACCTGGAAATCCCTATTTATCGCTCGAACAGTACATATAAATATTGGCGATTTTCAAGTCAGCCAGGTCAGTCCCTCACGGGCTCAGTGCCTCAGTGCTCTTGAGGCGCTGCTACCTGCATTTTTCCATACTCTGTGGCTGAGAGTTATTATTCAACTACAATCTGATGTTTTATTTCGACTTATATTTTCGTCATGTAAGAAATATCTTGTGTTTCTCAAGACAAGCCATCAGAAGACTACAACCTGATGATGATTTCGACTTATTGTACCTTTGTCATGTAAGAAATATCTTGTCTTTGTCAAGACAAGCCATCAGAAGATAAATATTCACAAGTCCATATCCAGCAAATGGACTTGGGTAGAGGAGCTCTCGACGTTTACTCCGGATGCCCTCTACAGAGCATCCGGGGATATCAGAAGGTGTTTAGACCCTTTATTTACCTCCCCGAGGTGACATTATTAGTTTAAATTTAGGTTACATTATTCTATGTTATATGTTAAGATGTTAAAGTTACCAGTGGAATTGATAACATGGCAACGTAAGATTCTACATGAGGTTGCTGGTCCTGAGACAAAGTGTCTACGAGGACTTGTTGATAGCAACTCGTAGTTGCTATCAGATTGTAGATTCCGAAAACGTTTTGTGATATAGCCCGATTGAGTTTTTTAATTATACAGGGTGTCCCAGAAAATAGTGCGTTCCTTAACGATATGTGCAGATTGCAGCATTTAAAACAAAAAAGTCTTATAACGTTTTTTTATGAAGTTAACCGTTTTCAAAAAAAAATTATTAATTTTAATCCATTTGATTATTGTTCGCAGAAAAGGAAATACAGCCGGCAACGTTGCGTTCCTTGTTATTCTTCGTTAATTACTGTAAATCAGCTATCATGAATCATCGATCGTTAGGCATAATATGTGTTGATACTGATAACAGTGATAGCGAAAAAGCATGTATTTGTTTTTATTAAATATTTAATAATTAAAGTTTGAAAACTGTTTTTACTTACATGCAAAATTATTATTACAATAAATGTTCGAACTGGCCACCATTTGCACAGATACACGCGTTTATTCGACGAATCCAATTATTCGTAATATTATAAATATGTAAATTATATCTGATTATTTCAGCAGCACCAAAAATTCGTTGTCGCAATTGAGCTTCTGTTTTAATTTCATCCTGGTTGTCGTATACTAATGATTTTAGATGTCCCCAAAAATAAAAGTCCATAACATTGCATTCTGGTGTTCTGGGTGGCCACAGAACGTGTCCATTTCTACCGATCCAACGACGAGGAAAAGTGGTGTCGAGGAAATCTTTAATATGTTTCGTAAAATGTGCTGGAGAAATGTGCATGTCATAAAGAAACCACATTTCAGAGCGTATTTGTCACGGAACGTCTTCAAGAAGTATCGGTAGAACATGCTGCAAAAAATTTAAATAGGATTCTCCATTCAATCTTCTGGGCAGTTCGTACGGTCCAATCAGACGATTACCAATGATCCCAGCCCATAAATTTATACTAAATTGTTTTTGAAAATTTGTCCTACGTACAGCATACGGGTTTTCATCACTCCACACGTGACAATTGTGAAAATTAAACACACCATTTCTCGTAAAACAAGCTTCATCTGCACACAACACTTTGCACGGAAATTCGGGTTCTCTGGCGATTTTGTTTTGAAACCATCTACAAAATCTTAATCTTCGAGGTAAATCGCCTTGGTGTAAATCGTGCACTCGTTGGTAATGGTAAGGATGTAACAGTTGTTCCGTAAATGTCTTGTGAACAATGTTTTTTGAAATGCCAACCATTCTAGCCACAGATCGAGTACTTACTCTTGGATTATTACTGACTATATCCAAAATCACTTCTTCTGCATTTAGTCTACGGTTACTTCGTGTTCTACCGCTAGTTTTTTTAGGTATCACACAATCCGTCTCTAATAACCTTTGGGACACGTTCACAAAACTTCGGGCATTAGGATGTCGTCGTTCGGGATAGCGTTCAACATAAAGTCTAACAGCCCTATTACTGTCACAGTGGGCTTCATCGTACGTAATTAACATATCGTGATACTCGCGAATCGAAAACATGACAATACTATTTATTCTTGAGCTACGGGTAATTACAACTGTTTACAAATAATGTACCTTTTCTGTATGAAAATAAATTAAACTATCGCATTCTGCCCATACCTGTTGGAGCCCAACGTTGCCGGATGTATTTGCTTTTCTGTGGACACTAATCAAATGGATTAAATTTAATATATATATATATATATATATATATATATATATATATATATATATATATTTTTTTTTTTTTGAAAACGGTTGAGTTTATAAAAAAATGTTATAAGACTTTTTTGTTTTAAATGCTACACTCAGCCCATACCTTTAAGGAACGCACTATTTTCCGGGACACCCTGTATACCTTTTATAAAGGATTTTAAATAAATTTTTTTAAACATGAATATGGTATCGGAATAACATTCCTTAATGTTTCCTTGTCAACAAAATGTACTATATCTTGGTTAGAATATCCATGTGGATATCTCGGTAGGATATATAGGGCTAATAATTGATAGAATATCTACAAGAATATCTACAGAAACATTGGTACAAGTTCCGTTCGTTATTAGGTCTTTAATTTTGCCTGATATTGAATTTTATCCGTTATAACAGTTGCATTTCAATTATCTGCTGGTAGAATAATAATTATGGAGTCATCAATTTTTAATTCCTCTTTGCTTATGTTCTATTTAATTTTATTAGACTTTTCCAATTCAATTTTAAAAAGTACTCTATATTTCTCCTATTCGTGGGTTGGTAAATATTGAGATATTGTCCCATTTGAGCTAATTATGTCTAATTTTGGAATAGATAGATAAGTAACAGCATAGTTTAGACCTTTTGACAGAAATAAACTCTTGCATCTAATTGTCTATTTGATAGATTGACAATTATTGCTAATATGAATTTTGTGTCCTGGTATTGCCCATAACGTAGCATTCAAATTTTTTTTAACTGTTTGTCCTTTGTCTAGTGTTAGTTTTTGTGTAGATGTGTTTAATGTTTATGACACTCGATGGTGTGCTGAATCACACAATACCACTCTTAGTAAATCAATAATATATCGTGGATACATCATATTTAAGTTTTAAAATAACATACAAATAAAGTCAGGGTTTGGTGTATATTGGGAGTAAACTAAATGTAAGACCAAATACTTGTCGGGGTAGTATCATGAGGTTTTTTTCATTATCATTCAAAACAATTTATGAATGTTTTGCATTTTGAGAACGATTTCCGAAGTGAAAGTTTAAACGTCAAAATAAACTTATTGAAGCGAAGCTTTTATGTATACTGGCGTATGTATTTGACTTTTTTTTTTCTATAGTGAAATACTAAGGCGAGCGTGATGGAACTAGCGCCACAAGATGCAGTCGTTACGAGTAGCGTCATGGAATAGCGGATCTTCAGATTCGATTCACTACTCTCGATCAATTCGTTTCTGGTGATCATAATGTAGCGAGATTAAATAAAACGAGCGGTTCAAATTTATATAAATATATTTATTTATAAGATTACAGTTCGGTACCCTCTTATCAACTAAACTCTACCCCTAACATCGTTACATATATATACCAAAAGTATTATGTTCGAGAATATTCTGGAGTAGTCCCACCTCTAATTCGTCTTATTGAAAGCGCATCGAAGATGGGCGGTATTGAAATGTCAATTCTTGAGTTCTCTAGATTTATTCTTTTAAGAATTATGACGTATCGGAGATGGGCTATTTCGTTACACTGCTCCCCTCTTAGATCTGAGCGTCCCGATCAGCAATTCCAGATGTACGCCCAGGATGGCGGAATCTACAGAGCTCTCCAGCTCTGGACGAACCCCTCAAGAAGAAATAACAGTCTACAGACTTTGAAGGACACGATCTCTTCGGGTTAATACAACAGTTTCTCGGAAGATCACTTCAAGCATGCTTCTGACAATCTTCTAATCCAGATTTTCTAGTGCATGGCCTATCTTGGGTAAGGCCAAATTCTTGATTAGTTAGAATACGATATATATCCTCGTAGCTTGCCCTGTCTGTATACGACTTCCTGGTCACCATATACAGCAAAGATCGAGGACCATCTTCTAATCTCAGTACTTTTCCAACTTCAGGCTGCTGGTTTTTTAACTCGTCCAAATGACAGAACTTCCTATAGAATACAAATGAGATTCCTTTAGTCATCTCAAGATCTTGGGCAACACAGTGGGCTAGAGAGACGTTTTGCGAAACATTAAAAAGATCCTGCTGAACTTCTGTCGTCACGCCGAATCTAGCACTCTTTCTGTCTGCGTAATTTGACATAAATTCATTAAAGCTTGGTCGCCGGTCATCTTTGATCTCATGTTGAAGGGTTCGGGCTTCTTCTGTTTCATTTGAGCCAGCATATGGTGCAAGACGATTTATGTGAACTACTTTTGGTTTACCTTTCGGCAACTTCTTAATTCGGTATATTACGTCATTTATTCTCTTTTTAATTTCATACGGACCCTCCCATTGTCTTTGCAGTTTAGGAGACAAGCCATGACGACGTTGTGGATTATAAAGCCAAACAAGATCACCTACTTCATAGCTTTCATTCTTGCATCAAGAATCATATTGATCTTTCATTCTGTCACTGGCTAACTGGATGTATTGTCGGGCAAGTTCATGAATGTTGTTCATTCTTAACTTCAGACAGTCGACATAATCTTCGCTTTCAACATGTTCTTCGGAAGGTCTGCAGTCAAACGCTAGGTCGCAGGGCAAACGAACTTCACGACCTAACATCAGGCAGGTTGGAGTCTGACCTGTAGTTTCATTCACGGCCGAGCGGTAGGCTATTAGGAATAAATGAATGTGCTGGTCCAAATCTCTTTGATGTTCTGATACAACTTTGGACAGGTGTTTACCCATCGTTCGGTTCATCCTCTCGACCATTCCATCTGATTGAGGATGCAGGGGTGTCGTTCTGGTGTTATTGACACCAATCAATTTACAAACGTTTTGGAAAAGGGTTGACTCGAAGTTTCGCCTTTAATCGGAGTGGATCTCCAAAGGAACACCAAATCGGCTGAAGAATTCTTTAACAAGTACCTCTGCAATGGTAGCAGCTTCTTGATTTGGTATCGCGTAGGCCTAAGTCCATTTTGTAAAATAATCCATAGCTACCAGGATATATTTATTTCCATCATTCGTCTCTGGAAGCGGACCTGCAATGTCGATTGCTACTCTTTCCATAGGACTACCAACATTGTACTGTTTCATGGGTGCCCTCTTTATACCAACTGGACCATTACTGGTTGCACACAGTTCACATTTCCCTCACCATCTTCTTACATCATCTTTACAGTTCACCCAATAGAACCGTTCTTGAACCTTTTGCAAAGTCTTCGTAATACCAAAGTGTCCACCTGATGCACCGTCATGCAACTGACGTAATACTTCTGACACTTTACTTTTAGGTACAATCAACTGAAGCTTAGTTTCTGTACCATCATCGTTTTTAAAGGTTCTATACAGAAGATCATCTTTCAGCACTAGGCAATTCCATTGGCTCCAGTAACACTCGACTTCTTATTTGCGCCTTGTAGACTTGTTGTAGATGGGCATCTACGTAACGTTTGTCTAGTCGAGTGAACAAGGTCTGGTAACATTTTTCTTGACCCTTAGGAATCGATCTTAGGATATCCGCAGCATCACCTCGTAAAGCAGCAGTCAAGGAAACAGCTTTTTCTTGTTCTGTCCAATGATTGGCTGTCGCAATAGCCTCAAATTGTCTAAGATATATGGACCAAGAAGACTTTCCATCAAATGGTGGCAATTTGAATCTCATATTATGTGTCGTTTCATCTCTAGGTGATTCTTCTTTCACTACCGAATCTAAGGCTATTGTATTAACTGGTGGTAGCACTTTTGTATTAGTTATCATGCTCTCTAACTGTTTGATCTTCTCTTCTACTTTATCGAATGTTTTAGAAGCTTCTTCAAATTTTTCATTGTTCTTTTTAGAAGTTTCTTCCATTTTTTGAGCAACATTTTCAAATTTCTCGTCGAATCTTCGAGATACATTTTCGAATTTCTCATCGAATCGTTTGGAAACGTTCTCTAATTTATCATCATTTTTTTTAGAAGATTCTTCAATTATTTGCGAGACATTTTTAAATTTCTCATTTATTTTCGTTAAAACTGTTTTTTTCTATCATTTGAGACGTTTTATCGAATCTTTTGGAAACATTCTCGAATTTATCATCATTTTTTTAGAAGATTCTTCTATCATTTGCGAGACATTTTTTATTTTCGTTAAAACTGCTTCTTCTGCTGACTGAAACTGGAATGTCTCTGGATCTTCTCCATTCTTGTTAAGCACAGTCTTCAGTCGTTCTTGGAGTATCTTCTTGGACCTACTGCAGTCTTCATCGCGTTCTTCTAGTTTCTCACGCAACTGTTTTACTGAAAGTTCTACTAGCAGCATCTTTGGTCAGGCATACACGTACTTTTTAAATGTTCTTTTATACAAAGATCACTACCGAACTACGCAGATGTTCCCCACGAATAATACTTTTTTTAAAAAGTTCAAAAGTCTTTTTCAAAAGTCACTGCTGCATTTATTTTCAAATCTCACACCGGACACCAACTGTAGCGAGATTAAATAAAACGAGCAGTTCGAATTTATATAAATATATTTATTTATAAGATTACAGTTCGGTACTCTCTTATCAACTAAATTCTACTCCTAACATCGTTACATATATATACCAAAAGTATTATGTTCGAGAATATTCTGGAGTAGTCCCACCTCTAATTCGTCCCATCGAAAGCGCATCGAAGACGGACGGTATTGAAATGCCAATTCTTAAGTTCTCTAGATTTATCCTTCTAAGAATTATGACGTATCGGAGATGGGCTATTTCGTTACAATAATTTACTCATTATTTACTTAAATTAAAAACTTCATGAAAAATATCGCAAACAAAATACAGACATTAAACGAAAAGTAACAAATTAAAAGTATATGTATCAATAAAAGATGTAAAACAAACAGAAAAATAAAAAATCGATACTAAAATTCGATGCGTAACGATTCTGGAACGTCAAAATTCATCATAAATTTCAAAAGTCATAAATGTTATCACATCCAATTAATAACAATATAAAATCGTCTGTTTAAAATCGAATGAGATTAAATTTAAAAGTGACTATGATTGTAATAGCAGTAAGCAATGATTGTAAAATCAACAGCAGTATTTCATAACATCACCATAGAAAATAAAATCTTATTTCCTGTAGATCATAATCTAGATCAATAAGAAAACCATTTAATTAAATGCAGAAAAACGTAAAAAAGAAGACAATTTCAAGGTGAAATCGATGGGACATTATTGTGAACTATGTATTCGACAACATTTTGCAGAACTCGATTCACACTTAAACAAAATATTTTCTAGTTTAGGTCTAAGTTTAACACTTAATTTTACCTTTGTCAAGATACACTTTATAGGATATTATGATGCTTATATTTCAGTACCTATTTAATATAAATTATATTAAAAATACAGTATATTTATATTTAACGACTTGTTAATAGCTGCAAGGGACAAAAGGGGTTAGAATACGCACAGGTGACTCTGACAGAAGAAGCGAAAACTAGATTACTAAAAATAAACCAAGAAAGTAATATATGTAAATATTGGGTATTACCATCAGAGATAAAGTACCAAACTTAGAAATAAAAAGAAGATTAGGAGTCACGAATGCAGTTGAAGGAATAACCATGGCTAAATGGGCTTAGGCCGAACACTTACCAGATTGACAAATTATAGATGGTCTATAAAGATTCTGGAATGGCGACCAAAATAGAGGCATATCGAAGCAGAGGACTTGTAAAATTTATATATTCCCCTATAATTCACAATTTTTCGTAGCAAATAAAGTGTGGGCGATAGAAAAAATTCGAGTTTAGTTTCTGCTTTTTAATAACATTGTACATAATGAACGCCATGTTCTATCCATATCGCAAAAAAAGTTTGATTTGTCTTGACCAGTGTTATTACCTTTTAAAATGTAATGATCAATCTTTATAAATGCTTTTTTAAAGTTTCTACATATAACATCAACGAGACTAATTGATATAAAGTAATATGACTATTATGTATAAAATAAAAAGTTATAAATTACGTTACATATAATTATTTTCAATAATTCCGTAAAATTATAAATTAATATAATGGGCCCGTAATTGGCTGCATATTCAGAATCATCGCTTTTGTGAACTGAATATATATATTTTCCATATATCTGGATATTGACATTGACTTGCTTAATTATCATATTGAATATTATTGTTAGTCGTGTACCGAATACATTGATACAGTTTTTATTCCAATGTGTAGTTAATTAATGCCCAGTCTGGTTATGCAAAAATCATCGATTTCACGGCAAAATTTTTCGCAGATATCTGAAGCTTTTAGGGTATAGGTGGGGGTTACTAGATGACGAATAGGTGAAAAAGTACTCGTATTTTTACCTCGCGTTTTTTTAAACAATAATTTATGGTCACAATTTGATTTTTTGTTTTGTTTTCAAGCTTTTTCCCTTATATTTTACATAAACAATATTTATATAATTTTTTATATCAAGAATATCTTTATTTTCCCGTTTTTTAAATTAAAATTGATAAATAATTTACGGATATATTTGCAAAAAGCAGTTTTTTTGCACTAATTTATAAATTTTATTAAGTTTTTTATTAACAAAATAAATGGTTATTAATACAATAATTAAACATCGAGGAATTACCGTCTTTTAAATTTGTGCGAAATTTCCCCCCGATCGGTCAAATAGTTTAAAAGATATTTAATTTATTTATCTCTGAGGCTAAATATTTAAAGTATTGAACTTGCTCTATTAATGCTCTATTACAACGGTTTTTACAGTACTGTTCTGAGCAGAAAAATTATAGAAATCCATATATTTTAGCTCAATTTTGTTCAAGAATTTATAAACATAAAAAGCAAATTAGCTACGTCATAAAAATTGTGTGATCAGTAATTTTCAAACGTAATTTGACGCTTTTGCAATTATTTTTCTTTTGTGTATATTCAACTTTTAAATATATATTAACATAATTATATATGTTATCATTATTATAAGTTAAATTTTCAATTCCACATATAGCCCAGTCTAGTTAAAAAAAAGGTCGAAAATTTTTTCGCAAATATCTGAAGCTTTTAAGACATAGGTGGGGGTTACTATAGTTTATTTTTATGAACGAGAGCGTAATTAGCATAATTTTAACTGGTAGCTCCGACCACTCCATGGGCGTGCTCAAGATTAATTGAAAAATTACTTTGAATAATTGTAAAAAATAAATGAATTATTTCAGTGTTATGTGTATGTAAACAAAAGTGACTTCTTTTATCACACACTATATTAGAACTGACTGGCCTACATTAAAAAGGGTTTTAAAAAATTCACATTTTTTTTTAATTTTTAAAAATTACAAAAGAGAAAAAGTGTTTTTAAAACCGTCTAAGGTATGTTAAATAGATGAATAAAAATATTAATATAAAACTTACAGCTACTTGTTACAAATCCAAATCAGATTCAGAAGATGAACTTTCAGAACCAAGATTTATAATAACTGGCTCGATCATTTTATCAGTAATATTGTCCAGCTTCCACATTTTTTCCTCTTCTTTAATAGTGTGATTTACTGCCTTTTCCCAGTTTTCAGGTTTTACATTATTTACGGCCTCCAAAAACAACTGTTTAACATCATGAATTTTAAAAGTGGTATTTTTTCTTGAAACTTCACTCTTTATCTGTACCCATACCAGTTCAATCGGGTTTAATTCACAATGATATGGTGGGGATCTAAGTACTGTCATTCCACGATTTTTGACAATTTCATCAATTTCGTATTTTTTAAATTTTTCTTTATGAAGGGCACACAACGAATAAAGTTCCTTTCTTATAGATCCGGGATGGTACGTAATATTTTTTGAACTCAGCCAATTCTGCAAGTCTTTTTTTAACCACTTGGTTGTAAGCAGTCCTTCTATAAGTCTGGAGTGATAACTTGCATTATCCATTACTATTACACAGTTCTTAGGAAGAAGATCTATCATTTGTTCGAACCATTCTTGAAAGACATCAGCGTTCATGTCTTCATGGTAGTCACCGGTACGAGTTGATTCAAAAGTTAATAAACCACCTTCAACAAAACCGTCTGAACTACCAATGTGTACTATTATCAGCCTGCGTCCCTTTCCTGATGGTGGGTTTAAACCAGTAGATAAGTTATTTACAAAAGCGTGCGTTTGACTTATAACAGTTTCATCCAGCCAAAATTTATTTGGTGTATGACCCTCGTTGATCTATGTTTCAAGATAAAATATTTTTCTTTTTTGGTTTCTTATTTCCTTTATGGTTCTTAGAAAATGTCTTCTCCATATGACAATATCGCTTCTTTCTAATAAAATAGACTTTCTGGGATTCTTTTTCCAGCGGAAGCCTATTTCTTTTAAAAGTTTCCATAACGTACTTCGACTCATCTCTGGGTAATCCTTATCATCTCGAACTGAGACAAGAGCTTTATCCAATGTTGGAAATTTTTGTCTAAAGAAGAATTCATGCACTTTCCGTCGAAGTCCTTCTTTAAAATGATATTCTATTTGAAATTTTGGTTTCCCTGGAGCATTACGTGGCATTTGAAAACTACCACATTTCTCTTCTTTAATAACTCTGTAAATCGTAGATTTCCCAACACCAAGTGTACTGCTAACTAACTCAA
Organism: Diabrotica undecimpunctata; assembly: GCF_040954645.1. Lineage (NCBI taxonomy): Eukaryota > Metazoa > Arthropoda > Insecta > Coleoptera > Chrysomelidae > Diabrotica > Diabrotica undecimpunctata. Next base: position 55,448,493 of record NC_092805.1, on the reverse strand, counting down.
CGGTCTCATCAACACTTTCACATAAACGTTTGTCTGTAAATGATTTAAAACAATTAAATATTAATGTTTTTTCATTAACTGTTAGAGGACCAATTTTTCGGCGTTTACACGGCACTTCCAAATTTTCCATAACACTAGTATACACAATAAACTGCACCTTGCAACTGAAGTACCTACTTTTAGTGAACTGTTAAGAATTTTGAATACGCCACTTGGACCTTCCTATATACAAAATGGAAAAACCCACTATCACATTTTTTGTGGAATAAGTTTAGAAGGTAATTATCTAGTCAATTACTGTCGTAGATTCCTGGAATTAAAGAATTAAATGTTTGATTGTTGAAACCCTTACTTCGTGGAATGCACTCATTTCAGATAAAATAAAACGTTTTATTTTATCTAAAGAATTAAACTTTATTTTGCAAATAGGCAAAGAATTAAACTTTATTTTGCAAATAGATAAAATAAAACGTTTTATTTTATCTAAAGAATTAAACTTTATTTTGCAAATAGGTAGGTACTTATTAAACTTTTATTGGTTATATATAACCAATAAAATAAACATCTTACATTTCTTGCAAATTCATTAGTACCTGTTAACCTCCATCACTCCGCCACTGGCAACCTTATTTAGGGATTAGTAACCCTCACAACTATTGTATTCTATTCTGCTCCAACCTTTATACCTGGTGGTCATACTCAATTTAAAATTGTTTTCCTATATACTTCTGTAAACTTGTTGACCAATATCTGTTTTTCATTGAGTCACCCGTATCAACAGTTTAGGGATTTGCATACATAATTTATTGTTTTATTACTCTCTCATACATAAAAATACACTATAGATGACGAATAGATGAAAAAGTTCTCGTATTTTTACCTTGCGTTTTTTTAAAACAATAATTTATGGTCACAATTTGATTTTTTTTTCTATAAGTTTTTTCTCTTATATTTTACGTAAACAATATTTATATCATTTTTTATATCAATAATATCCTAATTTTCCCGTTTTTTAAATTAAAATTGATAAATAATTTACGGATATATTTGCAAAAAAAGCAGTTTTTTTGCACTAATTTATAAATTTTATTAATTTTTTTATTAACAAAATAAAATGTTATTAATACAATTGAACAATCGAGTAATTTGTGCGAAATTTCCCCCCGATCGGTCAAATAGTAATTACTTTAAAGTTCCACAAGAAAATAGCTTCAGAACAATATTAATATATTTATGCATGAGGCTAAATATTTAAACTATTGAACTTGCTCTCTTAATGATACTAGATACATTCAGCAAATTTCATAGGATTCTTTAAGACTTAAACTATCTCAGAAGTTAAATGCATATGATTGCGTTTTCATCGAAATTATTTACAAAATAATCGTTTGAAAAATAGTATGTTTTTTACTTATAATCGTAATAACTTCTATATTTTTCAAGCTACATATTTGTAGGTACAACCATTGGATAACTGGTAAAAAAACTCACATTAAAAAAATTTAACTTTTAAACCAATGTATTTAAAGAAAATAGTAGTAACGCAGATTAGATTAATATTGTATATCATATTTATACGAAAAATAAAATAAAAATTATTATTGTTAATAATTATAAAAATACAAATAATTATAATTAATATAAGGAATATAATAATATAATGTGCAAAAAATTACCTGAAATTTAGTTTATAAAATATATAAGTATTATTCCATCATTGATATAAAATGAAAAAAAATATATATGTTGATTTTCTGGGATTTTCCGAGATTTCCGGGGGAGGGTGGTGAAAATTAGGTCATCATTATTTACCGTAAATTTCAAATGGACTCAATTTTTCCGAGGTTTCCCATATTTCCCGGCCAGTGAAAACTATGAACTTTATTCCAGATTAAAAAAGAGGCTTCTCGCTGCAATGGAAGCCGAGATAATGTAAATTTTTCGTACGTGTTTCAATTTGAAGTTCCGATCTCGAAAAAAAAAAACGAGTTGAAATACTTATCCCCTTTCACTTTCCTATGTCGATCTTTCGTAAGCACCTTCGTTTCGAAGGGCTGTTAGTTTCGAAAAATTTGATGAATTTTATAGCTATAAGTTTCAATATAAACTTTAGATTTCTATTCAAAATTTGTGCAAATTTTACTTCTTAATGTTTATAAACAATGGAGATATGATTTTTAAAAAAATAGTCCCTATTGGCCATAGTTTTTTTTTAATGTGAGTTTTTTACCAGCTATCCAATAGTTGTACGTACAAGTCTGTAGCTTGAAAAATATAAAAGTTATTACAATTGTTTATAGGTAAAAAAATACCCCTTTTTCAAACGTTTATTTTGTAAATAATTTCGATAAAAACGCAATATGCGTTTAACTTCTGAGATAGTTTAAGTCTTAAAGAATCCTATGAAATTTGCTAAATCTGTATAGCATCAGGGATAAATAAATTAAATAACTTTTAAACTATTTGACCGATCGGGGGGAAATTTCGCACAAATTTGAAAGACGGTAATTCCTCGATTGTTCAATTGTATTAATAACATTTTATTTTGTTAATAAAAAAATTAATAAAATTTATAAATAAGTGCAAAAAAACTGCTTTTTTGCAAATATATCAGTAAATTATTTATCAATTTTAATTTAAAAAACGGGTGAGTACTTTCTCATCTATTCGTCATCTAGTAACCCCTACCCAGGTCTTAAAAGCTTCAGATATCTGCGAAAAAATTTTCTACCTTTTTTTAACCAGACTGGGCTATATGTGAAACTGAAAATTTATATATATATATATATATATATATATATATTTAGTTAATATATATTTAAAAGTTAAATATACACAAAAGAACAAATTGCAAAAGTGTCAAATTACGTTTCAAAATTACTGATCACACAATTTTTATGACGTAGCCTAATTTGCTTTTTATGTTTATAAATTCTTGGACAAAATTGAGCCAAAATAATATCGATTTCTATAAATTTTCTGCTTTGAACAGTACTGTAAAAACCGTTGTAAAATTCTACCAGAAAAACTGTACTATCATGCATTTTTAAACCGAGTAAGTTTACTATTTTCAAGAGTTATTTAGTTGGAGATTAGATTTGTTGAAACGGTTACTTGTTGAATACCAGAGAGGATATTTTTTTAAATAGTATAGTATTAAGATATCTTTATTATTACTAATAAGGATACAAATACTTTAAAACTGTCAACTAAGATATTTAAAAAATGAGCGGGCATTTTTTTTAAGTTTTCGTTAACTCTAGTGTTCTCGTGTCTTTTTTTATAAACCTATTACAGAACTTAATGCAATCTGCTTTTCTAAAATCATATATTTTGATGCTAAATATATGTTGGAGTGTTTCTCCGATTAGCTCAGTAAATGAACGTGAAATACGGCGATACCGTGTAATTTTCCGTGTTACCACCGAATTAAATAAAAATTTGGATTCAGGTTCTACTTAGTCTCCACTTAATTTTTGGATTGTGCCGTTGGTTGCTTTTTATAAATAAATTTTTTTTAAACTCTTATTTCTGAGGGTTTTAGTTGAAAATGTTGAACGAGTTACTAATCACGAGTGTATGCAAAATCGAACAGTCGTATCTTGACCAATTTTTGTGTTACAGAAAAACAAACAGTACCAAAATATTCAAAAAAGCCAAACCTAAATTTTTTGTTATTCGAGATTTTTTGTATCACTAATACTTTTTAAGTTATTTAAAAAAAGGCATTTTATTCAAAATTTCAGCAGTTTTCTTTTACTTTAAAACAAAATTTTTTCAAAAATAAACACTTTCAACTAGTAAAACTTACAGATCAATTAAATCATTCATAAATAAAGTAAATTCTAAAGCGTTAATGATTAATTTCATTTGGGGTGCTAATTAGGGGGTGATTTTCACGATTTTTTTTTTACCAAAAAATGGAGTAACTGGCTTAGATTTGATGCTAGAAACTTTTTTCTACCAAAAATAATTTTTATTAAACATTTTAAAAAAGTTTTGATGATATTTCCCCGACTTCATTTATAGGTTATTTCAAGATAAAATATTCGAGTTGGAATCTGACAAATAAGAACATACTTTTCATGAGCTACAACTCCTACAGGGTATACATACTTTATAAATACACCATTTCTTTTATTTTTTTTATAAGCTACATTGTTGGTAATAAATTTTAAAGCGGAGCTTTTATACTGGCGTTGTATTACTTTTTTTCCCTACAGTAAAATGCTGAGGCGTGGGTTACGGAACTAGCGATACAAGATGGCGTCGTGACGGGTATCGTCATAGAATAGCTATTTTTGGTATAAATCGACATTCACTCCTCTCGATTAATTCGGCATTATATATTTACTCTAAGCGCGTTTAAATTAAAAACTATAAAAAACAAAATATAGACATTAAATGAGAAGTAAAGCATTAAAAGAATATCTGTCACTAAAAGATTCGATTCGAACGTTTGTCAAAATTTAATAAAACTCATAGATGACATTCGACTAATAGCAAAATTGAATCATGTGTTTAAATTTTTATAATAATTCTCGTTTTAAAATAATTTCATTTAAATACAATTATTCTTTCTAAACATATTTAGTTTATATAATAATTAAATTTACTATCAAATGATATTTATTTATATTTTATTATTAATATTTAATCTGAATTTGATAGGTTTGTTATAAGTAAATATCATTATGCTTTTATGCTTTGTTAAACTCGGTTCGCTATTCCCAGTCCGAACTGTCTAGTGCATTTAGTAATTATCTTTTTGCGAAGTTAGTTACTTTTTGACAGACTAAAAGTGGCTGGAAATTACTATACAACCAAGCACACGTACTCACAGCCAATATTAATAGGAAACAAACTAAATAGTAAATAAAATATAACTTTGCGAATTACCGACAATTAATATTTATTTATCTGCACCATATAATAAATGGTTATGTTAAATTATAACGACCAAAATATATTTTTTAAATATATACTACCCAAAATTTGATGAGTTTAGTATACACTTCACTATTTAGAATAATTCTTCTTTTTTTTTTAAGAAAGAAGTCTGCAATAGTAGGATACTTGAGCTATTAATACTGAGAAGTAGGAATTGTTGTGTTGTAGGTTTCCGACAATTAATCTGTCAAAATATGCCCGAGCTAAGCGAATGGAGTTTAATACGTTAACAGGTGGTGTTAGGAGCAAACATAACAACTTATTGAATTTTTTTAAAATATAAAAAATAAATAAATAATAAAATTACTTTATTTAATTTTAAATATATTTTAAATTTTAAAAATACAGAAAACATGTATACAAAGGGTAAAAGTGTTTTTTAGAGGTATAGAACTTTGAAATGGAATAAAACAAAGATGATTTTTATAAATTGACATGAAATTGACTTGATTCGAAAGATAACATTTTGACATTATAATTTTAATATGATTTCTGGCATATGACCGTCATGGCTGGCTCTGACTAGACTCAATTTTCGACCAGTTTTTCCAATATTTATCGCCGTATATCGGCAATAACGCGTCCTCCAAGAGCTTATCGGCGTAGACTAGCACCTTCACATATCCCCACATAAAATAGTCTAGCAGAGTTAAATTGCACGATCTTGGGGGCCAATTTACGGTCCGAAATGTAAAACTATGCACGTTTCTTTCAATAAAGCAATTGTGACACGAGCTGTGTGACATGTTGCGCCGTCTTATTGAAACGGCAGCTCCTGCAGAATAAATAAGGCAGTAATCATGGTTTTATAGGTCATCATTGACTGTAACGTTCTGGCCAGCATCGTTTTTGAAAAGGTTCGGTCCAATGATTTCATTAAGAGACTATGGTAATTTTCTGAACTCGAAACTTGAGTGCTCAAGGTCATCTAGTACTTTATAAACTATTAAAATCAGCTAAAATAATAAAAGGATTTGTTTTGTAGGTTTTTCTGGTAAATATGTGTAATAATGTATAATAATAGTAACCAATTTTTATTTTTAGAATTTTTAATTAATATAGGATACACAATTCGGACCTAGTATATGCGGTTGCCTACTTCACAGGTGCTACCAGATTAAACTTCCTGTGGGAGTCACACACACACACACACACACACACACACACACACACACACACACACACATATATATATCTTAAATATTGGGGAAATTATGAGGATTGACCCTTAAAACCCAGTACTTTCTATCCACCCTTAAAACCAAAAAATCCATACCAAAACATGGCAAAAAAACTAGTGCTGCCCCTACTTCTACCCAAAACACCAACCAAAATTAAACTTTTTAACCTTTAACTCCAACTCATGACATTCACAACGGCAACATTTTCCGTCAATACTTAAATCTGCATAATAATGGAGATGTAACAGAAATGGTAAACTACAGACCCATCATCTTGTTATCTCATTTATATAAGCTCTTTATGAGAATAATTACTAACAGACTGAGACCTAAGCTAGATTTTCATCAACCAATAGAGCAAACCAGATTTAGGAGTGGCTTTGGAACTAATGATCACCTACAAGTAATAAAATCCTTGATACAGAAAGTCATAGAATACAACAAACCCTTGATATTAATATTTGTAGACTTTGAGAAAGCACTTGACTCAGTCCAGTATAGCTCCATGGTAAGAGTTCTTATAGAGTACAGTATTGATCATATGTACACAACTCGTCTTCGAAACAAATTAAAATAAACTATTCACCGCTTTATTAGAGAGTGCCATGAGAAACAATAATTGGAAAAGTCAACATAAATGAGGAGTTTCTGAACGACTTGAGGTTTGCAAACAACATAGTCCTTATTGCAGACGGGTAAATTATGCCTGTCAACTTCTTTAAGACCTTCAGAGCTCTTGTACACGAGATAGCCTTAAAATTAACTTTTCCAAAATACAATTCATGACTAACCTTGGTCAGACTTGGCCTAACAAGATGGTCAGACGACATCAAGCGCATCCAGAATAGGTGGATTCAGGGTGCTCAAGACCGGATGCAATGGAATTATTTACGGAAGGCCTATTGTTTATCAGTGAACTCAAAACGGCTAATGATGATGATAATGATGATGACATCAATCTGACCATCTCCGTAAATAATTCAAAAGTTTTTGAGTACCGAATAAAAGTCATCCCAAAAGACCTATCGAACCAAAAAATATTTTTAAGAATTTTCAATGCAAGTGAAGTTTTGCATAACAGAATTCATTCGATTCGAACTGCCATCACCGCATCACCGTCCTTAACCGCAATAACTCTCATAATAGCACTAGCACCTAAGAACCAAAAAACCTCGTTTTCTTATTCTGCATTACAAATGTAGACCAAGAACAGGTACTACGGGTATACAGTACACAGTACAGGTATACGACCCAACAATTTTGCCGTTAGATAAACTTTCCCATTCGCACCACCCGAATTCACTCTTACTTGCACTTGCACTCTCTTTCCATCTTTCTTCTCTCCTGGAAGGACTTATGCTAGTCAGAACCGCTGGTCATTTCACCTACTTACTTTAAACCGATTACACAAACACATATATAAATTTCAACTTTACAGAATAAAGTTTATTTTCATTCATATATGGCACACCTTTCGATTCAGGTGTCAGGTACTTGTGCTCATTGAAAGCGCCTGTCAATTTCTTTTAAACTTCACAATAAATAAACAAAATCATATAAAAATTTCAAGCTTACAGGAACATGTTTTTTAAAATTTTTTCTACACTTTCAAAAATATAGGGGTTGATGACGTGCAGGGCTGATGAGTGCCAGGTGATGGTTACCGTACTTAGCATATTATGACTAATCATTATAAGAATTTCGAGCATTACAGACACAATGTTACTCTGAGGGTCCAGTACTCCTACTATTATCTCAAAAACGGTAAAATTCGAGATACGTTTTTATGTTATTAAGGGGACGAAATGTTATTTTTATTACAATGAATAATTGTGGTTTTATTCTTACATAAATAAGCGAAGAAACGAAGCAAGATGAACTGTTGTGAAACTTTTTGCATTCGAATCAGGAAAGTGTCAGAAAACCAAAGTGTATAGAAAATGAAAAATTTAAAACTACGAAAATATCGACAGGAATGAGTTTAATTTTGTTAGTCGGGGGGTTTCCGATGTCGCTGAATACGAATATGATAATAACGATGGTCCTCGAGCTATTGCTTGTCAAATTTAACGTGATACTTGGCCGATTTGAAATTAGGCTCCACCCACGATGCGCATTCGACCATAACACAATTCGTCCTTATTATTTCTTGGCCCTTCGAAGTGCAAGGTACTTGTATAGTCTGCGACAAAGTTTTTTTTATTTTACTTATGTTTAAAGTTACTGTGTGTTGAAAAAATATCGTATTACAATAGATTTGACTTTTTAAATAATTATTGTTAAGTATTTTAAATTATAAACATGGATTTTCATTCAAAATTAGAAGGCAAAGTCTTGTCTGGACAAACGAGGGAGATAATAGCAAATGTAATTATTTTTATGCAGAGATAAGCGATGCAAAATCCACATGTTAAAGATTTTAAAAAAGTTCAAGAGCGTCCTTCCTTAGCAACGGGAATAAGTATAGCCACTATAAAACGGATCTCTCGTGAAATAAAAAATACAGAAGAAGGTGCTTCTACATCATTTTCGACGCCTAACAAAAGAATGAGATCTGCCCCAAAATCCAACTTGGGCGATTTTGACAAAGGTTTACTTCGGCGTATAATAATAAATTATTATGTCACGGAAAAACGAGTTCCTACATTGCGACATATAACAAAAAAAAATAATGAAGACAATATTTATACAGGGTCGCATGAAACTTTGAGAAAAGTGATGAGAGATATGAGATTTCGATGGAAGAAAGCAAAGAATAACAGGAAAATCCTAATGGAAAACCCGATATACAAGTGCTCCGGAGGAAGTTTCTCAGAAATATTAAACAATATAGGGAAAAAAATCGGCCTATAATTTACATGGATGAAACTTATATTCATTCCTCTCATACCCATGACAGATACTGGGGAGACAATATCACCGAAGGTTTGCACAAGCCAGTGTCCAAAGGGCAAATGCTGATTATTGTTCACGCCGGTTCATAAAAAACGCATGTTTGACATTTAAATCTGGTACGAAGTCTGGAGATTATCATAGCGAAATGATCTATAATAATTATAAAAAATGGACTCATAAAAAACTTATTCCTAATATACCAGCCCGTAGTGTATTGGTTATAGATAATGCATCATACCACAATGTCCAAGTGCAAAAATGTCCCACTAAGGGGTGTAGAAAAGACGAAATGAAGGAATGGTTAACACACATATCTTTGTAGGAGCTGGGTTGTACGCTTATGTGTGTGTGTTTTTATTTAAAATGAAAATTATTCTTAATCTATTTTCTTATGGCATAATATTGTAATTTACTATTTTTATTGGGAATAAGCCACAATTTTAGTTTAAAATAAGTTTATTTTGAAGTTTCGAGTTCCACTTTGGAAATCGTTAACTCAAAATACGAAATACCAATAAATTAAACAAATTTTGTTTTTGTTACTTGGTAAAAAAATTCTTCTAATAATTTTATTTTATCTGACTTATTCATATTGACACCTCAGTCACTATTTGAGATATATTTTATACGATATATTTCTACAAAATCTCCTTACAAAAATAAAATATTCGGGAAAGTTAATAAAATTATACAGTTTAGTACCTAAATACCGGATGTTGACAGCCATCCCAACCCGGGGCTGGTATTATTCTATTCAACACGAATATTATGATGGCGATAATGGCGAAGCTTTCTGGTGGCTAGCGTGGATCTCGTCTCCCTAAAGTTTATTGTAAATTTGTTAAGATTTTTATGAAAGTGTGGTATCAAATAAGATTTAAAATATGATTTTATAAATTTAAATACAAAATAATTTTTTTCAGTAAGTAAAAAAAGATAATAACAAATAATCAAGTCATTCAAATTTATTTCTCCCTTATCTTTTTCTGTATCAAATATTTGATTTTCTTCATAGTTCTTAATATCCGAGAAATTTTCACCCAGCCCAATGTTTACGTTCCAAATTGCAAATTTGACATTTTTATACATAAAACTGTGATTTTCATAATAATTATTTGAAATAGAGAGAGGAGAAAAAACTCACTTAACTAAGTAACTTGGAGGATATCTGTGTACTAATACGTGTGAGAGAATAAGCATAAGAAAACATGTGAAAATAAAAGGCGGGATCTGCTACAGGGATGATTATAATATGTATCACCTGACACTTCATCAGTGCTACCGACTGCTTAAAAGCGCCAAATTTAAAAAATAATGTTTTGGATAATTTTTTAAAGCTTTATATAAAGTTGCAGGAAGTATTCTGTGGTAATTTATCAACGAAATATTCGTGTTTAACGACCTCGAAAACCCTCGAGCAATGACTCTCGACTGATTTAGAATGAAATTAACATGAAACTCCAGAAGACGAGGTCACCCTGGGCACCAGATACATTGGAAATCATCCCTGTCGTAATATTTATTTTTAGTAACCCCAAAAACCATGGAGTATTGATTTTTGACAGGTTTCGAATAAAAATAACATAAAACTAGAGGAGATGAGGTCCACTCTGCGCACCGGGTAACTCAAGGACCATCGTAGCTATCATATTAATGTTTAGTGGCCTCGAAAACCCCCTAAGTAATGACTGTTGACTGATTTAGAATAAAATAAACATCCCCTGGGAGACGAGGCTTCCTGTGTAACTGGAACAAAATTGAACTCATTCCTGTCGATATTTTCGAGTTTTTTTAGTAAGTAAATTTTCTATGTACTTTTAAAATACATTTTCCTTATGCACAAAATGCCATTTTAATTTTACCACCATGAATTTTATTCACAAACTTTCCTGGCACTTTCATGAATCGATTGCAAAAAGTTGCACAGCGATTCATCTTGCTACGGAAAATTGGTAGGTATTTGACCAAACGTTTATCTTCACATAAGACCGATATCTAAATGAATATTTTTATACTCAGGTATCAAATCTAAGTTCTGAATTTTTCTTATCAAGGCGCGAGAGCGATAAAATCTACAATATATAATAATATTATAGCTTTAGGTCAGTGATGCTCTGACTTATACTGCATGGGATCTACCACATAAGCTACAAGCGTCCGGAGATCGACTGCTATACCCTAATACCCTAATTTACCGCGCCGCAATGTTTGTTTGTAATTGGTCCAACATTAGACAAGTTTACTCCACTGTTATGAAATTTTGACACTAATGGCATTTCATAGGTTAAATAAGCTATATCGGCGATTTTTTGTGTTTTCTGCGTTATTCTTTTAATTTTTAGATTTTTATTCTACTATTATATAAAAAAACAGTTGTTTTTAAAACGCTTTAACGACATATTACTATAATATAATATTTTTTAATTACCGTCGAAGCCCGATATGATCAACCAAGAAAGATGTATTTGGTAACTTTTCTAGTGACTTTCTTGGGTATGAATCTGTCTTTTTAGTTTACTCCTCCTGGTTTAAAAACAAAGCATAGCAAAAAAAGCAATTTTGAAAATAAAAAAAACTTTATTGCACATTTCTAGTTGATAAAAAAATGTAACTACAGAGAGTTATAATTAAAGTCATATTTTTCATATTAATTTTATTTGGATCTTGATGCATGGCACTGCATATCATCCACAAATATTTCATATGATGGTACATAATTACCGAGGGCCAAACGAAAGCAAGAAGAGAGAAGTTCGTCAGTTAGCCGGTAACGATATTTCGATTTCACTAGCTTCATACTCACACAAGTATGTTGATCCAAAGATGGCTGTGAACTTCAGAGATACTTGTCTCAAAGACAGATATTTCTCAGACGATATGAAAGGCCAAAATTTCGTATCGGTCGCTCTGGATTTAAGGTGTATATCCGAAATTATTTTCCGTACCTCATTTTGGACGGAAATGATCTCCATATTGAACGTAACGGATATTTCAGTGGCTATTTTTTCCACGTCTTGACAAGAAAATGGATTAGACATGAATGCTATAATATCTGTCAGTTTTTTAAAATCAGCGAAGCGTCTTTCAAACTCGCTATAAAGTGCCAGCAGCTCCGTCTTGTAATAAACATAATTCAAATGAGCGGCTACTTTTTTTCAACGATGGAAAGTTGTTTAAATCCTTTCGGCTAATTTGTTTAATTAATAATTTCAATTTGTTGACAAAAAAATGTATTGCACTCATCATATCGATAACTGTTTTATTTTTACCTTGTAGTTTAAAATTAAGAAGGTGCAAATGATTTGTTAAATCTATTAGGAAAGCCAGATCACTGAGCCATTTTTCGTTTTGAAGAAGATGAGTGTCATCCCCTTGTTCTTCTAAAAAAGAAATTATTTCGTTAAGTAGCTCCTGGAACATATCTAAAAATTTTTCACGGCTCAACCACCTCACATCTGTATGAAGAAGTAAATCTGTGTGTTTCGCAGAGTCGCTAGCTTCCAATTGCGCTTTAAAAAGACGTCGTTGCAAGCTTCGCGGTCTGATTGAATTCACAATTTTTGTTGTCATCTTGATGATGTTGTCCATATTTAAAATTTTGGAACACAAAACTTGATGGTGAATGATACAATGAAATGAAAAAAACGATGGAAAATCATCGTTAGCTCGATATACTCGTAATGCAACAAATCCATTGTTAACGCCAGTCATGGATGGTGCACCATCTGTTATAATACACACTAGTTTGTAATGTTTCATAAAATTTATAAAAACGTTGTATATATCTTTTCCACGAGTTTTTTTTTTCAGAGGCAGCATTGTTAAAAATTCTTCTTTAGCCAACATGTCAGAAAATACCATCCGAATGAAAATACACAACTGGGTGGTATCAGTCATAGCGGTTGACTCGTCAAATTGTAAAGAAAAATATGTACACTTCATAATATCACTTTTAACTTGGCTTTCCAAATCTTTGCCCATGATTTCGATACGTCTAGTAGCCGTTGGACGTCATAACTGGACTTCTTTCATGGCAGACATAATATCTGTTTTATTTTTGAAGTACTTAAATAATACATTCGCAGCCTCAATGAATGCTTCCTTCACTACCTCTCCATCTTCAAATGGTTTTTTATGTTGTGCCAATATATAATAAATTTTGAACGACGCAATTGTTGCAGCTACTGATTGTTTAACAGGCCTAGTGAACATTTTTCTTTTTTTATTAGAAAAAGATGTCGCATCCACCAAAAGGTTATTAGCGACGGAACAATATATAAATAACAAAGTTAAACACCTACAGATTATACAAAATGTTTATGGATCTGAGATAATTCACTATATTGTCACAGGAACAGTTTTGACCTAGAGCCTGTGGTAGAGCGTTTGGGATCTTGTAGCGCTGTCTTTCTTGGTCATATTTACTACAAATTGTTAAAAAGTCTTCGACTGTTAATCGGACGTTACACTGATCACATATAGGTGGATTTTTCTTTGTGAAAAGGTAGGAGTACGGTAATCTGGTATGTTCTAGACGTAAACGGGCAACCGCAATTTGTTCTCGTCTATTGCGCGACGATGGAAACCACTGGGACACATTATTTTTGATTTTATTTAAATTGGAATTAGTTTGAGACCGCTCATTTCGCCACAAACACAACACTTTATTTTTAAAATAAGCTTTTAAGTCACTGGAAACACAGTTGTCTATCGGCTCCGACAAATCACTTAAAATTGCCTCTCCTGCAATCCTGTCAGCTTCTTCATTTCCTGTTATTCCGACGTGTGAGGGAACCCATAAAAATTGGACGCTTCTTCCATGTTCATGAGCTTGGGAAAGCTGGTATTTTAGCAACTTTTCAAAAGGATGTTTTGGAAAAATGTGTTTTAATGAATTTAAAGAGCTAAGGGAATCTGTTATGATCAGGGCTTTTGTGAGTGTAAGCTCGTTAAGAAGTTTCACAGCACGGTATATGACGTAGAGTTCAGCTGAATATGTGCTGCATGCTGGGGGTAAACGGAAAAGAAGATTGTTTTCTGAAGAAACGATTGATGCCCCCACTCCGTCTTCGGATTTACCTAGTGAACATTGATTGTTCCGTCTTCAAACTACTTTTCAAGTCTTGCACTTTCCATTTTCTAAACAAACTGTTTTGCGGAAAATAATTTTCACAGCTTTTATACAAAGTTTTATAATGCCGTTCTAAATTTCCGCGTTTGAGCAAAGCAACGGGGACCGACAAACAAGATAAACACATTTATATTTTACCATAGTAAACAGGAATTCTTCTTCCCATGCATTATTAAAATAATGTTTTACTCTATTTCTCAGCACTCATATCGAGTTTCAAATATTCATGTAAATAATATATTACTAAAATGTTTTACTAGTAATAACTTAGTAATGAATGATTAATGCTTGACTAACAGCAATGCATTAGCACCCTCCCGGTTAAAAAAAAAAATAATTTATCTGTGAATGCTGATATGCCGAATCGGCAAGTAGTTCAGGAAATGAAGCTCGAAAAAAGTTAAAACCTCGCAATTTTTTCGTCCTGCATGGATTGAGTTGAAATTTTAACAGAAGGTAGGTGATAGCCCAAGGATCAAAATCTATATCGAACCGAAGTGCGCTGAAGGGTTTTAGGGGTGAAAACTACCCCTAATTGCCAAAAATTATAAAATAACATATTAAACCTGAATATGGGTAAGATTTGGTTTGAATTAGTTAAATAATGTTTATTTTATACTTTTGAATAGAGTTTCATCATATTTCAACCCTTAAAAAGCAACCCTTGTTAGAGATTAATGTAAAAAAATTACTACTACTACTACTACTTGTCGGTTTATAACGTTCTCCGCCGTTTTCCGACTTCCAATCGCCACTTAGACCGGTTGTTCCATAGATCTTCTTCTATGGCCCTCTCTATCAGTTCTTTATTTATTCCTTCGCTCCAACTTTTTCTCGGTCTACCTCGTTTTCTCTTTCCTTCTGGTTGCCACTTTAGTATTTCTTTTGGCATTCGTTGTTCGTCCATTCTTTGTAAGTGTCCGAACCAGATAAGTTGTTTTGTTATTAGGTCATCTGTGATTGTTCGTTTGATTCCCATTATTTCTCTAATGCGTTCGTTGGTAATCCTTTCTCTTCTAGATCTTCCTGCGGCTCTTCTCCAAAAATCCATTTCCGTCGCTTTCAGCGTTGACAGTGTTCTTTCTTTCAGTGGCCATACCTCACAGCTGTATAAAGTGATACTTTTTACTATAGTCTCATATATCCTCTTTTTATTTTCTTTGCTGATGGATTGGTCCCATAAAATGGTGTTTAACATTGTGATGGCTTTTCTCCCTGACGTATTTCTCTCTCTTATGGCTTTGTCTAATGTTCCATTTTGTGAAATAGTGATACCTAGGTATTTGTAGTCACAGCAGTGCTTTATCGTAGTGTTATCGTCTAATATGAGATCTTTTTGTTCTGCTCCAATGCACAGGTATTCGGTTTTCTTTTTATTTACTTCTAGACCCCATATATCATACTCTTCAATTAATTTTCGTGCCATATAGTTTAAATCGTCATAATCTTGAGCCATTATTACTTGATCGTCTGCAAAGTTAAGCGTATATACCATAGTATTGGTGAGCGGTATCCCCATTGTCCTGCATTTTTGTTTCCATCTTTTTAAAGCACTTTCGAGGTATATTTTAAATAAAGTGGGAGACAAGCAACATCCTTGCTTTAATCCTTTTGATGTTATAAATCCTGTTGTTATTTGTATCCCCGCTTTTATCTTTATTATTGGTTGGTTGTATAGCACTTTGACGGCTTTTATTAATTCTATATTAATATTCGTGCTTTCCATTGATTGCCACAGCTTCTTCAGTGGAACGCTGTCGTAGGCTTTCCGTAGGTCGACGAACAACATATGAATCTCTTGATTCCTTGCCATCTTTTTTTCTATTATCTGGGTTAAGGAGAAAATGTGGTCAATAGTGGATCGACCCGTACGAAATCCTGCTTGTTCTTCTGCTTCATAATACTAGTATTCTCTCTCGATTCGGTTCTTTAACACCTTTCCATATATTCGACTCATAGATCCGGTTACAGCTATTCCTCGGTAATTTTCACAATTATTTTTATCACCCTTTTTATGTATAGTGCTAAGGTGTGATATCTTCCATTCCGTAGGGATTTCGCTTGTGTTTATGCATTCTTGAAAAAGTTGTCGAAGACATTCGTACAATTTGTTCGTTCCGTACTTAAAAAATTCTCCGGGTATATCTCCTGGTCCGGGTGCTTTGTTCCTCTTCAGCTGTTTACATACATTTTTAATTTCCTCTGTTGTTAATCTTATTGGCGAGCCAACTATTGAAATTCTATCTTGGTTTTGATTTCTACGTTCCTGAAATTCGACTCTATTCTCTACCAAAAGTCCTTTGAAATACTCTTCCCAGTCTTCAGGTTTTATGCTCTGTATTACCTCTTTATTCTTTTCTTTTCTCAATTTTTTTATCAGTTTCCAGCTTTCTGTGCTTCTGGTTCCTCCTAGATAAGTGTTTATTCGTTGGCAGTTTCTTTCCCAAGACTCGTTCTTCTTCTTAGAGATTTTCCTTCGTACTTCTGCTTGTTTTTCCTTATATTTTATTTTGTCTTGTAATGATTTAGAACTTAAATATTGTTGGTATAGTTGTCTTTTACATTTTATTTCTTCCTCTATTTCGTTATCCACCAGTATGGTTTGTTTACCTTGGGTTTTATGTAGTATCCCATTGCTTCAAATGCTGCTTCGTGTAAACAGTTTTTTATATGTTTATATAGCTGGTCGATATTCTTGGGGGCGGGAATTTGTAGCTTCTTATCCAATCTATTTTTAAATAAGTCTTGGGTACTTTCTTCATCTAGGCCTCTGATGTTGTATCTTCGTCCCTGTATCTTTTCTGTTGTGTTTATGTCTATGCGTGTTTCTCTCTGTGGTCTTCGGATTGGGAAGTGTATTTTTGAACGTAATAAATAGTGATCGCTACCGCATGTTGAGCTTCTCTGAACTCTTACATCTTGTACTCTTAGTCGGGTTTTTTGTTTTGTTACAATATAATCGATTATTGATTTTATGTTTCGTGTTTCCTGAGTCCATGTATAGCTGTGTATCAGTTTATGTGGAAAGTACCCATTTAATATTCTGAATTGATTCTGGTTGCATAAATCTATGAATCTTTCACCATTGTTGTTCATGGTCTCTTCTCCGTATTTTCCTACTATTTCATCCGCATCTTTTCTTCCTACTCTACTGGTGATATCCCCCATTAATATTATTTCCCGCGATTGACTTATTTTCGATATTTCTTCGTGAAGCTGTTCAAAAAATGCGTCTTTTACGTTGGCTAGTGCGTCGTTATTTATTGCGTATACGCCCATAATTGTTAGTTTATATCCGTGAAGACACATATTTACTTTAATCAATCTTTCACTTATGGCTTCCCAGGTTGTTATGAACTTTCTTAGTCTTCTGTGAATCATTAAAGAAATTCCCTGTTGAGCTCTACATTCTTTTGGTACTCCACTATAGAAATGGTCATATTTTCCTAGATTTTCAGAGCCGGTTCCCTTCTTTTTTGTTTCAGTAATGACTGCTATGTCTATTTTTAGTTCTGTTAATTCATGTAAGACTTCATTGAGTTTTTTTGATATACCTTGAACGTTCCATGTACCAAAAAATCGTGTCCTTTTTCGAAGCTTATGTCGTCTTTGTTGTGCCGTCCTATTCCGAGGCGTGTGATTGGGTTTTTTAACATTTTTATGTTTTTTACAAGTACTGGGGAGTTAGCCCAATGCCTTAACCCCCAACCTGGAGGACCAGGGGTTTGGGTTCAGAGTCTCCCTCTCCTAGACGAATTGCGGGATCTACCGCTAACGGGTTTCGTCCACCCTTTTTAATTTAATACGAACCCTAAAATCGGGGGTCGCCACTTCCGCCATACACACCGTACTGAAGATGTTCTTCTCCGCCGTGGATACCGTTGTGGTCTTCATCCGTGACCCTGGATAAGGGACCCTAATCAGGTACTAGTTTCCCGGGTCAGGAAACTCCTGGAATCTGCGGAGGGCAGGGATTGATTCATTTTCCCTGGTAGGACTGTCCAAAGGAGTTCCTACCCGCTACCCACAAAAACAAAAAAAAAATTAAAAAAAAAAAAATTACTAATTCTAAAAAAATGATTTCGCCTTTGATCGATTTGGATAAAAATTTGGATTTAAGCTCAACTCACCCTCTGCTTTATAGTTTATGTCATGCCGATGAACCCTGATTGTTCTTAGGGATGAAAACTACCCCTAATTTTCAAAAATTGTAAAATAACATTACAAATCTTAAGATGAGTGAAATTTGGTTTGGATTAGTTAAATAGTGATTTTTTTATACTTTAAAATACAATTTCATAAATTTTCAACCCTTAAAAATCAACGCGCACATGCTACTTCTTTTAAACTTGAGAAAACACTGACGAGGAACCAACGAAATATACACTCACACACGTAGACATATGAGCAGATATTTTATTCTGTTGTATGGGATTTCAAAATAAGAACGCTTAAAATTTCGAATGTATCACGCCCCACAACCTAATATACCGGTTTTGTAGATTATTATGCTCCGATATGTACTGTACTATAATACTAATGGAATTTTCCGGAAAAAAAAAATTAATTGGTTTTTTTTTAACGTATTTCCTTCATTTTTAACGATAGAGTGTTTCTTCAAAAACGATTTTGTAGAGGTTTTTAAGAGCTACAAGGATTTGTGAATTAAATCTTTTTGGAACCCTTGGTTTTTAAATGGGATGAGTTTAAAGGGCTCGAAAAATATGGTGCTTGATCGTAAATCGATGCTTTAAACGGCTATATCTCGCCAAATATTCATTGTACAACAAATCTAAATAAAGGAAAATTTTAATCATTAAAAAACTACAATTTAGTACATTCTTATTTTTTTCATATATTCAGTATTTTCGGGGATATTTAAAAAAGAAGGGTAAAAAATATGAAATTGTAAATCGTTTCTCGCTTTAAGCTGTACTTTTTCTAAAACTAATCATTTTAAATGGATCAAACTTCTTGGACGTATTAACAATATATGTACAAAGAGAATTGCAGAAGGGTGAAGATCGATTTTAATTATGCGGGTTGTTAGGAGGTTGTTTTCATCGATTTTTTCGTAAAAAATGAGGTATTGTCCTTATTTTCATCATAACTCACTCAATTTTTGAGCTAGAGTCTTTTTTTTATGATAGGTCTATTTATGCTCTTTTATTTATAAGGTTCTATGAGTTTTCTTCCAAAAATGCATCATTTTCCCGATATTTGACTTTGAATCTTTCAAATTTGGCATTTGAAGAAAACCGCTGAACATTGATAGGCCGTATTTCGGTTCCTATTATATCGCAAAAACATTCTAAAAAATGAATTGTATTTGTCTTTTTAAAAGCTACAAATTTGTTCTCTACAATTTTTTTGATAAAATGCACCATTTTCGAGTTATTCGCGAAAAATTGATTAAAAACGTCGATTTTTTCGTCTAAAAGTTGTTACTTTCAATCGCGAATAACTTGAAAAACATCAGTTTTACAAAAAAAATGTATAAAACATTTTTTATTTAGAATCACTTTTTTAATCGAAACCTGTGATTAAAACGTAAAAAAAATTTTTCACCCCCGAGATGGGGTGGCAACCACCCCCAAGGCTTTGGCGCACTTTGGTTCGATATAGATTTTGATCCTTGGGCTATTACCTACCTTCTGTTAAAATTTCAAGTCAATCCACGCAGGACGAAAAAATTGCGAGGTGAAATGTTTCATTTCCTGGACTAAAGAGAATTATTTCGATCATGCACGTGTGGAGAGTCAGAACAGTCCCAGTATTTTCTCCGTCAATCGCCCTTTGAGCACCGCTGCTTTAGATCATATTTACCGCAATGCTAAGTGAATTGACTCCACGTCCACGAAATCACTATAAAGTTACTTTTAATTAAATTTTCTGGTTGCAATGGAATTCTCAAGTTTCCCATTTCATTGTAAAAATTGCAAATCATTTTAAATAAGTTAGTGTTATGTGAATGTTGTATTTATATGTGATTAAACCATAATTGATTATAACAAAAATTACATTTAACGTTTTTTTTTGACGTTTCGATTTCCACTCCGGAATCGTTAATAAAACGACAAGAAAACAGCTTCAAAACCACGTTTCGATTTCCACTCCGGAATCGTCAATAAAACGACAAGAAAACAGCTTCAAAACCACGTATTATGCGATTATGTGATTCAGAAAATAATCGAGAGATTACTTATATGATTTTAATAGCCGAATTGGTAAAAATAATAAATATAAAGCAGTAGAACAACACGGCAAAAACGTACAGTATATTTCACGAATTTACGTCTATTTTGAATTAGACGTAGATTTGACTTACACGATACAATGCGCCGAGAACCTTAATAACAAATTCTCCCAATATTTGAAACTCTATTGAAGACAAGCAAAAATACGGTTTTACCTGATAATGTATTCTACATTCATTTAGAGAAATATAAAATTAGTGCAAAATTCGAAGAAAGTTACGAATTATATTGTTTTTAAATTGTAGTTGTAAATATTGACTGATAAAATAATAACAACAATACTCACAATTTTTCAAAGAGTATGAAAACATATTTTAAAATGTAATCAAGAATTGGATCCATACTCGTAATCACTGTCGTCGGTGTCTTCATTTGGCTTGTAAATGATGACTATGTTAATTGCTTCGATGCTATTTTCACGCATCTACCATTAGTCTATTATTTCATATAGTTATCGCAGTAAGTTTTGTATATTCCCCAAATACGTTCAATGGAATTGAATTTACAATGGTAAGCGGACGGTCTTAACAAATGATGTCCAAAACTATGGACAATCTCGTCTACCATAATTATTTTTGGTTTTTCATTCCTTGTTTTATAACTGTAGTAATTCTGGATTGAAAGAATTACGAGAAAATGAAATATTTTTATTCATTAACAATTTTGCTTATTTAAAATTTTCGAATGGCATGAGGCATTAACCAAAACTATAACAGATGGTTCATGTAAACTTGGAAGCAGTTTTTCTTTCAACCATTTCACAAATATCACCGTATTCGTGTTATCGTGATAATCAGCCGATTTTGATTTTGATGAAAACACAAGATCCGCTCCATTAATAAAACCATGTCCTCCACCCACATGAAATATAATATGTCTCGTTCCCTCTTTTACCAGTGTGTTTTATGAATGTTATACTCTCGTCCTGATAAATACGTTTTATCCCACAGTTAGCAAAAATCCACGTTTCGTCTAATCTAAATAAACAAATGAAACGTGTTCTTTTTTAAAATTAATTATATCAAAAGGATTCACTGTAAATAATTTCTTATTAACACTGCAAAAAAAGATTATAAAAGGATTTTTTAAATTCATTTTAGAAATTATTTTATTATGTTTTTATGAGATTACGCCACAATTATTCGTTGTTATTGTGATGATAAATTTTCGACTGTTCTAACAACCATTCAAATTTCGTCATTTTGTGTCATGTGGAACAATTTCACCCAATCATGTCAACATTAGACTGATAATTGCATTCAGTGCAATTTTCAATCGCTATGACAACACGATCGAGTTTGACAACTTCATCCAAATAAATTTCAAAATGTCACGTTTTGAAATTCACTGGTCATGGCAATCAGAATTCTATAAAACCATACTTGAATCTCGATCAAGAACACCACAACAAGATTATAAATATTATGCGTGGTAATAGATCTTTTATAGTAGAGAACAGCAACGAATCTAATGTTAACTTAAATTTTAATAATTGTACTTTCACTAACTGTACTTTTAATAAATAAATGTTTCGTTATGTTGAGTTATGATTTTTTTTTTCGAAAAATTATCCGCCGAATATCCCTCGGACATTGATGAATGCCTCATAATTTCATGACAAATTTCTCAAGCTCGTTGCTTGGTAACAGCACTCAGCCTTCGGCTTCGTGCTGTTACCAAGGAACGAGCTTTCGATTGTCATGAAATTATCTCGTCTGTTATCAATGTCCTAGGGATATTACTACTGATAATCACATTTTTAACCTTTCAGATATAACGGGACATGATGGTACACAAAATGTAACGTCGGACTAGCAGTCCGCAAATCTAGAAAAGGTCCAAAAAACAAATATTTTCGGAAAAACGGTCTAAGAACTTGTCGATTCTTTAAATATATACAGTAGAGCATCGGTTATCCAAACTAACTGAGGGACATGTGTGTTCGGAAAATCGGTTTTTTTGGATAACCGAACTGTAACGATCTAGCCGTACATATGTATCCATGGATGAATGAAAGCTATATCTACATACCTACATATATATTTATATATTTAATGATAAATAGGAATTTGTCACAAAAATGTGCAGTCTGGAACAAAATATACAGTGTGTCCGTAAAGTATGGAATAAACTCGATATTTCCTAAATGAAAAGCTTTTTTTAAAAAAATCTAAAACACGTCGATTTTTAAATTTAATCTTCTACATTTTACAATAAAATTTCATTATACAAGGTGATACACATTACAGTGATGACGTCATCGGCTCTTTTTTTTAAATGTAATACACTGTATTTTAGGACATTTTTAGATCGATAACAATGAGCTGATTTCAAAAAAGTATAATACTCGGGTCTAATGGATATAATTTGAAAGATATGCGCTTAGAAAATAAATTATTTATTATCAATTGCAAAAAAGTAGCCTACTTCTAGTTTTTGGTACACTATAATTATTTTTAGTAACGTTCAATAACAATTAAGTGGTACAATAATTGTATTAATTCGTTAATGTTCTGTATTATTGCTTAGAATTAATTTTAAGTAGAAATGAATTTGAGTGTAAAGCAAAGAATTCAAATACTCATGACGATTGGGTATGGAGAAAAATCGCGAACTCAGATGGAAGTGTGTAATTTATTTAATGATAAATATTTAGAAATACCCATCACACGGTCAACAGTGAGTAAGATTGAAAAGAAATTTCGAGAAACTGGTACGGTTGAAAATACACGCAAATCAGGTCCTTCTGTAAATTATGTTACAACATTAGACGTTCTACTTGGTTTTGAAAAAGATGCGCACACTTCTGTCGTAAGGTTAGTAGTGATCTCGATGTTTGCAAAATAACGGTACACAAAGTACGTAAAAGTAAGTAAAGTAAGTAAAATGCACAGTTGTACAGGAATGAAACGAGGATGATCCAGATAAAAGAGTACAATTTTGCGAAATAATGATGGATATCAGCCACCGAAACCCTCTCTTGGTTCAAAATAATATTTTTTCTGATGAGGCTATATTCAAATTAAATGGCGAGATCAACCGTCAGAATTGTAGATACTGGGCAAAAGAAAACTCAAACTGGATGCGGGAACATCATACATAATATATGCAAAAGGTAAACGTATGGGCTGGCATTGTAAGAAATAAAATCATTGGACTCTACTATTTCGAAGGTAATTTAAACGGGCCAGCATACCTTCAGTTTTTAAGTGGGTATCTCGTACCTACTTTAGTTAATTTATTTCCCAGTACAATTAATCTTAGAGGTTTTGATAAAATTTTATCGTTTCAACAGGATGGTGGGCCTCCGCATTATGCTTTAGATGTTCGAAGGTACCTAAACGAAATTTTTCCGAACAGGTGGATTGGAAGACTGGATATTGAATGGCCAGCGAGGTCGCCAGACCTCAATCCTTTGGATTATTTTATGTGGGGTCATTTAAAGAATGTTGTTTATAAAACGAAACCTGCAAATATTGGAGACTTAAAAACAATATTTCTCAAGAAAGCATAAACAAGGTTCTACAAGAATTTGTACAACGTTAGGGTTACTGTCAAATACAACAAGGGCTACAATCCGAACATTTAAGATTAAGTCATGTATTAATTACTGGGTTACTTTCAAGTTATTTATTATAATTTATTTATAATTTAATAATATTATGAATCAATGAAAATTAATTTTCTAAGCGAATATCATTCAAATTATATCCATTAGACCCAAGTAATAGACTTTTTTGAAATCAGAATTTATTCCATACTTTACGGACACACTGTATACTAACTTTGTTTCAAGTTAAGAAAATAACATTGCGCTTATGGAGATTAGTGTTGCCAAAACTCTCAGGCAAGTGTTGCTATTAGATTGTCGATATATGATTCATTCTAATCGCAGCCGTATTCAGCACTGTGTAGTTGTAGTTAATTAATTTCACTAATAAAAGGATATGTATAGTTGAATACAAAATAATGCATTATAAATACTTGTCTCTTTAATTGACAGATATAGGTATGTAATTATTATAGGACTAATAAAAATAGTTAAAATTTACTATTGTTTACCATTACATATTTATAAACGCTTTAGATAAGATGTAACTAAAAAAAAACAAGTGCAGCTTTAATTTTATTTTCATGTAGGTAATAACAACTATTACGTACATAAAAATTTTTCCTTGTATACAACCCTGAATCGTGCTTGTGTTCATCGTGGCATCGCTGCGCTTCTATCGTCCATAAGAAATACATGGCCCTATCTCGGCAATGTTATTTTGGAACGCGGAACGCTCGAAACAATATTGATGAAAATTTGAGATTTCTTAAGCGTTAATTACTAACATTTAAAGAAATCTTCAGTTCTTGTCTGTCGAAGCAAGTCTACCCGTTTACGAGCGGCTACGTCACGTAGTTTTTTGGTACCTATCTCTCTGTTGCCATTTTTAATGGATAGCCTTTAACAGAGGATATAAAAGTTTCTATAAACCGTTCCATGATAATTGACTATTCATCCAAGCAATCTTTTGCGAAGTGTAAACAATAGGCATCGCTGACATATAATAATGTGTTTAAAACAACGTTCTTTCTGGCTTTTACCAATGACAAGCATGGGCAATCAGTGGCTGCCAGTCGCATTAGCACAATCTGAGGCAGTGGTACGTTCCATGCTTATTTTAGGTCCAGGAGCTGCTAATTCACGACGTGGCGCAAGAATTTCTCGTGTCAAATTATTCCAATTGAGTTTGGAGGGCGTAATTTTCTGATTTCAGTAACTCCCTTTATTTAATTTAGAATTAATTGGCTCTTGATAAAGCAGCACAGTTTTATCCTATATTTGAAGCTCATAAAATCAATGTCTCGACTTAAATCGTTTTAACCAGCTTGCGCTTGGCTGAAACTTTGATAGTTCTCCGGAATTTTGGTTGAATTGAACTTATTTTCACAAAGAATCAGACCAAAAATAGGTTCTCTCTGGAATATTTTTTGAGTAAAATACTTAAATACAGCTTTTTCTAAATCCGTGTTTGAGGTTAACATTAAACTGTGTTTGAGGCAAGTGTCATTGTTTTACGACTTGTGGATTCGTCAGAAGAATCAAGTTGGGACATAATAGTTACTTATGTTTGTCTTTCGTCGGGAGTTTGGATAAGCGGTCGTTCGGTTGATCGAAGTTCGGATAATCGACGCTCTACTGTAATTAAAATAGACAAAAAAACATTTGCTCACAAGTTTATTATAACTTGTATTTACTCATACTTTGTGAAAATAAAAGTTAACAGATATATCTTTTTCTTCACATTTTGAGTACACAAAATCCCATATTAACTAAATATCAAACAACTATCTCTAGGAAATTAAATAAAGGCTAAATAAAACCTAATGTTTGAGATGCGCAAAGTAAATCCATGGTCAATCCATTTGTCCTAAAGAGATTTTCTGCATTTTGTGTTTTTTTATTGCCCCAGCTATGTATAAAAGACCCAATAGTGCCCTTAGTTCTAAAATATCTGTCTTTTTTGCACGTTTCATATGTCGTACTTCCCTAGTTACTTCAGAAATTTTTACCTTAATTAAATTATCTCTCCGAGTTCGTATCCGGCGGTTTCCTACATGTTTCTTCTATTTAGTTGTTCCATCCTTACCAATGAAATGCGGCACTCTTTGTGGAACATTCAAGACTTCTGAGATTATCTAGCTAATTTCTTATTCCTTGTCGGTGCCATGTTCCTGTATCTCTTCGAAATCTCCTTCCAAATTAACATCGTCATCGTCAGGTTCAACTTCTGGGTCAGTTATAAATTACATAAATATTTTTTATTTACCCCAGCAATGAAATATTTTAAAATTGAATCTTACCTGAAGATTTGTGACAACTTCTATAACGTGCGAACTCACGTTCTGCAATTTAATATAGCAGCAGAACTAAATGCACTAGACAATTCTCACAACTGTACTGAATAGAGTATCCCCTCGCTTGAAGTTAGCGAGCACGCCACGACCGAAATCATAATTATTAATATATAATATTATAATAAATATTGTTTGACGTTTCGATTTTCATTCCGGAAATCGTTCTGAAAAAAGGTTTTTATTCGCTCCATGCGTAACCATGGTAGGGGTACCTTGACACGATAGAACAACAGAAATATATTATACCAGCGTGCTAGCGGCGAAATATGACAAAATTGGACATTATCTTTTTACGCATAACTTTTTTAAAAAATGGGTGCAAATAAATGTTGCGTATTTAATTGTGCTAATAATAGCAAAAACAGTGAGTGTATTTTTTATAGTATTCCAAAGATAACATATAGTTAGAGAAAAGAAAAGATGGATTCGTGCTGATTCGTGAATATGAAAAAGTAAATATCACATAATCTAATTTTTATGCAATTGAAACAGGAAAAATTTAAATAATATACCTTAAATGATGTTTCATAAGGCTTCAAGCTAACTGCAGCCTGTCTGACAACTTTAGCTTTTATTTTATAACTTTTACTATTATTGTTTTTATTACATTACTATTATATTATTATTATTGTGTTCCACATAACAAACGTGATTTGCCAGTACTAGAGTCGTCCCTATCCATCGCTTTTCTCCGCCAAGCACGTATTCCCATATTTCTCATGTCTTCATCGATGTAATCAAGGAACCTTGTTTTAGGTCTTCCTCTTCTTCTCTGACCAATTGGTCTATCAGGAAGCGTTTTTCTAGCTGGGTCATTTTGTTCCATACGCATTACATGCCCTATCCACTTCAGATGTCCTATCTTAATATGTTTTACGATATCAGGTTATACCTGATACCTGGTATATTCTATAAAGTTCGAAGTTGTATCGTCTTCTCCACACTCCATTGTCATTCACTGCTCCATAGATTCGACTTGGTACTTTTCTTTCGAAACATCCTAACATGTTTTCATTATTTTTTGTTAGAGTCCAGGTTTCTGAACCATATATTAGGACTGGGCGTATTATTGTTTTGTAGAGTTTTGTTTTTGTATTTCTCGATATAATTGATTATTTAAGGAGGAGATTGAGGCCAAAATAGCATCTGTTGGCCATGCAAATTCTGCGGTTTATCTCTGCGGTAGTATTATTTTCAGTGTTTGATGGGAATCTTTCCTGATAATACTAAAGAACAGATTCGGCGTGCTCGGGCCAAGCCAGAATACAAAGAGTTCCTCGAAAGTCTCAGGGAGGAAGAGCGACGTAGGAATCGGTCTCCGAGTCCCGTCGCTAGACCTTCTAACACCGAGATTTTCGCAAACTATGCCTCTTCGAAAGGAGAACCCTGGCCGATGAGGGCATCAGCTCAGGGTGAATCGGACACCCTCTCGGCCCCCGGGCTCAACAACGCAGGTCAGCACGGTGACACCCCACTGTCCGCTGATGTGCAGAACTCCGAAGTTGATGAGCCTGTTCCGTTGAGAGTCCGTGAAACGATTGCCTCTTACATGAACGATTATTATAACAACAAGAACGGATGGTCGGAAATAGAATCACAGCTATATAGATATACTCAATTCACGAATGTTGAGCGACATCATGAGAGCGTCAGGTCAATTTTGTACGAGTATATCACCGCAGAGTTTGTCACTGCGAGCGCCGGGAAGCGAAAACAGCAACCTAAACAACACCAGACTTCGAAAGCTTTTAACGCCCCGGCTATCGAAAAGAGGCGGCATCAAAGGGCTCAACGATACCGTTTGACCCAAACCCGATACCATATCGATAGATCCGCTCTGGCTCGGGCAATCATAGATGACAAGCCTCTCTTTGGTAACGATGTACACCCTGATATCAGAGCTGTTGAACGGGGATATCGGATGATCTTTTCATCAAGATCGCCTACAGAAGACGAACCAATTTCAGATCAGAAGGAAACGCTACTGATTAGCCATGCTGTAACAGAAGCGGAAATCCTCGGGGCCTTACAAACCATGAAATCTCAAGAAGCCGGTCCTGATTTTATTTTATTAATCCATGTTCCAGTTTGGTGTTACTTCTGAGGTATTGAAGGATTGCAGGACCACTTTGATACTGAAGGGTGGCGATCCACTAGAGATAGGTATTTGGCGTCCGATTACCCTATCATCAGTGATGATCAGGGTGTTGCATGGTCTGCTAGGAAAGAGGCTTGCGGTGCTAGATTTCCACGAGCTTCAGAGAGGCTTTCGGCAGGTAGATGGCGTTCTATTGAACAACTTGACGCTTCAGACGATTATCAAAGAACAAAGAAGAGGCCTTAGTCCATAAAACATAATATCCATCGATCTACCCAAAGCTTTCGACACGGTCTCACAACGATCTATAGAACGGGCAATGAATTGCTTCAGGTTAAATGCTACATTTAAGCGGTATGTGGTGGACTCGTACCAGAATTGTCGTACGAGGGTCGCTGCCGGAGGCAAGTACACATCGAACATCAAGATGAGTAGAGGCGTCAAACAGGGAGATCCCTTGTCGCCCTACCTCTTCAACATGGTGGTCGATGAGCTGACATGCAAGCTTGAGGGAGACAGGCCTGACCTTCCAATTGCAGATGGCAGGAAAATATCAGTGCTGGGTTAAGCTGATGATTTAATCCTGCTATCCGAATCAGCCAAGGATGATACCAAACAGCTTCGGACAGCCGTCGAATTCTTCGAAAAGAGAGGGATGTCGACAAACACTGGTAAGAGTGCAGCTATTACGGTTAACGTCAACCGTGGTAATAAGCACTCTTACTGCGTAACGCGCTCTCTCTTTTCTGTCGGCAACGACAGGATTCGGCAGCTGGTTGGATATCTAGGCCGAAGGTGTAATGTTCTAGGACAGACCAGGATAGCCTTCAACGAGCTGCAGACACAGCTCGATCGTATTCATCGAGCGGGGCTTAAACCAGCACAAAAGCTGCTGGTACTAAAGACGTACTTGCTACCGAAGTATATCGACAAGTTGCAGAGTCCAACCATCAGTATGAAAACGTTAAAGGGCATTGACAGGTCCGTGCGTATAGCCGTTCGGAAGTTTCTGTCCCTCAATCATACGTGCGTCGATGCTTACATCCACGCTCCCACAAAGGAGGGTGGCCTGGTCGTCATGGCCATGGCCATGCACGTCCCGACTATCATGAGAAGGAGACTGACTAAACTAATCAGCTCAGCTACTGATACGACGTCATTAACTCTCAGTCTACCATATATGTCACGTCTCTGGGAGAAAATTCTTAAATGGCCTAGAACATCTTCAGCCAGAAACTTAAGGACGGCTATAGCGGAAACAGACTTCGTTAGGGCTCTTCACATTCCGAAAGCTCATCCTGGATAAGCAATCCTCCGCCCTACTGGTCGGGGAGAGATTTTATCAAGGCAATCCAACTGCGAGGAAATCTTCTACCAACGAGAGGCATCCCTTCAAATCTACCACATGAACGGAGGTACCGAAAGGGATGCGAACGTAACGAGAGCCTTAGTCACGTTTTGCAAAAGTGCCCCACAACACATTGACACCGCATCAAGAGACAAGATCAGCTCGTTACGTATCTACGTAAAGCAGCGGAAAAGAAAGGGTGGATTTGCGAGGTTGAGCCGCGAATTAGATGCGCTGACGGGACTCTGAAGATACCTGACCTTGTCGCCCAACAGGATGAGCGGGTAATTGTCGTGGACGTTGCCGTCAGCTGGAAGGGTCCTGAACCCCTAAGTACAGTTGCCGCCAATAAAACGGCGCTGTTCACAGAGCCTCGATTCCTTCAGACCATGCAGATCCGATATCCAGGGAAAACCATTTGCATGGCACCTTTAATCGTTGGAGCTATGGTGTCCGTCGAATTCTCGTATCATGAGAATTCTAAACCTTTCAAGGTTCGACGTCCGCAATTTCATCACTAAGGCAATTCAAGGTAGTATCCACATTCATAGTCATTTTATGAGGTCCTAACATAAATGACTTATGAGAATTTCACTTCGAGTATTTATACCGGCTTCTTTTTCCTATAGTGGGGTCTACGTTCGTCTAGTTTAGGGTTTTACTACATGACTACATAGATGTTTGTGTTGTCCTTTATGTTATGTGAATGTCATATTTTACTTATACTTATTTTTAAACTATTTTTAAACTTTTTATTAATTTATAACTTTCATATAGTTATTCTATTTTTCTAAGAGCTGCGATTTGGCATGGCCACGTTAGTAAGTGCAGAGGGGGTGGTGGATTTCTCGGATCGATAATTAATCTGGCCAAACATCGGGCCCAATGAGCCATATGCTGCTGGTCTGTTATTTTCCGGATCGGAACGGGGAGGACAGACCAGCAGGATTGGGTCGATTTTCGGGGGGCGGGGGTTTGGTTGCGTGATGATCGTAGCCACCCAGCATCGCCCGGCCTGCAAACTAAAAGAGGATATGGCTCCACTCTGATAGCGCTCCTAGGTATACAAATTCGTTCACTGCTATAACAAGTGGTTGCAGGATTTGTGGTTGCGTGCTTATTTTCATATACTTCGTTTTGTTGGTGTTTATTATTAAACCCATTTTTGTAGCTGATTTTTTTAATGCTACATACGCCTCTCGTACAGCGTTTTCCGTTCTCCCAACTATGTTGATATCATCAACATAGGCCACAATCTGCACTGATTTATTGTATATAAAACCAGTGGTTGTGATTTGTCATATATGTATTAGGTTTTCCTAATACATATATGAAAAAGAAAAACGCAAGAGAATGCAGCGATTACCGCACCATTAGCTTAATGTCTCATACGCTAAAGTTACTACTTAAAGTCATCCATAACCGAATATATCACAAACTGGACATAGACGTTAATAATACACAATTTGCTTTTCGCAAAGGCCTAGGAACACGTGAAGCTCTTTTTTCACTTAATATACTAATACAAAGATGCCTGGACGTCAATCAAGATATATACGCATGTTTTATGGAATATAATAAAGCATTCGATAAAGTACGACATAAACGTTTAATGAATGTCCTGAAATCAAAGAAGATTGACTACAACGACCTCAGGATCATATCAAATTTATACTATAAACAGCGAGCAAAAGTACGTGTTAACGAACAGCTGTCAGAAGAAATTGAAATTAGATGTGGAGTAAGACAGGGATGCGTATTGTTGCCAATTCTTTTCAATGCCTACCCCCAAGAGGTCCTGAAAAAAGCTCTTGAGGGTGAAACAGCTGGAATAAAGGTAAATGGAGTTCCTATTAACAACATTAGATATGCGGACGACACTGTGATCTTAGCCGAAAACATTGAAGATCTTCAGAGACTGGTGACCAGAATAGCAGAGTATGGAAAAGAGTATGGTCTAACAATGAATGTCAAGAAGACGAAATTTATGAGAATATCGAAAACTCAAAGAAATAACGAGAATCTTCTAATAAACGAAACCAACGTCGAACAAGTGGACAAATATGCATACCTGGGAACAATGATTAACTCCACAAATGATTACAATCAGGAGATAAAAATAAGAATAGAAAAGCTAGAGCAAATTTCAACAAAATGAGAAGAGTTCTATGTACCAGGGATTTAAAACTGGAACTAAGAGTTAGGTTGGCGAGGTGCTATGTTTTTTCGACTTTATTTTATGGAATGGAATCTTGGACCTTGAATGCGACATCAATGAAAACACTGAAATCATTTGAGCTGTGGGTGTACAGAAGAATTCTGAAAATATCATGGACAGAACACGTCACAAACAAAGAGGTTCTGGGAAGGATGAACAAAGAAATGGAAATTTTAAATTCAATAAAAACAAGAAAGTTAGAATATCTCGGACATATTACACCTGGAGAGAAATACACCTTGCTCCAACTGATTATGCCGGGAAAGATCCAAGGAAAGAGAAGCATAGGGAGGCGTAGAATGTCATGGCTGCGCAACCTAAGAGAGTGGTACGGATGTACATCAAATGAACTTTTCAGAGCAGCCGTCTCAAAAGTCCGAATAGCTGTGATGATTGCCGACCTCCGCCGCGGAGATGGCACTTGAAGAAGAAGAAGATTAGGTTTTCCAGAGCCAGATTGAACAACATAAAGGAAAGAGGGTCTTCCTGGCGCCAAAATTTTTTTAGATTTGGTTAGTAATTTAGTCATATATTCATGTAATTGAGAAACATACTTTTAAATATTGGGTAATTTATACTGATCAAAAGTTAGTATTACATATTATATGTAACGCTATGCTTTTATGGACACCTATTTGCCCATTTATTTTAATTATAGATTTATTTCTAAATACACCTGTAGTATTTATTTTTTAGTATTCTGTAGTTTTATTTTTTAATTTTTTCAATCAATCTAAAACTTTACTTCTTTATAGGTGAAGATCTACTTTACAAGAAGCCCTTGACATGACATTTGTTGATGACATAGAGGAAATTTTCATAGAACCTCCAGAGGCAGCCGAAGTGTCTGACGAGGATTCTGGGGATGAAGACAGTGGTACTGTCGATAACTTTACTCGGTCCCAACTTCGTTCAAATGTAGAAGTTAGGCTAGTGAATACAGAAATACTAACATCCGATATACACGAAGTAGACCAAGAAACATTTCAAATACGATTGCCTCAAAAAATTGATTTGAGAGAAAATATTACTTGAGTAGATTAGATACCTCGTTATATCGGAGTCTCGAATATTTCCAAATAATAATGCCATGAAACAAGATAGATTCGAACAAATCCTTTAATTTATCCACTGTACCGACAACACAAAATTAGACAAACGTGACAAGCTATAAAAACTGCGACTTTTTATAAATCTATTACAGTCAAAATTTGTAAAAAATTTTTTTCCTGTCTCTAATCCCGATTATGACGAATCAATGATTAAGTACTTCGGAAAACATGGTTGTAAATAGCTTAATAAAGGCAAGAGTATCCGATTCGGCTTCAAGTTGTGGTGCCTTAATAGTAAAGATGAATATTTAGTAAATTTTGACCTTTACCAAGTGAAAGGAGCATCTTCCAATGATCCAGTGAGCAGTATGAACATTTATTTAGTAAAGCCGCTGCTCCACTAATATCGATGATTAAAGATATACCTCATCCCGAATATCCCTATCATTTTTTTGTTGACAACCTGTTTACAAGTATTATGTTGTTTAATTTTTTGCGTGAAAAAGAATATCACATCACTGGTACATTTCGTGAAGATCGCATTCCACATAAATGTCCCCTTGTCTTAAAAAAATTCATGAAAAACTGGGAACAAAGGAACAAAAATATATCAACATATCCAGACTAGACTTAATTGGGAAGTATAATAACTCCATGGGAGGAAACTGATTTAATGGACCAAAACATATCATGTTACAGAATTGGTATCCGATCCCGAAAATGGTGTTGGTGTATATTTAGATTTCTCTTAGATGCAGGAATTAATAACGCCTAGATATTATATAACCACAGATAGTTTTCCGACGAAATATAGCCCATTATTATCTCCAAAAACTTCAAAATCCACCAAAAGGAGCCGGAAAACCAGCTTCGTCTAAATTTAGTAACTCCAATAACAGAATTTCAGATCATCTTAGATATGATGGCCAAGATAATTTGTTAGTGTATGTTCCAAATAATAAAAGAAGACGCTGTGCTGGTGAGAACTGTTCTTCAAGTACAAGATCAATGTAATGCAAGCTTATGTTTGGATTGTAATTATATATTTCACAAAAAATAATGGAAAAATTTAGTTTTAAGTGTATTATGTCAAATTTGTTCACAGTAGTGCCTAGCGTTACATATACCTAACACCGTTTTTTGACTTGAATTCAATAAAGTGTTTTATTATACCGTAAAATTTATTATATTTAAGTTATTTAACAGTATATAACAGTAATATTTATATTTAAGTTATAAATATATATATATATATATATATATATATATATATATATATATATATATATATAAGTTATTTAACAGTATATAACAGTAATATTTATATTTAAGTTATAAATATATATATATATATATATATATATATATATATATATATATATATATATATATATATATATATAATATATAGATATATACATATATTTTATTTTTTTTACTTTGAAGAGTCCTTTTTAAAGACCGTTGCAATCTTTTGTCATAAACACTGGGCTTTTATGCATTTTCAAATCAATCTAGAATAGCTATTTTATTTAATAATTTTTATATTTTATAATTTAATATATCTAGAAGTATAAATGAAAACACCGATAGTAATCAAAATTCTTCAAACTGTTAAGTGTGTAAAGGTAAAAATATACAGGTAATACTAAAAATAGCTTGTCAGTCCATTATTATCATTCTTCAGCAGTTTTGCCAGAATTTTTATATTATTCATGTTATATAAGAATTCCGTACTACATAGGCGTACTGGGATAAAATTAATAAGGCAATTTATTTGGAATTAAAATAATCATAGATATCTAAGAGTGAAAATTAATAATAGTGTCAATATGGATTATTAAATAAGTTTATAGACTTTTATTATATTGATCATCAATCCGTATTTTGCTGGCAGCTATTCGGAATAGTCCGGTTACAGATTTATTGAACCATTTTCTCAGGTTCTGGAGCCAACTGTTCTACATGTTTTTTTTTCCATACACTTTTGCCGTGAAGAACGGGTTATAGAAAGCAATATCTCTGTTCATTTCTCATAATATGACCCTATCTAACTAGCGCTCTTTGATTTTACGAAAGATCTTACATTCCTTCCCCATTCTACGTATAACCTCAACACTAGTCAGCCATTCTACCCATACAGTTATTAAGATGCGCCTGTAACACCGCATCTCAAAGACATTTTTAAAGAAGAAGAAGAAATTCCGAGGATGAAGGCTTTGAATCTGAGTTGTAAACTATGGCTTCCAAAGATAGATTTCATCTTTACAAATACATTACCTTGCATTTTGTTTTCTTTGTATTCAGATCCAGTACGTTTTCTTGACTGATATCTGATACGCACTTTGTAAGCCCTTTAAACTATCTACAAAAATACTGCGTCGTCAGCACATTTAATGTTATTTAAATACACTTCTTTAACTAATATGCCTTTTTCTTGTTCTTCCAACGCTTGTGCGAAGATATGTTCAGAGTATATGTTAAATAACAATAGGGACAGTATTTAACATTGTCTCACTCCTCTATCTATCGAGATCAAGTCCCTGTTAACCGATCATCCACTTTAATCTTGACAGTTTAGTTATGATAGATCTTATATATATATATATATATATATATATATATATATATATATATATATATATATAAGAATTACTGGATATTAGTGACTGTCAATATAAACAAACAACACAGTTTATTAGGGTTGCAGTTAGAAAATTGGCCAGGATGTTAATGAAACACTCTTATGACTTTTTGTCTAGCTTTCGGAATGGTTTTATTCCTTTTTCAAGACACTGTAATAAGAAAAAGTGTAAATATTTATAAAATATCACAAATCTTCAGTGCAACTTAGTAGTCGTTGAGATTATTTATAAAAGCATAGACACTCAACATTAATAACATACACATAAAATATAAAATAGTGGACAAAATACATTTTAAAATTCTTTAAAATTTA
This sequence comes from Diabrotica undecimpunctata, assembly GCF_040954645.1. Lineage (NCBI taxonomy): Eukaryota > Metazoa > Arthropoda > Insecta > Coleoptera > Chrysomelidae > Diabrotica > Diabrotica undecimpunctata. The sequence continues at coordinate 55,412,497 of NC_092805.1, read as the reverse complement.
GGTAAAAATAGTAAAAATTTTGTTGTCATATATATATATATATATATATATATATATATATATATATATATATATATATATATATATATGTACACCAAAATGATGAGTTGCAAATTACTGTCACAAGCGGAGAACTGAATGCCAATTACTTATGAACTTCTTTAAAATACGTTAAAGGCATAACACTCAGACTGGCAAGATTATTCAAAGATATCACCAACTTAAAAATAGCCTTTAAACCTCATTAACTTTAAGATCTATATTTTCTAAGGTTAAACATAAGAATGATATTAAGGATTGTTCCAACGTTGTCTACCAGATTCCATGTAACAACTGTAATTTGGTATATATGGGACAAACCTCCTGCAGTTTAGGTAGTCGTTTAATTAGTCAGCAGAGTGATAGCAGCTTATATCCTGAAAGGTCTGCTCTTGCGGAACATGTTAACAAAGAACATTATAAAATGAATTATGAATCAGTCAGAGTTTTCGCTACAGAGTCCAACTATACTAAAAGACTGTTCTTAGAAATGGCATTCATTTCTCAGAATTCCAATGCAATGAACAAAAGGAGTAATATAATTCAATTAAGCACTATTTACTCCTACCTATTATATTTGGATAACCATTCTCAATTCTAGTGATGATGGTGTCAATGTCAAACTGATTCATTATAAAGTTTCAGCTTTTAGTTTATCTTAAAGTATTTAGCATACAGTTTTGGTTTTTGAACTTCAAACAACTTTCTGGTAAATTTTGATGTGTAGTCTAGCAGTAGTAGTACTTCATCAGAAAAATGGAAAAAATAAAAGAAGAAGTGGTGTCATTTGCAATGTCCAGAAATGACATTTACTCTTAACCTTACAATTCACAGTGGGCCGGCACAAGTGGCTTTTAAACTGTTTTTAATTGTCTTTTTCTTATGTATTAGTGTATAGAATAATTTGTCAATTTAGTCTTTTACACCATGTATTTTTTAGTATTTAACTCAATCAATGAGTGGTGCGTAAATTTGTCAACTGTGAGTAGAACATTCGCGAAAGACAAATCTTAATAACGCAAGTTCTAAAACCTTTACACCTTTTAATATATGTTTTGAGGATGTTGTACTAACAGTTGCTGTACTAACAGTTATTTCAGTTTTTTTTCCTGATGATGGAAATAAGCATTTTCGAAAGCTTGAAACTTAGTTAATAGAGTACACTTATTTTCATTACGTTTACTCACACCTCACACCACAAAACTCCGTATATATATATATATATATATATATATATATATATATATATATATATATATATATATATATATATATATATATTTATATACAGCTTTGGTTTATCCTTGAAGGCAATCAGTATTTTATTTCCTTTGTAGGTTCTGTGGAAGAGATCGAAAATGTGTTATCGATTACCCATAACACAAACGATTTAGATATGTCAGATTGAGAAGGTGAGGAGGACTCTGATATGGATAAGGAGTACGAGCCATTACATATGTGGATAAAAGCCCTTCAAACATGTAAATCTAGATAGCACTGATGATGAAATAGTTATTCCGAAAACGTTCTATGATGCAGCCCGATAGAGTTTTTATATTAATATACTTAAATAAAAAAACTATTTTCGTGGTACACGGTATACAGCCAACTGCAGAAATTTAGTTTCCTTGTGGATTTTTATTGAAGGGTTATACTCACATAGAACCCACATAGACACCTGTTATGCTTTAATTGAACGAAAACATAAACATCTGAGTTGTTTGGAAATTATGAGACCTTGGGACTGGCGACAGTTCATGCGACAGTGATCAAATAAATATCAGGTACATATAATGTAGGTTTTAGACATGTTGAATTTTGTGACTTTCATAACCCGTCTGCACCATATACAAAGCCCTTATACAACCAGTGTTGACATATGGGTCGGAGACATGGACCATTTACAAGGCAGATGAAAATCTCCTGCTTATATTTGAACGAAGGATGCTGAGAAGAATATTCGGTGGCATCTGTGACAATGGTGTTTGGAGAAGGAGGTACACTTACGAAATATATCACAGATGATATAAACATATATTTGGTGGTAAAGACGTAGTATCCTTTATAATATGAAGACTAAGATGGGCAGGACATCTGGCAAAATCACAGCAGAACAACCCTCCTAGAAGAATCCTTATGTTGCAACCTGTGGGAAGTAGAAGTAGGGGTAGGCCAAAACTCAGATGGAGGATGGTGTAGATGAGGATGGTAGACAAATAGGCGCAGCAAACTAGCAACACTTGGCAATGGATAGAACTGACTGGCGTAATAGACTAGTAATTTTATAGGACTGTAGCACCAATGATGATGATGATAACCCATCTGCACCATTTGTTAAACGGAAACTTTCGGAAACACAAACAAATCTTTAAGACAGATTTTCCAGTCGTTGATCAAAAACGAAAGAAAAGAGATGCATTAAAATTTCTTGATTCTTTACCATCTATTCGTAGTACACTAAAAACTATTACCGAAAATAAGTCTAAAATTTATTCTATTACTAATACCTTTCCTAACGCCATATTGCCATGATTTTTACAAAAATTTGAGTTATGGTGATAGCACTCATTACGAGAACCCCTGCCAGACGCAGATGTTGAGGTCGACGTTATGGAATTAAATTAATAGTTTTAAGCTTTATTGGTCGCATTTTCAGGCACAAGTAGTGTATTTTATTATATGAACGTTTATAATATTTCATATTCTTATAAATAACAATAAAAATCAGACATAACGCTTTTTTATTTTTTATAAAATATTTTTTGAAATTACAAAACGAAAGTTTCCTTTTCCTTTCAAAGTTCTACAGAAAAAAATTGAACCAAAATTACTGTCAGGTATAGTATAACTGTTTAGTACATTACTAATCAAATACTAAGTAATTTTTAAAACTTAAAAAATATAAAACCTAGAGTGAAAAAATCATTTTTTGCTCTTTACCAACATTTGTATTTGTGAGCCATGGTGTCTTATGGTTCCGATGTACAGATATATTGTATGGAATAATATTTAGGCTTTGTCCTTTACTTTAGTTTCTTCTATTCCCTGTTGTAATTTAAACTTTAATATTTTTTATATATCATATTTCTTCGGCATCATAAAGTTCTTTAACATATTTTCCCATGTTTTGTAGTAAATAATGTTTTTATATCTTTCAGATAGAAGTTAAAATGTCTTAAAATGTTTATTTCAGTAATTTTTAAATATTATTTATATCATTTATTTTTTTACAAAAAAAATATATAAAAATTAAATATTTAAAATTACGCGCGCCTCTGGAAAGAGAATAAACAATTCAATTACTCATTATCATAAATTATCTGTACAACTGTAGTAGATTAAGCGCGTGTCATTAAACAAGAAGTCGGAATATATTAAGCCATGGTATCCCATGGCGCATGTACAAACAATAAAGCAAAGCCGACTTAGTTAGATATGATCTAACGTGACGACCAGGGTATTTGAACTTTTATTATTTTGATTCTTCCAGTAACTAGTTCCGAACGTATCCATCATAGCAGCACAGTTAAATAGATGATCGTTTGCAATTTGTTTAGGCGAAAAAATCGTTGATCGATTGTATTCATGTTACCGCGTGAACAAAACAATCCCAAAAGTAACAATACTTAGGCCAACTGGTCTCAACTTTATTGTTGCTAAGCAGGAAAGTGCGGTAGTCTGGTTTTAGTCATCTCGGAATAATGTTCGTAAAAAAATTGATAAGGTTTCTACAGAGAAACGCTCGACAACATCGATTATATTCAATAAAGAGTTTTGGGGAGATACCCACGCCTAGAGGACTGCCACTGGTGGGTACTACATTTTCGCTTCTAGCTACAGGGGGGCCTAAAAAACTTCATAAGTATATGGATAAGAGGCATAAGGAATTAGGGCCGATCTTCAAAGACAATGTAGGACCGATTACAGCTGTGTTTTTATCTGATCCTAACGAGATGAGAGCAGTCTTCGCAAAAGAAGGTGAGTGTTTATATAGGTAATAAAGTCACGGTTTACAGAATTTATGTTTTGCTTTTTATATTAGAAATCTTAAATTAGACAACGTTCAAAGAGTTACTTTTCTAATTGTTTGAAAATATTTAACCCATTTTTCGCGATTGATATTCTTACGCGATATCTCGTACTTACACCTTAATTTTGTTTGTTGTGCATTGTTTAAGGTCTGTTTGTGTTTTTCATGTGTGTATTTTTTGTATCCACTTTGGGTTTTAGACATGTATGTTATCATAGATCCAACTGTAAGTTTGATCTATTTTTGTATGGTTATTTTTTATATTGAAACGTTCAGACATTCTGCTACTCCATGTGTTTTTATGACTTTATCCTTCTTTTATCTTCGTTGTTTGCCAAAATTTGAGTAATTACATGTACTTTAAAAATTCTTCTTTCCATCTCTCCCCATCTTTTAGGCGGTCGGGCTTGTGGTCTTTTATCTTGAGGTTTTTCTTCTTTTACTATTCAGCAGTCTCTCTCTTCCCATTCTGTTAATGTGTTGGTTCCATTCTCGTCTTCGTTGGCGTCCCAATCTGACGATATACGTAAAAAATAATTAAAATTACAAAATGATTTTATCAAAAAGAAACTAGGTAGGTACATACGTACAAGTATTAAAAAAGAATTATATTCATTTAATTACATAAAACCATTTAAAAAGTGGAATCAATAAATTTTATAACTACGTTTTTAATTATTTTTATTATAAAGTAATAAATTGAAATAATATTGAGAGATAAATACTTTTAAAGTTTAAAGTTTTTAATAAATAGAAAAGAGGTCAGGCAATCTTAAGTTACCTAAGAGAGATATTTTAAATAAATAGTTTTTGGGACAAAATATTTTTTTAGATACATGAAGTAATAATTAATGTGACAAAAAGTTAACCGGAAAGAAGACTTGCTCAGGATTTTTTTCGTACGAGTTCAATTAAAAAAAAAAACTAAATATTAAAACCGGAAAAAGACAAAGAGTACCCCCGTTAAAATAGGCAAAATGTCCTCACTCTTTTTCATTTTTTTACGTTCTATGTAATTAAAAAAATAAGACCCAGGGCAATTTTAGATCGCTACTTCCCACCCCCACTCCCTACCCCCCAAAAACATAAAATTTCGTTTTTATTTTTTTTAGGTAGGATGCAATTAATTTACAAATTTCAAAAAATTCACACGCGTACTTAAGGCTTTTACAAAATTTTTCTATTATATATTTCTATATTCTATTTATATATTTCTATCATATAGATAATCTATAAAAAATGTATTTTTTTGAAAAAAGCGTATTACCTTCTGCGAGGTGGCTGCAGGACCATTTTTTTTTCGTTTTGTGTATTTGATTAAAAACTATATCTCTGTTATTTTCATATTTTTCTGTATGGTGCACTATCTTCAAAAATTCAAAAAACCGTTTTTTAAGGGGAATTGTAGGATTTTCCCCCTTTTATATACTCCAAAATAGATCAAATCAAGGTTTTTTTGTGGGTTATATATAGTCCAAATTAAATGAGGTCTTTAACCCATTCAAAAATTAGGCAAAACACATTTAAATATATTTTTTGTGATTAAAAATAAGACAGCACAATTTTTCTATTTTTATAGACCCATAAGTTGAGTGTACATAAAACCTAAAAATTCATTTTTTTAGAGGTGGCTGCAGGTCCAATTTTTTTTATTTTGTGTATTTGATCAAAAACTATATCTCTGATTTGTTTCAGATTTTTCTGTACGCTGCGCCACCTTCAAAAATCCGAAAAATTGTTTTTTAGGTGTTTTGTCCATGGAATGGGACCAATTTGTGGCATTAGCCTATAGGTATATCGATGGATATACCCATCGAGATACCCATGGTATATCAATGGCTTTCCATCGATATACCTATTTTGTTTTTTTTCCTGTTTTGCGAGACATTGAGTCCTGTTAGGCCCGGAGATCCGTGGGTTGACTGTACATAATGCCCCGAAAAATGCATTTTTTTAAAAAGCTCATAACTTATTTTGGAGATAGCTGCAAGTTCATTTGTTTTATATTTTATATATTTTATCAAAAACTATTACCCTGAGTCTTATTTTTTAATCGCATGAAAAGTAAAATTATGAGTAAATTGATCCAGGTTGTGTCGATGTCAAAAAATATATTTATTCCCCCCAAAATCCGTGAAAACCGTGAAAAACATGCTTTTTGAGGGACTTAAAGGTGTTTCGCACAATTTTTGAATGTCCTAAACACCTGATTTAATTTAGAATATGTATAACCCATAAAAAACCTTGATTTGATCCATTTTAAGGTCTATAAAATGGAGAAAATCCCCCAAAACCTCCAAAAAAACAGGTTTTCCGAGTTTTGAAGATGACGCACCATACGGAAATATCTGACAAAAAATTTGAGATATAGTTTTTTATCAATTATATAGAATGAAAAATTGAACCTACAGCCACCGCATTAAAAAAAATGCATTTTTAGTTCATGTACGCTCAACCCACGGGTTTATAAAAAATTAACAAATTTTATGGAAGCCTCTACTATGCGTGTGAATTATTTGAAATTTTGAAATAGATAGCATCCCACCTAAAAAAAAAAATAAAAAACAAAAAATTGACGTTTTTGGGGGTAGGGGGAGGGATTTGGCGGTCTAAAATTGCGCTGAGCCTTATTTTTTAATCACATAACATGAACGTAAAAAAATGAAAAAAATTGAATTCTGGGAGAGAGGGCAGTTTGACAATCTTAATGGGGGGTATCCTTTGTTGGACTTTCGTTTAATAATTCTTAATGGTAGGACGCATTGTTTCTCCAGTCGTCAGAGACGAAAATACCAGTGAATCTCTACAAATCATACAAACAACCTGAATTTCACTGAGAATGTCAATTTTGAGACCCCAAAATATATGCCAGAAAGTTTACCACTTCTACCTTCCGGCTTTCCCCTAAAAGAATCTCTAGATAAAAATGCTTCAAATAAAAAATGTAGCTGAGATAACTAGCACTTCTTGTTTCGAATGAACCATTTTCTCAGATACCCTTGACCCGACCATACATAATTTGAGTTTCAGAACCATATAATAGAACTGAATGAGCATAGCAATGTGCAAAACGTAAACGTTGTACATAATAGATTTCTTAAACAACATCATATTCAACTAACTTCGAAAATGTGGACACGTTTCTTTCAAATTCTTATCATGTCATCCAAACTTAAACCTTATGGCTTGGGCGTAATTAAATCAAGTTAGAAACTGCCACAGTCGCTATGGATAACTGAAAGAAACTGTGAAAATATCAATACCGAAGAAAAGTATATGCAAGATAAACTTTGTAAATTAGGGTCTTCAATTCGAAATTTGACAATTAGTATCGGCCATATTATTGAAGCTAAATCTGTCAAATTCGATGTCATTTATTCAGTATGTTTTACTAAATCATGATGCGTGGATATAGCGTACAATAGTACGTTCAAATGATAAAATTGTTTTATCAAAATGGGTGTTTTGTTCGGGCAATTTCCTGCGCGCTCGCAGAGAGGCGTTTTATAAATGTTCAAAAAGGAACCAATTCACGTGGCAACAAAGTAACCATTTGTTGAATGGACTAAACTCGTGTCAATTATTTTTATTGAAGAACCTTGTAATATACTATATTTTTCGTTCTGTTGTCAGGCGCGAGAATGAACAAAGTTTTAGTTGGCTCAGATTTCTAATTATGATGACCACTTAGCTAATCGTTAGTTGTAAATTGTGCAGTTGTAAAGCAAGCATACACCCTAGTTTATTACACAGTTAATAAATTGCCAGGAATGCAGTGGACTAACGATTTTATTTTAGATCATTAAGTATTAGTCATTTATATTCTTGTTCTTTACTGCTAAAATTCTTGTTTTACTCAATTATATTTTTAATTAATTATAGTTTAAGCCCCTTTTTGTTTAACCTACTCATGGGCAAAATTATAAACAAAGTAACATCTCTCAATCTCGGATACAGAATGAGCAACAAAAGAATTGGTATGGTGTGTTACACAGATGATGCAGCAATTATTACCGAATCGGAAGATGATCTTCAGAGACAGTTCTTTCAGTTCTTTCAAATAAGCCGCCAACTAAATATGACCATTTCTACCAACAAAACTAAATGTATGACAATAGCAAAAGATCCGCTCAGATGTAAGTTAGTGGTTGAGAACAACCCCATAGAACAGGTGATGCAATTCAGATATCTGGGCATAGATATATCAAGCAGACATGACCCAGTAAAGGACCTAAGGAGTCAAATCAACAAAGCATCCGCATTGTCGGGATGTCGGCGGGAGATGGTCTGGTCAAATCCGTATATGCGCACAGATAGTAAAATTAGAAGCTACAAGACTTGCATACGACCGATCATGACATATGGCATAGAAGTGCGCGAAGATACCAACAAAACGAAACAGATGCTAAGGGTTGCCGAGATGAAAACCCTAAGAACAATAGTGGGCAAAACAAGAAGAGACAGGGTGAGAAATACAAACGTTAGGGAGCAGTGTAAAATTCAAGATATTGTAAGATGGGGAAGGCAGCGTAAAAGGATGTGGTACAGTCATGTAAGACGAATGGATGAGAATAGACTCCCAAAAATTGCCCTAGAAAACAACCCGCCCGGTTCAATACCTTCAGTAAGACCACCTAAAAGATGGAGGTATAGTTGGCAATCTACCTCCCAGGAAATTAACCAGAGGCAGCTTCAGAATTAAACAGATCGAAAGATCTCCAAGAAGTAGAAGAAGAAGAAGAAGAAGAATTAAATTTTTTCTACTAATTAGTAGACAGAAATACGCCTATTATCGATAGCTAGCAATTGCTTAAAGCATTCTTCGTTTTGAGGACTTTAAACAATTGTTTGGAGAAAGCTCGTTTAGTAATGCAACTTTTATGTTTGTCATCAGTGAGTGTTTTTAGCTTATCGTGCATTTCCTTCGATTCTGCTATTCTAAGTAGACACAAATCCAAAAAATTAAACATAATGAAAATCGGTCCAGCCGTACTTAAGTTATAAACGGTGTAACTAACATGATTTATGACTTTGTTTTATATACATAAGTATATAGATTTAAAAGCGAAAGACAAAAAATGTACTGGTAAATTACAGGCTAAATTACTGTTAAATATGTATTAGATATGGAACATTTACACTGGTTATTTATTTCATTTTAACTTGATTAATATCAAGTTACTTAATTTTAACTTGATAACCGAGTTGAACTTGGATTGTTTGAAGTTTAAGTTAATTGTCTGTAAATTTTTTTTGGAACGCCACTGCTATGGTTGTTGCTATGGTTATCTTATTGTCTTTATTATAAACCATTACTCTAATTCATTATTACTAAAGAATTTCGAAATCAATAATTTGAAATAATTATTTTGTATAAATGTCTTATGTATGAAGACACTAAATTGAAAGCTTTTTTTTACTTTATTAAACACTACAAAAATAAAATAACAGTAATGGAAGAAATGAGCAGTCTTAAGAACAACATGGCGAACGGGAGGTACCACAACAGCATGAACAATAATAATTTTTAACTCTTTATATACAAATAATTTATTAAGTCTTCTTAAAGTAATAGTAATTATGTTTTTTTTATAAAGAAATTTACAATTTTCGTAAGATGCTCATTTTAATATTTTCTCTGTCTTTCATTTTAAAGCTCTCTGTATTTTAAAGCTTTTATAATCTTTATAGAGGGTGCCTATTAAAAGAGATAATTACATGGTCCCAAATAAAAATCAAGTTTTCTTAATAAATAATATACCTGCACTGCTTGGGACTTCTTTTAAGCCACTGTTTTATACAAATAATTAGAAAATGGTAGACGTCACTGATTTAGATATCAGTATCAACACCAACAGAGCCATAAAAAAGACGCCAACCGAAATTCTTAAGAAAGGTACCAACCTAAACTCTAAAAAAATGCACCAGATCCCCCTTCTAAACTTTTTTGAAATCCTAATACATGTAAAGTAAATTAATATTATTTGTGAATTTTTTTTAAGTTTAATTTTAATTTAAATCAATAAAATAATTTACTATTGGGAATAAGCCACAATTTTACTTTAAAATAAGTTTATTTTGACGTTTCGATTTTTCGTGGGAATTACCGGTAGGTAGTCCCACGACACGCCAGTTTACACCGCGTACGATTAACCGGTGGCGTGGGACACAGATTCGACTACGAACTACGAGCTTTTTAACCGCTACAACTTCTATATACGCTATTGGAGCTGGTATTACCGCGGCTGCTGATACGACATGCTCTCCAACGGACTCTCCTTAAAGGGTTTCGAGTCCGGATTCCGATCACGAGGCCTAGGATCAGCCACGTATCGTTATTTTTCGTTACTACTTCCCCGTGCCGGGAGTAGGTAATTTGTACGGCTGCTGCCTTCCTTGGATGTGGTAGCCGTTTCTCAGGCTTCCTCTCCATGGGTTACCCGTAACAACCATGGTAATCGCACAACCTAACATCGACAGTCAAAATAAATTTATTTTAAAGTAAAATTGTGGCTTATTCCAAATAAACATAGTAAATTATATTAGGATGCCACAAAAAATAGCTTCAGTTTAATAAGTAAGTAGTAAATTATGTTCATATTCCAAATAGCTGCAAAAAAACATGAATAGTAGGTTAAAACCACATATGCAATGGCTTCGAATTTAGTGGCCCGACTGCTAAAGTAAACTCAAACTCTAAAATTCACAGCTATTGGGCATATCGTATTGAGAAAAACATTGTTAGTATTTAGGTGTTAGTATTTGTATTTTGCTGTATTTTTTAAAAGTTATTTGTGTATTAAAAGTTGTGTTATCTACGGTGATAAAATTATGTTTTACATAACCTTAGCTAAAATTTATTTGAACATTTGGGTACAAACAGCCCTCACGCATTTCTGTGGTAATGCGCAAAACCTATCTATTTGTATGAAAACAGGAAATAAAATAATTCTTAAATCAAATAGGAGTCATTGACCGTGCTGTATATATGTGTAGAACCGTGTTGTATGTACATATATGTGTGTATACAGTGTGTAAAAGCCAAATGGAATAAATTCATTATTTAGGTTACTGTACATATTTATAAAAAATCCCGAAACACGTCAAATTTACATTATAACTTGACATTCTTTAACGTAAAAATGCAACCCCTACCTTCAACCCCCTTAGAATGACAGATACAACCCCCAATTTTTAAAATAGGAAGTATAGGCTTGTGATATCGTTTGAAAGGTCTTTTCATTCTCCATTCAAAAATGTTATCGCTTTCAAGTTTATTAAGATTAATTAAGATAAAATAAATTAAAATCATGTGGTTACCGTAATTCGCTAAAATATACTCAAAGCATATTTCTTTAGGTCTTGATAATGAGAAAGTGAACAAAAACCATAGCAATGTGGTTTTTAGATGGTAACCATTAAAAAACTTTAAAGAATTTCCGTGGCAACGTTATTTTAACACGCATTAGTAAATTGTTTTATTTAAGTTGTCAGTATTTTAATTTAAGTAAAAAGTTCGTTCAATTCAATTCTGAAAAATGGTTAGATTAACGGAAATGCATAAAATAACAGTTTTACAAATGATTGGTTACGGAGATAACACCCTGTAACGAGTCCGTTACTTAAATAATCGTTTACCTTCTTTTTGTGACTGGAATCTTTTAATTTAGTTCTAAATTAAATTCATATTGAAATATTCTTAAACTAAATATTTAAATAACTCCCAGTAAATTTTATTTTCTGATATTGGCATTAAACTGCGCCCTCAGCGGTGAAATTCTGAAAGTACATTTATTCAGCGACGTGTAAAATCTCAACTTGTCACTTGTTAACTGGATGTGAGTGAATAAACATCTCAGAGTAGAGCGGCTGGCAGTCCATTTTTTTTCCCGAATTTAGTTTAAGTTTATTTTTTATGTGAAGAGCTGTTATTTTAGAAGAAACCATTTGAGTTATTTTGTTGTTTTGTACGAGGATATTTTCAGTTGGATCACCCTAGCCGGTAAGATAACATTACAAATAAATTATAAGGAAAAATCCTTCATACCATCCGCCATTGTTAGTAAAATTCAGACTTATTTTAATTTCGTCTTTGATAGGTATTTCATATATTTGATACATGTTATATTTCACCTTATTTCATTAAGGAAAAGTTTTATACCTAAATAAATTATAAGTATTAGATTCTATATCTATCTCAAATTTTTATTTCCTTTCAAGAATTAAAGCAAATAATTATTTATTTCAATTTCATACCGTTAAACCGGCTAATATTTCTTTTTTTTCCTATTCTATAATATATAAGATCATGTTTGCCGTTAAAATTATCTATTTAATATATCCATACATTATAAAAACATTGTCACACCATTCGAAGGTCACTATTTACCGAAAACCATTAAGGTTTTTATTTCAATAAGGTCACTTCCTGACATTTTTTGTATCGCCTTTCAAGATTGATAACCCTTGTGTTTTTCCGTACCTTTTGTATGTACAAAAACATGGAGTAACACAACTGTTTTTTTAGCCTACTCAAGAATCCAGTTACAAGTCAGGGGAAGAATTATTTTTTAGTTGGGGTTATACTTAATAAAGATAAGGGGAAGGAGTTTCAAGTTGGTTTTTTTATGGGAAATTAAGAAGCAGTTTAAAGGGACGTATTTGTCCAATAGTACCTGATCCAGGGAATACAGGTTTGGTATCTTGTTACCACCTGAGTCCAGTTCTCCACTCTTCGAGGGAAACCGACAGGAAGAACTGACTTATTTTTTTTTATTATCATTCAATTACTTTAAATAATTTTTTTATGTCCTCTTCAAGGTTTAACTTTTGGTTCAATTTTTAATAACAAAAACTATCCTTAATAATAAATATTTTCAATTTTTCCTAAAAAAAACATTTTATCATTGTAATTTAATTTAATTATTTATTGTTTACCAAGGGATGAGGTTATAACTCTCCCTTGAATTTCTCTTTGTTAGGTTATTGTGTGCACACATATCCCGGAGAATTTTTACTTAAAAACCTAAACAATTTTTGAACGAAAACTAACTATTAGTGAGTAGTATATAATTATATTTATTATTTATACATTATTTTTGGATCTAACTTTTGTCACAATTTGAAATTTTTAAGGGGTAAATTGTTTTATAATTATTCAGGGATTTTACTGTAAATATAGATAAGTTAATTGTATATAAGAGGTGATGGGTCATATATAAGTGTTTAAAATAGTCTGTACATAAAATTGGTATTTATTAAAGTTGGGTTAAAACAATTCAATATTTCAATTAATACCTATCTTTCATATTTCAGCAATACAAGATATCTCGGAAGAAAACATTTAACTTCCTGGCGCCCAACCATTCACTAGAGCAGCTTTTATTTTTTTCATCTGTTTATTTCTTGGTGGTTTTCTTGTCATTAATTCTTATATCTTACGGTCTCTGTAGGGCATGCAAATTGGCCGAATCCTTCTTTGAGTGTCAAGTGGTCATTCTCCTGCATAGTCGCTAGCCAACACTTAATTCTGTTATATTTTAAAATTCATATTTACTTCATAAAATTCATATTTATTTCTTTTACATAATTTATTTCTATCTAATCCCTTCCATCTTCCGTTATTCCCCATATTAGTTCGTTGGTGTATCAAGGTGCATTTTAGAGTTCACCCTTTTGCTACACTGGATAGAGTCACCCAGACTTCCTCTAGCACAATTGTTGCTACATTAACATAATTTTTGTTACATTGGCGAGCCCAACGTGGTGCCTTTTCTCAGTTCAGACCGTACATTCTGTAGTATATTTCTCTTTGCAAAATATTCTTTATTATTTCTAATTTGTTCCTGTTGCTCTTTGTTCATTTTTTTTAACTTCCTTATTTATTTATCTTTTCTTATTAGATTTACATTTATAGGTATACTTGTATTGCTGCAGTTTACTTATATTCATATTTAAACCCTCACCTTCTTAATCATTGTGTACAGTTAACAATCTATTTTACTATTATTGAACTATAAGAATTTAATAATTTAGATATTACTATTTTTATATATATATATATTAGCCAATATTGGTGGGTTTTTATATTCAATTATTTGTTAATCATATACTTGTTGAAACCATTGTGTGTTGCTTCAAGGATTGTGTTATATTTACTTAACTTTACTTAACCATTTTAAAATTTTTGTGAATAACTTTAGATTATTCTTGGATTGATTTTGTGGTGTGTTGTTGCATATTTATTTAGATATATATATATTTTTTTTAAACCTTAGATTATTCTTCGATTGATTTTGTGGAGTGGTAATACATTATTTCCTTTGTCTATTCATCTATTCATCTATTTTTTTTTTCACAATGTCTGCATTCAAGGTAGAACATTTATTAGTCAAGGAATTAGATTATGAGTTGAGAATTAGGGACATCAATATTGATGAGTCTTCCAATGTGGATTTAAAACGCAAACTATTGCGTGGAGCTTTAAGGCAAGAAGAAGGAAACAGAAGCTTTCGACAAATTTCTGCCACAAGTATTCCTTTTCTAGAGCAGCAAGAAGAGATTGATGAGACTGTGGATGATTTGGCTAAAAGGATATCCGATTTTAGAGGGACTGTCCAAGATAGCCTATACTCCAGGCTGATATCACGTCTAGCTCATGTCTCAGGCCGTGTTCATTTATTGTCGTGTTCGAATGAGGAGCAGCAATCTTATAAACGCTCAATTTCAATCCGAATTCTTAGCCTAGAGGGTGAACTTGATTCACGAGTAAATCCAATTGCTACTTCAACTCCTATTTCTTCTGTCCAAGCAGCTAACTCATTTCTACACCCCAAACCTGTTCAGATACATAAATGGGGCATTGCATTTTCTGGTGAAGGTCATTATGACCAAGTAATTTCTTTTTTGGATAGGGTGGAATGTCTTCGAGTATCGAGAGGAGTAAGTGAAGATGATCTTTTTGCAGCTTCTGCTGAATTGTTTACAGGCGCAGCTTTTACGTGGTTTAGAAACAATCGCAATAATTTTTCTAATTGGTCTGATTTGGCTCAGAAACTTAAATCTGATTTTCTACCATATTCTTTTCAAGATGACCTTCTAGACCAAATCAAAAATCGTAAACAGAAGCCAAATGAGTCTGTTACGATGTTTATCAATAACATTTTGGGTATGTGTAGTCGCCTTGAGACTCCTCTAACAGATTCTGCAAAAATTAAGATTATTCTAAAATGTCTATTGCCTTTTTATCACCAGCAATTAGCTTTAGTAGACATCACCAGTATAGCAGACATCACCGAGAAATGTAAACGTTTGGAGGAAACTTTATCTTGGTCTTCTCAACCTCCCACCACTTCCAAACACTCTTCTGACTCTTTCGGTCACCAAAATCCTTTTAGGCACCGTTCTTGGCAATCTAAGGGCCCTGAGCGTAATATCTCAGTTGTAAGTTCTGTAGTGTGCTGGAATTGTCGTGAGTCTGGCCACACTTTTTATGATTGCGGCATCCCTCGTACCCGTATTTTCTGCCACGGTTGTGGTAAAGAAAATACCCTCAAACGCAATTGTTTTAGGTGTTCGGGAAACGAACGATCGGAGGCCCGTCCCCTGAGCGTTTCTCCGTCCACACCCCCATCAGGGAATCAAACCGTTACATCAAACGAAATCACTGGTCCAACCACGTCAAGCCACCCAAACCCATCTTCCAGTCGGAAAGGGAAAGGGGTTGTTCCAAAAAAACCAACACACACCACACCAAGTCATTCCAAGAAGTAACTTCTCAATATAATACATTTGATTCGCATAGATTATCTTCCCCAAATATCTTCCCAAATTTTAGTAATAAACATAATAGTAGCAGTGTAGTAGTTCCAGTATCTATACCAGAGTCTACCACAATTCAGGAGGATTCTTTTATTTCTGATTCTTCTTGTTTGCCTATTGCATCCTCTGATTGTGTAGGTAGAGATAATAAGTTTAGTTTAGTACCACTTAAAATTTTTGATCAATCAGATAATAATTGTTTTGATTTGAATTCGCTATTAGTGAGAAAACATAATGATAATAGACCTTATCTTCCTATTAAGATTTTAGGACAATCTTGTTTAGCTCTTTTAGATAGTGGCTCGAACATTTCTGTGATAGGTTCACATTCATTAGCTTTACTGAAAAATGCTGAGATTTCTATTATGCCCATTTCTTCTCTGCAAGTGTCTACTGCAGATGGTACAGTTCAGTCTATTACAGGCAAATTTGAAACTGAAATCACAGTAGCAGATTTATGTAAACAAATTACATTCTATATTATTCCTTCAGTTCAGAATTCTATAATTTTAGGTATGGACTTCTTAAATGCTTTTAATAGCACACTAAATTGTTCTAATTTTTCCTTTTCTATTTCTCAATTTAATCTGTCCTTACTTAGTGCTATTCAGGATTTTACTAGTTTATCTAGTTCAGAACAAAGTCAATTAGAGAATATGATCTCTAAATTTACAACCCTTTCGTCAAAAGACAAATTAGGTCGTACATCCTTAATATCTCACACTATCGAAGTGGGAGATACCACACCTTTTAGACAATATCAGTATCCTATTCCTCAGGCTTGGCAAGTTGACTTGGAAAAGGAAATTGATTCCATGTTAGAGTTGAATATCATTGAACCTTCCACGTCTTCTTACTGTAGTCCTTTGTGGTTAACCAAGAAAAAAGATGGATCTTTTAGGGTTTGCTTCGATGGTCGAAAGTTGAATAATATTACTACAAATCGGGATGCTTATCCTATTCCCCGAATAGACGTCATTTTAAGTAAACTCCAGAATGCTAGGTATATTTCTTCTATCGATCTATCTAAAGCTTTTTTACAGATTCCTTTGAGTGAGGAAAGTAAAAAGTATACAGCTTTTGCAGTTAGTGGGAAAGGATTATTTCAGTTTGTCACTATGCCTTTTGGTCTTGTTTCAGCTCCTCAGACAATGTGTCGTCTGATGGACTTAGTCATTGGTCCTCAGTTAGAGCCCTATGTTTTTTATTATTTGGATGACATTTTGGTTGTCACTCCTGATTTTTCTCTTCATATGGAAATTTTGGATAAATGGTTTTTACGTCTCAAAGAGGCTAATTTAACTATTAATTTAGATAAATGTCAGTTTTGTCGTCCTAGTCTTAAATTTTTAGGATATGTAGTCGATAGTAAAGGTTTAAGGACTGACCCTGATAAAGTTACAGCTATCAAAGATTTTCCTATACCTAAGACTACTACTCAAGTCCGTAGGATATTAGGCATGTGTGGATATTATCGTCGGTTTGTGCCGTCTTATTCTACTTTGTTATCTCCACTTACAGATCTCCTTAAAAATAGGAAAAAAGGCCAAACTATTACATGGACTTCAGAAGCCGATGATGCTTTCCGGCGTATAAAAGAAGCTCTTACTAGTGCACCTGTCATGACATCTCCGAATTTTAAAGAGCATTTCTATCTCATGACAGATTGTTCCAACACTGCTTCAGGTGGTGTACTGTTTCAAATGAAGGATGGTTCGGAACATCCAATAGCTTATACCAGCAAAAAGCTCAATAAAGCACAGAAAAATTATTCCACCACAGAGAGAGAACTTCTTGCAATTATCCATGGTCTTGATGCCTTTCGGTACTATCTTGAGGGTCGTAAGTTTACTATCATCACAGATCATAGTTCTTTATTATGGTTACATTCCATGAAAAATCCGTCACAACGTCTATCCCGTTGGATTTGTAGGCTTTCTGTCTTTGATTATAATATTGTTCATCGCAAAGCCAATGGTGTTGTGGTTGCAGATGCGTTGTCACGTACATTCGATATCAATCTTTTAGATCTGTCCACTTTATCTCCAGATAATTGGTATCGAAAGATGATTCATAATGTCACCCAAGAACCTACTAGATATCCTGATTTCAAGGTAGAGAATAATATCCTTTATAAACATGTAATCAGTCCAGTTGAATCTTTATCGAATATGTCTGATTGGAAAATAGTAGTCCCAACAGCAAATAGGGATGAAGTCTTGAGAACTTTTCATGATGATGTGATCAGGTCACTTTGGTTTTTATAAAACATTTAGTAAAATAGCTGAGTTATATTACTGGCCTGGTCTGCGCAACTCAGTTAAGAAATACATCTCTAGATGTAGAGTTTGTGCAACATGCAAGCCGAGTAACCTACCTCAAGCTGGATTAATGGGTTCGTTTAGGAACATTAATTTTCCTTGGCAAATGATCTCTTTAGACCTTATTGGACCGTATCCACGTAGTTATTCAGGTAATACGTATTGTTTGGTAGTTGTAGATTACTTCACCAAATTTCCTTTAGTTTGCCCTCTTCGTAAGGCTACAACTCCAGCTATTTTGAAGTTCTTAGAGGAGCAAGTGTTCTTACTATTTGGTATTCCCCAAATAGTATCATGTGATAATGGTCCACAATTTATTTCTAAAGCCTTTAAAGATCTTTTAAGTAAATATAAGGTCCAAAAGATATTCTACAATGCAGCTTATCATCCGCAAGCTAACCACACTGAACGTGTAAATCGTAGCATTGTTACTGCTCTTCGATCTTACACTTACTCTGATCATAGAGCTTGGGATCAGTACATTCATTCAGTTGCTCAAGTCATTCGAACTTCTGTTCATGAAACCACTCAATGCTCTCCAGCTTATGTTAATTTTGGTAGGCATGTTCCATTGTCAGGTGATTATTTCGGTTTAATTTCTGAAAATTCAACAACTCTTCCTCAAATTTCTGAGAAACTTCACCGTATGGAAGATCTCCAAAACTTACCTCCAATATTCGCTGATATTAGGAAGAAGTTGAAAGCTTCTTACCGTAGAAATCAGCATCAGTATAATTTGAGGAAACGAGATTTGCGATTTTTTGTGGGCGATCGAGTTTTGAAACGGAATTTTGTAAAATCAAATAAAGGTGATGCCATTTCTGCTAAGTTTTGTCAGAAATATGTTCCCTGTACTGTCGTTAGGGTAATATCTCCTTTAGTATATGAATTAAAAGACAATTCGACGAATAGACGAATTGGTCAATTTCATATAAAGGATTTACTCCCTGATAATACAACAGATGAGGCAACATCTTCATCTTCAGAGGAAGATTGACTTAATGTCTATTAAGCTAACCTATTCCTTTGATTGTTATTGTTTTGGCTCGGTTTGGTTACGATTTGATATTTTCTTAGATTTTTGTTATTAATCACCAGATTTGATATATCTACAGCTTATACTTTGATTAGTATCTGTTTATAATTAGTTAAAATTACGAAGGCCATTATAGTGTACTTATATTAGGGTTTGCACTGGTATGGAACTAAATATTGTAATGCTACTATACTGTGCTATATGTTTATGTGTTGTATAACCTATGTTCCCATTTTGCTTACTTGTTTTGCCAGGTTGGAAAGAATGTTGTAATTTTTTTTTATGGATTTGATTCCGTTTATTGGTCATGATCAAGTTATATAGGAACATGTATCTGGATTTGCTATGTGGGACGTTTTTTTATGTCATTAGGAATTTATATAGATAATCAGTATGCATCATTTTAGTACACTCCTATATTATATAGACTATTCTGCCTGTGTATAGGTGAATGAATACGTGGGTTCGAAGTTTTAGTTCAATTGTTGGCCCCAGTTGTTCAATGAATTTCGGAATTCACCATTTTCAGGACAAGTTGTACAGTTATCTAGGCAGTAGAATGTCTTCCATAGACAGTAAATTATTGTTAATGTTAATTAGGATTTGAATATTTAGCTTTAATCCTTAATATTTACAGACTTTGGTCTAATATAAGAATTGTTCCTTAGCTGATTTATTATTCTTACTTATATAATAGTTTATTCAAGTCATGGATTGCTCCCTTTACAGCTAGCATGTTTAGATTACAGTTATGGATAGTGATTCCATATTTTGGCAACAAATGACCATTTATAGTTATTTTCACTTCTTTCCTCAGGCACTTATCTATATTTTGGTATGTTGAATTAGGAATTATCCTGTTCTCTTTTATTAATATCAGAACGAATTATAAATCTGCAGTTTCTTCAGAAATTGGTCTACTCGTTCTTGATGTTCTGTTTTGTTATTACTCCTACCTTAACTCTTACTATTTTGCTATGGTTGTTAGAGTTACTGGCACATTAAACTCTTTTTAGTGCTCTTATGTTAGATATTCTTATAAATTTGTTGTAGCTACCTGCTATAGTTATCGAGTATCAGCATAAGCTAATTTTGTTGTTTTTTCTAGTTTTTATTTTTGGTCTTTATTTTGGATCCCAAATGTACTGATGGCAGATCATCAGGATGGAATCGATTTTATGGCTGTCCTTTTGTTCAAGCCGTTAGTCCCACGTTTTGATCCAATAATTTATTTGATGAATTTTTAGGTTAGGCACATATTACCGGATGTGGGTATATGTGGACCTACCCTATTTGGTTTATTTGGTTATAGTGTGAATTGGGTCATTATTTGCCTGATTGATTATCTTTGGATATGCTACTTTATAAATCTGTTGTCCACTGTATGGTCAATTTTGGATTTACCATCCAATTCGACACTTATATTGTTGTCTATACATTTGGTATTTTTTATTGTTACTTATATTGTTTTATATAAGTACGTTGGTACTTTTATTATTACTTATTATTGTGTATCGGTCCACCCAGTTGCCTGATTGATTATTCCTTGGATATGCTCTTCTATAAATCTGTTGTCCATTGATGAGTCAATTTTGGAACCAGGGTCCGATTGCACATTATTTTGGATTATTTGCATTGAGTATTTGTAGTACTAGTCTATACTATGCTATGTTAAAGCTTTACTTTAATTTTACTCTAGATAGTATGTGACTTTGTACTTAGTTACATGTGGGTATCTTTATATGAAACCATATCTTTGTTTCTACATCACTCATAATCTGTGGTTAATGATAATCGTGTGAATCGATGTAGATTGTTTTGGAAGTATTTTAGTGAGTTAATATAGTTTAAAGCTGTACTTGGCAAATTGTTGCCATGGCTATAATTTTTATATATAAGTTTATTTTTTTTTCTCGATTCTTGATTGCTCCACATATGGTTTAAGTATTGGTTATCCTACATCTAACCAATCAGTCAAGTAAAAAAAAAAAAAAAAAAAAAAAAAAAAAATTTTTTTTCACTAAAAATTTTTTTTCTCCAAGTAAGAGGGGAATGTAACGAGTCCGTTACTTAAATAATCGTTTACCTTCTTTTTGTGACTGGAATCTTTTAATTTAGTTCTAAATTAAATTCATATTGAAATATTCTTAAACTAAATATTTAAATAACTCCCAGTAAATTTTATTTTCTGATATTGGCATTAAACTGCGCCCTCAGCGGTGAAATTCTGAAAGTACATTTATTCAGCGACGTGTAAAATCTCAACTTGTCACTTGTTAACTGGATGTGAGTGAATAAACATCTCAGAGTAGAGCGGCTGGGAGTCCATTTTTTTTCCCGAATTTAGTTTAAGTTTATTTTTTATGTGAAGAGCTGTTATTTTAGAAGAAACCATTTGAGTTATTTTGTTGTTTTGTACGAGGATATTTTCAGTTGGATCACCCTAGCCGGTAAGATAACATTACAAATAAATTATAAGGAAAAATCCTTCATACCATCCGCCATTGTTAGTAAAATTCAGACTTATTTTAATTTCGTCTTTGATAGGTATTTCATATATTTGATACATGTTATATTTCACCTTATTTCATTAAGGAAAAGTTTTATACCTAAATAAATTATAAGTATTAGATTCTATATCTATCTCAAATTTTTATTTCCTTTCAAGAATTAAAGCAAACAATTATTTATTTCAATTTCATACCGTTAAACCGGCTAATATTTCTTTTTTTTCCTATTCTATAATATATAAGATCATGTTTGCTGTTAAAATTATCTATTTAATATATCCATACATTATAAAAACATTGTCACACCATTCGAAGGTCACTATTTACCGAAAACCATTAAGGTTTTTATTTCAATAAGGTCACTTCCTGACATTTTTTGTATCGCCTTTCAAGATTGATAACCCTTGTGTTTTTCCGTACCTTTTGTATGTACAAAAACATGGAGTAACACAACTGTTTTTTTAGCCTACTCAAGAATCCGGTTACAAGTCAGGGGAAGAATTATTTTTTAGTTGGGGTTATACTTAATAAAGATAAGGGGAAGGAGTTTCAAGTTGGTTTTTTTATGGGAAATTAAGAAGCAGTTTAAAGGGACGTATTTGTCCAATAGTACCTGATCCAGGGAATACAGGTTTGGTATCTTGTTACCACCTGAGTCCAGTTCTCCACTCTTCGAGGGAAACCGACAGGAAGAACTGACTTATTTTTTTTTATTATCATTCAATTACTTTAAATAATTTTTTTATGTCCTCTTCAAGGTTTAACTTTTGGTTCAATTTTTAATAACAAAAACTATCCTTAATAATAAATATTTTCAATTTTTCCTAAAAAAAACATTTTATCATTGTAATTTAATTTAATTATTTATTGTTTACCAAGGGATGAGGTTATAACTCTCCCTTGAATTTCTCTTTGTTAGGTTATTGTGTGCACACATATCCCGGAGAATTTTTACTTAAAAACCTAAACAATTTTTGAACGAAAACTAACTATTAGTGAGTAGTATATAATTATATTTATTATTTATACATTATTTTTGGATCTAAAGGCGGGTACACATTTGCGAGCAGAACTGTTCGCGAACCGTTTGTGAGCGCTATATTCGTTAATGTGTACGGCAGAAAAAACCGCTTGCGTACTGTTTCATCGTGACTCGTCGCGAACCAAATTGTTGCGGTTTATTTCACGACTTCAAAGGAAGCTCGGCTTTCAGTTTGGACGGCGCTTACTAGACGCAGCGAACATTTTTATTGTCTCTTATCTTATCTAAAGTCTTATCAAATCGACATTGTGTGAATGACGTGTTCCATCCTAGAGAGACGTGAGAAAACAGTAAACTGATTATTGTACATATTTTTATTTTTGTTAAACAAGCAAATGCTGTTTTGATTTAACATTTTCGATTGTGCCTTTCGTGTGTGTGGGGGAGACTGGTGTGGGTTGTTACAAATCTCACAAATTGTTTTTTTGAGTCAGTTGAAGTTTTTGAAATTTTTAATTTATTCTAGCCTATACTAGGGAGTCTATTACACAGTATCTTTGGCTCAAAAGCTGGTTAAGTATTACAGAAATGATTGCTGGTGTTGATTGTTAGAGAAATTAACCCATAGAGTAAATAAATTAAATAGAAAGTAGTAAAAAATATATTTAATACTACAATGACAGAAAAGAATATGTGTAAGCGTTCGAAATAAAACCAATAACAAATTCTGGTAACATATTTTTAAAGAGAAAACACTAATCACAGTCAGATTTACAATTAAAGCAAATGTATAATGGGCTTTTGTTTATACAGTTTAAATGGGTAACATGCTTACATTCTCGACATTGTACTAACCACCAATCTTCGGAGCTTGATGAATATGGACCACCGCATACCAAGCACAAAACTTCCTCATTGGAAGACTCTTTTTCGGTTGCTTTCAGGGCTGCTTTTCTCTTTTTGATATTTTTCTTTAATTGCAAAGATTTTGTCTTTAGATTATGTTCAACCTGAACTTTACGCTTGAAGGTGTCCCTTTTCTTCGAATTTTCTTCTTCAATCAACATCTTCTCTGGTGTATCAGTCAGAATATAGCTGTCTTTCGTCTCGTTCTTCCTTCTTTTTTGAGTTTGGTTAGATATGCTTTCGGCAGTGGCTTAATATCTTGAGGCGAAATAAATACAGCTGGATTATTAGGCTTGGCTGACGGAATAGTGTGTATTTTAGGTGACAAGGTAGTGGATGGACCCGGTTGACTTTTCAAGTGACTGTTGTCTTGAACTGTAGGTGGTTCAGGTTGATTAATTTCTATGGTTTCTTCATATAGAGGTCTATGAGTTACGGTCTATGAGTTGATGCAGTAAAATCACTATCGTTGGAAAATATCTTGATTGACAGGCCAAATACCAGTGCAGGAGAAACCAGCAAGAATATTGACAGGCATAGTGGTCAAAGGAAATGATGTTCTCATAATTGAAGACCAATCGTATAGTCATTCTTTTTTCAGCATTGTTTTTCATCCACTGATTTATTATCTAAAGGTTTAAGCCTATGTGAAGTGTGCGGCAGAAATGAAAGTGGAGTAATGAAATTAGCTCTCCAAAATTCAATCAGAGAAATTGAAATATGAGACTAGTGGTTGTCTAGCAATACAAGCACTTTATTGGCTTCACTTGATTTTACGTGTTTCGTAATAACAAGAAATTCATTATCTTGCGTCCATCCAGACTTATTTCCAGTTCCTATACACTCAACTGGTCCATCTCTAATAAAGTGGTCTTGAAAACGTAACCGTGTGAAGACGAACATTGGAGGTACGGTATTCCCCACTTGCTTAGTTTTTTTTCTAGCTATAACTTTGGATAGCTTGTAAGGCTCAAAATTATATCTGTCTAATTTAGTTGACAATTTATTAAAAAAGTTTACATTTTCTTTACTAAAATTCACTGCTCGTGAAGGGCTAGTAGCTTGAGGTGTACAAAGACTTAAATTTGAATTTCGTCGCATGAATGCAATAAGCCAATCTTCACTTGCACGTTCAGTCGTGTCCAATTTTTCTGGGCAGGGCAGTCTGTTACACTTTGCAAATTGAAAAGCTAACTTGCGTAAATCTTTTGTGGTAAGTCCGAAATACAAATATACAGCAGTTTCGCAGTATTTAGCAAGCTGTAACTCCATTTCGTCATTAAATACTCTGTTGTGAGGATTGTATCCAACCAGAGATTGTGAGTTTTCAGCTAACGATTTAACATAGCGATATAAAGAATCGTGACACATACCATAATCTTTAGTCACTTTTCTAATAGATTGGTGAGTATCTATTTCCTTCCTAGCTGCTTCGTCATAAATAACTATTGGTGTTAACCCCAATAATTGGTTAAATGTGCACTGGAACCAGTCTCTTAAATTGCGCAGCCAAGATATACGTCGTCTCCCCACGCTTCGTTTGCCCTGAATCTTTCTTTGGATAATTAACTGGAACAATCGGTACTTTTTCCCTCTCATCACATGACCAAAATATTCCATAGAAAATAATTAAACTCTATTAAATAATAGTATAATAGGTGTAAATTGTAACATGTTAGAAACGACACCGCAGTGTGTGTTACAATCGACACCAAGTTAACCTATAAATAAGAAAGATGATTTTTGTATATATTATGCCCTTCATAGAAAAAGTTAGCTTCTTTAGTTAACTTACCTTCAGTAAACGGAGGTAAAGATGTTAAAAATCAACAATTTGTGGCGCAACTAAAATTTACTTTTATGATGATGATAGAAACAAGTGACTCTAACTTGTGCAGTAGGTTACGGCCAACTCTGAAACTACAGTCGGTGGTGTGAGGCAGATATCCGTCTATGCATATTAGTGCGTTTTGATTTATCTCAAATGATTGCGCCAATATCACTCTTGTTACAAATGACACCAGTCTCCCCTACGTATCCAAATTGTGTACGCATTTTGACGTTGAGTTCGCGGTTTTTAGTTTAATTGGTTTAAATTTTGTACTACTTTGAAATAGTTTGTGGTATAAAATATTTTGTTGACTGAACATGAAGCTAGAAACGTGACGTAATAAATACCCTAATTACAAATTAAATGAATATGACGTGTCCCTAGAGACGTGAGAAAACAGTAAACTGATTATTGTTAAACAAGCAAAAACAGAAACATAATCAGAAACATAATCAGTACCCAAATTATAAATAAAATGAATCATTTCGCACATATGTGTGTTCGTTGTTGGTTTGTCGCTTTCCATGGATCGAGATAAGTATGCGATCAGTACGATGTAGAATATTTTTCAACGATCTGTACGCGTACGGTTCGCGAACAGTTCTGCTCGCAAATGTGTACCCGCCTTAACTTTTGTCACAATTTGAAATTTTTAAGGGGTAAATTGTTTTATAATTATTCAGGGATTTTACTGTAAATATAGATAAGTTAATTGTATATAAGAGGTGATGGGTCATATATAAGTGTTTAAAATAGTCTGTACATAAAATTGGTATTTATTAAAGTTGGGTTAAAACAATTCAATATTTCAATTAATACCTATCTTTCATATTTCAGCAATACAAGATATCTCGGAAGAAAACATTTAACTTCCTGGCGCCCAACCATTCACTAGAGCAGCTTTTATTTTTTTCATCTGTTTATTTCTTGGTGGTTTTCTTGTCATTAATTCTTATATCTTACGGTCTCTGTAGGGCATGCAAATTGGCCGAATCCTTCTTTGAGTGTCAAGTGGTCATTCTCCTGCATAGTCGCTAGCCAACACTTAATTCTGTTATATTTTAAAATTCATATTTACTTCATAAAATTCATATTTATTTCTTTTACATAATTTATTTCTATCTAATCCCTTCCATCTTCCGTTATTCCCCATATTAGTTCGTTGGTGTATCAAGGTGCATTTTAGAGTTCACCCTTTTGCTACACTGGATAGAGTCACCCAGACTTCCTCTAGCACAATTGTTGCTACATTAACATATTTTTGTTACAACCCGAACACAACAGGAAGTAACTCGCCTATTTCATGAGAAATTTCCTAATTTACCGCTTATGTCCCAAGGAACTATAAGTAAAATAGAGAAGCAGTTTCGCGAGTTTGGTCATGTAAGGCAGATAAAAAAAGCAGCTGCCAATGCACTGAGTGAGGAACTCAAATTAGATGTGTTGCTTTAGTTTTAGGAAAATCCACATACATCGAGTAGACAGGCATCCACTACATTCAATGCTAGCCATATATCGATAGTAAACATATTAAAAGAAAATAGTTGCATCCCTATAAGATGATACCTACTCAGGAGCTCATGGAAGACGATTTTGATAGGAGAACTTTTTTTTGTTAGCAAATAATGGACATGTTGGAGAACAATATTATCCAATTAGAAGACGTTATGTGTTCTGATGAGTGTACTTTTTCACTTAACGGTCATGCCAATCGGCAAAATTGCCGCTACTGTGCCACGGAAAATCCTCACTGGATAAGAGAAGAACACACTCAATACCCTCAAAAGGTTAATGTTTGGTCAGGGATTGTAGGAAACAATATCATTGGTCCCTTTTTCATTGAGGGCAACTTAAATGGCAACAATTATTTGGCACTACTTCAAAATGATGTCATTCCAACGTTGGCAAATTTATATTCTGATCCAGGAAACCCTCGAGTTCCAGCGAATACGATATGGTTTCAGCAAGATGAAGCACCACCACATTACCAACTTAATGTCCGGCAGTACCTCGATACAATATTTCCCAATCGGGGGATAGGGAGGCGAGGATCGATTGAATGGCCAGGGCAATCACCTGATCTTACATTATTAGATTTCTTTTTATGGGGATATGTGAAGAGCCATGTGTACAAAACTAAACCTTCTGATTTAAATGACTTAAAAGAACGAATAACGCTTGCGATTAGGTCGATCACGCCTGTTATGTTAAATAATGTAAGAAGACAGTTTTATTTGAGATTAGGATGTTGCCAAGACGTTCGTGGTGAACATTTTGAACATTTACTTCATTAACATTCATAGTTCTTTTTTGTGTACTACATTTTATTACGTTTTTCATTACATTTTAGTTTTTGATTGTATTGTAGCGAATTTCGGTAACCACATGATTTTAATTTATTTTATCTTAATATTAATCTCAATAAATTTGAAAGCGACAACATTTTTGAATGGGGAATGAAAAAACCTTTCAAACGATATATCACAAGCCTATACTTCCTATTTTAAAAATTGAGGGTTGTACCTGTCATTCTAAGGAGGTTGAAGGTAGGGGTTGCATTTTCACGTTAAAGAATGTCAAGTTATAATTTAAATTTGGAGTGTTTCGGAATTTTTTATAAATATGTACAGTAACCTAAATAATGAATTTATTCCATTTTGCTTTTACACACTGTATATTCGTAAATGTGTATAATAGGAACCTTCATATGGATAAATTGGCGAGGTGTGCATTAGGTATAACCTAATAAATATTCCTGGATCAATGGAGAACAAGTTTTAGGGATAGCTAGGGATGCTATTATCGATACCTGAGTATCGATACTTGAGAGTATCGAATACCAATATTGTATAATCGGGTTTGAGAGGTATGAAAAGATTTTAGGTGTCTGATCTGAGTAAATTTTCTGGTAGTAAAAAGAAAATGTAAATTGTCTTTTTTCTGGGCAAAACACTAATGCTGCTTAAAAAATTTATAAAACACCAGCAGGTCGATTTGAAATTTAATGAGGACAGGGCTGCTGTTTCGAAATGTTCCGTGTAGATATCAGTTATAACGGGAGAGAGGGGGGAGATCGCATTGGGACACCTTTGATTTGACGATAGAAATAATTTTGGAATGAAAAATATGTATTAGATATGCAGCGTTTTATAAGAGATAATGTGTGTTGGGGATTTGATGTTTAGACTTCAAGATGAAAATGGTTTTATCGATGGGAATGCTGATCAATAAAGAAACAATGTCAAAATTAACTAGTATATCTGAGGGAGAAATAAAAAAGTTTTACAGAAGATCAATAAAATGAAAAGAGTTTTTGACAAAGAACGAGGCGTTTTCGGCTAATGGTTGTAAGGGTAAAGCGAGATGTTTTGCCAATTTCTGAGTGGTGCAGTTGTATGCACTGACAATGGGTCTTAGGGGAACATTAGGCTTCTGGATTTTTGAAAGGCCGTCTATCTTTGGAATTCTGGATGTTTTTTTTTCTGGGTATAAGAGATTTTTTGAGGTCTGGACGTAGAGTAGACATTTTTAATATGGTTTTGGTCGTTTTTTCTAGATATGTGGTGGGATCGTTTGGGACGCGTTTGTATTCTGTGGAACTGAGAAGTTCGAACAATTTGTCGAAATAATTAGAAGAGTTGAGAATGACGGTGACAATACGTTTGTCGGCCAAAAGGATGACGGTATCAGGGTTGTTATAAAGTTCTTTGAGGGCACGTCTTTCTGAAAGACTGATATTTGACGATGGGGGTTTGGAAGTACGGAGAATTTTGGCGATATCTTGTCTGGCAACTTCGGCTTGGTCGGAAGGAAGATGAGAAATAGCTTCTTCAGTTTGACAAATAATGTTCTCAGTTGGGATGGAAAGAGGAGTGACAGAAAAATGAAGCCTTTTGACAGATAGAGGATATAAAGGAAACGATCAGAGAGGCCACTCCGGTCGGGAACTTTGTCTCCGCCCCAAATATTGAGTCGGAGAATATCCCGAGAGGAATATAGTCTGAGTTAGTTAAAAACCGCATATTTGAATCTGTAAGATCAGGAAAAATACAAAACGTGGAACGTGCTGGAAGATAGACCAAAGAAAACTCACTCAAAATCATAGCGGCGGAACTGATAAAACTTGTGGTTAAAAAAAACTTTAAAAAATACCATAATCACTCGTAACAAAGAATCTCTAAAACACTTAGGAACTCTAACCAGCAGACTAGGTTTTACAGCAATGTTACAATAGTATGCAAGATAGCGAATACGTCAGACCGGTATGAGTTTCAGACCACCTGGTTATACACAACTATGGAGGAGCTGCTAGTTTCGCTGCTAGTTAACCAGTTACAACTTAGAGATTAAATAAACCCTCAACGTTGAAGTTGAATAATTCTAGTCCTTCGTGTTTGGCAAGCTTAATGTAAATGGTCGAAAAACTTAAATAAATAACTGTGGTATAGCATTTAAAAAAAGCTCTACCATAAATAAAAATCGATCGACCATTATATGCATATTGTTGTCCTTGGTCGATTCTTCTTTTTGATGTGCCTGTTCTTCTTCTTCCTGGACCTCGTTTTCCAAATATTTTTCCTTGCGGGATGGCTTGAAGGAGAGCACATCTGGATTCATTTCGCATAATATGTCCGAAGAATTGTAACTTTCGTGATTGGATGGTGGTCATTACCTCTAGGTTCTTATTTATTCTTCTGAGAATATTCTGAGATTTGTTCTATATACCTCCTCATTTGTGACTCGGTCAGTTCACAGGATCTTAAGTATTCTCCGATATAGCCACATCTCAAATGCTTCTAGTTTTCTGCACATATCTTCGTTCAAAGTCCACGATTCAACACCATAAAAAAGGACAGAGAAGACGTAGCATCGCAGCATTCTTACTTTTGTATCAAGAGAGAGATTGTGACTCTTGAAGAAGGCCCCCATCCGATTGAAGGTGGATCTAGTTTTTCCGATGCTTGCTCTAATTTCCTGGTTGTTGGTCTTCTTGGTCGATAAATAATTATTATCATTGTTATTATACTGGTCGAAACTTTACAACAATCGCTTGATAAATTTGGTAGTTTTTGACCATAAATGATCAGTAACTAACTCTTTTAGATTTCAAAATGTTCAAATATCATTAAACTTCTTATCTTTTATGTACTGGCTGATTACTTTTATCAGTAATGTTTTAAATGTAAGTAAATACTTTTGGCAATGTCAATTAACATTTTTAATTTTTGGAGGCAATCATATTTATTGTTGATAAACATTTACAAATTACATCTTAATTAGGTATTTCATCAAATATTCATTATTTGTGTATCTACCAAGAAATATTTTTTATTTGTTTTCGAAACCGATAAGGAATGATAAACAACAGATGCAGTATTAATGTTTGCTGTTTATGGTGTAAAAATTTTTAAAATAAAAATTTAAAGGAAAATCTAATACAAATTTAAATAAGCTACACGATTTATTCAATAAAAAACTATATTGTTAAAAACTCTATGTAGGTGTTGTATTGTTGAATGTTATCTTATGAACCCAAATTAGTGTGATTGTATTAGTGTTTTGTTTTCTAGTATAGCCATTAACCTAGTAAGTGTCTACGTTTAAAAAATTTTGGAAACCACTGGAAAAAGGTTAATAGGATGGTAGGACTGTGCATTTTCTGTTTTTTTTCCTGGCTTTAGAATCATTGTTATCTCTGTTACTTTCCAGTGTGGTGGGAAATGGCCTAATCTTATTATAGAATTAATAAACATGTCACAAATTGTAAGCATTTCTCTAGGAGTGGTGGCAGAGTTTTTCCAGTAAAAAGGTCGTATCCAGGGGCCTTTTTTGAATCGATGTTGTGTTGTATAATATTTTTTACTTCAGTTTTTGTAAATTGTGTTTTAGGAAGTTCTAGTTCATAAGGTTTTGTGAGTACTGAAATAATCTCTTCTTCAGTAGTGAGTATTTTTCGTCATTTGGCGTAAAATCTTTTTTAACCCTTTCGCTACTGAAATATTATTAGACAGAGAAAAAAATTTTTTTTGGTGGAATTTTAGTTAAATAGGGATAAATAAATGGGATTATACAAAAAAATTCCCCACCAGATGTAAAAATTTTGTTGTACACGTTTGTGTACATAAGTACCAAACAGTAGTTGGGCTAAATGGTAAAAATGTGTATTTTTTATGTAAAAGCTTTAAAAATAAATCGAAACAAGTAATAATTATTTGTTTTATCTTTAGCTTATATCTAAGATTAAAATACATGAAAATTTATGAATCGCAAAAAAAATCTAACACAAATACAAAGTCATTTCGAGTGGAAGGTCAAAAAGCAGTTTTTCTCCTTTCCTAGACACAAATAAACATTACACTTGCGGCACCGGAAATGTGAACGCCCTTTACAGTTGTTTTGTTTGCAGCGCCCAATCCCTTTCTCACCACTATGAATAGGCAAATGTCTACATTATCTAATCGAACTGTGCCAATGGGACGAGTTTCAAATCTACACCTTTTAGTGCTGTTTGAATTTGTTTCTGAAGTTACGTCTTGTAAACTTGGTCGACCCCTTTTCTTGTCTTTACCACACATTGTACCAGAAAGTACCAAGGAATTTCCAACATCCATTCGAACATGTAAGACATCAAGAATTTTCTTGCTGTTAACACCTAGTCTTTTACAGTCTTCTTTGTACTCCAACCAACTGTTGCAGATTGCCATATCTATTGCGTGGAAGAAAAGACGAAGGGTCCATTTCTTTGATCTGATAAATATCCGATATAAGCCTAATAAAAAATCCATTTTATCTACACCGCCCATAGAAGAATTATAACGCTTAATTACCTCTGGTCTTTCAACATCTACAAATGTTTTTTTATTTTGTCCCATCTTTTAACGATATCTTTATCTCCAATACCAACAAAGTTAGATGCCGTATTGACTATTCTGTTATCAAACCATTTGACTAAAATAACGTCACCGTCTTTTCTACAGAGCTGTTCCATGTAACCCCTGTGTTTCTTGCAAAATTCTTTTTCACTGAGAAAAGGTGGTTTTCCAAATCTATTCAGTCTGGCAGTTCCGGCACCATAAATGTTATTCTGTTTTAGATACTGCAATAACGCATAGGTTGAAAAAAAGTATAATTGTGTATAAAGTGTTCGATATCTTTTACTAAGATGAATTACAACTGCAGCACCATGTCCAAATTTGTTTTGTAAAGTTTGGTCAATTTCGGTCTTTTTTCCCTGATACAAAATAAAATCATATATCAGTCCACTTTCTCCACACTGTAGAAATAGTTTTATTCCCCATGGATTAGGCTTACTTTTTATATATTGTTTCACCGATAATTTTCCCTTGAAGGGACATATCTGTTCGTCGACACATAACTTCTCCTCATGTTCTAATTCTCGGCATCTTTTCAAAACGGCATCAAAAATTGGTCGAACTTTATAAAAAACGTATGTATTATCTGGATCTTTTTCTAAGTTATTTACTATGTGTAAATATGTTCTGAGTTTATAGAATCTGTTTCTGGACATACTGTTTATAAAAGTGCTCATACCTATAGCATTATCCCGATATAAATGTATTCTAGGCAGTTTCAAACATCCCATTATGGGATGTTTGAAGGAAGGTAAACCTATAAGGATCTCAATTTCTTTTGAATCGTGTGTGCAAAATTAAAATTGTGCAAAATTAAAATAGTTACATTGCTGGGCATACAGATTTGTTTTCTCTGCAACATTTTCGAATAAAGCTGCCGGGATATATCTTGAGAAATATTCAATAGGCAACTTAACTTCTGTATCGCTATGTTCATCTTGAGGTTCTGTCCAATTTTGCATTGCTAGTGGGGCAGTTTGTCTTTTTGTCCATTGAATTTGGTTTTTAGTCGTTAAATACGAAAAAGTATTTTCATCATTTCTGTTGATAGTATCTTCTCCTATTACACCTACGTCGTCGAATATTTCATCTTCTCGAAGCTCATCTTCATTATTGTCATCTTGTGGATCCATTGCAGCAACTATGTCTTCAATGCGGCTTTCCACATTTTCTGCTTCTTCTAATAGATCTTCATCATTAGCTTCACCTTCGGACAAATCGGAGAGATCCGAAAAGTCCCCGCTGTCTAAATTCTGCATCAAATTTTTCACATATTTGTCAATTCTCACATCTCGCATAAAAATCGATGCTTTTGAGTTTCTTAAGCATGCAAAGAAAAATTTTGTTGTAACTTTTGCCAGTAATCAACACACATTTGATTCGAATCCAAAATAGCCTCTAAATACAGTTGTGCACGATTGTGTACACAAACAACTAACTGAAATTTACCTTCCAGTACAATTGTACACGATAGTGTACATAATGTTTTATATAGTTTTTTCTAAAACCTTTACCACATAACAATGAGATTAATATCAAGAAATATTCCGTAAACATTCATAAAACCATGCAGTATAGTAAAACAGCAACAACGTAACTGTATAAAAATAAAAAATGTATAAATGAAAGGTACTCACCTGATCCACAACTTCTGTTGGTCGCCATGTTGGTTGGTAATGATTATTAAAACTGATTTTTCATAGATGGAGCCAGTGGCTTCAAATTATATTAAAAGAAGTGTACCTGATCATGTACAAATGGTTTTTGCGGAATACATATAGAAGTTCTCTTATTTCTTAAGGTTTGAAATCCATGTACACGATTGTGTACACCAGTAGCGAAAGGGTTAAGGTGTGTCGCAAATGTTTCGGCTTTTTCTGGTGGACTTTTCGCTCATTTTCGTGTTTCTGTTTTTACTGGTGAGATTTTATAGTTCTGCCTTCGTAAGGTTCTTGTAGTCTTCCATAACAAGTAACAGTGGCTTGGGTTGTATCTAGTTCTTGTAACTATTCCTGAAAAGTTGCATTTTTTCCTGCAATTATCAGTTTTTTTTCAGTTCTTTTTGTGCCGTATTTAAGTCTGTTCTACTCTGAGGTGATCTTGTTGTTTGCTATTGTTTTCTGAGCTTTCTATTCTCCGTTATTTTTTCGTATATTGTATTGGAACAGTTTTTATTCGTATGTAGGTTTGTAGATAATGGTGTTGAGTTCCATGCTGCTTTCTGTATAATTGTGTTAAAATGTTCTATTGACTGTTCGATCTGCTTATCCGTGTTTAGTGGGATGTGCAAATTGATTTGATAATTCTTTTAATATCAAAAATAACTCCAATTTGTTTTATTGTTGTGTAATAGGCAGCTCTTTTAAGTTGGTGATGTGTTTTTACTTACGGGTATGATAGCCAGTGAATGATCAGAGGATAAATTAAAACAGGACTTTGATTTAAAGTAATTTTAGTTTATTTCTCTCACTATAGAAAGTCGAGAACATCTCGAATTTTCGCAGGGTCTGTCGGGCAGTATGTTGGCTCTCTTGTGGATGCTATGTTTTAGTTATGTATTAGTATTTTTTTTGCAGTTCACGACCCTTGGTATAATTAAGTCTAGAGCCCCACATTAGATGTTTTGAATTATGGTCTCCGCCACAAATAAATCTAGGTCCTAGTGCATCAAAAACGGTTTTAAATTTTGGTTGTTTAGTAGAATGTTTTGGTGTGCAATATATATAGAATAATATGTATAGTGATTGCTGTCCGGCCGTGTGCAGTTCTATCTGAATGTGTTGTGTGATATATTTCATAGTTGTGAAATTTTATGAAACTTTTTTTCGTAAAGTGTGTTTCTGAAATAAGTAATATGTCTAGTTTATGAGTAATTATAAATTCATCCAACTCATGTTTGTGTTGTGTCAAGCCGTTAGCATTATATAGTGCAAATTTTAGTGTATTTGTCATTACTTCATTTCTAAGACAAGTGTTGTGAGTATTTCCTCATATTATTTAACACCTGTATGTCGTTTGCTGAGTGACTATTGGAATCTCTTGTTGGTTGGTATTTACCATTTGACTATATTATATAGCTCTTTTTGTTGTATCTATATTTGTTGTAGCCACTGGTAGATGTGGTTTTGTAGTTCATTCGGTGGCTCTTTTTTACTTAAGGTTGAAAATCTTGCTTCCTGCAGTTATTTATGTATACTGCATTCTCTATAATTTGCTAGGTGGTTATTACCGAAAAGTACACATTTTACTAGATCAAATTAATTTTTTTAGGGCAGTCAGCTGTTGGGTGAGTAAGAGCACATTTTGTACAACTGGATTGATGATAATTACTATTTAAATGGGAACAAGCCACAATAATTAAAGGTCAAATTACGTTTATTGACGTTTCAATTTTCACTTCGGAAATCGTTCTCAAAATACCAACATTAGTAAATTAAACAAATTTTTGTTTTTCTGTATAATCAAATCTGGATTGATGATAGCAGACATTTTTTGTGTGACCGTATCTTTGGCATCTAGTACATTGCACTAACTCTCTTTTTAGTCTTGGAGCTTCGACATCAATTTTTGCGTATTGTTATTAACGAAAATATATTTTCTGCTCTTTTAGCGATTAAAAAAACACTGCAATAAAATTCCTACATTATTCACCCATTGTTTCCTAATTCTGGATACGACCCTTCAGCCTCTAAGTTTCAGCTCCCAATGTTCATAATTATCTGGTATTGTCCTTATTGTGGGAGTTCCTCTTTTCTATCACTGGTTTTTATTAATCATATAAATTCACCATTACTTGTTTATTGGGCTTTTTACCCTTCGTGATGTTTAGATCCTTTCTTTTTTTCTCATTTGTGTTCTATTACTATACTCATTTCTGCCTTGTGACTTTTCCGTTTTGTAATTGGCTTATTACCTTCGATTAACATCTATATTTACTGAATATTTACTGAATATATTTTTTGACATAAACGTAGATGGTGTCTACAAAAAAATACATATTGTTTCTGGCAATATCAAGAATATTATTCGGATTTTTTTGTAAATTCTTTATATATTTTAAATTTAACTAGCGGTCTATAAATATAGACATAAATAAGTAAAAAATTTGATAAAACCTAGAAATTAACAAGTTAAACGCCACAATACATAGTAAAAAAAAGTTAAGTGGGCCAAATTTTAAGCACGTTTACAGTATTAGTTTATTAATTTTAAATAGTTATTCTTCAGTTTAAATAAAAAACTTTTGGATTCAAGAATGAACATGTCATAACTTGAACAAATTCAGTACGTGCTCCCTATTATTAGTTAGTTGTCGGTGGGCGAGGTAGTACACTGTGTCTTATCAGTTGTCAATATGTCATATGAAAACGAGCAGAAGCGTTTGCAAAAGCTGGTGGAAGAGTTTTTTCAGACGAAGGCAGTGATGATAATGTTGTTCGGGATGAAAATTTTGAATTAAGTAGTGGTGACGAAATAAGTAGTTCTTCGTTAAATGAAAGCAAAAGACCAAAAATGCAAAGTAATTTACAAAATTTACCTTCAACATTACAAAACTCAAGAACAGTAGACGATACCATTGAAAATGTTATTTCACAATATCGACTGCCAGATGATAAAAGCTCTTCAGAAGACGATGACTTTGCAATTGATCATAACACACCCTTGATATAGAAGAATTTAAATGGTCAGAACATGAAAAATATTCTCGACTATTTTCAACTATTTGTGAATGACGGATATTATTGAGTGGATTGTGCAAGAAACCAATCAAAAGTTAAATATAGGTGGTCACGGTCCAAAATCTAGAATTCATAAGTAGGTAGGTACAAACACAGAAGAAATAAAAACATTTTTGGCCATTTTTGGACATTTTTGGACATGTTTGTATTGGTAAAAAATCCATTATACGAAAACAAAGTAAAGTAAATTATTACTTGCAAATTTACACTTAAGTGACAGTGAAAATAACGACAAAGAGCTTTGACTGCATAAACTATCACCCCTATTGGAGAAGCTGCTATCAAATTTTCAAATAGTGATATTACCGGGGAAGAACTCTGCATTGATGAAACTAGTTCCGTTTAGACGCCGACTGTCATTTAATAAGAAACAAAAGACATAAGTTCGGGGTGAATATATACAAACTCTGTTTTGGAGGGTGGTTATACTTGTGATCTACCAATTTATTGTGGTAATGATAAAACTGAAAATATGTCAATTCTGAACATAACACTAGTTGTGTATAGTTTAGCTAATAACTTATTAGATTTTTGACGTACCATATACACAAATAATTTTTATACTAGCGTTACATTAGCATTAGCACATAGGTTGTTAAACTAAAATACAAATTTGGTGGTAACCTTAAGGCAAAACAGAAAAATTAATCCATAGACGTAACAGGTGCAAAATTAAAGAAAGGTGAGATTATTGGGATAGAGAGTAACATAGGCTTAGTAGTATCTAAGTGAAAGGAAAACGCAAAGTGCTTATGCTGAGTACAAAGCATACTACTGAAAAAGTATATGTCCAGCAAAGGGGAGGAATAGCTGAAAAGCCAGTTTCTGTTGTCGACTACAATAATAGTAAAGGATTTATAGATTATATCCGATTAAATAAAGTCTTACTCTACAGAATTACGAAAATCAATGAAATGATATCGTAAAATAGCAATTGAGCTTTTTCTAGGGTCAGCTATTGTCAATGCCTATATAATTTACCAAAAAGTAACCAACAGTAACATCCGTCACATTTTTGAAGGAAGAGTTGGTTTGTCAACTGATAGGTTTCTCTAGTTTTTAAATCTCTGACGGTCATTGTATATTCTCTCCATGGCCGTCTTGACCTACCTCGTTTTCTCTTAGTGGGAGCAGTCCTTTTTTCTATCTTTTTTGGCCATCTATTTTTAGGCATTCTTTGTAGGTGTCCACACTAGTTTAGTCTTATGGCTTTTAAAGACAAATATTATATTTTTTCAGTTATTTCTGAACTAGAAATTGCTAATTTTAAGGAGCATTATATAAATAAAACTTAGTTTCAAGCTAGATATATATATATATATATATATATATATATATATATATATATATATATATATATATATATATATATATATATATATATATATATATATATTCATTATATTCCTTGGTTTCAAATATATTGTTTTATTGCTGGACACTAGTATTCTAAAAATGCAGGCTTAATGTATTCACCAGGCTTCTGAGAAAATGTATTCCATATAAATGAATGTGTATTGTAAAGCACGGTTGTATTAGCCAGCCTGAAATACAGGCAACTGTATGAGATATAACTGTGCTTCTCGTGGCGTTTAACGTGTTAATTATTCGTTATGATATTTTCTGTATATAATAGACATTTACCACTTTTTTCATATTTCAGGTAAATATCCGCTACATCTTAAACCAGATGCCTGGCTTTTGTACAATGAAAAATACGACTACTCCAGAGGTTTATTCTTCATGGACGGAGAAGAATGGCTTCATTTTCGTAGAATAATGAATAAATTGCTCCTTAGAGGCAACCTAACTTGGATAGAAGACTCTTGCAATGTTGCTGCAGATTTGCTAGTCCAGCAAATATTTGAGCACCAGAATCAAGAATTCCCAAATTTAGAGCAGCAATTGTATAAATGGTCATTAGATATGATAGTATCAGTTTTAGTTGGCGCAGTTAAATACACAGAATGCAACAGAAAAGTAGAGTTCTATGTAAAACAATTAGCCTCTATTGTACATAAAATATTTGATGATACCTGTAAATTACAACTCTTGCCAGCACCTTTAGCCATGAAGTATAATTTAAGTAGATGGCAAAACTTTGAAAATTCTGTAAGAACATCTTTAAAGTCAGCCAAAGATTTACTTAATTTAATTTCGGCCATTACTAATAATGAAGATGGTTTATTAAAAAAAATGTTAGACGAAAAAGTAGACCCTAAAGACATTGATAGAATAATTATAGACTTAATATTAAGTGCTGGTGATACTACTGCATACACGATGTCATGGTTACTGTTTCTTTTATCAAAACATCAAAATGTTCAAAAAGAATTACGTAATCAAGTGAGATCTGACACTAAGACTTCTTATTTAAGGAATGTTATTAGAGAAACTTTAAGGTTGTATCCAGTAGCGCCATTTTTAAATAGAATACTTCCTGAGACAACAACCATAAGCGGGTATGAAATTCCCAAGAATACTCTTATGGTTATGTCGATTCACACAAGTGGGCGGGATCCTAAGTATTTTAAAAACCCGGAGGTGTTCCTTCCTGAACGATGGAGCAGAGATAAAGGAAGTGATTTATCTCTACAACAAGCTAGTTTGCCATTTGGTATTGGCTCCAGATCTTGCATAGGCAGAAAAATCGCAGAAACTCAATTACAAATGACTCTTTCTAAGATAGTTCAAAAGTTTGAATTTATTATTATTAACGAATCAGAAATTGAGGACATTTTGAAAATGGTAACAATTCCATCCAAACCTCTAAGACTTGTTTTTAATAAAATAGATTAGGTTGAATGACTTTATTTATTTTTAAACATTTGTATAAACTTTTAATAAAACACGTGTTAAATAAAGTTATTGATTCTGTAACCGTATATCTAATAGAAACACTGAAATATTCTTACAGTTTATGCAAGTTGCTGCTCAGCCGAGTCAAGCCGACACGAAATCTACGAATGTATTGTTTGGTTTAAAACTTTAGTGTCTTATACATATTACATAACATAACCAACTGTGTTTTCTTTTTAAAAACTAAGTATTAATACCTATAAAACAATGATGTATGATGAAAGCTCCAAAAAGATCTAATGAGTGGATTCCTTCAAGAATTATCGGAAACAGTGCATATTTCCACATTAAGCGTATTTCCAAAAAGCTTCAGAAAAACTTACGAACAAGCATCTAAACATAATATGAGTTTTCGCAATGGTCAAAATACAAATTTTTTTTCGAAACCAATTCTGAGGACTTGTTGCATGAAACTATGTTCAAAAATGGAATATTCAAACGTATAGACCAATTATTTGATGTTGAAATTAACCCTCGTAACCACATATAATATGACATATTTTTTTTTCTTTTTACATGCTTCTCATCGGATTGAAGTTTGGATTCACTTTTATTCACTTTTTCCGTTATTCGATTATTTGTAATTAGTTTTTGTCAAGGCCAAACTGGTCCAAAAAAGGCGCCAACCTTAACTCTGAACGAAAGGCGCCAGACCCCCTCTTCTAAACTTTTTAAATCAAACTTTTTGAAACTTCATTGGATGTAAAGTAAATCGATATTATTTGTAAATTTTTTTAAGTTTAAGTTTAATTGAAATCCTTAAACTTTAATATCATCCCAGGAGAGGAGTTTCTCGCTGTCCCTTATACTCCATTGTACTCTTTTGTGTCGCCTGACACTTTATTATTTTTTTTAAAATGTGACTAATTTTTCAACTGCTTCTACAGAAGAATCTACTAAGTAAAAAAAATTTGAGAAAACCCGTGGTGCGTATTGGTCAATAGAGCTCGCTTTCTGAGCTCGTTTTTTAGATTTTTTATCAGTATTTTATGATTCCATATACGAATCGCGCATGCTCAGTTTGTGAAGCCCTATTATCAGTAGTTTCATTAAATTTACTGAGTATAGTAAGTTATTTATTTGAAAAGCGTGACTGAAAAGTCGCTACGAATTTATAATTATGTTAAGATGTATAATAAAAAGATCAAAACGAAATGATTTATATTAATACTGTTACGGAGGTTGCAAAAGATTTATTCCGTAAGGAAAAAGTCCCTTGACAAAAAAGAAAACGAATTAAATATCTAGAATCTCTGAGATGTCATTGAACAATTCAGAAATGTCTCGTAAAGTTTGGAACCTTAGAAAATATACCTACAGTGTGTCAATTTTACTTATAATGGGCTATATCTCACGAACAAAAGCTGATATCGAAAAATGCTTGATACCGTTTCTGGGAGAGTAAGGCAGAATTAAAATGACTTAAAAGAGAACTCACCCCCATCATCCCCCTAGGCCCTACCCACCACAACCAAAAAAGTTTAAATTGTAAACCCCTACTTGTGATACATCATTGAAAAGACTATTAAAATGCTATCCAATGGTGTAAATAATAATTATATAGGGTGAAGCAATAATGTGAAACTTTGGCTTAAATGGAAAATTTAATGAAGTTTTTGTTGAAATACAAATTTGTTAAAAATGTCAATTAAGTAAATGTTCAAAGTGGGTTCCGTTGTTTTGTAAACAATCATACAGCCTATTTTCAAATTCTGCACGAACTTTGGCAAATGTTGTTCTAGTAATATCGCGACATGCTTGCGTAATTCTTTCTCTCAATTCCCCAAGTAACGCAGCTTAAGTTTTATAAACAACTGACTTGAGGTAACCCCATAGAAAAAAGTCAGGTGGCGGTAAGTCTGGTGACCTCGGTGTTCACTCAATAGGACCTTTCCTTAAAATCCATTTGTTCGGATAATTAGTATCCAACCAGTGCCTAACTGGAGCTGTGGAGTGAGGAGATGCTCCATCTTGTTGGAGGTGCAGCAAATCTTAGTCTAGAGCTAGGTTACCCTGATCGTCCCTTTGGTTCTCTAATTCATGCACAATTAAAGGTTCGATGATATTTTCCAGCATATCGAGATAAATGTCGCCATTTAAATTGCCTGGTATGAACAAGGGGCCAATTATAGTATCGGCTAATATCCCTGCCCAAACATTCAGTTTTTTCGGATATTGTGTGTGACCTTCTCTGAATCGATGCGGTTTCGCATCACTCCAGTACCGGCAGTTTTGTTTATTTATATTACCATTCAGCATAAAAGTACATTCATCAGTGAAACAAATATTTTTTAACATTCTTGGTTCAACGTGAATTCTTTCTGTCATGAGTTCACAAAACTCAATGCGTCGGTCTTTATCATCATCGCTTAGTTCTTGAAGAATTTGTGATTTGTACGGGTGAAACTTATGTAATTTCAACACCTTTCTAACCGACTCATGTGAAAGTCCTGTTATTGCAGATACTTGACGTGTTGATGCAGTAGGCTCTATTGCAAATTTTTCAAAGACCTCAATTTTCGATGCTTTATTCAGTAATCTTGGGAGATCTCTTTTTTATTTTGCACTTATCACGTTTCTCTAAACTTTTTAACTAAATTGCGGACGTACACGTGACTTACATTTTTGTCCGGATGCCTTTAATGAAATATTTGAGCTGTTCGTAAATAACACTGGTTCTGGGAGGCCAATATGAAAATGATGTCTACGCGTTCAGGTATACTGTAAACCATCGTGACAACTACAGCTGAATGACAGTACCGATCGTACAAATGATGAAAACTAATGATATTTAAAATTCTTAAATAAATCAAAAATTACTGAATCTGATAGAATCCAAAAAACAGATGTTTCCAACTTGTTCTGCAAAAACGGCAAAGTTTTTATTTAACAAAAAATAAAAATTCCGACGACACTTATCATTAAAAATAATAGTCCGGGAGATAGCATTACAAATACAAAAGTCATAGTAAGCCAGCTGGTATTAACACCCTGTGTAATTATTAAACAATAATTATACAGGGTTATCAACAGAATCAACAAAAACTTTGATAAATTTTCTGTTTAAGCCAAAGTTTCAGAATCATTGCTTCACCCTGTATTATTATTATTATTTATACCATTGGATAGCATTATATAAATACACTGTATATAAATACAGGAAGTTGATAGTCCAAGAATAGTGATAATGGAGTTTTTGAATAGTTGTCATTCAGTTAAAGTTTATAACAAGTGGTGTAATATTTATGCTATTTAAATAAAAGTAATTATAAAGAAGTGTAACGTTGGTGACAGCGGTTCGATAAAATATATATTAAGAAATTGTTAATGGTTAATATAAATCTACTAAATTGAATAAAGAAATTGGTACATCTTGACCCCCGCATGGTTATTAAAAAGAAAAGACGAAGAAAATATAGGTAGACAAGAAGTGAAAGAGGAAAATGTAATGCGTAGGGAGGTGAAGGAGAAGGGCTGACAAGAAAAAGAGAAGAGAGGAGAGGCGTAGAGGTAGTACTAGAGATAGAAATCATAAATAGTTTATCTCACATTCATGAAAATTTTCAGTTGAGGATAAGTAAAATTACTAGTAGAATAGAAAAATTAGAAGAACAATAAAATGATATCAATACTGATTTACAAAATGAAATCCTACAAAAACACTACAATATAAAAAGTGATTTTGAAAATAAAATAGTACAATATCAAAACGATTTAAAAACTCATTTAGAAAGACAAATAGCTGAGTTAGAAAGAAAAATTGGTACTTATAGTCGGAATTCAATAGGATAGTCAGGTTATCGCTTAGAAATGATAGACCCTCGAGGGGTCCAAGATGAGAGACGCATGTAGTTCAATGGAGACGTGTGTATTTTTAAAATAAGGGAAATAATAGGGAACTTGCACATAAAAATATTTTTGCGTCAACGGTCAAATTGTTAATTTATGTTAAATATATTTTGTTAAAATGTTATGTAAAAGTGTATTCAACTATTTTGCGTCTTAACAATTAATTGTGTAAGCCAGATATACAATATTTTCATTCATTTATATTATTTTTAGTTTAAGAAATATGTACATAATATGTATGTTTATTTTATAACATCTCAAATGCTAAATTATACTTTGTACCTTCTTACTTACTTACTTACTTAAGCCATCCTCTTGTACCTTACAGTGTCGAGGTGCTAAATTATATTATACTTTAAATTCAAAACTTTCTTCCCTTATAATAATGAAATGTTACGAATATACTTCTGGTTCGTAATAATTTGTAATAAACAAAACCTATCATATATAAATATCTTAAATTCATAACAAACAAGAAAGAAAATAACTTATTTATTTCGTTTATTAGAAAGAAAAAATATTAACGAAACTTTTAGTAATAAACGTAAGAATAACTAATAACTATTGTATCGCCTTGCATGTCTCCAATAGAATATCTTCCACTGCAGAGTTTCCAAAACTTATCTAAACCGCGACCCCTTTTTGCTAAAAAATTTGTTCGCGACCCCCCAATTTCCCCCCACTCATTTATTCAATATTATTTGACAGAAATAGCGTGCCTAATTTACAATTATCTGATGGTTTCTCAAATTTAGTTTTACTTTACTGTTTAAGTTTTAATCAAAAACAATTATTTTATTTTAATACAATTATTTTAATGATTGCGATCTGTCCCACTAGTAATTAGTAGTAGGTACTTCTGCCAGAATAGCATTTACAATAAGAATAAATAATAAGAAGTCGACTGCACATTGTACACCGCGACATATTAGCTTGTGTCTACATCGCAAAACTCTTCCATGA
Organism: Diabrotica undecimpunctata; assembly: GCF_040954645.1. Lineage (NCBI taxonomy): Eukaryota > Metazoa > Arthropoda > Insecta > Coleoptera > Chrysomelidae > Diabrotica > Diabrotica undecimpunctata. The sequence goes on along the minus strand of NC_092805.1, from coordinate 55,367,740 downwards.
CAATCGCGAAAGCGCTCGCTAATAGATGGCACTCTGGAACGTTCTCGTAGCCTTGTTTTGGCTTTATATAAGCGGCGATGCGCAACGAAACCTCAGTTCGAATCCAAACAGCCTATGGTGGCGAACGTGGTGTTAATTAATGAGTAAATATTTTACGACGTACGTATTCCCGTTTACGTATTTACGTGTACGATAAATTATAAATTATGGATAAGTTTTTAAAAAGAAGTGCAGAACCATCTACGTCTGAAAGTGGAAGTAGCAGCAATAAAAAGAAAAACAGATTCTACATTGATGAATATCTTAAATATGGTTTTACCGTTATTTCCAATCTTGTTCCAAATGTGTAATTTGTGGACAAGTCTTGTCAAAAGAAAGCATGAAGCCATCAAAGTTACTTCGACATTTAAATAGCAAACATCCAGATAAAAAAGACAAGCCCGTAGAATTCTTTGAAAGAAAGCTGAACGTCCTTCACAAACAGCAAGACAGTTTTCTCTTGGCAACCACTAGTAATGAAAAAGCATTATTAGCAAGTTATAAAGTTGCTTATCGTGTTGCCAAAACTAGTTATCCGCACACAATTGCTGAAAATCTGATTTTTCCAGCAGCTGTTGAAATGGTACACATAATGTGTGGGGAAAGAGAGGCTGCAAAATTAAATACAATACCTCTGCCAAATAATACTATCCAAAGAAGAATTAGTGATATGGCAGAAGATATTCAAGCGCAAGTTGTGGAAAATTTTAATAAATGCACGTACTTCTCTCTTCAAATGGACGAATCCACAGATATATCTAACTGTGCCCAATTCATTACGTTTGTAAGATATGATACAAATAATGGCATTCAAGAAGATATTGTATTTTGTTCGCCATTGGAGACCAATACCACTGGAAAATGTTTACTCGACACTTTTGTGAAACGTACAAGTAAATATGATATTGACTGGGGTAAATGTATTGCTATATGCACAGATGGCGCTAAAGCTATGACAGGACATAAATCTGGTCTTCTCGTCAAATTACAAGAAATAATGCCAAATGGAGACATTGTTTTTTACATCGAGAAGCTCTTGCGTCCAAAGCTTTAACTCCTGAAATGGACTGTGTTATGAAAACCATCATTAAAGTTGTAAATTCCATTAAAGGAAAAGCTTTGCAGACCCGTATTTTTAGAAAAATTTGCGAAGACATGGGTGCTTTATTTGAAAATCTTCTCTATCACACCGAAGTAAGGTGGCTTTCAAGTGGCAACGTCTTAAAAAGATTATTTCACTTAAGAGCAGAGCTTTTAATGTATTTGAAAGATGAGAAGTCCTCATATGAAAATCAATTTTCCGATCCTATTTGGCTTCTGAAACTAGGTTTCCTTGCTGATATTTTCGAGCAATTAAATATTTTGAATAGTAATTTACAAGGTCGCGAAATTAATATAATTACAACCACAGATAAAATTAAGGCGTTTCTAAGAAAAATCGATTTATGGTCAATCTCACTTGGCAAAAAACAACTCGATTCATTCCAGTGCCTTCAGGAAATTATGCAAAATGTATCCAATTACAGTGCTACAAATTTTGAACAAGTTTTTGCTGACATGCATGTTACTTTGCTCAATTTAAAACAACAGCTCTGTGATTATTTCCCCGAAGAAATTCAAAACAGTTACGACAGTTGCAGATGGATACTAAATCCGTTTTTAGCCGATTCCTTTCGGCATGTTGAAATACCAATAAACATGAAAGAAAAACTTCCATTTGTAACATCATATTTGTGTGAGTTAAGTTTCTCGTCTATGACTGCCATTAAAACAAGAGTTAGAAATCGTCTCGTACTTGAAAATGATATAATTATGTGTGTCTCAAATACACAGCCTAGATTTGAAAGATCAGTTTCACAGAAACAGGCGCATAGCTCTCATTAAGATTATAATATTTGACTTTGTTTTACTCTTTTATTTTTACGGACTTTAATATTTAGTTTTATATGTCGTCTGATAATTAATTGTTAATTTCTATTTACGGCGTTGTTAAAATAAAAATACATGATCTAACAAAGTGGTGCTTTTGTCTTATTTTGTAAATGTTCGGCGACCCCCCTAGTACCTCATGGCGACCCCCCAGGGGGTCGCGACCCCACTTTGGGAAACACTGTTCCACTGCTTTTTATAAAAATTTTTAACATTAACACATTAAACTGTAGATGAATTGTCAGATTAACCTTTTGAAAAACCCTCGTTAGTCACAATATGTGTTTTAAACTAAAACACGACGTAACTTTTAAATTGAGCAATTTCCAAGAACCAAAATATAATACCTGGGAATTTCCAATTAAATAGAATTCAAATGGAAATAATAGAATTCCCGAAACAACATTGTTTGTCCTTTTGAACTTTTATTTACAATCAATTTCTACATGAGAGTTTTAAGTAAATTTCTACATTTTAAATAGGTAATAGTTTCGAAATAACTTAGTCGCTTTGTTATCGACTTCTAGCAGATCGACTGTACATTATTTATTGTTTTTTTAAATAAAATTCATATTCAAATATAAATACCAACTACTTTACAGAACATAATAATTCTAGACCTAGTAACCTAATCTAAACTGCAATTGTGAAAAACAAAACTTGCCATAATAATAATAAAGTTATTAGGTATATACCTACTTAGAAAATTATAACCAGGTAGGACGAAGAATCTTACAGGTAGTCTCCGAATATAGCAACAAAAAATCACTAGAACTGTACCTATTAATTATTATTTTAAAGAAATTTATTTTTATTCGGAATCACTTCCTGTTGTTAATTCACTATCACTACTGTCTACTCCTGGAGTAATGATAATGGGCTCGATAAGAACATCAACACGCGCGTCTACGTCCCACATTTTATCTTCTTCTTTCTGTGTATGTTTAATGCATGACTGCCAATTGGAAGCAGTTATATTTTGTATGGCTTGGTGTAATAATAATTTGACATCTTTTAATTTAAAAGTTGTATTCTTTTGCGCTACCTCATTTTTTATTTGTTCCCATATCAGCTCGATGGGATTAAATTCACAATGATACGGTGGAGTTCTTAATACGGTGATGCCATGCTCACGTGCCATTTCGTCTACTGCAAATCTGATGTATGAACTCTTATGTTCGCGCACTATATCAAGTAATTGAAACCTCTGCAGGATTTCCAAAACCAAAAGTGCAACAGTCCGCACCCACTCCTATATCTGTAACATTAGCGAACAATAAAATTACACCTATGTATTTGCAGTCAATTGTGGGATAAAAATCTCTTATAATACAGGGTGTTCCAAGATCTTTTTAACAGCCTATAATTAAGAAAGTAATGAATGTTTTTATTTGAAAATTGGAAATGTCAGTTGGACCTAAAATACTATCAACCGATGTATACATGAAATCTGTGACGTCATCACGGCCACTGTGACGTCAATACAATGGAGAAAAATTTAATGGATCATAGGGGTGAAGGTTAGGTCAAACGAAAGGATTTTTATCCCAAATTCAACGACGTACTACAATAATGATATTAATTTAAACAAGTACCCCTAACTTTTCAATTAATGTTTATTTTCAACAGATTTTATGATGAAGAAACGAAAAATTTTCAAATCCATTTTTCTCGAAATCGGAGTATCCTACCAACTTAAAATAAGAGTACCTTTTAGTACTAAAATACCTGAAAATCTAATAATAAGTATCACGAATGCTTAAAAGTTAAAAACAAAAAGTATGATTAAATATGAGTGTAAACACAAATATAATTTGGAAAGTCTTAAGAATGAATCCACCCAATTTTTGTACAAACTGAGATTGGCTACAAAACTACAAACTAAAAGAAAGAAAACAAGACGGTGGAAGAACTATACTCTTAAATAAAAGACTGTAACATAATGCAGACCAATAAGCCATGGACATAAGAAAACTAAGTGTTTGAATTTGCAAATTTACTTTATTATTGCCATTGTTAGTGTTGAAATAACCAAAATTATTGGTACTTAGTGACGGGGCATCAGAAGAGGTCAGGTAGAAATTTAAAACGAGTTTATCTATTAACCATGATAATAGTAATAAAAATAATAAAATAATCCCTTTACCTGTTGAGGATTTTTTGGAGGTTTCTGGATAATATATACCGACTTAAGAAATTATTTACATCGGTTTGTAATATGTACCTTAATTTTAGTTTGTCGAAAGATTTCTGTACCTATATAACAAGCGATTAATAATTTGTGTTCAAAATATCTAAAGTGGTAAAAACGTTGTGAATTAAACATTTCCCAGAGTTAGAGTTGAGTGTAGAAAAATCTTTTGTAAAGTTACTTACTTACTTAGTCCTAAGCCTTTCTACCGTTAGGTGTAAGGCTTTGTAAAGTTTATGCAAAAATTATTGTTTGTCAAAAAAAGTTCCAAATCAATTTGAAAACACCGATTCATAAATCAAAGTTACAAAAAATTAAATCTGAGACAGTTTAGCTGAGTGTAAAAACGCATTTCTTAATATTGGAAAAATCAAAACATTTTTTTTATTTTCCAAGTAAAGATTTGCAATCTGTCCTGTTTGGACAATAATCAAATTTGATAATTCAAACAGAGAAATTAACATGAGTAAAGAATACTTGCCAGTGCTGCTACCTTCCTTATTCAATTTAACTAAAATTAATATTAAAATTTTTTTTTCTTATATTCTAAACAATTTAGCTATGAAAATCTATCTGGTAACTCCAAGGGTTTGTGTCTCTTAAGTCTTCTCACTTCCCTGCTGGTGTCCAGTAGTTTTACTGCACTAAAATTTTTGTGAATTTCTAACCGCTATAAATGCCTATCACTACACTTTTTTATTTCTTCTCACACAACACTCACTAAGACATCACGATGTATGACTTCATTAGGGACGTGGTATGAAACCTCTGCAGGATTTCAATATTGTATTCGCTTGCACACCTCCACAGTTGAATGTCTTAGGTCCAGATGGTTTTTGAATTACTTTATACACTAATAATTTATTTTCTATAACAGTTAGTTCAGAACTTCTTCCAAGTAGCCAGTAAAGTTGTCTTAATTTTGGTCTGAGTTGTTTTTGTTTATTGAAGATGTGGTTTCTCCAAGTAAGTCGTATATCAAGACGAATACCAAGGTATTTTGCACTATCGGATTTCGGTATATCTTGATTGTTTAGTTGTACAGGTGGACATGTGAGACGTTTAGTTGTAAAAGTTACATGGTTTGATTTACTTTCATTAACTTTGATTCGCCATTTTCCTAACCACATCTGAATGGTGTTTAAGTGGACTTCTAGATGATTCAATCGAATTTGTGTGCGACGAGAAGATGACGCTTTCATCAGCAAATCTTGCCAAGGAACTCTGATCAGAAGTATGTAGGTCCGCCGTGTATAATAGATATAAGAGTGGACCAAGTACACTACCTTGAGGTATGCCAGAGTTTATAGGTCTCAATGCTGTTATTTTTGTACCGTATTTTATTTGAAAATGTCTGTCTGTTATGTAGGATTTGAATATCCTATAATATTTAGATGGTAGTTGTTGTTTTATTTTATACAACAAGCCTGTATGCCACAGTTTATCAAAATATTGTGTGATATCCAAGAAGACTGCACAACAATAGCGCTTTTCCTTCAAATCCTGGTTTATGACATTAACAACTCTATGCACTTGGTCAACTACAGCGTTATTTTTGTCTAAAACCAAATTGGTAGTCAGGAACTAAGAAGTTTTCTTCTAGAAAAGAACTTAATTTCTTTAATATTAGTTTCTCAAGAATTTTAGAAAAAATTGGTAATAAACTTACGGATTCTAAAGGTTTACCTATTTTATGGATTAAAATAACTTGAACCACTTTTCATTGCGAAGGAAAATATCCTAATCTTAATACTGCGTTGTAGATTTGTGTTAATAAGACTAATAAGAGAATCGCATTTTGTGGTAATTGACATACGAATCCAGTTTCAGCTCATAACCAGGAGGTTCCTTTTAATTAGTATTAAGTATTGCGTCAATAATTTAGGTTTTTCTAAAAGGTTTAATAGGCAGAGACATCTAGTATGGGCAGTCCAAATATCTATGAATATTTTCCTCTTCCTCTGGTTGTAGCTCCCAGGGAAATGGAGTAAAGATAATTTCCAAGTGTTCGAGAAATGTATTTGCCTTTTCGTCATCAGTGCGTGCCCAGTGTCCGTTACTCGTTTTGATAGGTGGTATATGTTGTTGTGGTTGTAACAATTATCTGGTAGCCTTCCAAAAGGTATAATCTCTGGCTTCTAATGGCGATCAATAAATTAAAACACGAAAAGGAAATTTTTCAAGAAAACTTATGCAAGGTTTGATAGCAGCAAACATACCTTTAAAAAGTTGCAAAATTCTTAGTTTAGAGGATTCTTCCAAAAATATTGTGAACAAACCATTCCCGACGAATCCACGCTTACAAAGAAAAATGTCCATTCAGTATATGGACACAGTTTTGAACGAAATTAGAGTATCTCTGGGTGATTTTGAAATTCATTCATTCATTCAGATTCATTCAAATGACTCTGAAATTTTACATTGCTGTTGATGAAACCACAGAAGTTTGCGGCAGATATATCGCACATTTTATGATATATGACAAGAAGATAAAGCAACAAACCCATATTTAGTAGCTATCAAGCAGCTAGACAAAACTAATAATGTGACCGTAACCCGATTTATTCAGCAGTCACTATCGAGCTTTTTCTTACCAAATCCAGTCCCAGAAGAGACTTTTTTAGTGTTTTTGAGTGATGCAGCACCGAATATATAAAATTTTAAAAAATATTTAGTAGTAAATACCTTTTATACCATTTCAGTATAAAAATTATTTACTTTAATTTTTCTTTGTTTTTTCAAAGTATATTTGAAATATATGTTTTTACCCAATTTTCTTGTAAAGAATAAATTAAAATATTGCATACCAGTAGGCATATTTGGTCAAAAAAGGGATATAAGCGCATATTTTTAAGGCAAACAAGGCATACATATACGCATATTTTGGCTGCATTTAAATACATATATTCCGCCCTTTACTCATAAGTATGCCAGTGTGGAATGAATATTACAAATCCCTATTAACGAAAATAAGACCACATGGCGAACTAAATTACATAGACATCTCAACAAAACCAATACACGAAGACGAAGTGCAACCAGACAGTGTGGACGGGATAAGACGAACCCTAAATGAAATGAAAAACTATAAAGCCACAGGACCTGGAACCGTTCCAATTAATCAAACTCGGACCGTCAATACTAATAGAATTGTTGACGGAAATCTTTAATAAATGTCGAATCAAACAAGAAAATATTCCAGAAGATTGAAGCTTGGCTTTTATAAGCCCTATCAAAAAGGGAGACAAAAAGAAATTTAAGATTACAAAGGTATAATCGTTATTAGCTCATTCGGAAGGTTGTAAGGTCGATAAATAAGACAACGAATTGAGAACCAATATGAAGAAATAGACGATCAGATTAGATTCCGTGCTTGCAGATCTTGTGTTTATAATATATTTGTACGTCAACAAATTGTATAGAAAAGAACAGCTCGATAATATATAAGTTCTTATTTAGTGTTCTTTGACTTAAAAATATAGGTTTATGATACAGTAACCTTAAAAAAATTGTTTGAAATATTGACGAAGGTAGGCCTAAGTAATGCATATGTTAACACTATAGCGAACATGTATATAAATGCAAAAAGTGCCGTTAAAATGGAGAATGTAATTTTAAACGCTTTTCTTTCCATAAAAGGCTTGAGACAAGGATGTTCTTTTCTTTATCTCCAACTCTGTTCAAAATTTATATTCAAAAAGCACTAAACAACTGGAGGAGAAGATGTTTTTTGTATTAAAACAATGTAATAAATAAGCGAGTACTAACTAGTAGGTAACTGTTGACAACCCGATTTACAATAATAAATTGTAGAATAAAAATGGTTCATTTAAATGAAAAAACTTTAATGTATTGAAATATTAATAACGGGCGGTTATGCTAATTGTGTTAAATAGCATCCAAAAAGTTTTGAAATTGTCCAAAATAGACTTATAGACCCATTTTTTTATAGACAATTTTTTGAATGCTGTAAATCGATGGATTGGTCGGATCTTAATATGTTATATATTTTAACTTATATGTTATATACATTCTCCGGATCTTAATATGTTATATATTTTTCTTTGAGGTTATCTAGAATCACATGCTTACATTAGACGATCAACATATTTGCAGGATTTGAAACATAGTATTATTGATTATGCAATCAAACAAGCGAAAAGTGGTAAGGCCCCCGGTCCTGATGAAATTCCCGTAGAACTGCTCAAACTTATGGACGATGAATCTATTAAAATACTCCTAGATCTATTTAACACAATATATAGAACTGGAATAATACCTAGGGAATGGCTCCGTTCGACCTTTATACTACTGCCAAAAAAGGCAAATACAAGGGAATGCAGCGAATATCGTACGATAGCCTTGATGAGTCATGCTCTAAAAATGTTCCTGAAAATAATCCATAATAGGATCTATAGGAAATTAGACGTAGACATCAGTAACACTCAGATGGGATTCAGAAAAGGGCTGGGTACAAGGGAGGCTCTGTTTGCAATGAACGTTCTCTCACAGAGATGCTTAGACATGAACCAAGAAATTTACACCTGCTTTATTGATTTCGAAAAGGCCTTTGACAAAGTACAACATGAACCACTAAGACAAATTCTAATAAAGAAAAATATAGACAGCCGAGATATTCGAATTATATGCAACCTATATTGGAATCAAACAGCAAATGTGAAGGTTGAGGGTAGGCTAACAGAAGAAATTCAAATCCGTCGAGGAGTCCGGCAGGGATGCATCTTGTCGCCACTTTTATTTAATCTGTATAGTGAAGCTATTTGTGAACAAGCACTCGAGGAAGAAGATCTTGGTCTGATAATAAATGGTGAGACGATCAACAATATAAGGTATGCTGACGATACGGTTCTCCTAACGGGAACGCTAGTAGAACTACAACATCTCGTTCAAAGTCTCAATATATACTGTAACAGTTACGGCTTGAAAATTAATTTGAAAAAAACTAAATTTATGGTAATCACGAAATCAAAGAACATCAGAGCTAATCTTGTAATAGACAATACAACGATTGAGCGTGTGTCCTGTTATAAATATCTAGGTGCTTGGATCACAGACGATACTGATCAAACAAAAGATTAGATGTAGAATAGAAATCGCTAGATCAGTCTTTAATAGAATGCGCAAACTCTTTTGCAATCGTGATAACAATATAAAGTTACGAATACGAATGCTGCGGTGTTATGTCTTTTCTACCCTGTTGTATGGAGTAGAGGCTTGGACACTAAAACAGTTGACCACAAAAAACATCGAAGCTTTCGAGATGTGGTGCTATAGGCGCATTCTCAGAATATCATGGATGGACCGCGTCACTAACACGCAAGTACTCCAAACTTTAGACAAAAGATGCGAAATTCTAAATGAGATAAAAACTAGAAAGATGGAATACTTGGGGCACATTGTGAGAGGTGAAAAGTACGAACTTTTAAGAAATATCATGCAGGGCAAAATTAAGGGCAAAAGAAGTGTGGGAAGAAGAAAAATATCGTGGCTTCGTAATCTACGTGAATGGCTCGGGTGTAGTTCGATTGAACTTTTTAGGCGCGCTGCTAACAAAGTCGCAGTGGCCATGATGATTTCCAATCTCCGCCAGGAGTGGCACGAGAAGAAGAAGAATTATTGATGAATGTGAACCAATATGTGGAGGATTTTTGTAAAGAGTGTCTCACGAACTTAATAGTAGACTTTCACATTGTCACAAGGTGAACGGCGAACATGTTGAACATTTGATTTTTTAAATTATTATAGTAAGTCTCAGTAAATAAATTTAACTTTTTTTGCAGTCTGCAGGTTGCAGTCAGAAGATTTGGCCGGAATGTTACAGAAACACTCTTTTGACTTTTGGTCTAGCTTTCAGAATTGTTTTATTCCTTCTTCAAGACACTGTAATTAGAAGAATGTGTAAATATTTACAATATACTTATCACAAATTGTCAGTGCAACTTACTATATAGTCGTTGAGAATATTTATATAAAGCTATGACACTCAACATTAATAACACACATATAAAATATAAAATTGTGGACAAAATACATTTTAAAATTTAGTTTAGTTTAGTTACTTATTTATTTTATTTATTAGTTTATTAGTATTTATTTAGTTATTTACTTAAGTTGGCTGGCACACTTCGCCTTTAAAACAGTTTTTTAATTTTGTCTTTTTCTTATGTGTCAGTTTATATAATTTTTTTTTTACACCCTGTATTTTTTTATTTTTAACTTATTTTTATATGGTCGTATCATTGATGTTTTAGAAAAAGGTAAAGTGGAGATATGTTATGACTTTAAGTTATATCGGACAAACCAGTCAACTGCTTCAATCCAGAATTCGTTCTCACAAATATAACAATAACAACGCCACTGAGCTCACAAAACATGAAAATGAGAAGAAGCATAAATTTGACTTCGAAAATATCAAAATTTTAAAAACCGAACAAAACAAAAATAAGAGGGAGATATACGAATCAGTAGAAATAAAAAGAAATACCAACGCAATCAATGACAAAAATGATACACAAAACCTAAATAAAATATATTTCAATCTGATTTAAATAATAATAAATATAACACCATAAAAAGCTCTTAATGACAGACTACAGTACAAAACAGAACGCCAGTTTATCATAATAATGAACATTACGTTAGTTGGTATAAAAATTTACATATTATTTAGTTATTACTTGTTAATTCTCATATTCTATTTAATAAATTTTATGGCGAAAAGAAAACGCTGAGCAAGTTTAGACTCAAGATTTTAGAAAAGCTGTTACCAGAAGTTTCCTCTCCAGTAGATGGCAGAGTGCAAAATGTGGAATACACATCTTCAAAAATTGATATCACCAATGAACTGGACCAAACTTAAGAAAAATGCCAAATTTCTATTACCAAAAAAATACGAAAAGATAGTATCTACCAATAACGCAAAAAATAATATATACGTACTTTATGTTTGTGAAATTTATTTTTGTTGTTTTTATTTGTAAGTTGTAAATGAACATTAAACTTTCCTAAATATTTTTTTTCAATAATTTCGTAAAGGCTCATTTTTTTTTCAAATACTAATTTTTTTCTTAATATGATGATATAAGTTTGTCTGAGAAAAATGGTCGAAAATTAGGGTTGCCAACTGTTAAAAACGCGAGGTATCAAAGATAAAATAAAAGGCAGCTAGGGCACAGCGCTACTGGTTTAAAATATCAGTTGTGTGAGGTTTTAAAGCATGCGTCTATAGATATATATATATATTTTTTATTGTTACATTGCATGTTTACAGCCTACTCTATACACAGAGTAATAAGTAAATCTTCAATCTTCTTTCGGCAAGTGGTTGGATAAAGAAATTATTTATCAGTTCGTTGTTGTGATCAGTGGTGCGATTTTTATATTTTATTAAGTGATTCTTTATTATGTCCTTAAGTAATTGGATGTCCAGTTCATTGTGAACTGTTTGGTTAGATACATACCCTGGAGCTTTACTTATCATACCGAGTATTTTGGATTGGAATGTTTGAAGTATTTTCGTATTTGAAGATTTACTACAGCTCCATATTTCTATTCCATATCCCCAAATTGGTATAAGATAGCTTTGTACAGAAGCAGTTTATTTTCTAGAGATTTGAAACCTTTTGTTAAATAGCCAGTTTATATTTTTAGTCTAAGATCTAGTTGTTTCCGTTTAGTTTTAATCTGCGTTGACCATGTAAGTTTTTCATCCAGGTACAATCCCAAGTATTTGACAACTGGCTTTATAGGAATAGGCTTATTATTAATATAAACTTGTAGACACGTAGATTTCCGTGTTGTAAAAGTAATTTGTACTGATTTGCTAGCATTAACACCGATCTTCCATCGCTTAAGCCAGTTTTGCCAAGATTCCCGTGTCATCGGCAAATGTAGCTATGAAGGTATCATTGCTGGTTGGAACGTCTGCTGTAAATATCAGATACAGAAATGGGCCCAAAACGCTACCCTGAGGTACGCCGGATTGTATACTGTGGTAATTTGAGTAGCTGTCTTCAATTTTGACTTGAAAGTAACGGTCAGTAATATATGATTTTAGTATAAAGTATAGTTGGTCTGTTAGGTGTAATTTCAGTGTTTAGAGGAGACCTTTATGCCATACTCTATCACATGCCTGTTGTATATCTAGAAACACTCCAGCGCAAAACTTTTTCTGTTCGAGAGTTGTTTTAATTATATTTTCTATTCTGTGGCATTGTTGGATGGTTGAGTGTTCACGTCTAAATCCGAATTGGTGTTGTGGTATAATTTCGTTTAAGGGAACAACCTGCTCGATTTTATGTAATAGTAGCCTTTCTAATACTTTAGACATTATTGGTAGTAGGCTTAGAGGGCGATTTGAATTTGCTTGTATTGCAGGCTTAGCAGGTTTCGGAATCATAGTAACTTGAGCAAATTTCCATTGTATTGGAAAGTTTTAAAGACGTAGTATGCTGTTGTATATTATTGGTAATAACACCACTGCTTTTCTCGGTAGCTTCTGAAGTAATTCTCCTGTTATCAAATCATAGCCAGGAGCTTTCTTAGGATTTAGCATTTTTATTTGTTGTCGAACCTCTTTTGGAGTAAATGTTGTCAGAGGAAGAGTCATATCTGTCAGGTCATATCTGTTTTTCTTAAAGGTGAATTTGTTATTGTCCGTCGTTTAAATTTTTTTGTAGCTTTCTATATAGAGTGGTCTTCATGTGAGAGGTATAGATATATAATAATATGCAATATTATCACTTGTCAAACCAGTGTCATTGCGCCCTAACTCTATTGTATTATATCTTTGATACCTTGCGTTTTTAACAGCTGGCAACCCCAATTTTTCCACCATTTTTTATATCATCAGATTAAGAAAAAAATGAGCTTTAATTTGATAAAAAAAACATGCATATAAGTCATGAGCAGCGTATTTTATTTAAAAAATAAAAGAACGAAATAAAATATTTGTCAAAAACTTGTAACTCTTAATTGAATTAGAAATATTTGCCGCCACTTTTTGACTGGTAACGTAACCTATTATCAATGTGTTTTCATAATTTTAACTGTATGTAAAAGTGTGATTTTAATTTAATTGTGTAGATACAAAATTCACATTCTTCACGTTTCTTAACTTCGGAAAAATGTGAAAAAGGGTTTGGATTGAAGGCCATGGTATAATGGTTCAATTTTGTTTGTGTAACAACTTTGTTAGAAACTGTTTGCCTAAACTTTATGGTTGTATTTCATGAGGATTGTTTTGTAAATTAAAATTCAGACAATATGAGTTTCGGACCAAAATGTGGTTAACTGCAAGTTTTGCACCAAACTTTCATGGATAATGTTAGATATGAAGCAAATTATTTGAACTTTGCTTTATTTATATTTTAACTTTAAATTAAAAACTATAACCAAGAAAAATAAGGTGGTTTATAATGCTATGAGTTTTGTGGGTTGGTAATAAAAACATTAAATAAATTATTTTATTTTAATTTAATTATTAACACATAATTAAACTAATTTTACAGTGCTATGATGTTTTACTCTTTAAAACTAATTATTGTTTGTTTTGTAAATCAGACTTTGTAGCAAAAAACTGAGGTGTGTAGGAGGAGAGATGTATAAGAAGAGTGGTCTATATATATTTGATAAAATTGATAGAAGTAAAATAGATAACAATTAAGTAAAGAAGTATGAAAAAAAATATTGAACGGAATGTGGCTAGGCTAGCAATGTAGGCAAGAGAATGGCCACTAGAAACTCAAGGATGGATACGGCCAATTTGCATGCCTTTTAAAGACAGTAAATCAGGAAAATATGTATGATGGATAGAAAAGAAGATATTAAAAATGAATATATATATATATATAATGAAAATTAACAAAGAAAACAAATTGAGGGCACCAGAAGAGGGATACTACTCTAAAAAGAGTAACGGTCACTCTTCCAGGTATCGTATACTGCTAATATTAATTAAAGTTGATGTAATAAACAAAAATGCTGTAAATGTAAAAAGGTAAGGAAATATTAATAAAAAAATTATATGCAAAATAAATTCAAGTTTATTAAATATAACTTCTTAGATTTTGACAATCTCTAAGTTACCAAAAAGTATATGAAAATTTCACAATATAATATTTTAACAGAAATGTTGAAAACAACTATAACAAAAAGTTGAAAACTACACAGAATAACTCTGATATAGAGTGTACAACCTACATCTAGGTTAAAAAACAACCCTAAACAAAATAATGCTAACGTTGGAAGAACGTATAGCCAAGTAAATATATTATACTAACCTACAATATGACCAACAATATTGTTAAACACCTCTAAATTCAAATATAAACAAAGTAATATATAAATGGGAACAAGCCAAGTTAAACAATTGAAACGGTCTATTATCCTGAAGGGATAATAACCAGAGTTAATAACGCAAGATGAAATATAAAAAAAATTAGTTAAGTAAACAAATAATGAAATAATTAAAGTTAATAATGAAATAAATGGTTAATACAAAAAAACAATGGAAGATAATCTCTGGGTAGAATTTGAGATCAAACTTACCGATACCTTACACCAAGGGGAGTTATATTAATTAATATATATATATATATATATATATATATATATATATATATATATATATATATATATATATATATATATATATATATGTTATAAAAAAAAAACCTATAACTGGTGAAACAAGATAAATATATAGTTCTGAAGCAAAAATCAACTGTCCTCCTAGGTGAAACAGTTGTCTGGAAGGATACTCCCGAATGGCTTCGGTGTCCCAGCGAAGTCCTCCTTGAGGTCCGAAATTAGCACGGAGCTGGTGCTAATTGGCTCAGTTCCGATGGTTACTGTCCTGCCCTACCTCTATGTGCAGGCTGGAGAAAAAATGAGGGTGGAGTAGACAATACCCCCTGGCTTGTCGTAATGACCCTGATTCTTATAGAGTTGAAGTGGTACTCTCCCTCGGATGTTCTGAGGGAAGTTTATAATTCCATGGGAGGTGGCTGAAAACAATTCCCCGTTACTTCTAGTCTCAACATTGATAAAAAGAAATCAAAGAAGAAGTGAGGAAAGTTTCTTTCAGCATAAGAAACCGGAGCAAAAAGATAATTATAGTAGATGAAAAAAAAAACACATCCAATCGGATGTAGCGTGACCTTGCTTCACATAGAGTAAAAATATAATGGCCTTGAACAAAATACTATATTAAAATATGAAATAATGAATCTGAATAATAGGATATGGATAAAATACTCTAATGTTCATTAAAATATCTGTGGAAATTGTAATAGATGTTAGAGATTTACGGAAAATTCAGAATTTTAATCAGATTCATGCCAGAATGATTGTAAGCGGCCATACTATGCTTGAATTCGTGACCCAAGGTCATTCTGAATACCTTAAGGATGTGGGAACAAAAAGTTAGTTTTTATAATATAAAAAAAAATAGTTACCAGATAGCTACTAAATTCCGTGCTAGAAATTTTACTTCAGCCTCCCGAGTTTCCGAAAACACCGTCAATTAAATGGTTACGGTTATACTTAAAACATTTAACTTCTTGCAGTGAAGAAAATTCTATGCATTAATTGGATTTTCTTTCGCTAACTACCACCTTTGTACCACTTTAAACTCTCGATCAAAAGTGAATTTTACTTCACAGTTTGTTAACCAAGAGCCAGTTTCCACTCCCCCCTAATCTCCTGTCATCTCTCTGGTTCGCAATGGTACCAAATTTAGATCAGAGTGACAACTTAAATTATTAAAAATACACACTTAATGAGCAAATGAACACTTAAAGTTAGGCAACCCATACTACATCTCTGAAATTACTTTAATATAAATAGTAGTAAAAGTAACGACTGTTACAACTTTTTTGATTATTTTAGATACACTGTTTAGAATATCGTATTTTTAAAAATTAAAGATGTTGACTTCTTCGATGTATTCGCAAACTGACTCGGGTTCTGCATTGTCATCAACATTGTTGATGTCAGCTTTCTTCATTGGTTTCGTCGAGTTTTAGAAAGAAATCAAGTTTGTGTTCATGTTAAAAAGTAGCTTACCCGCCTTGTTTAGAGACCTTTTCACACCCATGTCGGAGTTTTACGTGTACTTAACCGTAACGAGAACATTTTTATATTGAGTTCTTGTCAGAATAATCCTTTTGCAGGTCCCCAGTTTAAAATGAAATTTTGCCGGTTTCTTCATTAATACATCATTTTCTTTCTTCCAGTCAAATACTTCACAGTCTTGGCCAAGCTTTACTACTGGCAACCTTAACAAGCCCATGTAAATACAACAAGTGATGTAAAGAAAACATCACTATAGTGACGACGATCACATGATGCCCACTACGTACACTGATTGGTCGAATTGGAGAATGTGTATTTTGCTGCAAATCATCTGTTGGATAATGTGACTTATGTTTCAGAACTTCATTTTCAGTATGTTTTTTCAATATTAAAATGTGAGTTTTGGTTAAAAAATCCCGGTTATCACGGTTCGACTCGCATTTAAAAGACGAATTGATTGATATACATAACTCAAATATATGAAAATTTGAAGAATGTGAATTTCGCATCTACACAATTCGATTACCTACGTTATGAACGTAATGATCCTGCAGTGGGATCTTGTACTATCAGAAACGACGCTTAAAGCGATCGGCCATTTTGACTATCAGTTACGCGCGTGAAATTAATTTTAAATAAAATTTGTATCAACTCAACGCTAAAAATTTGATATGTTTTTGATCAGAGCTCGCAAATAACAAACATCAAAATGCGTTTGAAAGGTAAAGAGTGCAGCTTATGTATGCATTTTTTGTATTTTGACGCAAATAAATTTAATGGCTATCTGTTCAATAAATAAATGGTTCGAAATTTTTGTAATTTTTTGTGATTCTCGTGAAATTATTAAAATTTATCACTTTCATTGACCGGTCGCAGTAGAAATTCTATTATATAATTACTAGAGCCTAATAGCCTAATATTCAAAATCTATAACATAAAATTTCAACCTTGTCTTGCCAATCAATATGAGGCATTTGAAATAATATGCCTAAAAACGCAGAATTTAGACTTTTACTTTAAAAACGACCGCACGTCATGGAAATACTTTTTTGCAGATTGCATTGAACGGAATTTATAGCTGAAATTGTGTAGTTTCGAAAAAGGTAGGGTAAGAACGAGTACCTCTGGACATTTCACAAAATCTTACTTTTGGATTTTTTTATTGGACAAATTATAATGCTAAGAAAAAAATCTTTTTCTGCAACGTGTTTATCAGGCTGTTTTGAATTATCGTGAAGTTTGTATAATCTATAAGTTGCACCATTTTAAAATCAACATGCATTTCTTAAAATACTGTCATATTGTCCAAAGGGACAACACCTACGTCTACCTTTGGACTGGTAGACAAGTTGATAAAGTCAACTAAAATAATAATAAAATATTGTTTAATGGATATATATATACAAGAATTTCCACAGTTTTCACTGTATTCCTTCACTCAACCGTTTTCTCCAATTTTTCCTGTTTAGCCAGTCCCCTTCCTGTAGGTTTCTTCTACTCATTGCTTCGTCCACCTCATCTCTGAAAGATCTTCGGGGTCTGCCTCTCTTTCTTCTTCCTATCGGGCTCCACTCTGTTATTCTATTTATCCACCGATTTTGGTCTGCTCTTCTGACATGTCCGTACCAGGTTAACCTCTTCTGTTCGATGTATTCTATTATGTCGGAGTTCATGCCCATTCTCCTCTTAATCTCCATGTTAATGGATACTTATATTAAAACATATTGTCAAAAAGTATAATTGTCAAAACAAATGTTGAATGTAATATGAGATATAAACCTTTTTGGTGCTCCCACGCTTTGAGACAGTGGTAATTTAAGCACTATATCTTAAAACCGACTGCATATGGTTCTTCTTTTCCCTCTATAAAATGAAAGTTTTAATACGTTTTCTCATAAAATTTTACAATACAAATAGTATCATTATCGATAATTTCCGGTACTTTAGCTACGTAATGTTTAACTAACTTTTTAGAGCAGAGTTCAACCAAAATAAAGTCTCCTACTACTATATGAAGATCCATTTCTGATTGAAACTGAGGAAAATCATGCTCTTCAACCATATTATCATAATCCATTTCATCAGACGTGTCACAGAAGGATATTTGATCATCCTCCTCACTATCAGATGAAGAACTAGAAGGAAGTTTAATCAGCTTCTTTTATACTTTTTCTTTAGGTTATTTTTCTCTTGGCGTTGTCTTTTTCTTTCTGTTTAGCAGCTCGGTCATAATAGTAAGTTTCTCTGGTGTACTGATTAAAATTCTAATTTTTCTTTTCTTACTCTTTCCCCTGCCTTTTAAATCTTTTTCAGCTGGCGCTTTTGGAAAAGGAGCTATAGACTCTATAGATATATTGAAAGGCAGATCGGTTACAGGTGACGTATATTCACGCTGTAGTGTAGCTAAAGATTCTGAAGTCGGATCATCATCTTGAAAGAAGTAGATGGAACAGGAATAGAAACGGAAGTAGACGGAACAGGAATAGAAACGGAAGTAGACGGAACAGGAATACAAACAAAAGTAAACAGGGTAGATAAATATTCAGCTGGGATTAAAGTCAAAAAATTGGAAGTTGGTTCACCATGAGCGCTAGATGAAGTAGATTTACCAGCCATTGTTGTCTTCAGTCGATCTGTGACATACGATTGCAGATATTTTTCTTCTGTAAAAATATTGGTCTTAACTGGTAACCTTAACTGTAACCTTAACCTTAACCTTAACTTAACCTGTAACCTCAAAACTTTTAACAATATTTTTTTGGTGTGAATGCTTGTAGATGAGCTCTTTTTGCAATTCATGCAACGTCATAAATACTTATTGGTTTACCAGGATTACTTAACATCCAGTCTTCTGCAGTTTTGTGGTAAAAAGTTTAATATGGATCAAAACCCCTCGGTCCAAGGGCTGCATTTTATTTGATGTATGTAGATGAATTGTTAATAAAACTACACCGGAATTTTTGACTTGATCAATTATGTCTATTGAAATATGCATATCATTATTATCCAGGATAATCAGTATCTGCTTTTCCTTGGTAGGTTTAGTACAAGACATTATGTGTTCCACAAATTGCAGAAAAATCTTTGCTGTCGACCATCCTGAAGGATTTGCTGCTCGAATACATCCAGGTGGACCTCCATTTGTCATGTGGTCCTTATAGTGCACACAAGGAAATAGAAATAATGGTGGGATATTTTGACCTACTGCATTTATACAAGCTATCATTGTAACATTAATTCCCCTTTCTGCAGAGATTAAACTCCCAAGTTGTTTAATAGTCTTAGGCGCTATTATTTTAGATGGTTTTTGTTCTGTAAAATTTGAAGTTTCATACAAGTTATATATATGTTCAGGGCCAAATTGATACGTCTTCATAACATCAGTGTAATTATTAAAAAAATTGCTGAACATCGTTTTTATTAAAACTAGTGGCCCTAGCTAAACTTGTCACATCCGGTTTTCTTAGAGATAACGCCGGCCATCTTCTTCTATATTGAACTAGCCAATCTCGAAATGCAATTTGCTTGTCTTGCCACGAATCTTGTATTTTTTACTTAAGACTGTGGCATAATTAAATGCCAATTTTCTAGTTCGGATTTTAGTAAGTCCTAAATGAAGATAGGCTGCTTTTTCTAGATAATCAAACAGTTGCTTCTCTTTTGCAACACTAAATACTTTATGAAAACAGTAGTTTTGGTGGCGAAACTATGGCATCATTTATACGAGTAACCAAATTATGTTGCTCTTTCATATAATTGTGTAACGTGGATTTACTTTATATTAAATATTCCATTTGTTCGCCACACTACGTATAGATGAATTATTCGTCAAAACTTCATGTAATGCCTCCTTCAATGACTCTTTGGGTACATATTCCCGTTTTCCACTAAGTTTGCTGAGGCACTGTAAAAAATAATTCTCGTTACACAAATTACTCACGCCGAAAACGCTCGTGTACCTTTGGACACGTCCTGGGGTGGTATTTTCGAATTCAATCGAATTTTTTCGTATACGAGTTAACTCGAAAGAAAAATTTCGTATACGAATTTGAATCTGTATTTTTGAACGTCCTTCGAAATTTTATACGTATACTAAAAGAATTTGCACCGGCAACACTGCAAATTCGAACAACCAAAACTTAAATAATAAAAAAAGAAGAATAATTGGCAGTTTTACTTAACCTAGTTTATGGTGAATTTGTTATCTAAAACAAGAAGTAAAACAGGGCATGAAATATGGTGGTTCAGTGTCGGCCGGACAAAAAAAAGCCATTCTGTCAACTCCATTGTGAGGGGCCTTGTTAATCTATACAATTATCGCCTCGGCAAGGGCGTTAACTATTTCTTTCTATTAAAAAATTATTTAAACCACCCATTAAAAACAAAGTTCAATGTAAAAATATGGTAGGTATTAATGTAAATTTTATTGTATTGTTCAATCTAAAACAACGATTAAAAACTATCAGCTGAAATTTTATCTGACGTACACGGGCCCAGTGACAACTGAAATGACAAAAATTACTTTGATCGTATACTAGCATCGAAATTCGAATGGTTCATACCCATTCGTGTCGTCGTATACGAAAAAATTCGTATACGCACTATTCGAAAATATAAAAAACTGGATTTCGAGCGAATTTCTTCTAATTTCGTATGCGAAATATGCTCGAACGAATTCGAAAATACGACCCCAGAGGTACAAGCAACTGTGTCCACAGGTACAAGCAGCGCAGATTTAAAGTTTTAAACACGCTAATCTATTTTAGGTTTAAACACACAACTAAAAATATTATATTATTATCTAGATTATTACTCTTTATTGTGATATCAAAAGTTTTGCAATAACTACAGCGATTGACAAAATAAATGTTGGTGAATATTGCTAATAAACTTACGATTTAAAAACTTATCAATAAAAATCTTCAAAACAAACTCGAAGCTGTAAACACACAGTAACAAACACGTTTTTCACACACTGTTGCCTGTTTGTAGTTTTCGAAATACTTAAGTTGTCCAAAGCTACAAAAGTCCAGAGGTACACGTTCTTCCCCTACTTGTGTAATTAAAAAAATCAGTATTAAACGTTTTAGATTTTTTGTAATGTAAAAATTCGGCGTTTTTTAGGCATATTTCAAATGCCTCATATTTGCTGTCAGAACTTAAAACCGAAACTTAATGCCAGAGGTTTTGAAGATTAGGCTCTAACAAGGAAACTTCATAGTGACCGGTCAATGAAAGTGATATATTTTTTTGACCTCATGAGAATCGTAAAAAATGGCAAACATCGCGCAACGTTTATTTATTACACCTTTATAAAAACTGACTTTATTTCCGGAAAAACGACATAGTAAAGCTGCTTTCTTCATCTTTAAAATGCATATCGATTTTTGTCAATAGGACTCTTATTAAAAAATATCAAATTTTTACCGTCGAATTGATACAAATTTTGTTTAAAATTGATTTCGCGCACCTAACTTACATTCAAAATCGCCGGTCACTTCAAGCGTTGTTTTTGAGATAAACATGTCTCATTTTACGCAAAAAGTGCAAATATTAATTTTTGATCAAAATTATCTAATACGTTTTTTACTTGAAATATTTTTTTTTTCTATACCGTACAGATTCTTGGTAAATCGATTTTTTCCGTTTTTCCCCATCCAACCAGGGGGTTTTAAGAGGAAGCCAGGGAGTAGAAGTGGTAAACTTTTTTGCATATTTTTATGATCCCAAAATTGACATTGTTAGTAAAATTCAGCTTGTTCGTATGATTTTTAGCGGTTCAGTGGCATTTTGGTCTCTGACGACTTTAGTAGTAAGTAAAAAATCCTCATTATGCTATTCTACTTAATGATACAATTTATTTTTAACTTTAATTGTACAGAGAAAATTGTGATCACAGGAGACCTGAACAGTAGAGTTGGGAAAGAAACAGAAAAATGGAACAATGTCATCGGACCTTATGGGGAGGACAAACTAAACAAAAATGGAAAAATACTACTCGAATTCTGTCTAGACAATAACCTGGTGATTATGAACACACACTTCCAACATAAAAGGATACACAAGAGAAGTCAAATCAAGAGACGAACAATCAATTATAGACTATACTATAGTGCAAAAAACAGAGAAGAACTGGATAAGAGACGTAAGGGTAAAAAGAAGTTATGAAATTGGTAGTGACCACTATCTACTAGAAACCACATTCAAAAGCAAAAGAAAAGAAATAAAAAGAAATGAGAACATAAACAGAAAACACAAAGAAATAATAAAAATTTATAAACTAAGGGAAGAAACAACGAGAATAAGATACTCAGAAGGACTAGAGAAAGAGATGGATAATGAACATGAAATAACAGAAACAATAGAAGAAGAATGGGGAAAATTTAAAAATGCGATGATAAAAACAGCTAAATCAATATGTGGAACCACAAGAAATAACAACAGAGGAAAACGAACATCTTGGTGGAACGATGAAGTGAAAAGAGAAATAAAAGAAAAGAAGAAATTATGGAAAGAATACATCCAAGACAAAACACAACAAAAATATGAAAATTATAAGAGACAAAGAACAAAAGTTAAAGAGATAGTTAAGAAAGAGAAAAAGAAAAGTTGGGAAAAATTAGGGGAAAAAATGGAAGAAAACAGCACAGAAAACGTAAAATTATTTTACAGAACACTGACAAACCTAAGAAGCAACAAAGAAACGAAACTGAAACAAATAATGAACAAGGAAGGAACAATAATAAACGACGATAAGACAATAATGGAAAGATGGAGGGAACATTTTCAGCTGATACTGAATGGAAATCAAGCGAATACAATGGAGAAGGAAAGCCACAACAGGAGAGTATCCATGAAAAACACGGAAAATACAGAAACTATAGAAAAAGAAGAACTGGAAGAAGCAATAAGAAAGATAAAGATTGGAAAAGCACCAGGAAGCGATGAAGTAGCACCAGAAATGATGAAATATATAGGAGTAAAAGCAAAAGAAAAATTGTTATACATATATAACCTAATATGGAAGAGAAAAGTAATACCCAGAGAATGGACAAATGCAGTAATTATACCTATATACAAGAAAGGAAACACAAGAGACTGTAGGAACTATAGAGGTATATCACTACTATGTGTAGCAGCAAAAGTATACGAAACCATAATAGAAAGGAAAATTAGAAAAGAAATAGAACATAAATTAGAGGATGTACAAAGTGGATTCAGGAAAGGACACAACACACAAGACCATATATTCACCATGAAACAAGTAATAGAAAAAGCCTTAAAGAAAAATAAAGAAATACATCTGAGTTTTATAGACATGGAAAAAGCATTCGACTCAGTCAAAAGAAAAGATATATGGGAAAGTCTAAAGAAGAAACAAGTAAGTGAAGAACTGATAGAAGCAACAAAGAGTATATACATGAAAACAACAAATACAGTAAGAATGTTAAATATACAGTCAGAACCATTCGAAACAACCCAAGGAGTTAGACAAGGGGGAAGTCTCAGCCCACTACTATTCATAAATGTTATAGATGAGATAGTGAAAGAATGTAAGAAAACATTCAAGAAATACTGCATCGGTTGGAACAGAATGCAGATGATAAATGCTGAGATGTGTATATTTGCAGACGACATAGTATTAATTGCGGAAACTGCAGAAAAACTGAAATACAACTTAGAGAAATGGAACCTAGAAGCAAGCAAATACAACCTAAACGTAAACAAAGAGAAGACTCAAATAATGAAAATATCAAGGAAACAAGGGACGGAAGATCAAATAGAAGTAATGATAGACCAACAAAAAATAATACAGACAAATTCATACAAATACTTAGGAACAGTAATCAACAACAAAGGAGACATCGAGGATGACCTTAACAACAGAATGGAAAACACAGGAAAACTATTCCAAGCACTAAATAGAGGATTCCTTAATAACAAAGAAATATCAACAAAGACCAAGATGACAATATACAAAACAATATATAGACCTACAGTGACATATGGAGCAGAAAATTGGATATTAAACAAAAGACATCAGAGCAGAATTCAGGCAGCAGAGATGAAATACCTCAGAAGAACGATAGGAGTAAAAAGAACTGATAGAATCAGAAATGAAGAAATAAGAGAAAGACTCAAAATTAAACCGATACTCGAGACAATCAAAGAGAAAAAATTGGCATGGTTCGGACATCTAACCCGGATGGACAATTATAGACAAGTTAAAAGAGTGTGGGACGCCAAACCAATAGGGAAGAACAGAAGAGGAAGACCCATTAAAGAATGGAACAGTGACATCTCGCAGATACTACAGAGTAAGGGTAAGACTTGGCAGGAAGCAACACAGATGGCATCCAATAGGAAGGAATGGAGAAAGTTCGTTAAGAGCTAGGACACCTCAGAAGACCGTCAAATAGTGTAATGTAATGAATTGTATTTTAAACGGCCCAACACCGAAAGGTACAAATGGGTCTACTGATTAAGTAAAGTAAAGTTATTTTTAACTTTAAATGACGTTTTAAAACGAAAATTTGAAGGATTTCAGCAAAGAAATCCCTACACCGACCACAGAACAACTTAGGACAGTTATTAACAAAACTTTTAAGGAAATTTTCATTTGAATTCTCCGTTCCTTCCATGTATAAATCAAAGCATTCTTTCTAAATTATTAAAAATTGAAGTATACAGTACAATATAAAGTTAAAAACAAATTTGCAAATATTGAAACTTGTCAAATCCTCCTTAATGTAATACTAATAAAAATTTAACTAATAAAAAATTGATTTATATCCGCAATAAACAAACTAAATCATAGTGGACTAAAAGATTCTCCTTGAAAAACTCGTGTTGTGATGTCAAATGGTATTGCACAGCCGTTTGTAGTTTTGATGTACATTCAAGCGTTTTCATATGTGTTTTTCAAAGCGGCTATTATTTTAGAATTAAACCGAAAGCCAAATACCTTTTGCCACAGCAAATAATAGATAATTGTGTCAAAAGCCCGTTTATAATCAACAAATTTAGCGTATAATTGGCGTTTTTTCAGTCGCAATTGTAGTCCTACAGCAGAAGTCAAAGTAAATAGAAATACATTATCAATGCAACCCCTTGATAACCTGAACCGCTACTGACACTTGGGAAGAATACTATTTTCTTCAACTCAATCTCCGAGTCTATTTAGCAAAATATTAGTAAATATTTTCTCAACACTGTTGCTCTTTTTAAATACCATGGTAAAAATAATCAGTGCAGTAATGCGGGATAACGGTCGTTTCCAATTATATTCGATTATACATGCCGTTAACTAGAATATCCAATTATTTGGAAGATAAAAATCATAAAAAATATGGTTAATTCCAGATTTTCAGGCGATTTACGACCGGGACAGTATATTTAAAACTCTATATATTACGTCACTAAAATTATTAGCGTTAAAAATGAAATATTGTGATTTTTCCGAAATTTCTTAATTGCTGATCAGTTCCTGCTATTTGTAGGAAGTTGAGAATATAAATTATGAAAGAATATTTGTTTTTCCTTCTAATTAATTATTTAGAGTTTTTTTATGTTATAAAAATTGTTTTGTAGGGGTCGCAGAAATTATTTGCTTCAGAAGCTATGGGTCATAATGGCCCCGGAATAATCCTCCCTAGCCGCTGACGCGGTTAACATTATTGACTCGTTCTATGATATTTACGATGATATACTATTAAATTTTAAGCAATGAGTGTACGCTATCAGGATCGGCGTTTTGTTACAGTACATTGTTTTCAGAGTTTATCGTCATCAGTCAGCTATAGACCGCATCAATTTCTACCAAGCTTGCTGCAGATAAAACTTCAGGAACAAATAATGATAGATTATGGCCTATAAACTTCGAAAAAAATGTAGTATTATAATTTATTCCTTGATTATTTGATTGTAACTTTTACAACAAAACTTTTATATTTACTGTCGCTAACGTTACATTTATAAATTTGCACGCTCTATTGTAAGCTTACTTAATACACCTAATAATCTAAAAATGAAATATAGCGTTGCTAAAAATGATTTTATGCATGATATAATATTGACTATTTCACTAGACTATTTTTAACTCACAAAATGTCATAGCAACGCCATTTCTCCTACTGACAAAACTCCTTCCTGCCCGTGATTTAGCTTCTTGCCCTCAGCGACAATATTATGACAAATCCGTCACGAAGGTGTCTGGTAATTCTATTGTTGTCAGTTTGACAATCGTCATTGAGACATAATCAATTTGTACAGATATAATGAAACCGGACGAAAAATCAAGATTTGGTTGCCAGTTGGGTAAAGAAATCAAAAAATTGGTTTCGGAAAATGTCTAATTGGAACACGCAGATGTCCAGAAGCTCTATTTGGATCCAATTTTCGGAGTTCCTACGGGTGAGAAATTTTACGTTTGAAAGAAGACAACCATAATGGAACTAGCAAAAATTCTGGAGGATTCTGCCTTTAACATGAAAAAAGGCAATGGCGAAGACTGTAAAGAGTCGTCTGTAAAGTCAATGTGAAATACTAGAGCAAAAATGGTACAAGAAAAATATTTTACGGAGTAGGGCATAAAAATCGATCCTTTCACATATATCTTTCAAATGTACAAGATTGGCCAGAGATACCAAGCGGAGGCAGCTTCAAAGTGTTCAAGAAAAAAGAAAACTCAGTTCAAAAAGCATTATCCACCAAAGAACTATTAAAAATTATCCAAAGCTACAACGAGGAAACCCCCGATGCAGCACAAAAAAAGTTTTTTCACCTTTACTCATTTGAACATGTTTAGAGAAGCACTGAGGCCGTAAACTGCAAGATTTACTTTTTCCAGAAGGATTTTGGTGTTATTGAAGAATTTTAGAACCGAATTCAATACAACAGCATTTTTTCCAAATCAAATCAAGGCGGTTCGAAAAGTTTGGCAATCAGTAAATGGATGGTAAGAAATTCATCAAATGAAAATTTATGCCAAGTTAGATTATTTTTGAAATTAATGGAAAAAAAGGGACCAAAGATTTTATCAGACAGACTCTTCCTTACCGTTTACCCCAACTGGAAGGATGGATCTTGGTTTAAAAACTGTCCACTTGGAATCAACACCGTATCTAAGTCGACAAAAATGTTAGCTGAAAAAATTGGAACAGACACAAAAAACATAAAATAGCAAATCATTCTCATCGACCTTCAGCTGTGTCAGCCTTGTTAAAGCAGGGTGTTTCTGAACAGGAGTTAATTAAATTAACGGGTCAGTCAAATGCAAGCTCTCTAAAACGATATCTACAGCTGGATTCTAGTCACCACCAGAAGTTGATCAAAAATCTCAGAACAACAAATGAAGCTGGACCTTCAAGTTCCCAAATGCTACAGGTCAATTATACACAAAATCATGCTTTGGTAGAAAATAATGGGCAAACTACTATAGCTTATAATAATTGTACATTTAATATTGTTAACTAATAAATAAAGATTATGTTTCGTTGATATGGTGTATTAATTATCTCGTGAAATAGTCTTGTCGAATATCATTAGAGAGAAAATTATTTACCGGCAAAATTTTCTTCTCGTTTTATTCAAGTTTGCTGCCTTTTGGCAATTTTCGCTTATGAAATTGCGACAAAATCACTCGACTGACGTCTCGTAATTTAACTGTTAAAATTTAATTCGCGAAAATTGCCAGGCAACAAACTTTCATACCAGTCGAAAATATTGCCGGCAAAATTTTCTCTCTTATGATAATATACTTATACGAAAAAAAAGATGACTTACCTGCCCAGTTTTTAGCTGTTTTTATTTCGTATAATTTATTTTAAAAATAAATATTAGATATTTTAGAATTTGAAATATATCTTTAGGATATTTTTTTCTTTATTATATTTTATCTTTTATAATTAATTGAGAATAGTATCAAAAAGAGGGTAATGCTTACCTTTAAACACCTTTCCAAAGCATCCTTCTCCAACTTCTTTAAGAAATGACAGCGTTTCCTTTTTCAGTATTGGCACTCCGGTCGCCGAGCAAGCTGAATATTGAGGATTTGGAGCGTATCTTTCTGGTACTAAAAAGCTGTGCTTCAGACTAATAGGAGATGCCTGTAAAATAGTTTATATAAATAATGATATAGAAAAATATATAAATAATGAATAATTTAGTTATTTAATGTTTTAATATAATAAATCTCTTAATTATCTGCTTAAGAACACTAAATAAAAATTTAGAAATAAATTCAGAACTAAACATCTCCTCAAGATAAGGAGTTTTCGTGAGCACTTATATTTCTAATCCACATAGAAAATACTAGCATTCCTTATTCTGGGAGCAAGTTATTTAATAAGGAAGGACCAAAACAACACCTAAGATCCATCCATATAAACCGAAAATACTCTAACTAGTAGGGTTTTAGTCCAATGAGACTTTTGACTCCACCGTGGTTCTATCTAGTGATAAATACTCTATCCCATTTATCTAAATTCACTGATTATGACGATCTAGATCAGATCCTAAAAGCAGTAGTAACATTTTTAAATGATATTATTTTGTATTTTGGACTATGCAAATACCGTATAATATATATATATATATATATATATATATATATATATATATATATATATATATATATATATATATATATACATATGTTTAAAGAAAAAGTCGCATCCAGCTAATGGTTATAAGCGTCGGATCTGTACCTTTTTACAAGAATAGGTATATTACATAGTTACAAAAAAGATTTTTTTACAAAATAGTACTAAAAAAATAAGCAATTTTATATCAAAAAAGTTAAATCTTATGAAACACATCGATAGCTTTTAAATAATCTAAGTTCTTTGTTCTTTGAATAACTATTTTGACATAACACAACTGATAAATTTGAATCTATTGTTACGATAAATATGATTCATATTTAACCTGTAAACATGTTATTATCCTAATAAGAATTTTCTAGTAGTTTCCCTTACGATAAAACCGGTCCTCTTTCCATGCCGTTCAAGAGAGTTCAGGGTTCAGGTCGAGTTTTGAAATGTAACGCGCGTATTGTCGGGAATAGAAATTGTAATAAATGTTGTAAATAAATTATATAATTATAGTGTGAAATAAATTAGTGTAATATTTTACAAATAAACACTTTAATAAACTAAGTGTTAGAACATTTTTATAATAAATAAAGTTAATAAATTAGATTAATAAACTCAGTTCACTATATTATAAAGAGCTTGTTGATGTTTGAGTTTGTCACATTCAAAGATATGTATTACTGTTAAGGTTGAATTGCAGCGCTCACATAAGCCGCATATTGGTGGGTTACATTTTGAAAAAAGATAAGAGTGTGTTAATCTAGTATGGCCTAATCGTAATCGGTTAACTATACTCTGTTCATGGCAATTTTCGTAAAAATATTTAGTTCCTTTAACTGTGTCTTTAATTTGTCGTAGTTTAGACGTTGATATTTGCCATTCGTTATGCCAGACTTCTAAGATTTTTGCCTTAATAGAAAGAATATATAGATATATAAATATATAAGAAAGAAATAATAATATTATTTCTAAGTCCGCACTAGACACTGCACTACGCGCACTTAAGTCTGCTTCTTCATTTCCAGGGACACCCACATGAGAAGGAATCCATATGAAGTCAACTGTTCGTCCTTTTTCTTGACATGTGTGAAATTCTGATTTGATCATTTTTTCAATTGGGTATTTAGGATATACTCGTTGAATTGAAGTAATCGAACTCAGAGAATCAGACAGAATCACCGCTTTGACGATATTGATAAACTTAATTGCTCGATAAAGAGCGAATAATTCGGCTGTGTATATGTTACAGTGGAGAAATAGTTGAAATAGATATTTATTTACTTGAATTGATCACAAAAGCGGCGCCAACTCCATTGCTAGATTTTGAAGCATCTGTAAATATTTTGGAGAAATTTTCATAAGTTAGGAGTATATTTGACAAAATAGTTTTGATACAAATTAGTATAGATTGACCAAGGAATATGAGGATCGGTGATGTTTGGATCGAATATGTCAGGAAAATCAAAGTTTAATTTCTTGCAATATGTTCTAATTCTTTCATAGTATGGTTTTCTTAGTTTATCATTATAATTAAAAAGTTCGTTATATTTATCTGTGAAGGTGTTACTGTAAATAGGTTTTTCTAGATTACAGTATAAATTATTATTATGTATAATATATATTGTATATGCAAAATTCTCAAAACATTGAGACAATCGCTGAAGATGATAGGTACAAATATCTCGGAGTAGAGTAAGCCTAAAGAATTGACTATTAACAAATAAAAACCGATTTAAGTTTGGAATTCCAAAATAAGCAAATTGAAAAAACAGGTTACTAATTTTAGAACTTCTATTTAATTATAAGCTGTCTGAAATATCTAGTTAATACCGCCCAATTTGTGCAGTCGATAACACAACACTTCTTCTTCTTCATGTACCCTGTCCTTTCAGAACGTTGGTTTCCATCATAGCTATCTAAATTTTATTCACTGCCACCCTAAATAGAATTCCGGTATCAACCCCATACCAATCTCATAAGTTCTTCAACCATGAGATTCTTTTTCGTCCTGGACTGCGTTTGCTTGCTATTTTTCCTTGCATGATACTTTGTAGCAACCTATATTTGGGACCTCTCATTACATGTCCGACATACTCCAGCTTTCTCTGCTTGATGCTTTTTATGATTTCAGTAGTCTTGCTGAGACGTTCTAGTATTGTGGAGTTTCGAATCTGCTCCACCCAGGAAACTTTTAAAATTCTTCTATAGCACCACATTTCGAAAGCCTCAAGGCGATTTAGATCGATTTTATTCACAGTCCAGGACTCGACACCATAAACAAGACCGAGAACACATAGCAGCGAAGTAGACGAATCCTCAATGACAATTTTAGGTCTCTGTTACATCACACCTTGGACATCCTTCTAAAAGCCGCTCTAGCCTGCTCTATCCTAGATCTACTTTCGCCGTGACTTTCTGCGTTACAATTTAATTGCTGTCCAAGGTAAACGATTTTATCAACTTGCTCCAGTTTGGTAAAATTTACATATATAGACGGTTTTATATGCTGTTGTTTACTTATTACGACTATTTTGGTTTTCCGTATGTTTAAATCCAGACCTGCCTCCCTACAACTCTCAACGACACTATCAAGTAGACACAACACTGCGCTTTCTAAAACAAAAAATTAACATCTGTGTGGATAAACCTGAAAATAAAAATGACCTAAAAATGGCCTGAAATAAATCGTCAAAGATCCTCTGATGCAAAACGAAAAATCTCGATATGGAGGTTAAGCTCAAGAAACTATCCAACGTCTTATCAGGAACTGCTTGCAGGCATTTGCTCCAACTGATTATAAGGTACGCCATAACTCGGTAGGAAAGATTCTTCATTAAGAGATATGTAAAAACTGAAACTTCTTCCAAACAACCAGCTATTTCCCTTATTATTAATACATTTCTGAACCTATGTTTAAGCGTGCGTTCATAACGAGGCGCCGACCCTCGCTCGGGCCATGAGATGGTATCATTTAATCGATTTTCGGTAAAATAAATGCATTACTTTAAATGCGAGCGTTCGCCGTCAGTGCTAAGCTCTAGGCGAGGAGACGGTGCGATGGTCTCCGTTATGAACGCCCCCTTAAGAATGCCAACGTATAAGCTTTAGTGGGACCGTGCTGTACTCAAACATCAACTCACATATCAACCAGTAGCACGTAATATCTCCTCATATCATATATCATAATAGTTAATAAACTAACCAAACAAGCAAAATTTATCAATGTGGCGAAACCGAACAACAATAATCTGTGTGTTCAATACAACTAGAAGATAGACAAGTATGCGGGTCTTGAGTTACATATAGGAGACAATAGTGAATGAAACTAGGGAAACACCAATTATCCTCTCCACTACTAGTATCATTTCGAAAAACAGACGCCATCAACCATCTGGGTCTTAGTGAAATTCTTCATAAAAACATACTAAAACAGTACCGTTTGTGACTCCCAGATATGAACGCAAATTATTGGGAGATAGTCCAGCATTTCAGTGCACCTAAGGCTTGACAACTTGACGGGAGTCCTATCAGAGCTTAAAATTCTAATTTCGTGGGTATACTGTAGTAAATATTATTTTTATTATATTTTTTATTAAATTATTAAAATAAAAATTAAAAAACTATACTGTAGGTAGATATATTTTTACTGAACTTACCTCTTGGTTGCCCTTTTTAAATTTCCTCCAAATACAAAAAACTAAAATTACCAGAATCAGACAACCGACTAAAGAGGCTGCAACTGGAATAACGTATGTCTGTATGTTATATTCGGAAGGGAAAATTGTTGATTTATTTTCCTGCAAAAAAATATATTTAATAAAAATTTTGTATAAATTAGTTTTGTATAACTCATTAAAAGAAAACGGCCATGTTACCGTAACGGAATAAGTAAGCGTTTGATTATAGTTACTTACTGGTCAAAAATTTTGCCTATGACTGAAAAGAATACCGACTGAAGTTATATTAACATTTTAAGATATACTAAGTGACATAGAAATCCAAACACCATTAACAATCATTAAGTATATTTTGAAAATAATATTTTGCACAATTATGCAGGGTAGCAAACTAAAAAAGAATCTAAATTTCAATATGAATGGAACAAATTACTGGGCTAAATACAGTAATAATGTGTTGATGCACCATGGTGGGCAACACATTCTTGGCTGCGCCTGGGCCAGCTTTTGATTATGTAGTCAATATTCTCCTGGGGTATCTCGTTTCATGTCATAATTACCTTCTCTCGCAGTGCTCCCAAAGTTTAAGGATGCTCCAAATTAAGAAGTCTCCGACCCAACTTGTTCCACGCGATAAGGTTACATTTTTCTTACGTATCTTAGAGTATCAGCAGTGTATCTCGCAGTATCAACAGTGCAGTGCACGTCCGGCTCGACAAAAATTATGGACTTCGTCTTCTACCACGTCATCTTCTGACCCTAGCTCAGCCATCATGTATCCCTAAACATAATTAAGATTAAATCACTAAAGACAGCTCCATTCCATTCTGGTCCCAAGCTAAACGTTCTCCACACTATTTAAGACGATTGTTCGCAGCCAAATTGGTCTTCCATGTTCTGCAAATTATTGATTTGCAATAGACTTGGTAGTAAAGAAGCGGCCTCTTAGAGCCATCAACCTTAGACGACGATCTTGATTTTCTGTTGTTCTTCGGCACCGCCCTGTTCCCCCCGATCTTCCTGGTCGGCCTTCTTGACGCCATGCCTGATAACATCTTAATACAGTGTCTAAACTTCTGTGAACTCTACTTGCAATTTTTCAAAAAGTCCTGTTTCTCTTAGGACAACCAGCTGCCTCCTATCAAGCTCGCTTAGTTCATGTAAATTCGAACGTCTTCGTACTGAGGCATTGTACGTTTAGCAAATGTAGAAAAAAAAAAATGTATAAAAAACGAAAACCTAAACTGATATCGCTAAACTATCGCTAAACTTCTAATCATTTATTGTTTTTGACAAGATAAACCTGTATACTTAGCATTTAGCATATTTTAAATCCTACAGACTAGCGTAATTGTTAGTTTAGGTCATAGTTTTTTACTGGGTCGGGTATTGGTAATATCTTGTGGTATCATTAACCAACCAAAAATATTTTGAAAAATAATTTGAATTCGGAAAAACATAGAATTAAAATACGCATTTGAAATTTGGAAAAAATATATAATATGAGTTATAACATGTGATATAGCAAATGGATCAGAAGATATAATACTGCCAATCGCAGTAAATTAATATTCCAACAGCATTAAAAATTATGACAGGTCATAAAACGATAAATGACAGGAGATGATTCTAGTAGGATATTATGTAGTTGAAGGAATATTAGTTAACATTTTTTATGCATTAATGTTTATGTGCGAAATGCTTTTTTCATCCAGTTTAGAAATTATTTCATTGAATAAGAGTGTTCTGGGTGT
Organism: Diabrotica undecimpunctata; assembly: GCF_040954645.1. NCBI lineage: Eukaryota > Metazoa > Arthropoda > Insecta > Coleoptera > Chrysomelidae > Diabrotica > Diabrotica undecimpunctata. Next base: position 55,333,461 of record NC_092805.1, on the reverse strand, counting down.
TAAATTTTGATAGTCTATGCTACTCTTTCGGAGAGCTGAAAATTTTCTAGTATTGAGACTAAACACTCTGCAATATTGAAGTTTTTATGCAAGAATATAAATTTTTTTAAATTAATAAAATTTCAAAGGTTCAATATTAATTATACCTACCTTAGTAGTTTATATAATTAAATGTATTTTATGGTCTATACATACCGCTAATGTAAAAGGTGCTTTCGATGTCGATGTATAAGGAATGTGATTTTCGTGTGAGGCTATTGGTTGAACTGGAATTCTGTTTGAACTTTCATCAACTGAAATAAAAAACAGAGATTTTTAAAGTTATCATAAAATTTCTCGTATGATTAAAATACAATAATCAATAATTCAAAAATTTTATTTTACAAATCCTCTATAAAAGGTATAATAATCTAAAAGAACTCTTTCGGGCTACATCACACAACAGAACGTTTTCGGAACAGAACTTCTTCTTTTTTGGGTGCCGTGTCCGTATTCAGACGTTGGCCGTCAGCATGTTTACAATTTCCTGAAACCTTTCTCTGTCGGCTGCTGCGCGAAATAATTCTTTTACTGTGGAACCACACCATTGTCTAATATTACGCAGCAATGAAAGTTTCTTTCGGCCAATCCATCTCTTTCCTTCCACTTTTCCTTGTATTATAAGGCGAAGTAGATGGTATTTAGGTCCTCTAATTATATGGCCGAAGTATTCTGTTTTTCTCCTCTTTATGGTGTTTATGAGCAGACGTTCTAAATTTATCATTTGAAGAACATCTTCATTGGAAGTGTGCGAAACCTACGATATCTTTAGGATTCGTCTATAGCACCACAATTCGAATGCTTCTAACTTGTTTAGCATTGTGGTTTTTAACGTCCATGTCTCACAACCATACAATAGGATGGACCACACATAACATTTCAGGACCTTCTTACGAATATTCATCGACAGGTTTCTGTTGCATAAAACTGGTTTCCAGGTCATAAAAGCCTTACGTGATATTTCGATCCTGGTTATTATCTCTTCATCAGAGTCACAATTTACATTTAACCAGCTGCCAAGGTATTTGAAATGATTTACCCTTTCGATCTCCTCTCCATTAAGAGAAATCAGACCTTGATCTATATTGATCTTTCCAACTGCCATCCACTTTGTCTTTGAAATGTTGATTTTTAGGCTTCTCCGATAATTTGCTTCACTAACTAGATTTAGTAGTGTTTGAAGATCTTGTAAATTTTCTACAAGAATGGCTGTATCGCCAGCGTATCTAATATTGTTGATTACTTCTCCACCTAGTCTTACTCCCTCTTGTCTGCCATCCGAAGACTCCCTAAAGATTTCTTCAGAGTACAGGTTAAAAAGAGTGGATGACAAAACACAACCTTGCCGTACTCCACGTTTGATGGATATTTTTTCAGTCGGACTGTCTTCAATTTGGATAGAGGCTACTTGATTGTAATATAAGTATTTCAGCAGTCTTATATCATAGTGGTCAAGTCCTGCTGCCCGTAGGCAATCGAAAAGTGTATCGTGTTGTACTCTGTCGAACGCCTTCTCGAAGTCGATGAAACAAACATAAACATTCTTTCGGAATTCATAACTTTTTTGTAATAGAACGCGCATACAGAATAGTGCCTCTCTAGTTTCTAGACCGTTTCTAAATCCAAATTGCTTATTACCCATCCTACTTTCGCAAAGAAGGAATACTCAGTTTTATATAATTCGTAAGAGTATCTTCAGTGTGTGACTCATCAAACTGATTAGTCTAAAATCGCTGCATTTGGTGGGCCTGCTTTTCTTTGGTAATGTTATAAACAGTGACTAACCAATCATCTGATATTTTTCCTTCGCTGTAAATTTTGTTGAAGAAAGTGGTTAAGCAGGCAATGCTTTCCTCATCCAAAAGTTTAAGTAGTTCAGCAGGGATTTGATCTGGTCCAGGTGCTTTATTGTTTTTGAACAGAACTATTCCATCATTAATGTTAATCTCGGTTTACATGTTTAAAACCACTAAATATTTTCGTAAAAACCCTTTAAATATAGTTAAATTAATTTTAAGTTACATTGTTGCTGATAATATTCTAAGATGTTTAAATTCCACACGGAATTTATTTCATGGCAACGTAAGAATCCAATACTGGGGTTTCTGAAACTTAGATAGTGTCTATGGGGCTTACTGATAGTTCAGTTGGTATGGTAAAAAAACGAGAAGAAAACGAGAAATAACATTATAACTCGTAACATCGAAAATAAAATAAAAGTAAAATGATAAAATCAGAAATAAAAAAATTCTGGTTAATATTGATATAAAACAAAAAAAGATCGAAATAATGTATGAAGCAAAGACAATGATAACAAAAGAAGTAGGAAAAATAGATACAATATAAATACTCCCGTCACTGAAAACCCATATTTAATATTAAAAGGAACCGTGGCGTGATCAAAACAATTTCAAAAATGACACCAAAATGCTGGTTCATTATCGAACGGTTCCTGTGATTCGCCCAGTATTTAATAACGTCATCCTCTCAGTACGAGTAATGCTCGAAAGATCGGAACAAAGCCTAATACATGGGCTGAAGTTTATGTGTGGTATTGTTTGGTAAGCAATATAAAGTGATCCCTAGCTCTTCAGCGACATTAACTATGGAGTAATCTAGGTGACATTTAGCACCATAAAAAATAAGATGACAAGCTCATGGAGATCTGCATTTTAAAAAATCGCGTAACTATTGTTTAAATGCCTTAATATTCATACTTCCTTTTGGAGGTTATTAGGGCCATGCTAGAAAGGCCTTTGTCCAAACCAGACATGTTGCGGAAAGCTGAAAATGGCGGAGATATTGAGCAAAACGGGTCTCCTTTAAAATCAAGATGACGGCTGAAGCAATGTCGGAATTTAGACGCGATTTTAAATTTACACTGCTATTGACACCCCTCCCCCATTCATTGAAAGGTTAAAATGATAAAATTTGGGGCAGTTCGCCATGCAAGGTTAGGCCTTTTTTCGTCTTACCCGATTGGACTGTCAGAAGATTGGATTATTATTAAAAGCTATTGATAAACAGAAATTTAAATATTAATAAAACATAAATTAAAAATTTAAGTTTTGGACAATTAACATCATCAGAAGTAAAAACAGATAAACAAAACATAAAGAAATAAGTAATTAAATATTTTTTTGTTAAACAAGATACTGCAAGTATTGAAGATTTGCTTTTCAATATGATACCAAATTCTGATTTTGATCAAATTATTTTTAGTTTACACATAGTTTATGAAAATTCATATAAAAAACAAAGAAATATACATTTAAATTAATTTAATATTATTTTAAAACCAAACCGTATACATATTTTACATAACCTCAATAGAAATAATGACATATTAGCAACAGTTGTCAATCTACCAAATAGACATTGAGTTAGAATTTACAGTCTGTCCCAAACCCTTCTTTCAGTGCGTCACTAATTTTGACGTCATATAGGATTTTAAGAATGTCGAGAATTATTGCATGACTTTTTAGTTAAATTTGACAGTTGTAGGATCGTAACCTCTCTTTTTCTAATTGAAAATAATTTAATAATTTTAATATTAGCCTTTGTTCTTTCTCGATATATTTCGGTATATTTAAAATATTTTTATGACAATAAATACAAAATTTTCACTGTAAAATCTCTGATAATACTAACCTGGAATGACAATTATCATTTTATCAGTTGACATTGTGAAAGTACTGTCACGATCGAGACAATCTGCGTCACATTATATTTATGCGCATCGTTGATTGGATATCTATTTAGCGTATTCTAAACTCCAACCAATTATACATCCGTAAGTAGAATTAGCTTTACGATAAATCATTTTCTAAGTTCTATGTATAATAATCACAGACTCACGTTTTTTTCTGTCACTTCTAGCTTAATGTGTTAGAGAGAATTCGATCAACTATGACGCACTGAAAGAAGGGTTTGGGATGAACTATATGGAGAAGCTATAAGCATATTAACGTGTGTATTAAAAACGGCGTAGGTAGGCGTGGCTAACGATGATACCAATATGGCGGTGGGATCATGGGCGGACTCAATAATATTAAAACTACTATAAAAATATGGCTAGTTATTCAGAAGATTTAGTCATAATCTAAAAAAGTGCAATACATTTTTAATAAACTATGATTTATTTATCCCGCGGTAAACACTAAAAACACGATATATTATACATAAAGATAAATTAATACAGTCAAATACTATTAATTTATTCTCTGTAGTACGGGCCATTGCTTTGTTTACATATTTGTATACTAACCTGTAGAACGTTATTCTTGAAGATTTTTTTATTAACATTGCTTCTGCTACTGCAACTACGTTGAGAACAAGAAACCATTATTATGCACTATCACAATATATTATTACAGTTTCTATAAAGGTATTATAAAACTAAAAATATTCGAAAAACAACAAACGTAAACAAACATATACGATCTGTCAAAAGTGTCAAAACAATCTTAACAATATGGCCGAAGTGAGGTCTTTTTAGTCACGTGATGCCCTCTCCATTAATTCTAACTCGATGAATGCAACTGAGAGTTTAATACTGTCAAAGGGTCTAAACTTTGCTGTTACTCATCCGTCTATTCCAAAATTAGACATAATAAGCCCAGTGAAGAAAATATCTTAATAGTTACCAACCCACGAAAAAGAAGAATACAGAGTATTATGTAAATTTGAATTGGAAAAGTCTAAAAGTCTATTCAAATTGAACCAAACATAAACAAAGAAGAACTAAAGACTATAAGAAAATGACGACTCCATAATCATCCTACCAGCAGACTGGTAGGGGGAATGCAACTGTGATAATGGATAAAATTCAATATGAAAACAAAATTAAAGATCTAATAACAAACGGATCTCAAGTTTAAAGATTGTTTAACAAATTATCAAAGAAGATTAAATACACCTCATTACAGTAAGACCCCTCATTTTTATGGAGTACAAAAAGTTCATAAAACGAATATACCACTTTGAATAGACCTTTTGAAAAAATACACATTTTTTAAATAAATGATCAAATATTGAATTTAATTCAAATAATATTTTAGTAAGTTTTGACATAAATAGTTTATTTACAAAAATGTGTCTTTGAATATACCCAAGGCAAAATTAGAGAGTGATTATACATTGGCAACTAGAACGAGACTAAATATATCAGCTATAATGGAGTTATTGATATTATGTACTGATAATACATATTTTCAACTAAATAATAAATTCTATAAACAAAATTTTGGTCTAGCAATGGGCTCTAGTTTATCTCCATTATTAGCCGATATATATTTATAAAGGATTTTGAAACAAATATTATTTCTAAACAAAATTTAAAACCCACAGTATGGTGGAGATATGTACATGATGTGTTCTCAATATGGCCTCATGGATCAGAGTTGTTGGACATATTCCTGAATGATATAAACGATAAAGAAGAGACAATAACATTTACCATGAAAAAGAAATATAATAACGCAATAACTTTCCTGGATGTTTTAATCTCTAAGAACGATACTGGATATGAGACTCAGGTGTATAGAAAACCAACAAATATTTAAATTACAAATCAAATCACAATATCAATATTAAAAAGGGAATCATTAAATCCTTATACGAAAGAGCCAAAATTGCTTGTTCTAACAAAAAGTTGTTCTTGGAGAAAACACATTTGTTAACGTCTGTTTTATTAAAAAATAACTATCCTTTATCGTTTATAAATAGAGAATTTTCAACAATCGACCAAATAAAACAGAACAACTTAGAACAACATCCTACAGCATACACAAGGAATAATGCAAGGAAAATAACAATACCATACATAAAAGAATTATCAGAAAAACATGAAAGGATAGGAAATAAATTTATTATTTCAACAAAATTCAAAACAACAAACACTGTGATCTATTTTATCTAAAACTAAACCTAACAATGAACAAGAAAGAACAAATAATTGTATGTATAAAACACCCTGCGAAATATAAATAAATACATAAAATATAATTATTTCTTTAAAAGAGCATTTAAATATGTTATTTAAATTCTTTCCCATTTTTCTTGCACTACGGCACTGCATTGACGCCAGGTGTGTTCTGCTGTATTTTTCTCATAAAGTTCCATTTTTAAAGTGACAGAAGTTAAATTCCAGCCGTTTGTTATGTTAACATACTAGTGTTTGCTGTTTCTGTGTTCATTAGAAAAAAATATTCGTTCCAAGAGTGTCGGAAGACGACTTAGAAAAACAAATTATTTTTTAAGCACCACTTACCGATGAAATGTATACTGTCTATACAAAATTATTTAGAGAATGGCAGATTGTTGAATGTATATTGTTTTATTAATAGCTATTGGGGCCAACGGATATTTAATATTATTCAATAGATGTTTCGAAATAATAATTAATTGCAACATTAAAGCAAATTGCAAGTAATAAGCAAGACAAAACTATTTCTAAAAGTATATAAATAGGTACCTAAATAGCAACTTAAACAACATATTTAAATTAATAGAAAAGATCTAATGTAGAAGAAGGGAGTTTTTTTAATGAATTTATGAATAGGAGTCGCATTTGATTTAGGAGGATTATCTCAACATCCCTTTGAGGCTTCATGCTTGCTTTAATAAATAGTCTTCCATTTTCTTTGCTTTATTAGGTTTTTCCAATCTTAAACACTCCACAGTATTAGATCTTCTTTAACCGCCTCGATCCATTTTCTTCGTTGGTATCCTCTTGTTTTTTTTTGTACCAGTCTTGGCGTTTATTAATGCTTTGGGAATTCTTCTTCCTTTCAGTTTAGAGATTTGACCGAGCCATCTTACTCTTTAAATTTTATCAAGTGTCGTTATTTTTGATTGTTTGATTGCCTAATTTTAGCTCCATATCTTTATCCAGCTTGTATATATATATATACCCGGTATTTAGGCGTTCCACGCCCTTCCGGTAGGGATCTATGGAGGAGTATCACCTAGCCGCAAGCCCTTATCTCTTGCCGTACTGCTCCACCATAGGCCGATCAGATACCAGCATATTCTAGACTAAGCCGCAGATTCATTTTAGAATTTTAAACTACTGCGTTAGCCTTTTTGTTTGCTATTCACCGAGCCGGTGAATATTATTCAATATTATTTGAACTGACATCTCTCGCATTGAAGCGAAGGAGAAGCCAGCCGCCCAGCCCGCTTGGCTATCCGATCGACATCCAGCTTGTAACGCATCAAAATTCTTTAATTTTGTAATTTAATTTGATTCACAAAGGAGTAACTTTTATTTGACCCTGTATAAGATTTTAAAAATACGCAATACATATTTTTGAATCTTCTTCTTTAAGTTCCATCTTCTATCGAAGGTTGGAAATCATCATGGCTATGCGGACCCTGTTGACTGCAGCTCTAAATAGTTTTGCACTACTGCATTCAAACTATTCCCTTAAGTTCTTAAGCCACAATATTCTTCGTCTTCCTACATTTCGCTTTCCTTGAATTTTGCCTTGCATATTAAGCTGCAATAATGAGTATCTTTGCCATATCATAACATGGCGTAAGTACTCAAGTTTGCTTCTTTTGAGAGTCGATATTATTTCAGCTTCATTTCCTATTCTTCCAGTAACTTCTGCGTTTGACATTCTTTGAGTCCATGATATTCGTAGGATTTTTCTGTACCACCAAAATTCAACGGCGGCCAATTTATTTAGATGCACTTCTTTTAGTGTTCATGCTTCCAGACCATAAGGAGAGTAGTGAATACGTGACACCAAAGCATTCTTAGGCGTAGCCCTAACCTTATATCCCGACAACAAAAAAATTTTTAAGTTTAACGAATAATGCACCTGCTATTTCAATACGTAATTTCTTTGGTTTCCTCAACAGTATCTTCAACAATTAATTTTATGTTTGCATCTGCTGATTTAGTCATGATCATGCATTTAGTTTTTTTCAAATTCATTCTTAGTCCGCATTCATGACAGCATTCTTTAAGTCATTGCATTACGTTCTGTAAATCATTGTTGTTATCCGTCATTATTATTGTATCTGCAAAACGCAAGTTATTTAAAACTTCTCCATTGATAGATATACCTTCTATTGAATCTGAGAGCGCTTCTTTACATACCGCTTTACTGTAGACATTAAAGAGTAGTGGTAATATCACACAACCCTGGCGGACTCCTCTCTGTATTTCGATATCTTGGGTGTTCTGGTTGCCAACTCTTACCTTGGCAGTTTGATTCCAATATAGATTAGATGACGAAGTGACTACTGAAGAAAATTGTTATGTTCCTAGACCTCAAATAGTAATAGAAGAAATACCAAAGCCCACAAGAGAAGAAATTGAAGAAATAATAAAAGATATGAAAAACCAAAAAAGTCCCGGGGAGAGCGGCATTGTGGCAGAGAACATAAAATATGGAGGAGAGGTCTTAATAAACAAACTTGGTGAGCTAATACTAGAAGTATGGGATGCCGAAGAAATGCCTCAAGAATGGAATAAGTCGATTATAATTCCTATACACAAAAAGGGAGATAGAACTGAATGCACAAACTATAGAGGAATATCCTTATTAGAAGTAATGTATAAAGTACTCGCCATACTAATTAAAAAACGATTAGAAATATATATAGAGAAGAATCTAGGAGAATACCAGGGAGGATTTCGGAAAGGAAGATCAACAACCGATCAAATTTTTATGCTAAAACAAATCCTGACCAATTGCTATAAATACAACATTTCAGCACAAGTACTTTTTATTGATTACAAAGCTGCCTACGATACAATAAACAGAAACAAGTTAATAGAAACACTAAAAGAATTCCAAGTGCCAGAAAAAATAATAAGATTGGTAAAAATGACAATTAGACAAACCATTTGTGCTGTGAGATGCAACGGTACAGTCTCAGAAGAATTCGAAGTGAAAAAAGGTGTTCGCCAAGGAGACCCGTTATCTACATTGCTATTCAATATAGTTCTAGAAAAAATTGTAAGGATTAGTGGGATAAATAGGTCCGGTACTATTTTATACAAGGAGCACCAATGCTTAGCATACGCTGATGATGTGGTTCTCATTGCAAGAAATGGAAAAGAACTATCAAATATAACAAAAAGACTGATTCGGGAAAGCTCTAAAAGAGGACTGAAAGTTAATATTAATAAATCGAAGTACATGGAGATCTCGAGCAAAAAAGGAATAAGCACCAGGGGATCCTTTAAATTGGAGGTGGAGAATGGATCAGTTGTAGAATTCGAGAAGGTGGATGAATATATGTACTTAGGTACTCTTATTGATCAGACATGTAAAGAAGAAACTGAAATCAACCTGAGACTGACCAAGAGCAACAGGTGTGCTGGAGCCATGAGCAAAATAATTAAGGCCAAAGATATATCTCGTAATACAAAAATAAGAGTATACAAAACTATAATTAGACCCACAATGCTATACGCTGCCGAGACATGGACTATGAACAAAACCGTACAGAACACATTGGAAGCATGGGAAAGAAAGATACTTCGCAGAATATTTGGTGGAAAAGTAGTAGAAGGAGAATGGAGAAGACGAACTAATGCAGAAGTGTATCAGTTGTATGCTAACCCTACAATAACAAATGTGGTGAAAAAACGTAGACTAGAATGGCTCGGCCATCTAGAAAGAATGCAAGGTAATAGACTAGTCAAGAATATTGCTTGGAGAGTACCTGAGGGCAAAAAAAAAGAGAGGAAGACCAAGAAAGAAATGGAGAGATGCAGTGATGGAAGATGTCAGAGAGATGGGAATCAGAGATTGGAAGCTGTTAGCTAAGAATAGAAAACGATGGAAATTATCCATCCAGCAATGGGCCTAAAAGGCCTGTTAACGCTGTACATACATACATAGATTAGATATAATTTTCATATCACGACTTTCAATATTTTTGCTTTTTCATATTTCTACAAGCTTTTTAAGTTGAACCTTATCAAATGCCTTTTCAAAATCTACAAAACATAAGTACATGTCCTGATTTATATCTTTGCATTTCTGAGCCAGCACATTCAAGCCGAACAAAGCATCACTCTTGTGCCCATACCATTTCCAAAGCCAAATTGTGTGTCACTAATTTCAAATTTAAGAGTTTTCACAATTCTGTTGTGTATTATTTTCAAAAATGTTTTAAGTGTGTGACTCATTAAAGGTATTGTTCTGTGATCCGAGTAGGACATTGCTCTTGACTTTTTGGGTATTGCCACAGAGGTCGATTACAGCCATTGTCTGGGGATTGTGGCAGTCTGATATATTAGATTAAAGAGTTCAACCATTACATCAATAATATCTTAATCAATAAGTTTTAATCATTCGACGGGCACATCATCTGGTCTGGTAGCTTTGCCCTCTTTTATGTTTTTAATGGCATAGATGACTTCTTCTTCTTCCCGTAATATTGGTGGTCCGGTATCCTCTGTGATTTTTAATGATAGTTCTTTTCTTTCATCAATATTTTAGAATTTTTATATTCAATTTGCCTTGAGTTAATTGCTTCCTCTTATAAATCTAAGACGCACTTACAACTTTTACAAGCTAAAGTGTTACTATTTACAATAATATTTTAGACTCTCACACTATGTTCTGCTTTTGTGATATTACTATACTACACTAACTTATTTTGTTTAATTCTGTTGAATCTGGTTCGTTTTGTCAAGAAATTGGAGGGCATCGATATTTACTTGACGATGTATTATATCTTCATGATTCCGAACGTGTTTAGATATCGTCCAACGGTATCAAATGAAAAACATTATTTCTAGGAGAAAAATATTAGATAAAAATATCGAAAACATAACAACCAATTAGCTTTTTTTATATAATTTTATAATTGTACTGTAAAAATTAGTTACATAAATTAGCAAAAACAGCCTGATAACGGAAATTGCAATATCTTCGCTATGCAATATATTGTATTCTCTAATATGCAATATATTGTGATGAAATACTTGTTTATAATCGTTATCATATCGTTTTCTTGTAAAAAAATGAACATTTAAGTATAAGATAAGACAATATGACCACAGAGAAAAGACAATATATAATGGTATCAAAGGAACCTGGATGATATAAATTGGTTCTCCACGAGAAGATAATAAAGCAACTAATAGAATTTAATTATTAATATACAAATATCTACACCGTATTTCAATTAGCTGTTCCATAAATTAAACTATATACAGTTCTAATAAATCATCATCATCATCACTGTCTCGACAACCCTTTTTGGGTCTTGGCCTGTTCCAGAATTCTTCTCCATTCTGATCTGTTTCTTGCTTTTTTCTCCAGTTTTTTGTTTTTAAGGTTGTTATATCATTTTCTATTTGTTCCAAGTATCCCAGCTTCGGTCTTCCTCTTGTTCTTTTTCCTACTGACATCTGTTTAAATATGTTGTTTGGCATTTTGCCTTCTTCCATTCTTTCTACATGTCCTATCCAACGCAGCCGTCCTATTTTAATGAATGTTATAATATCCGGATCCTGGTATATTTTGTATAGTTCAGAGTTGTATCTTCTTCGCCATATTCCGTTTTCTTTTGTGCCCTTATGTATGTGTCACAAGATTTTTTTTTCGAAGGTGGCTAACAACGTTTCCTCTCTTTTAGTGAGTGTCCAGGTTTCTGAGCTGTATGTGAGTACCGGTCTTATTAGGGTTTTATATATTTGGCATTTTGTTTTTCTTGCGAAGTTATCTGATCTTATTTGCCTAATTAAGCCATGGTAACATTTATTTGCAATAAATATTCGCCTCTTCACTTCCTCCGCAACGTTATTATCAGACGTGACTAGGGATCCCAAGTATATAAAGTTTCTTACCCCCTCTATGTTGTATTCTCCTATTGTTATATTTTGTGGCAGCCTTATTTTTGCGTTTTTACTTCCTGCATATATTTTGTTTTGGTCTGATTGATTTTAAGACCACTATTTTGTGCAGCTTGTTCTATTTGGTTGTATGCCTCTGTAATTTCTCTTCTTGATCTTGCGATTATGTCAACATCATCTGCAAATGCAAGTATTTGCACGCTTTTATTAATGATTGTTCCTCGTGTATTGACTGTTGTGTCCCTCAGTATTTTCTCGAGTACGATGTTGAACAAGATGCATAATAGAGCGTCTCCCTGGCGTAGTCCCTTTTTCACATCTATTGTTTCCGTTAATTCATTTTGTATCCGGATTCTACTTTCTATTTTAAGAGATTCTTTTATCAGTTCTATTAGTTGTGTTGTTATATTAAATTCTTTCATTGCTTTTATTAAGAATTCTCGGTGTATATTGTCATATATATGCGCTGTATGCGGTGTATATTGCGCTTTCGAAGTCTATGAAGAGATGATGTGTGTCGATATTATATTCACTTGTTTTTTCGAGGATCTGTCGCAGAACAAATATCTGGTCCATTGTTGACTTCTGTCTGATGAAGCCACTTTGGTATTTGCCAACTATTTTTTCAGCGTGTGGTCTAAGTCTTTCATAAATGACGTTGGACATTATTTTTTATGCTGCATTCAGCAGCGTGATTCCACGGTAGTTTCCACATTCTAACTGATTTCCTTTTTTATGTAATGGTACAATAATACCGCTATTCCACTCCGCTGGTAGCTGTTTATTCGACCATATCTTTGTTATTAATTCATGTATTGTTTTTTGTTGTGCGTCTCCTCCTTCCTTTAGTAACTCCGATGCTATTTGATCCGATCCCGGTGCTTTATTGTTCTTTAATTTGTCTACTGCTGCTCTAATCTCGGCTATTGTTGGTGGAGTCTTTTCTCTGTTGTCTGTTTGTTCTAATGGTATGTCAGGGTTTGTCTCTCTCCATTCTCCTTCAAACTTTTCCGTAAAATGTTCTGTCCATCTACTTAGTATCTCTTGCTGTTCTGTTAATATATTACCTTCCTTATCTCTACACATCGTTGTTGTCGGTTTGAAGTCTTTTCTGCTTTTTTTTTTGATCAGATAAAAGGCATATATCGAGCACAGTTTAATTAAATCTTGCCCAAAAGGCATATATCGAGCACAGTTTAATTAAATCTTGCCCCGATTAAACTGTGCTCGATATATGCCTTTTATCTGATCAAAGTTCATTTATTCGAGCATTCAACCTTATATTTATTTATTTTTTCTGCTTTTGTTTAGTCTCTGATAAAATTTTCTTGTCTCTGTTGATTTACTTAGTTCTCGTAGTTCTTGAAGTTCTTTGTTCATATATTCTCTCGTTTTTCTTCGGTGAGTTTTCTTTTCTTCTTTGCGTAGTCGTTTATATTCCTCCTCTGCTTGTCGGGTTCTGTGCCCCTGTTGCATCAGTAAATATGCTCTGTTTTTTTTGTCTGTTATGATCTGACATTCTTCGTCAAACCAGTCATTTGTTCTTGTTCTTCTTTCTCTACCTTCTATGTCTAGTACTTCTTTAGCTGCCTTTTTTATGATATCTCTGCATCCTTCCCACTCCTTATTTAGGTTTTCATGTGTTATTCTGTTTTCTAGTTTGTTGTTTATCTTTTCTTTATACTCTTTATTTTTGTTTGTTTCTTTGAGTCCTTCTACCTTGTATCGTTCATGTTTAGAGCCTCTTTCCTTTTTGATGTTTGAAATTCTAGTCCTTACCCTACTTTCGACCAGGTAGTGATCAGAATCCGCATTTGCCCCACTTCTGGTGCGGACGTTTATTATATTCGATTGGTGTCTCGAGTCTACAATGACATGATCTATCATATTTACTGTAAGTCCATCCGGGGATTTCCAGGTACCTTTGTGTATATCTTTGCGAGCGAAGTACGTGCTGGCAATCACCATGTTAAGTGATCTTGCTAGGTTTATTAACCTATTGCCATTGTCATTTGATTGCTCATGGAGACTGTGCCTACTTATTGTGGGTTGGAATTGCTGTTCTTTTCCAAGTTTGGTATTTAGGTCTCCATAGATTATTTTTATATTATTTTTGGGCATAACTGATATGCGGACTCTAAATCGTCATAAAACTCTTCTTTAATTTCCTCTTCTTTTTCTTCTATCGGGGCATGCGCATTAATTAGACTGTAGTTAAAGAAACGACCTTTAACTCTTAAAATGCACATTCTTGGACTAATGGCTCTGAAATCTCTTATAGTATGCTTTACTCTCTTGTTTTCTATGAATCCTGTGCGCAAGACGTGATCTTTAGAATCGCAGCTGTAGAAAATCGTATGGCTTCTTTTTTCCATTACATCGTTTCCAACCCACCTCATTTCTTGTATGGCAGTTATGTCTATTTTGCATCTGTTTGATTCGTAATCCATTATCGCTATTGATGTTGTGTAGGCTACGCCTTCCTATAGTGGGCATGAAAACTTGCTCTCGTTCTATTCTTGCATTCATGTCACCTAACACATCTTAGTGTCATTTCTGGGACATCTTCTGTAGGCTTGCTCTACGTCTTCGAAGACCTGTTCTTTTATTTCATCCGATTTGTGATCAATTGGGAGATGTGCATTGATCAAACTGTAATTGAAGAATTTCCCTTTTTAGCGCAAATAGCCCATTCTTTGACTTTAGGCTTTAAAGTCAATAATAAGGCCTTTTTTTTCTAAAATATGTGTAACCTCGAAAACCTTTTTTGGGTGGTGCTAGAAAGGTCACCAATGGAGACAGTGTGGACGGCAGCCAGATGGTTGGTGGAGAGCGAGTCGTGGGTTCGAAACTAGCTTTTGGAACCAGGAATGGGTCCAACGGACGAAATAAGTAAAGATACGATAGGAGATATTAGAAAAAGATACAGAAATAAACAAAAAGATAGATGGGTAAAATTACCAAAGATAAGATAAGATAGGGAACAGGGCGCCACTTAATTTTTTGGGGTTTAAGGAGAAAATTAAGAAACCTTAGAAAAGAAAAGAGATAAGGAAAGATATTTAGGTTCAGAGACCAAACCCAAGAAAAGATATCACAGTTAATTATTGAATAAATTTGGTCAACACTCTACATAAACAAAAAATAAATATATAAGGTATTACACTTACTTACCTACGAAACTTAATAAGCCTGATCTTTCTACTGGTCAAAGGTATAGTTATATTTAAAGGTAAAAAGCAAATATATCAGGGAACTTTGTTAGGAGTCGACAAATAAAATACATACATAAAACAATAACAATATATTAAACAACAACAAAATTACGACGCTGCTGAATGCAACACAAGTAATAAAAGTACACAAACAACTATGAAATGGTGGTAGGTATACATATAAAAAAATAGCAGAAATATAATTAGAAAATACCTTTACAAAGATATAAGTATAACACAATCATGCACAAATAAAGTTTTGGCGTATCTCGAGATATTACAGCAAAAAAATGAATAAAAAATTATAACAAACACTAAAAATTAATAAAATTTAAATTTACAAAAATACAAAAAAAGTTACTGAAGTGAAAACATAAAAATTTAACCAATTCGCACTTGGTTAAGTCGATTATTTGATTCGTAACAAAAAAAAATTTATAGAATGTTCTTTAATTGACTGCAAAATTCAGTAGCTACTCTCAACTACATTTGAAGACATGAATGAATTTGAGATACGTCCAGATAATGGAAGATGATATGATTCCATACCATGTTACTTGCCCAGATAGGTGGAGATATTAAAATTATGTCAACTTACAGCAATTCCTGGCGACTGCTGCTTTAAGTCACTGAAGTTAATACTGTACTGGTATTAAACACTGAATTTATTTACCCTTAAAGGTGCTTTACAACTATACTTAAACTAATATAGTGTAAGATAAAAAAACTCTAATAAGCAAGTGTATACACACTTATTAAGAAAATGCACAGAGACGGTAAGGTAGCAGATACGATAATGTGAACTAAGCGTCTTAACTCGACGAATGCCCACCGATAAGTAACTTGGTTCCTCTCAAATTTTACCAAGCTACCCAAGAAAAGGTGAGGGTATCTTCCCCCCAAAAATGATAGGCCAGCCTGTATCTATTTCTAAGAAGATAAGGTTCTAATTAACATTGAACATAACGGTATACTTCTACCTACAAACGTGATGGAATATCAAATCTCGTAGATTAGGTTTTTCCCGAAAAACATTACAACGGGCGTTCGACGACAATTACCGCATTTATGAAAAAGAGGATTAGCTAAGGATTCGCCAGACCGGCGTCTTTAAATAAATACTTAGGTAGATTCTTCAGTCATATTCCGGTAGTTTTCCAATAAAAATTTCTGATCGTAAACACGACCATCAGCGTATCATCCACATGGGTAAAAGGAATTAAAATTAATTTAATATATTAATTAAAAAAATGTTACAAAGTCAGAGAATTTTTTAGTGGCTACAAATGTAACCACTAACCGTTAAAGGGTTAAACAAGAAAAAAAAAAAAGAAGTATCAATGAATTCAGTTTTTACTCCATTAAACGCCTTGTACTCCAGAAAACACCTTTATCAGCAGTATCATAGAAAAAAACTTCCAGAAAAGAAAGAACCAGAATGATAGAAGCATTTAAGATTGCGGAGAGCTTGAGATATTTAGGTCAACTAAAAGTAAAGTATAAATTTAAAAGACCTGCTTACAACTAATTTTCAACAACAAAAGAACTAATCAATATCGCTACAGTAAAAACTCTATAAAAGATTTTTCAAAATCGAATACGGAGCAATACGGAACACGAGGGCAAAGCGCAATCTTAATACCTAACACATTTCCTAAATTACTAACTAGTCTTCCCACCCCACTATTCGTAATCTAATATAACTGTAGAAATAGCAGTGTTAAGCAAACTGATATTGTAAGTAATTCAGTCTCTATAGAGCGTTCAACGTTAAAAATATAACATTGCGTAGATAGGACCATGTATTTCTTATGGACGATAGAAGCGCAGCGATGCCAGGACGAACACTAAGCACGATTAGATTAGATCAGAGTTGAATTATTTGTATTTTCGTTTCCACAGACATGAATTAAAATTAATGTTTTTAACGTAATTGACCAAAAATGACCATTTAAAAAAAGAGATGAAAAGTAGGGAAAATGATTTTAATTAAATAAATAGTATTTACAAAAGATAATTTTATTTTATATTATTTTAATTATAGTAACGACAGTTTATTTATTTTTTGGGTGAGAATACCATATGCCATTAATCATGTAAATAAGTAGAAAATATTTCTTAGCTAAATCATGCATTTTGCCGGCTATTAAAGATAAGCAATTAAACGGACCACTTTGCATATGTCTAATTACTAATTGCAACCTAAAATAATACGGTGTGCGTATGTCAGCGATTTTATGTTGTTCTCTGACTACATAATGATAATAAGGCTTTGCGGTTCTTTAG
This sequence comes from Diabrotica undecimpunctata, assembly GCF_040954645.1. Taxonomy (NCBI): domain Eukaryota; kingdom Metazoa; phylum Arthropoda; class Insecta; order Coleoptera; family Chrysomelidae; genus Diabrotica; species Diabrotica undecimpunctata. The sequence continues at coordinate 55,316,091 of NC_092805.1, read as the reverse complement.
TAGTTATTGTAACTTTGAGGTTAAATTGAAAATGGAAATTTAAAAATTAGGTCAAGGGAATATCTTGGACATCCGTGCAAAACAAATTGTTTTAAATGTATTTAATTATCATCTAAATTTAAGAAGTGGTGAAAGTGTTAGAAGTTTAACCGATAAAGTAAGTGCTATGACGGGAGTAAGTTTTAATACTTTTTCTAAAATACGCAAATAAACTGCGGAAGGAGGACGTAGAAAACGTACCAAAAGTGAAGTAAACAGCAGAAAGTTCACTTACGATGTAGTAGTTCGTACACATCTACGTGCCATCGTGCATAGTTTTTTCTTTAAAAATTTACCGCCGAGATTGAACAAAGTTTTTGCACTGGTTAAAAAAGACATAAGATTTAGCAAACATGCCACGCACAACAATGTGGAGAATACTCCATGAAATGAACTTTGTTTTTTGCAAACGAGGAGTAATGTCAACCATGATTGAACGGCTTGATATTCTAAAATGTTCTCAAGGATACACCGTCGTTTATTTGGACGAAACTTAAGTGAATGTTGGACATAGTGTTTCGAAAGAATGGAAGGACCTCTCAGTGACTTCAACCAGGAATGCGTTTGCTAAGGGGTTGTTCTACAAGAACAATCTCAGAACGCCTATGATGTTAAAATAACTGGTTGTTTAAACGATAAACTAACTTCAATAAACAACACATTAGATCTAAAATATATTTTACATGTAGTGACTTAGTGGGTATGTCCTATGTTTTTAATATTATTTTAATTGTGATGTCTACTTGTTAGTAACAAATTTTTACATGCTTGGTAAGTCAAAAGTTTAACTTTTAAATCGTATTATGTCTATCATAAAATGTTTTTTAGTCAATATTACTTCTTGAAAAAGGCATGGATTTCCTGCCGAAACGTCGAAAAAATATATGAAAATGCCTTAGTATCAAATCAAATTTTTTTATGAACCTAAGCCCAAGAAAATAAACTAAAAATTATATATATATATATATATATATATATATATATATATATATATATATAAATATATATATATATATATATATATATATATATATATATATATATATGACACGCATAGTGTACAAATGAATTTACACTAAATAGAAAAAATAATGAAATAACCACATAAGCAGAATGGGGGAAACACGTGTGGTCAAAATACACTTTGATACGCCGAAATTTATTGTGACACCCTGTATATTTCAAAATAATTTTAAAATATAGCTTTTATCAACTTACAAACTAATAATTTAAAATTTTTAAAATTTTTTTACTCTTTCGCTGTAATCTTCCGTTCCGTTAGTGGTGATTCACCTTGTATACAAGGAAAAATTTTTATGTATGTAATTGTTGTTATTACTTACATGAAAAGAAAATGAAAGCTGCACTTGTTTTTTTTAGTTACATGTTATCTACAGCGTTTATAAATATGTAATGTTAACCAATAGTAAAATTTAACTATTTTTATTAGTCCTATAATAATTACATACCTATATCCTTCAATTAAAGAAACAAGTATTTATATTGCATTATTTTGTATTCAACTATACATATCATTTTATTAGTGAAATTAATTAACTACAACTACACAGTGCTGAATACGGCTCTGATTAGAATGAATCATATATGGACAATCTCCATAAGCGCGATGTTATTTTCTTAACTTAACAAAGTATAGAAAGTTATTTTAATTCTAAAGAAGTATAGGCAACCTTGAGTTATAATAAATAAAGTAGCACAAATATTCTTGAAGTGCAGAATTACCGGAATGAATTTTACTGATCTAATCCCTAAATCTAATTTTCGATATCTACATCTAGTTCTTTAATTTTCCATCCGTTATTGTATTATAATATTTTCATAATTCAAAATTTTTCTTCAGTTTCAGTACTTTGAATATTAAGACATCTGTTCTACGGTCATCTCAATTTTTTTTATTATTCGTCTTTAACAAAACGGAAGCATCTATGTTTCCTTTCTAGTCTTACTTAATATACAAAATCATAATGCACCGAAAAAAATTGGGAACTATTTATTAAATATTCTTGTAGTATAAATAATATAAATGTAAAACTCCTGCTTTTTTACATCACACTCTGAATTTAAATTTCTAACCCGTATTACTAATAAATGATTCATTACGATCTTCCTACAAAATTACAGGTAGACCTGACTATTTGCCCACCTGAAGTAGCCTATCAATTATTGTATTCTACCGCTCCTCCCACGTATGTATATATTTACATATCTTCAACACACCACGTTCATTTAAAACATAATCTCTTTGTAAATATTCAAATGGCTCTCTTAAGAAAGAGGAATACTAGTATCGACACGGTGTACGTGGATTCCTCTTGAGAGAGGATTGATTATGAATGGACAAAAGATAGTTGGGTGCCGCCTTAACATTTATGAAATGTAGATGCCGCTAATAATAATGTTTATTATTAATAATAGGAAATATTATTACTCGTAGTTCCTGCTTAATATATCACAAATGTAGGGAGATTATATTTCATGACAATGTTAAATGACTTGGATCTTTTCATATAAATATTTATAAATTTGCATAAACTATGAAATCGCTATAGTTGTTTTATTATTTAGCTAAATTCTGAAATTGCTTTATGTTTATAAAAGTAATTAAAAATAACGTGATGTATTTGGCAACACTTTTCACCATTACTTGTACGAAATTTAATAGCTAATTTATTGAATATCCGCCAACTAGTTATCTTTATATACTTTTTGGTAGGAATAATTCATTTATTTGAGATTTTTCATAAATAACTTTATTTGTAAATAGGAATAAAATTGAGTAATTCAGGTAATTGAGCCAAATATTGCCACCTTAACGTTTAGTTCTAAATGAGTCCGCTAGATGCAAAACTCTGTATTTGCAAAAATTGTAAAAATTGAGTTTTAGCTGACAGTTATTTGTCACATGTTATAGCTATCTGCTGATGTAGAAATTTAGCAGCAAAGTAAGGTATTTACTAAGAAAAAGGCATTAGAAATCTTGAATCAGACGCAAAACTCTGTATTTGTCAGCCTATGCCAGTTGCATAACTGTGTAATTGCAATTGGCCAATCGCTTACATTGTTTGAGTCACATGACACGTCTCATGTGCACATGTCAATTATTCCATCATTCGCCATTACCGGTTTCACTGTTTGTTATTTGAGTACTAAAAACACCAAGTTTATTTCAAATAATTAACATTATGGATCTTCATGTGCATATTAGACCTTGTGAAAAAGGAAAAGGGAGAAAACGAGTTGTACAAACATAAAAATGGAAACGAAATGTAATGAAACTTAAGAGGTAAGAGATGTCTACAATTAACTAGATAGGTTTGGGACTTATTGTCAATATTTTTAGGCATAAACCTAAGGATTTACCCGGTTTTCCCACCTGTAACCATACAAAGAAAGTGTATTGTTGTATAGATTTAAAGATGCGAGACATTCAGCGTTTCCATAATAATCTGTATTCAACAACTGATAAAATAAAACAAGATATTTTTTTGCTGAAATTTTGTGAAGGTCAAAAGCCCAAGAGATCAGGTACAAACCTACATGGAATTTCAATTAAATATTTTGTTCCTACAGTAGAGGGTGGACTTTTAAGAGTATGCAAGACAGCTTTTCTTGGAATAACTCATTTAAGTTCTGAAAGAATAGAGCGTGTTGTAAGAACGTTTGTTATCCGGGGTGAAATACCAAAAGAGAGAAGAGGGGGAGATACAACAAAAGGTAGATTTGATCCAATAAAATTATCTATCCAAACATTTATGGGGCGTTTGAACGGTGCAGAGAGTCATTATAGTAGAGGACGATCGACTAGATTGTATTTACCATGTGATCTGAATTTTACAAAGCTTTACAGAATGTATTGTCAACGTCATCCACATCATTCCGTAAAGTTATCATATTTCCGAACATACGTTAATGAACACTACAACATATCATTCGGCACTCCCTTAGTAGATGCTTGTTCTACGTGTCTCAGAGCGAAGGAAATTTTGAGAAAAGAAAATTCAGAAGAAGAAAAGTTAAAGGTTATAACAGAGCAGAGAGTTCATACGTTAAGAGCTAAAGCCTTTTATTCTTTGTTAAAAAATGAATCAAATCATAACATACAAATATTTTCTTTTGATTGTCAAAAAAATCTTTCTTTGCCAAAGCTTCCCGACCAGGCGGCTTATTTCTCACAGCAAATAAATTTTTATAATTTCACCATCGTGGCTGGAAATTCGAAATCCCATCTTTCTTCTGCAAATGTGACGTTATATGTGTGGCCGGAGTTTGAACATCCAAAAGATTCAAATGCTGTTGCCTCTGCTGTACATGATACTCTCATAAAATTCAACTTAAAAAATCAAATCGAAAAAGTTTAACTATTTGCAGATGGATATGGTGGACAGAACAAAAATAGCACGATGATGTCTATGATAATCTACTGGTTGGTTTATGAAGCACCTGGTCACATCAAGGAAGTGGAGTTTACGTTTCCTGTTGTTGGTCATTCCTTTTTGCCACCAGATAGGATTTTCGGTATGATAGAAAGGGAGATAAAAAAGAAGAACATTGTAATAAACAGAAAAGAATATGAAGACATAATTGGAAAACACTAAAAGGTGCTGAGACTTGGTAAAGACTGGCAGATATCAGACTGGAGAAAGACGAGTGACGTTGTTGTTAAAAAACCATCCCAGTGGCATTTTAAATGTAATGCAACGAAACGATTTATATTTTCTAAGGACAAAGATTATATGGCTACGGTAAGGGGGGAAATATTTTATCGTTCTGACATAGGGTTCAGCAAGTCTATAATACGAAAAAGGAAAAAGATTTCTTTATTGAAACCAAAGTTACAACAGATTGGATGTTCATTGAAAGGAGATACATCGTCCATAGGCACTCTCCTTAGAAACCATTTTGGTGAAAATTGGAGAGACCAGCCGGATCTCAAATTTTATAAAATTATAGATACTGGCGTACAAGCAAATAATAACGAGAGTGCTGCAGAAAATGATCATATTGATGATGAGGACCCAGAGGAACTTAGAGTTTAGGAATTAATATAAATATATTTATATTATAATTTGTAATACCTTTTGTACTTTGGATAAAAATAAACTTCACTAAAAGTTTACTTCCACATGTTTTCTTCCTTATTCCTAACACACTAAGTTTAGAAAACAGGCTAATATAACAACCACTAATATCGTTAATGGTTGACTATTATCATGTATTTGCAAATGTTAGTTGCATAAATCTGTATTTATATAGTTCACTTGCAAAACTCGGTATTTTCAAATTTTTCTTCCTTTTCTAGCAAACCCAATAACTTTTCTAAGAAAAAAATCATTATATTTTACCCAATAAAGCATTTATCTATCACAAAAAAGTGCCATTTATTATGTCTAAGGTTTTTTGCAAAATTTATCAGTTTTTTGCAAATAACTCAGTTTGACTTATACAGTAAATACAAAGTTTTGCATCTAGCGGACTCAAATAAATCCTACACTTTTATTAATTAATGAAAACAAATTTGTTTCATCTTTACTTTTACTATACTTATTATCTCTACCAACACATCAAAGGGTAAAATAGGCCACCACGAAGAATTAGAAATAAAAAAATCCTCGTGGTTTGTGGTAGAAGCTGATATAGGTAATTGAACTTTGGAGAAGAAAATCTATGCAAATTCAACAAATTATGTTGGGATGTTATTTATTGAACGATTTTGTGTATTGTGAGTTAATTTCTTTACAGAAACCCCTTTCCCTTTCTGACTGGAAGATTGGTTTGGGTTAATAGATGTGGTCAGACCATTGACTTCGTTTTATGCCACGGTTTGATTCACTGATGGGTGTGTGGACGGAGAAACTGAAAACAAAATCTTTAGTCAGACCTACACAGGCCACGTGAACATAAAGGTAGCACACTATGCACAAGCGCATATCTTCTTTACTGCAGATGTTACAAAGAAAACAATACCATAATTCTTCATTACTTGATGTCTTTGTCGTATTGCTCGTTGCTTTTCTGGCTACTTTGATTGTATTATTCAATTTTGGTATTGGTGCGAACAAATCTTTGGTAACTTGCTTGGCTTTACTGTTTAAAGCTGGCTTTTTTTTTTCACGGCGAGTAATTTATTTTCCGGTGTAATCAGCAGTCCTGTATCTTTAAGATAACTGTTTAAGCATAAGTCACAACTTATGTAACTAAGTCAGAAGTTGTTACTTGATTAGACCCCGGATTACATTTTGTTGATTCTTTTGTAACCGTATTGCCTTTCTGCTTATATTTTAATTTAATTAGTGGACTGTCATCTTAAGAGCTGCTGCTCCTCTTAGAGCTTTTCATAAGTTCATCTTCACTAGAAATATCATCAAGTGAGTCATCGTGAAAACTAAAATCTGGTAATGATTCTCTACTTGAGACAGTAATTAAACGCTTCTTTCTTTTTTTTTTTGTTATTAGTTCTCTCTGGCATTTAATATCCGCTTTACTCGCCTCGTTTTTATATGCGGGTTTAATCGACTTTCTAGAACTTCTAAAGACATTTGATAAATCATGGGAGCTACTGTGGTTTACTTCGTCTTCTTTTCTGTAAGTTGTCAAACTTGATGCAAAGGCAGCTTCAGGTATAGCTCTGGTCGAAATGGATAAATGCTGGTGGCTGCAAAACCGGAGATGATGGAGTAACCTGGAGTAAAAATTTCTCCAAACCTCATTTTTTTAATCGCCTTGCCAGGGTTTGTTGCTAAAAACTGTAGGGCTTTTTGGTCCCAAAATGTCTCAAAGCTTTTAAATACTGATTTGACTGTAGGTTGCAACTCGTGTGGCGTGTTGCTAGGAAGACAAAATAAAGTTATGTCCATGCAGTTAGCTGCCTCAACTATGGAAATATCTTTTTTAAAAAACGGATTTGGTAAATGATTGGTTTTAGCGTAAGAAAACACACTTTTCATTAGAATCTTGCTTGTAATAGGCATACCTACCTCAGCTGATCTGTGAATTCTTTCGATAAGATCAGTGTGAACACCGGTTATCTTTCAAGCTTTTTTACGGGATTTTGTGTTCTTTGATAAAGACCTAGCGTTAAGCAAGAATTCTTATAATTATTGGCAGCACCTTTAATGGACATTTCGTTCGCCATGGCTTGCAGCGCCGAGCGTAGATCTTCTTCTGACTACTCTGGTTTTCTTGGCATTTTGCAAATGAGTTTCAAATTTATTCTCTAATATTGCCATTGGCAATACTAGGAATTATTAGAGATGGCAATATTAGGAACACATGACGCTTAGAAAAAAAAATCCGCAACTTAAAATTGCATTTGAAATAATTCATGCAATTCATTAAATAACCACTGGAGTGTAGAATAGAATAGAATTTATTTAGTCTATATACAAAAATAGTTGTGTTTTTGATAATTCAAAGGAATAGTGACAATTTTTACATACATACATATAAATTTTTTGCGAATTTAAACATTACAAACAGATATATAATATTAACAATTTGAGAAACACTAAATAGTACTAGTACTATTGTGTAAAAGCTATACTTAGGTACTCCGTTTTTGAATAGAAATAATGTTTCAAAAAGTGTGTACTTAGCTAAACTTAATTACGAAAACTCAGAAAATTATAATATATCTTGCGTAGGGTAAACGAGAAAAACAGGTTTATTTATAACGAGGACACGAAAAACAAATAGCAAGCGCCTACATCTGATGGATACCATAGCATAGACTAAAACCGCCGGATAGAAAACAAGTTGCTGATAGACAAAGAGACTTGCCACTGTTGTCACCTTATTTGTAACGTCGATACTGTGAGATAGAGGGTGGCAATATTAGGAACAGTCTCAATATTTAGCGCACCTACCTATTATAAGATTAATAAATTGAATTGGTGATGAATGATCATGAACTTTGGAACAGTTTTCGATACAAATATTTGGAATTTTATATTTCTTTACTATTTATCTGGCAATAGTATTTGCTCCAGTTGTCTTACTTCTTATAGACTGATCAATGACTTATTCAGCTACTTGTGTAGACTTTTAACCTCCATCATGCTTTAATCTAGTTGTAAAAGAGCCCCCCTCAAACAAGGTCCAAAAACATAAAAATATATTAACTGACATAAAACTTTAACCACAGACAGAAAAATTCAACTCAATAAACCCGCTAGTTAGGAAAATTAAGGAAACGTAATGCAAATAAGTTATTGTGTATGTCTTGTGTATGTCGCTGGGGCTGTGATCAGCGTGATACCTCTCTCTGACAGGGTCATTCTGATGAAGCTGCAAGGCAGACCCGTTAATACGAACATCATTCAAATTTACGCTCCAACATCAGAAAAACCAGAAGAGGATATCGAGGAGTTCTACGCAATTGTACAAAAAGCACTAAAATACACCAAGAAGAACGAGCTAACCATCATCATGGGTGATTTCAATGCCAAAGTTGGCAAAAGCAGTGTAGAAGACATCGTCGGACAACACGGCTTAGGCGAGAAAAACGAAAGAGGAGACCGACTCATACAATTTTGCCGGGAAGAAGATTTTACCATTGCTAACACGTGGTTTAAACTTCCCCCGAGACGACTTTATACGTGGAAGTCACCTGCAGATACAGCCAGCAATATCATCAGAAACCAGATAGACTTTATTCTCATTAACAAAAGATTCAAGAACAGCTTGACTTCGGCGAAGACCTACCCAGGAGCAGACGTCTCATCGGACCACAACCCATTAGTGGGCCAGATAGAACTCAAACTAAAGAAACTTATCAAAAATAAACCTAAACAGTACCTGGATTATGACACTCTAAAAGACCCCGTAGTTCGTCAAAACGTGAGAGATACAATGAGACAAAAACTAGAAACGGCTCAACAACAAGAACAGAGTGTAGAACAAAAATGGAGTTATATCAAAGACGTCATGCTGAATGCGAGAAAAGAACATCTGAGAAAGAAAAAAAGAGTAAAAAATAAAGAATGGATGACTGATGACATTCTACAGATAATGGAACAAAGAAGATTAATGAAAAACAGGGACGCGAAGAAATACCAAGAAACCAACCAGACAATTAAAAAAGAAATACGAAGAGCCAAGGAGACATGGATGCAAGAAAAATGTAAAATAATCGAGGAGCTCCAAGAGAAACACGATCATATAAATATCCACCGAAGGATTCGTGAAGCCACTGGTCAATACAAGAGGAGAAACACACACCTCCTCATAAATAAAGATGGTGATCTGGCGACGACAGTGAATGAGAAGTTGGTTACCTGGAAAATATATATCGAAGAACTTTTCTGGGACGACCGCGGCAACCTTCCGGAAATAAATTGCATGACAGGGCCGTCAATTCTAGAAAGCGAGGTAAAGGCTGCTTTACAACAGTCCAAGAATGGTAAGGCTACAGGTCCGGACGAAATACCCGTTGAACTTATTAAGGTGATGAGTGAAGTGAGCACGAAGGAGTTAACTGAACTGTTCAACGCCATATACGATTCAGGTAATATCCCAGAGGAATGGCTATTGTCAACATTTGTAACGCTACCAAAAAAACGATCTGCGAAAACGTGCGAAGATTTCCGAACTATCAGTCTTATGAGTCATGCACTTAAAATTTTTCTTAAAATCATACATGCCAGAATTTACAAAAAATGCGAAGAAAATGTCGGTGAAATGCAATTCGGATTCCGCAATTCTATGGGTACACGTGAAGCACTTTTCACCTTACAAGTCCTACTTCAGAGATGCCGCGATGTCAGTTGTGATGTCTATATTTGTTTTATTGACTACGCCAAGGCATTTGACCGTTGTCAGCACCAGAAGATGGTCACCGCACTACAAAGAGTTGGATTGGATGAGAAGGACATTCGGATCATCATGAATTTATGCTGGAACCAGCGTGCTCAAGTCAAGGTCGAAGACCAGCTGACCGACCAAGTGAAGATCATGCGAGGAGTAAGACAAGGATGTGTGCTATCGCCGACTCTTTTCAATATATACTCTGAGGAGATTTTTAATGAAGCCCTCACAAACCTAGACATGGGAATCCGAGTAAACGGTGAATACATCAATAATATCCGCTACGCCGATGACACTGTGTTACTAGCAACCAGCTTAAACGATCTGCAGGCCTTACTAGACCGAGTGCGAACTGTGAGCGTAACATACGGACTGAACCTTAATATTAAGAAAACTAAATTCATGGTTGTCAGCCGTACAAATTTAGATCCCGGGGCACTAATGGCAGGTAGCGAAGAGATCCAGAGAGTCGACAGATTCACTTACCTCGGAACTACCCTCAACGTACAATGGGACTACGCTCAAGAGATTAGATCCAGAATTGAAATGGCACGGTCTACATTTATTAAGTTGAGATCCTTGCTATGCTGCAGTGATCTCAGTTTGGGAACCAAGATGCGAATAGTGAGGTGCTACGTTCTTCCAGTGTTACTGTATGGAGTTGAAGCCTGGACACTGACGCAAGCCACTGAAAAACGAATCGAAGCCTTCGAGATGTGGATATACAGAAGGATACTAAAAATATCTTATGTGGACCATGTCATCAACGTTGAGGTCCTACAGCGCATGACAAAAGAAAAAGAAGTGCTTAATTTAATTAAACAACGCAAGCTTGAGTACCTCGGCCACGTGATGCGGAACGAAGAAAAATATCGAATTCTTCAACTTGTTATGCAGGGTAAAGTATTTGGCAGAAGAGGACCGGGACGCCGTCGTATCTCGTGGTTGAAAAATCTCCGACAATGGTTTGGGATGACCTCAGCGGAGCTGTTTCGCAGAGCAGTCAACAAAACCATGATAGCCTTGATGATCGCCAACATCCGGACCGGATAAGGCACTGAAGAAGAAGAAGAAGTATGTCTTTTATGTAGTTTGTATCTATGTTTTGTATGTCTTTTGGTTGGTTGGTGTTTTATTGGAAGTTCCCCCTCCCCAAATTCTACAAGTTCCCCCAGACAAATTCTAGATTCGTCCGTCACTATATAGCCTCGACTATCAATGTCTACAGTCGCAGATGGTCTTCGATAACAATAACCTGTATAACTTTGAGAAATTGGTAAGTTTAAATATTTATCACCAATATTTACAAATTTGTTTTTTCCTATATGTTATCTTAATTTTTGATAATTTAGAAAGAATTAATTAGTTTTTACATGGGAGGGACGGATATCGATATACCTACAACTTTACAATATTGTAAACCATACTATTTATGGTGAATTTTCGGTCTTAGTCTTGGGTATTGTTACCGAGGAGTCAGGAAATGGAATTGGGGCATCTACATTTAAAATATGGCGTGCAATCTATCCTTTATGCTATGGCATGCTGTACGAGCCATACAGTCTGTAGTCAACATGCCGAGGTATGAGCGGGAACACAAAGTGTATCGATACACATACGCTTCTGAAACGCACCTGGTGGATCATAGTCGCTTTCATATTTTACTCTTTTTCAACTTGTCTTAAGTAAAATGTCTTTAATCTTTTCTATCATGAGTAAAGAATGCCTTTCCTATGTTTAAACTTTCCTATCAGCCTCTTTTGGCTAACTCTTGTTTCTTCTGATCCCGAATGGCTATTAGGTTTCCGAGGACAGACAAGTCACTATATTTCCTACTACTACACACTAGTAACCAAATAATTACTGGTATAAGTAAACCTCCACTTGTTGGTCAACAACTACGGGTGGAAAAACCGACATGTGATATGGTACTTCATGGTCCTGAAGCTGAGAAATTGACTCCGAAGAGATAAATTAGTCAAGGGCATTAAGATGTAGAATCATTACCACATTAAAGATTCTTAAGGATATCCCCAGGACACCAAAATGGCTAAATATTTAAAATAAACTGCTTCCAGTCTTGAGCATTCCTTATGTGGGGAAGACAATAACACCCGGTCGGACAATAATATCCCAAAAGTGAAAACTATAGGTGTGTGGAATATTCGAAGCATGTACCAAGCAGGCAAGGTAGCAAATATTATTCAAGAAACGACACGCTTGAACATAGATATTTTAGGATCTTAACTTTAAGTATTAATATAAGCATAATATTTTTTAAAATATTAAGCTTTAAGTGTCCTCCTCCACGAAGTAGAAAGCTCGAGTCTTACAGAAGATGCCGTAAAACGGTTATAGGCATTTAAAATGTGGTCTACCGATGTATGTTAATGGTCTCATTTATACACCAGACAACTAACATACTTATTTTCCAGAGACTAAAAAAAAGAAACTATTAACACAGTGAAGAACAGAAAATTGGCTTACTTTACCCACATTATACGTAATAATAAATACCGACTTAGTAACTAAAGTTAATTCTACAAGGCAAGATTCAGGGAAAAAGATCGCGAACGCAGACGTATATCCTGGCTGGCCAATCTTAGGAAATGGACTGGTCTAACGTCAACTGATCTATTTCGAGCTGCTGTGAATAGAATAAGATTCACAAGGTCAATGTGCTGCTAGCACCACTAGAATATAAGCACCTTTAGAAGAAGATTGTTATCACTCTGTTTGCTAATCCTTCACATCTTCTATATTCATTTTATAAAAGAGTGGCATCATTCATTGCTATTCACAGCTATCATTCCAATAATTAATACAAGCTGAAGCAAATAAGAATATGAGTTTTTAAATAAATCAGATTATGTATTTGTATTTACTTAATGTCTAAGAAAAATTTCAACAAGAGTTTGTAAATAGGAAGATTCCTTTGCTCGAAATCCTTCAGAGTTTCTTTATAAAAATACTCGTCGTTTGCCATATTTCCTCAACACAGATTTATCTTTAAACCCTAGGAAAATTATGGAAACGGTTTAATATCTAAAGAATTACACTTCCAAATAAAAAACTGAAAAATAAATGTTCAATATTTTTCAAAAATTTACCGAATGACGCCAAACACGACCCCCACCGCACCTACTGGGGCTTTGGTGGATAAACCTTGACATCTTAAATATAAACTCCTATTTTTTATTGCAGATTCTAATAATACAAAACATTTGTAAAACGCTATATCTATAAAAAAAAAGCTATTCTCCGTTAACAAATTTTTGAGACCACGAAATGTAGTGAGTGTAGTAGTGTCTGGGTGTCTGGGGGCTCGGGAGACTGAGACCTCGGAAGCCCTGAAGAAGACATCAGAGAGGATGTCGAAAGCTCGGCCCAATGGATATCGACGCGGTTCAACCCGGAAGACTGGTGAGTTTAATATTAATTTTTATAATAGTATTAATCTTAGCTCTAGGTTTAATTGTACTAACCGCGGAAATCTTTCCGAACAATATATATATATATATATATATATATATATATATATATATATATATATATATAAATACGTTCAAATTATCGGGTAAAGTGGTCTGTAATAAAAATCTTTCTTTTTTCTTAATTACTCAATATTTCGCCATTTATTTAACAGCTTCTTCAGGAGTAAACTAAAACAATTTGAACATTACAAAAAATGGCGTACAAATACATTTTAAAACACTTACAGAATTTAAAAGATTTCGCAAATAAAAATGACATTGAATTATATGAAACATTGAGTGTCAAGATTAAATTGTCTTAAGCAAGTTCGTTACAGCTATACGATAAAAAATTAAAATTATTTCAAATGTAAAAATAAAAATAACAATAAAAGAAAAGTTAGAAGAATAATATTTCTTTGATGAATTATTATTAAGAAATATTATTCTTCTAACTTTTCTTTTATTGTTATTTTTATTTTTACATTTGAAATAATTTTAATTTTTTATCGTATAGCTGTAACGAACTTGCTTAAGACAATTTAATATTGACACTCCATGTTTCAAATACTTCAATGTCATTTTTTATTTGCGAAATCTTTTAAATTCTGTAAGTGTTTGAAAATGTATTTGTACGCCATTTTTTGTAATGTTCAAATTGTTTTAGTTTACTCCTGAAGAAGCTGTTAAATAAATGGCGAAATATTGAGTAATTAAGAAAAAAGAAAGATTTTTATTACAGACCACTTTACCCGATAATTTGAACGTATTTATAAATTATTTTTTGGTCGAAATAATCATTTCTAATATATACACTCGTGATCATAAAATCCGGGTCACCTTGAAAATCACCGATATTTCATTTTTAACGAGCTTTATCGTAAATAATAATAACACAAATACAAACTAATGCATGTTTCTGAGAATTGTTGCGGTTTCCTTTGTAACAAAGAATTCCAATAGTGCCGATTTCGCGGTAAAGTGCACACTTCCCAAAATGAACGCTACCTGTAACTCCGCTTGATTTAAATGTCTCGTTTGTACTTCGACTTTCTGTTCAAATGCAACGGACAAACGTTTATTATTGCCACCATTAGTGGTTATTAGTGCCATTATTAGTGTTTATTTTTTGACAAAAATGCCTTTGACTGTTGTTGAAACGGGACAAATTGTTGCACTTGTGGAAGACGGTCACACTCAACGGCAAGTCGCAAGAACTGTTGGCGTAAGCCTTTCTACGGTTCAACGAGTGCTTCAATGCTTCTAGGAGGCAAGTTTGCTAACCAGGCGACCTGGCTCTGGACGAAGAAGAACGACCAAGGCACTAGATGACCATTTCCTTGTGTTTCAGGCTTTACGAAACCGGACCTCAACTGCGGTTATGCATCAAAATTGTCTAGAGGAAGTACGAAATCGCAATTTTAGTGTTGGAACAGTCAGAAGAAGACTTCGTTCTTCTTGACTATCTTCTCGGGTAATGGCTAGAGGACCGCCACTTCGCCGGGTGCCTCGAGTTGCACGACTAGCTTTTGCTCGACAATACTCGCATTGGGGAATTAACGATTGTAGCAAAGTGTTATTTTCAGATAAATCCCGTTTCTGCCTAACCGGATCCGATGGACGTGTAAGAGTTTGGAGGAGAACCGGTGAACGATTTTCACAAGCTTGCATTGCTCCAAGAATGCCATTTGGTGGAGGCTCGGTCATGGCTTGGGGAGGTATATCTTCCGACTTCCACACAGAATTACCCTTCATCGAAAATGGGTCCCTAACTGCACGAAGATACATTACGGAGATTCCGGAAGAACATGTTATGCCCAACATGGCAGGGCTTGGAGAAAACGCCGTTTTTATGCAGGACAACGTGCGAGCGCACGTTGCCATGATCAGTATGTAATACTTGGACGAAGTTGTAACGACGAGGGTACCCTGGCCAGCTGGGTCTCCGGACCTGAATCCCATCGAACATCTCTGGGACGATTTGAAAAAACGTATTCAAACCCATAAACCTCCTCCTAACAACGCACAGGAGCTTAAGGATCTGTTAGTGAGAGAGTGGAATAACATACCACAACATGTAATCCGGAGAAAAATTGAGAGTATGCCCCGTCGTCTGCAAGAGGTTATTAGAGCAAGGGGAGGCAATACACGATATTGGTCATTGAAATTTCACTAATTTTTTACCACGTTCTGTATTTTCCATTTTTTTTCGTATGTCTGTTTTATCAACAATTTGATTTGTTTTCTGTTTTTTCAATAAAAACAATAAAACACCATTTTTTTTCTTTCAAAACAAACATTGATGACAAATAAAAAATACATTAGCCAAAAAAAAAGGTTATTAATGCACCAGAGGCAAAAATATTTAAGAAACTTCAAATTTTCAAGATGACCCGGATTTTATGATCGCGAGTGTATATATATATATATATATAGATCTAGCGGTTAATGTGGGCCCCGTACTAAAACGGTATTATACTAACTCCAGGAGAATATACACCGTATATATTATTATCTGGGTAGCGCTTTATGTAGACTCCGACCATCACGTAGGATTAAATGAACTCCGTAATAGGGTAAAACACTTTTGGGATCCGTATGTATTCTTCCCCGTACACAACTAAACTCCTCCGATGTTGCCAATAATTTGATTAGTCGTAGATTTTTAAATTTTACAGCAGGTACGTTTTGGAACTTGAAATTTATTTAAATACCAATCATCCCGAAATTTCACAAATACTTGGTTAATATAGTTAAATATTTTATGGTGGTAATTTATATTACTTGCTTTAATTATTTTTAAACTTAAGTTAGTGTCTGTTGTAAGCTTGGAAAAGGCAATTTTTATGTATTAGTATTTTTTTAATGCATTGACACTGAAAAATTTATTATATAAATGTACGTTTCGATGTTTCGATTGCTACGTTTTATGATGTACAATATTTGTTTCATAAAGTAGTAAAATTTAAATTATAATAATTTGTAAATCAATCTTAAAATTATAATTTTTTACTGTCTAATTTCAATATTTCAATTTTTAAATGTAGGGAATTTAATATCTTACTATAATACTTTAGTATGTAACTCGTAACAGATACTAAAATAATAAGGAGGCATAACACCTAATTTCGCTTTTAACTATAAATGTATCGTATAACGTAACGTAGCAATCAGTAGTGAGTCATTACTCAGATAAAATATTTCGGTGACTTTATGGTAATTTGATTATAGCCAACATATCTATTACAATTATTACATATAATATGTTCGGTTGTTTTAAAAAATACTTTGTCGCTTGTAAATTTTGTATCTTTCGTTATCAGGCATACGAGTATTTTATTTTTAATTTAGAAGTAAATGTATATATAATATTCTTTTTTCTGTCACTTATTTTAAATATGGTTCACTTATATTCTTCTTGCTTATTTATTTTTATTCGTAATACTTATAACGTACGTAATAACGTACCCGTTGTTGCAAAAAGCAACATCGGGTACGAAAGATATCAGGTATCAGGGGTGGTATTTGTCAATCTAAATGCCGCCTACGACACATTAAATTAGAGGACATTTCTCCAAAAACTGTATAACAAACTGTAAACATCGTTTTATCCGCGTATATCTACAGAACAGAAGATTTTTCGTATCATTCAATGGTAATATGGAGAACGCAGACAAACGGTCTTGCTTGGGGTAGCGTAATGGCACCTACACTGTATTACATTTACACAAATGATCAACAGATACCAGTAGATACTAAGATTTTCATGTAGACCATACATTGCACAACCAAAAACTTTTGTTGCTGGAGTGAAAAAAAATCTAGTAGATGCCTTAAATATAATAAAAATGAACTACGATTTAATTTTAAGCCAAACCCCGAAAATCTTAGAAACGCTCCTTCAATTTTCCCAACACAGGCGCTTTCACAAAACTGAACATCCAATAGTGTGATGAAATCCTTGAACTCTGAATTTCCTATAAATACCTTGTAGATAATTTATATCGCACGTTGTCAATCACAGAATCTTGTTTAAAACTAAAAGGCAAACTAAGGACCAGAAATAGTATGCTCCGCAAGCTTGTCAGCTAAAAATGGGGGGCACATCCTTTCACCCTTAAAACGTAAATGCTTGCACTTTTCTTCTTGCTTAACTGTCTTTTTCCTTTTATTCCGATATACTCTGTACGAGTACTAGAAACCAATTCGTTAAGGATTTTTGCTTAGTTGAGGAGATATGTTGTGGAATGCAATTTTTAGATTCCCCATGTCTCTAATAACAAACAGTTTTATCAACGTCTGTTTTTCCTTGCAATTCTTAGAAGGCACAGATTAAAGCAAAATACTGAATTTGGTTTCAAAAATTAGTTTACGTTTTTTAACCAAGTTTGACATCTTGGCGTCTATGCATGTGTCTGATCTACCTTAAGCGATTTATTTTCCTAAACAATATATTTATAAGAGCTTTCTTTATTTAGTATGTGTTCTTATTCTATACGGATTTGTAGCAATATGATAATGAGGTTAAAAAAGTTTTCTTATTATTTTTCTTTCAAATATTCGGAGTTCTTCCTTATTTGTTTTAGTCATTGTCCATGATTCGCATTCATGTATTAAAATAGGTCTTAAGTGAATTATGCTCTGTATTGAATTGCTTTCTTCTGTTGATTCGCTTGTATTTGGTTTTTATTTTGTTGATTTTAAGTAAAACATTTTTCGTGCTCTCTTCACTTTGTTGAAGATGTCGTTTGCGGAGAGAGTTTCTTATAAGATCAATATCATTAGCAGATGCTAGGACTGCTTTGTACCTTGAGCCATTAATGAATTGCATTTTAAATAGACTTTATTTCTATTTTAGTAAGCTGTTCATTAAATTTTTGAATATTTGAATCGAGAATCTGTATTTTATTCAACTGTTTTATAACACAGAGTTTCTTGGCGCCTATCTTCATCTCTGTTTTTTTTGTTTAGCGTATCATTATTTTTCTTCCTATGCCGTCCCCATTAACGGAGGTTGGCGACCACATTTCTAAAAGTATCTCTGTCTTTTGCAACGTGGAATAATTCGTCTACAGTCATGTTTGTCCAGTCACGAATATTTCGCAGCCATGACTTCCTCTTTCTACCTATTCCCTTTTTGCCATTAACTCTACCCTGCACGATGGCCTGCAGAAGACTTTATATTCCTTAGTATGTGTTCCAGGTATATCTAAAATTCA
Organism: Diabrotica undecimpunctata; assembly: GCF_040954645.1. Classification (NCBI taxonomy): domain Eukaryota; kingdom Metazoa; phylum Arthropoda; class Insecta; order Coleoptera; family Chrysomelidae; genus Diabrotica; species Diabrotica undecimpunctata. The sequence continues at coordinate 55,297,538 of NC_092805.1, read as the reverse complement.
AAGGCTTGAAGCTTCCTAACTATTTGCGCTTTTACTGTCCATATTTCTACTCCGTACAATAGTTGAGACCAGACGTAACATTCAACAAACCTCAGTCTCAGCGCATTATTAAGATTTTTGTCACAGAACAATTGCTTGAATTTTAAGAACGCTGCCCTTGCCATTTAGTCTTAGTCTGAATCTAATTCTTTGTTGATGTACGCTCCCAGATATTTATTATTAAATTAGGGTATATATTCAGGTCGCTAACTGATGTAAATATAACCCACATAACACTTTTAAATCCAGAAGTCTAATACAAATCCCTAAAATCAGGATATATAAAACAGTGATTAAACCAGTGCTATTGACTGAAAATGTGACGAGAACGCTGACAAAACAATGTAAGTAAAACTTAGGTATTAATTAGATCAGGATTACTAGAAAAGCCATCAGATCTATTTTCCAACTTACAAAGGTCCGAATACTAACCAATACCGAACCGGAACTAATGCCAAGGTCTAACAGATATATAAAGATAGCAACGTCATACAAGAGACTAAATCTCAACGCCAAAGTTACGCTGGCTACATCCAAAGGCTTTCTAATAACTGCATTGCCAAGTTAAACTGGGAGAATGCCCCGAGAGAAAAAATGCCCTTAGGACGTCCACGAATCAACAGGGGAGGTAACATATGGTCAGATTTAGGAATAATGGGACTACCTACCGCCCCATCATATTTATCAACACATGCCTGTACAACCAACTGCTATCCAACCTACAATCAATACTTATCTGTTGGGAACTATCAAATCCATTACATGTAGTCAAACGAAGTAGGCTTAAAAAAAAGTTATCTTGGGAAAGGCACTACAGAAATATTGATATATATTTTTAAAACGTTATTTACGTGTCTAAGTTTTCAATAGGAATGAGGAGACAAAAAGCAGAAAATCCAATAGAACCTTGTTGCGTTCTGACTATACTATGACGATAATCTTTACAATATAAACAATACTTGGGGCAACTGTTTGTCTCAATTTTGTCATTCAGAATAATTATGTATGTATTTTTTAATTTGCTAATTTCCATAGATTCTAATTTCCATAGAATCTAAATATATCTTAAGGCCTTTATTTTAAATATACTTTTTTAGTAATGAAAATACGTAGATAGAACCTGGAATATACATTTAACCTTTAATCTCTGGGATAAATCCATCTCCTAAACAATGGCGCCGATATATTTAGTTAAAATTCTGTGCACTTATTTTAACCGTTTATGTCCTTATCATTCATATATGAGTTGTGACCGATATTACAAACTCATTTACTTTTCACAAAGAGACTCCATATTAACTATACTTATTACTATACAAATCTGATTCGAAATATCGTCTAAAAGTAACAGTGCTCAAGAAGAGCAAAGTGCTCAACCAATACATCCTTCCTATCATGACATATGGAATGCAAACCTAGACCCTAACCAAGGCAAACATGAATAAACTAGCCACAACAGAAAGAACAATGGAAAGAGCAATGTTAGGTATACGACTGTCAGATAAAAAGAGGAGCGACTGGGTAAGATCAAAAACAAAAGTCGAGAACATAGCAACAAAAATTGCCAAACTTAAATGGAGCTTCGCGGGCCAGACTGCTAGATAAAAAGAACAACGTTGGAATACTACAATACAGCATTGGAGACCTTACGAAAGTAAACGACCAAGAGGAAGACCACAGATGAGATGGGTTGATGATATTAAAAGAATAGCCGGAACAAATTGGAAATATGTTGCTCAGGATAGAGACCGATGGAAGGAGTTGGGAGAGGCCTATGTCCAAACATGGACGACACAAGGCTAAGAAGAAGAAGATGCTTTTCAGCAAGTTGGTACTTGCTCTTACTTCTAAATTGACAGAGCAGCTGTTTAACTGCCTGTACTGAACTTTCTTCTTCATTTTGCAAATATATATATGAAAACTAATAAAACTCTGGCTTACCGTTGATTAAAATATTGGATACCCTATACTATTGAATCAACGGAAATACTAAGATCACACGGGGAGAATATTATGGGTTATTTCTGGTTTCGTAATAATTTACACTAAAATTACTAACAAGAGAGTGCTCTCACTTCCACATGTTCAAATTGATATATAGTACCAACATATGCTAGTTATATACTATCAGTACTAATAAAATGGAAACTATCAAATTAATGTCAATTTTATTGAATAATCAAAACAATCGAAAATATATACCAAAACAACACAATAAAAGTAAAAGAAGAAGAAGAACTAACCGACCCTATTGAAGCTGGCAATGAGATAAGACAGGGAGATTCCCTGAGTTCGCTATTGTTCAACCAAATTATGGATGAAATAATAAAAAAGTAAGAAATAAAAGAGGATACCAAATGGGAGAAAAACAAATTAAAATAATCTGCTATGCAGACGACGCAATACTATTCTTTCAAAGTGAAGATGATTTACAACGTATGCTACACCAATTTCATATAACCGCCAGAAAATTTAACATGTTAATTTCTCCAAAAGAGACAACATGCATGGTTATAACAGCAAGTTTACTAAGATCTTAATTGGAGCTGGAAGGTCAGCTAATAGAACAAGTGATGGAGTTTAAATATCTAGGTATCACATTATCTAGCTACGGAAAGCTCGAAACTGATGTGGAAGATCCACTGAATAGAGCAAACAGAGACGCGGGCTGCCTAAATGAAAAATATGAAGAAATAAAAATATCGGGAAAGAAACCAAAGGCAGAATTTACAAAACAGTTATCAGACCAATAATGACATACGCAGCAGAAACAAGACCTGACACAGGTCATAGAACACATAGAAGCAGCAGAGATAAAATACTTAGAAAAATTGATGGTAAGACACCATGGGACAGAGCTAGAAGTACAGATATACGACGTAGATGCAAGGTGGAGAACATCAAGAACTGGTTAAGAAATAGAAGAGTAGAATGAAACGATCATATAAGTCGAATGACAACAAATAGAGTATTAGAGACGGCAAGAGAAGGTTACCCAATAGGAAGACGATCAGTAGGAAGACCACGAAAACCATGGAACGGCAACTTACTGGAGGCACATTGAAAAACAGACAGAGTCATGTCTATATAAAAAGAAGAAGAAGAAGAAGAAGAAAAAGATACACAGGATAAACATTAAAATAGCTGCAAGAAAGAGAAAATGAGTCAGTCATATTATTGTAGAATAGCAGAGGACAGAGTGTTTAGAGAAAATAATGAATCAGTCATATTAATGTAGAATAGCAGAGGAGAGAGTATTTGTCATAGCCTTGGACAAGTGCCCAATTGAAAAAAGAACAGAGGTCGTTCAAAAAAGACGGAACTCTAGAAAGGAAATAGAATAGATTTAAAAAAATAATAAAAGCATAAACATGTCTTTTCCTACTCTTTTAATATTGAAAATACGCAAATAGAACCTTGAATTAAAATGTAACCTTTGATATCTGTGATAAACCCATCACCTGAACAGTGGCGCCGATGTATAGAGTTGAAATTTTTTACACTTATTTTAACTGTTTATTTTTTTATTATCTATATACCTATGAGTTGCGAACCATATCACAAACTTATTTATTTTCCACAAAGAGGCTCTTTAATACCTTAAATTACTACTATACAAATCTAATTCGAAATATCGTCAAAAAGTAATACACGGCATGTAAAATTTAAATTTTGAATAAAAAGTAAAACATTAGGCATTACTTATGGGGTTGAAAGAACGAGCCTTTACGAAAATTTAAGTACTAAGAAGACCACCACAATCGGGCATATCCAGGGTAATGATTAATTAATTAATCGGCTAATTCTTCAGTCACTCCTTTAATATGATTTTTGTCAAATTGGTCCTTTAATTTAAATTGCTAGTTGAAGCTAAATATTGCCAGCTTTAATAGGGTCGGTTAGTTCTTCTTCTACTTTTACTTTTATTGTATTGTTTTGGTATATATTTTCGATTGTTTTGATTATTCAAAGAAATTGACATTAATTTGATAGTTTCCATTTTATTATTACTGATGGTATATAACTAGCATCTGTTGGTACTATATATCAATTTGGACATGTGGAAGTGACAGCACTCTCTTGTTAGTAATTTCAGTGTAAATTATGACGAAACCAGAAATAACCCATAATATTCTCCCCGTGTGATCTTAGTATTTCCGTTGATTCAATAGTATAGGGTATCCAATATTTTAATCAACGGCATGCCAGAGTTTTATTAGTTTTCATATATATATTTGCAAAATAAAGAAGAAAGTTCAGTACAGGCAGTTAAACAGCTGATCTGTCAATTTAGAAGTAAGAGCAAGTACCAACTTGCTAAAAAGCATCTTCTTCTTCTTCTTACCCTTGTGTCGTTCACGTTTGGACATAGGCCTCTCTTAACTCCTTCCATCGGTCTCTATCCTGAGCAACATATTTCCAATTTGTTCCAGCTATTCTTTTAATATCATCAACCCATCTCATCTGTGGTCTTCCTCTTGGTCGTTTACTTTCGTAAGGTCTCCAATATTGTATTGTAGTATTCCAACATTGGTCTTTTTGTCTAGCAGTCTGACTCCGCGAAGCTCCATTTAAGTTTGGCAATTTAAATCCAGAAGTGTAATTCGAATCTCTAAAATCAGGATATTTTATATAAAATAGTGATCAAACCAGTGCTAATGTGTAGATACGTGACGAGAACGTATTAATTAGACCAGGATTGCTGGAAAAGCCAGCAGAGGTATTTTCCGACTTACAAGGTCAAACACATATATAAAGATAGCAACGTCGTACAAGAAACTAAATCTTAATGCTAAAGTTGCGCTGGCTTTATCCAAAGACTCTATAATTACTGCATTGCCAAGTTAAATTGGGAGGATGCCCCAAGAGAAAAAATGCCCTTAGGACTTCCACAAATGAAGGGGGAGGTAACATACGGTTAGATTTAGGAATAACGGGACTATCTATCGACCCATCATATTTATCAACACCTGCTATCCTTCCTACAATCAATACTTATCTGTTGTGGACTATCAAATCAATTGCATGTAATTAAACGAACTAGGCTTAAATAATTATCCTAGGAAAGGCACTTCAGAAATATTGACATAACTTTTATAAACGGAATTTACGTGGCTTTATTTTCAATAGGAATGAGGAGAAAAAAAAACAAGAAAAGGCAATAGAATCTTGTTGCGTTCGGACTATACGATGACGATTATCTTTATATAAGGTATAGGGAGAAAGAGAGAATAATGTTTATGTTCAATTTAGAACTCGCTGATTTTCACCCTTTTGAATTGGGTATGTATTACCATAGAAAATAAAAGCAAGAAAACTATAATTATGAAACGAAAAGAGTACGAAATGAAAAGATTATATAAATCCCTTATATTTACACAGACTGCTTTACAAAAGGTGAACGAATGAGCATAAAAACACAGCTGTTTTAAAAACTTAATATTATTAGACGAATTTAGGATCAATTTCACTCAAAATATGATATGCTAAAATATGATACGACAGGAAAAAAGGCAATGACTTTTACAGCTGATAGCTTATGAATATTGTCTCGTACTGTTATATAGCAGTTTGTTGTCACATTTTAACCTGTTTATTTTCTTATTATCCATATATGTGTTGTAAACCGATATTACAAGCTCATTTCACAAAGAGACTATATACTAAGTACAGTTATTACTAAACAAATCTGACTCGAAATATCGTCTAAAAGTATGTAAAATTTAAATTTTTATTGAAAAGTAAAAGATTAGTCATTTTATGAAGTTCATCGTGGAAGCCTTCACGAAATTTGAAGTAACAATAAGACCACCGCAATCGAGCGTACTCTGGGTAATAAATAATTGTTAAATCGGTTAATTCTTCAATCACCCGTTCAATATGATTTTTATCAATTCGGTCCTTTTTAGGATCAACTATTCTAATTATGTCTATAAATATTAAGGACATATCTACAGATAAAGACACTCTACTTTACTTAAGCTTATGAGACATATGTGCTTAACACAAATGTGACGTATTTCTACTGCAGGAAGCAAATAGAGGGCTAAACCTAGGGTATTTGGTATTAAGCTGATCGCTGAAAATAACGAAATAAACATAAATGCCGGCAAAGAAAAACATAAAATGAGAGAGGACAAACAAGTCAGCTGAGGAAACCTTTCAACGATGTTGAATTTGGATCCACTATCCACGTATATTATTACGGCTCCTGACAGAGGATCTAAGCACAAAACTAATTATAAAATTTGGACAAAAAAATACAACAATGGCTAATATACAAAGTGTGTAGACAAGCAAAGCAAAGACAAAGTTGTGGCCTTGCTTAAACCTGACAAAAACCCCAACGACCACAAAAGCTATCGGCCAATATATCTATTTATTTTTTCAGCTATACAAAATACTTCTGCATATGATCCTTAATATAAACCGATATTAGAAGAAAAACTTCAATTGAAAGATAAAAGTGGCTATATATGACAGGATAGATCATGTTCGTTACACATACTAAATCTTGCCCAACACAGCAAAGACGCATATGAAAAATATCAGACATGAGGAGTGGTATTTGTCAATCTAAATTCTGCTTACGACACCTTAAATTAAAGCACATTTCTCCAAAATCTATGTGATATCCCCTTAGGTAATAAACTCACTTGTATTATCCGCGTATGCCTACACAACAGAAGATTTTCCGTATCACTCAATGATAAGAATAGAAGATGAAGATGGAGAACGTAGTAGAACGGTCTCCTTTGGGGTACCGTAATGGCACCTACACTGTATAATATTTACACAACCCATACCAGTAAATACTAGGACTTTTATTTTGTAGACGATACATCTATTGTTGCACAACCAAAAAATTTTGTTGCTGAAGTGGAGAAAAATCTAAATATCATATCTTAAACACAATAAAAATTGATTATAAATTAATTTTAAGCCAAACCCTGGAAAAAGTCAGGCGGGCTCCTTCAATGTCCCTAACAGAGACGCTTTCACAAATTTGAACATATACCTGAACCAATAGTGTCATGAAATCCTTAAACACACTTTGTAATTCACAGAACTTTGTTTAAAACTAAATGGAAAACTAGAACCAGAAAAATAATATTCTTCGCGAACTTGTCAGCTAAAAATGGGAAGCACATCCTTCCACTCTTAAAACGTAGACGCTTGAACTCTATGCTTCTGTTGCCGAATATACCTTGCTTGTATGGGTGATATCAATACATACTTAACACGTAGATTTAGCTATAAATTAGACAGCCAAATTCAGCGGATATTAAGACTCACATCCATACATAAGCTCTACAATATCGTAGTTATCAATCCACATAATATCCGAAGATAAGTAGCTAGAGAACAAAAGAAACAAAGTCTAGATTCGTAACATCCACTCCACGAATAACAACCCATTTTATGACTAGAATCGAGGAATAACTAGCTAGACCAACACATCTGCAAGACATACAAAAAAAAATAAGCTGCTTCTCGCCATCTGAACTCTCGAAAGGAACTTCCTTATGGTAGTTATCTTCCTTAAATCTGCAATGAGAACTCTTGCCTTCAAACACCGGTTAACCTGTGTGAATCTGGGGTGATACAAGATTCATTACACTTTCTTAGTTGACTTTGCCATTCCAATCGCTCTTTTCTGAAGGGACAAGGTTTATTTATTTGAACTAAACATGTAAAGTACAGTCAGTAAGCTATTACTTATATTGATCATTGCAAATTTGACACTAACTACACTTATATTGACTACATATTACCCCTAAATAGGAGATAAAACATTCAGTATGTAATATGGGTGTAAGTATGTAATATGGGTGAAGTGGTATAATTGTTGTTAGATAAATTAAGCATTCTTCTTTTTTTTGTGCACTACTATCTGTACTACACAGATAAAACAAGAAATAAAATAATAAAAAATCTGTATAAAAGATATCATAAAACAATGGATAAAATAAAAGAAGTTCTTATCTATCGAATTCTTAAATAAAACGTATGAAGTCATACTCACGTTAACAAAATACATTAGGAAATTTCCGCATGTGAAAAAAATCCAATTTGGTAACAAAATCCTTTTGTATCTATAAAGCTATTTTTAGAAAAGCACGTACCTACCAAAAACAGGTAGTTAATAGTATTCATATCTGTTACACAATGTAATGCGTTTGAATGATAACAAAAATAAGGAGTCCATATAAACCGTTCAGACTATACGCGAGAAGTACAGCTTAATGGCAGAGTTGCCAAACTATCAGAGCTTACTTAAACCGATATACCTATGGTTCCAATATACAATGAAAAAGATCTGAACGACCCCTATAAGATATACACGTGAACTAAGCAATATACATTCATGATACAGGGGTACTTAAGGGCTCCACAAAATTTTTAAAAATTATGAAACTATACATGTTGACGAATCGACAGAGCCAATATTATGGAATGGTCAAGTGAGCTCCGTATATCGGTGTCGACTTGACCACGGAGCTCTCTTGAACCTGAATTTTAACATGGGCGGAGTCCACTTTATGCCGTAGATATATATATATATATATATATATATATATATATATATATATATATATATATATATATATATATATATATATATATATATATATATATTTGGATCGATAATACTTAATTCGCTGGATTACAAAAAACAGACTGTTGTATTATTTATATTTCTAAATGTAAAGTGTAACGACCACTTAAAGGCCACCACGGTCCGCTCAGCTGAGTAGGCATATCGTGATTTGAATAATCCACTTTACGTTCGATTTACAAATTAGAATCAACTTAGTCTTGGACTAGTAAATATTTCTTATTATTTTCCATTACATACTTAACATTGAAAATAACCTGCACCCAAATGATGCCTGCTCCAGCGTCATTACAATATGAAAGAAGCATATTTACGGAGCACAAAAACGCATACAAAAAACACAAATAACGCAAAATATAAAATTATGTTGGAAAAGACAAATGAATGAGACGGTATAGAAGTGCCGAATTATTCTAAACTTGAGTTCGAGTTTTCAGGAAGAGTTTCTTTCCTACATTTTAATACGATTCGTCTGACCCATCTAGTTTATTTTTACTTACTTCATTTTTTTTTAGTTCTAAAATTTGAATTAAACTAAAACAGTTAAAAAACTCATCCCTTTTTGTTTTAATACGTTTCTATTTTACGGGAGTAAATTATTTTCTTAAGTCCGTTTATCCGCGGCAAAGCTGTTAAGTACAGAGAATGCATGTGAACATTAAATAGTGATTACTTGTTAAAATGCATTTAATGAAATAAAACAAATTAGAAATGAAATGAAATAGTTAAAGCGATAAAAATAATTTACATTCATTAAATAATAATAATGTTAGAGAATTTTTTTATTAATATTTAATATTAAAAAAAAGTAGTTGTTCAGTGTTATTTATTCTTCTTCTTATTGTGCCGTCTTCTAACGAAGGTTGGCGTTTGCTTGTTTAAACGGTTCTCTATCTTTTGCAAGTGAAATATCTGTTTAACACTGAGGTTAGTCCAATCTCTCATATTTTTCAGCCAAGATTTCTTCTTTCTCTCTTCTACTCTTCCTTTCATGTTGACGTGCAGAAGAGAATATTAATCGTTTCGAAATATGTGACCCAGATACCATATTTTTCTTATTTTAATTGTGTTTATAAACTTTTTGCCATGCACAATTCGTCTTAACACTTCTTTGCTTGAGACTTTTGAGATTCCAAGGAATTTTAATAATACGTCTATATAGTCACATTTCGAATGACTCAAATTTTTTTACGGATTGGACTTTCAGAGACCAAGCTTCTAGCCTATATAGCAGTTGCGACCATATCTATGTAACATTCAATGAACCTCAATCTAATAACCATACTCAATTTCTTATTTGTAAAATTATTGTAGCGTGATTAAATAAAACGAGCGGTTCGAATTTATATACATATATTTATTTATAAGTTTTCAGTTCGGTACTCTCTTATCAACTAACTCTACTTCTAACATTGTTACCTATATATACTACAGTTACTAAGTTCGAGAATATTCTGGCGTTGTCCCACCTCTAATTCGCCTACGTGACCGGTTATTCTCTCTCGCACTCGATACACGGAGAAGCTTCTGGAAGGGTATTAGAGATGCAATGCAACCGTTACCTGGGCCATGCCAAAAGTATGTTCGTAACACTGCTCCCCTCTTAAATCTGATCGTCCCGATCAGCAACTCTATAGGTAGGCACAGGATGGCGGAATCTACAGGACTCTCCAGCTCTGCATGAACCCTTTAGAAAGAAATAACAGTCTACTGACTTTGAAGGATACGATCTCATCGGGTTAATGCAACACACAGTAATTCGTACGCCGGTGTCTCGGAAGATCACTTCAAGCATGCTTTTGACAATCTTCCAGTCCAGATTATCTAGTGCATGGCCTATCTTGGGTAAGGCCAAATTCTTGATGTCGTAATTGCACACAATTTTCTTCAAATTACTTAGAGCACGCCATATATCCTCGTAGCTTGCCCTGTCTGTATACGACTTCCTGGTCACCATATACAGCAAAGATCGAGAACCATCTTCTAATCTCAGTACTCTTCCAACTTTAGGCTGCTGGTTTTTTAACTCGTCCAAACGACCGAATTTCCTATAAAATACGGATGAGATTCCTTTAGTCATCTCAAGATCTTGGGCAACACAGTGGGCTAGAGAGACGTTATGCGGAACACTAAAAAGATTCTGCTGAACTTCTGTGGTCACGCCGAATCTAGCACTCTTTCTCTCCGCGTAATTTGACATAAATTCATTAAAGCTTGGTCGCCGGTCATCTTTGATCTCATGTTGAAGGGTACGTGCTTCTTCTGTTTCATTTGAACCAGCATATGGTGCAAGACGATTTATGTGAACTACTTTTGGTTTACCTTTCGGCAACTTCTTAATTCGGTATATTACGTCATTTATTTTCTTTTTAATTTCATATGGACCTTCCCATTGTCTTTGCAGTTTGGGAGACAAGCCTCGACGACGTTGTGGATTATAAAGCCAAACAAGATCACCTACTTCATAGCTTTCACTCTTGCATCGAGAATCATATTGATCTTTCATTCTGTCACTGGCTATCTGGATGTGTTGTCGGGCAAGTTCATGAATGTTGTTCATTCTTAACTTCAGGCGGTCGACATAATCTTCGCTTGCAACATGTTCTTCGGAAGGTCTGCAGCCAAACTCTAGGTCGCAGGGCAAACGAACTTCACGACCTAACATCAGGCAGGTTGGAGTCTGGCCTGTAGTTTCATTCACGGCCGAGCGGTAGGCCATTAGGAATAAATGAATATTCTGGTCCCAATCTCTTTGATGTTCTGATACAACCTTGGATAGGTGTTTACCCATTGTTCGGTTCATTCTCTCGACCATTCCGTCTGATTGAGGATGCAGGGGTGTCGTTCTGGTCTTATTGACACCAATCAATTTACAAACGTTTTGGAAAAGGGTTGACTCGAAGTTTCGCCCTTGGTCGGAGTGGATCTCCAAGGGAACACCAAATCGGCTAAAGAATTCTTTAACAAGTACCTCTGCAACGGTAGCAGCTTCTTGATTTGGTATCGCATAAGCCTCAGTCCATTTCGTAAAATAATCCATGGCTACCAGGATATATTTATTTCCATCATTTGTCTCTGGAAGTGGACCTGCAATGTCGATTGCTACTCTTTCCATAGGACTACCAACATTGTACTGTCTCATGGGTGCCCTCTTTTTACCAGCTGGACCATTACTGGTTGCACACAGTTCACACTTCCGGCACCATCTTCTTACATCATCTTTACAGTTCACCCAATAGAACCGTTCTCGAACCTTTTGCAGAGTCTTCGTGATACCAAAGTGTCCACCTGATGCACCGTCATGCAACTGACGCAATACTTCTGACACTTTACTTTTAGGTACAATTAACTGAAGCTTAGTTTCTGTACTATCATCGTTCTCAAAGGTTCTATACAGAAGATCATCTTTCAGCACTAGGCAATTCCATTGGCTCCAGTAACACTTGACTTCTGGACTACATACACTAATCTCTTGCCAAGAAGGTCTCTCACTTCGACGCATCCAATCCAATACTCTTTTTATACATGGATCATCTGCTTGAGCGTCTTGTAGCTGTTGAGGCTGCCATTGCTCATTAATGACGGTGGTTCGTCTTACGGGGCAAAGTCGTTCTTCTAATTTAAGACAGTGATTACAATTTGCATTGCACGGCCGTCTCGAAAGGGCATCAGCATTTGAATGAACTCTGCCAGCCCTGTGTTCGATCTCGTAATCATATTCTTGTAATCGTTCTAACCATCTTGCCATCTGGCCCTCTGGATTACGAAATTGTAGGAGCCATTTTAGAGCAGCGTGATCCGTGCGAAGAAGAAACTTTCTGCCATACAAGTATTTATGGAAATGCTCACAAGCCTTCACTACGCCTAGCAATTCTCTTCTGGTAACGCAATAGTTTCTTTCTGGTTTTGACAAGACTTTGCTAAAGTAAGCGATGACCTTCTCCTGCCCATCTTGGATTTGGGAAAGAACAGCTCCTATTGCACTGTTGCTTGCATCGGTGTCCAACACAAATTTTTCTGCCTGTCTAGGGTAGCTTAAAATTGGTGCGCTGATCAGAGCCATTTGTAAGTGTTCAAAAGCTCTTTGACACTCTTCGCTCCATGTATATTCTTTGCCTTCTTCTGTCAACTTTGTTAATGGCTTGGAGATATTGGCAAATCCTTTGACAAAACGGCGGTAATATGTACATAGGCCAAGAAAACTTCTAATTTCGTGTTTATCTCTTGGTACTGGCCAATCCTTAATTGCTGCAAGTTTTTCAGGATCAGCTGTTACACCATTACTTGCTACAATATGTCCCAAGTACTTCACTTCTCGTCGAAACAAGTGACATTTCTTCGGACTCAACTTCAGATTCGCTGCCCGCAATCGTTGAAAGACTTCTGTTAGATTATTGGCATGTTCATCGAAGGATCTTCCAACTACAATTACATCATCCAAATAAACCAGGCATGTTTTCCACGTTAGACCTCTTAAAACTGCATCCATTAATCTTTCAAATGTGGCCGGGGCATTACATAAACCAAAGGGCATAACTGTGAACTGCCAAAGCCCTGATCCTATCGAGAATGCGGTTTTTTCACGATCAGCTGGCTCCATGTCTACTTGCCAATATCCACTTTTCAGATCGAGTGTGGAGAACCAACGAGAACCAGAAAGTGTATCCAAAGTATCGTCTATTCTGGGCAAAGGATAACTATCTTTTTTAGTTACTGCATTGAGCTGTCGGTAGTCAATACAAAAACGTGTAGAACCATCTTTCTTCTTTACTAGGACTACTGGTGATGTCCATGGACTGTTTGATGGTTCAATTACCCCTTGTTTGTTCATATCTTTGATGATGTCTTCGGCTTCATCTCTTTTCGAAAATGGAAGTCGTCTAGGTTGTTGTCTGATTGGCTGAGCGTCTCCGGTATTAATTTTATGCTTTACTATGCTTGTTTTGCCATTATCCTTCTTATCCATGGCAAAAACATCTTGAAATTCTATCAGCATAGACTTCACTTTTTTAGTTCGTTCATCATCAAGATATTGGCACGTTTTAATCATCGTCTCAACAAGCTCCTTTGGATACTTAGATTTCGACGGTTTCTCATTAGTATTTATGGAACAAATCGAAGCCACGGGAACACACTGTCCGATCAAAGTTCTTTTACTTAACTTAATAGCAGTTCCCTTTAAATTCATAACCCTTACAGGAACGACATCTCGAATTCTCACCAAATCTTTTGCCGTTAGGAACTCGGCATTATTCACATCTTCGACCATCCTTAAACTTCCCTCTCGGCAGTAACCATCAGGTCTGGTCATCAAAATTTTTTCACTATTACCGGGTATTGTTACGTCACAAGTAGTTATTAAGCTGATAACATCTTCTTTGTCTTCATGAAACGGCAACTCTTCACCACTGATCTCGAGAACTCCATCTTTGACATTCAATACAGCCCCAACTTTTCTTAGTAAATCCATCCCCAATATGAACTCATCGGAGATCTCTGCAATTAATACTGTATGTTTCACTGTGGTCTGGCCAATGGATACTGACATATTAGCCTCGCCATATGTATTAATTATCTCACCAGTTGCTGTTCTAATCTTTACTGTTGCAGGCAATAATTTAAGATGGCCTCGTACTACTTCTGGCCGTGCAATAGTTCTTGTTGCACCTGTATCTACCAAAAACGATCTACTTTTATTATTGATACGACCCTCTATGTACAAGCTATGAATTCCACCTGAGGACGTAATGTTCACAGTTACTATGGCGGCTGTGTTTCTCGAGGTCGGCAGTTGCCCCTTGTTGTCGACCCGTTCTAGTTTTCCGACTGTTGTATCATTTTCTTGCAATTACGGCGAATATGACCTACGTCACCGCAATTCCAACATCTGGGCTCGCGTCTCTTCGGCATCGTGTTACGAACTACTTTTCGTACCATTTCTTCCAGACGTTCATCGTTTGGTTCGTCGCCTTCTTCAATGGTTCTTACTCGATGACTCCGTGAAGTTTGACTAGCTGTTTCGTGTTCCAAGGCAATAGCGAGCGCTTCATCTAGAACTTTCAGTCTTGCTAGTCGTAAAGCTTTCTGTAATTCACTTTCTTTTAACCCATTAACGAAGGTATCTACAGCAATTTCTTCTAAAATGTTGTCTGGTACCTCCGGATAAGCCAACCGCACTATACGAGCAACATCTGCTTCAAACTCTTGCAAATTTTCACTTGCTCGTTGAATTCTACTTCTTAGTTGCGCCTTGTAGACTTGTTGTAGATGGGCATCTTCATAACGTTTGTCTAGTCGAGTGAACAAGGTCTGGTAACATTTTTCTTGACCCTTAGGAATCGATCTTAGGATATCTGCAGCATCACCTCGTAAAGCAGCAGTCAAGGAAACAGCTTTTTCTTGTTCTGTCCAATGATTGGCTGTCGCAATAGCTTCAAATTGTCTAAGGTATATGGACCAAGAAGACTTTCCATCAAATTGTGGCAATTTGAATCTCATATTATGTGTCGTTTCGTCTCTAGGTGATTCTTCTTTCACTACCGGATCTAAGGCTATTGTGTTAACTGGTGGTGGCACTTTTGTATTAGTTATCATGCTCTCTAACTGTTTGATCTTCTCTTCTACTTTATCGAATGTTCTTGTGACTTCTTCAAATTTGTCATTGTTTTGATTACATACTTCTCGTCGAATCTTCTAGACATATTTTCGAATTTCTCGTCGTTTTGTCTAGCTATTTCTTTAATAGTTTGAGACGTTTCATTGAATCTTTCATCATTCTTTCGAGAAGATTCTTTAATCATTTGAGACGTTTCATTGAATCTTTCATCATTCTTTCGAGAAGATTCTTCAATCATTTGAGACATTTCATCGAATCTTTTGGAAACAGTCTCGAATTTATCATCATTTTTTTTGAAGATTCTTCAATTTTTTTAGAAGTTTCTTCTATCTTCATTAAAACTGCTTCTTCCGCTGACTGAAACTGGAATGTCTCTGGGTCATCTCCATTCTTGTTAAGAACATTCTTTAGTCGTTCTTGGAGTATCTTCTTGGACCCGCTGCAGTCTTCATCGCGTTCTTTCAGTTGCTCAAGCAACTGTTTTACTGAAAGTTGTACTAGCAACATCTTTGGTCAGGCACACACGTACTTTTTAAATGTTCTTTCGTACAAAGGACACTACCGAACTACGCGGATGTTCCCGACGAACAATACTTTTCAAAAGTTCAAAAGTCTTTTTCAAAAGTCACTGCTGAATTTATTTCTTTTTACTCACACCGTAACACCAACTGTAGCGTGATTAAATAAAACGAGCGGTTCGAATTTATATACATATATTTATTTATAAGTTTTCAGTTCGGTACTCTCTTATCAACTAACTCTACTTCTAACATTGTTACCTATATATACTACAGTTACTAAGTTCGAGAATATTCTGGCGTTGTCCCACCTCTAATTCGCCTACGTGACCGGTTATTCTCTCTCGCACTCGATACACGGAGAAGCTTCTGGAAGGGTATTAGAGATGCAATGCAACCGTTACCTGGGCCATGCCAAAAGTATGTTCGTAACATTATTTTCGAGATGTTTCAATTCTGCGCATCTTTCTTTGCAATTCTTTATCTCCTCATCTTGATCTAATTGTGAGTTTATAATTGCTCCGATGTATTTATACTTGTCGATCCTCTCTTACGGTTTATTTCGTCGAAACTACTATCCGCGAAAATATTTATACTTATCGACTCTTTATAACACTCTATTTAGTCGAAACTACTATCCGCAAAAATATTCCATTCCAAATTTTCGGAGAGTTTCTATGTGAAATGGTGTGTTGCATTTCCGTAAAGTATACGCTGATTCAATTGAATACTCGACGATATTACATTGTCGATTGTTGTGTTGCAGGTCGTGGCGAGTCTTTCCGGATGACTGAGCTCATACCTTTACGGTATTTTTATTTTGGTAAGTATATTTTATTCGAGAAAAATACAATAGGTCAATGTGTTTTTTATATAGAAATAAATTTGGTAAAGATCCAAAGCTATTTAAAAATATACGGAAGTAGTTGAACATTATAAATCATTTAAACCAAGTATTTTAAAAAATAACCCTTCAAGCAAAATATTGAGTATTAGGCCAGAAAGTAAAAATACTGCTATCTTACTCTGAGAAGAAATTGGGGAGGGTGACTCATAAATGTAACTTTATATATAACTAATTGTGCGAGGTGCACATCAAATATACTGTTTATGAATAAAAAAGCAAACAATTTGATTAAACCCAGTCTGAAAGACTTGCACACCCAGAAAATGACATTTGGGTGTTACAATTTATTAGAGCGAGCTGTATTGATTCGTGTTTTCAGAAACCACTCCACCGCGCTCCGATACTCCAGACCATCCCTTTGCCTCTATAGCCAAATGCAAATCAGCCAAATGCTTTTTGTGTTTCCTGCTTTGTCTAGTGACGTATCATCGAATTGAAATTGCTTGCTCGGGCCTCGAGTCTCCGTTCCGTGCTACGCCCAGTTCGTCGCCTCGGTGCTCGAGGATGTGGGCTCTTCGTGCCTGGGTTTTGGGATTTTGTTAATTTTTGGGTGGATTTCGCCTTTTTCTTAGTATTTTTAATTTTTTTATTACCCGAATCCTTCTTTTAGGTTTTTTGTATTTTTTTTTAAGTTTTCCTTATAATAAACATCAATGAATAAAATTGCCAGTGCTACGTGCTGGGGCTTAATCTATTAAAAGCGCTACGAATTATCTAGACTTTATTTGTTTGCCATTTGCTGTTTTGGTCTTTTGTGCTTCCGTCGATGGAAGTCATCGTATCTTATTATCTTTCGCAGGATCGGGCTTGGGTAATTCTCTAAACCTGCAAACTTAATTCTGGCTTTTTCTACCATTTTATCATATCACCCTTACTTGTTGCAGATCTCTAAACAGAACGCGTTCAGCGACGTATCTAGGTACATTTGCCGCTTCTCTGAGGTTTTTATTGTGGTCTGTTTGTATTCTCTTTTTATTTGAATTGCCTATGTATCCCCATGCGAGAAATACATATGTGATTATTGGAAGTATGATGCTGTTTATTCATCTTCGTCTTTGTGCACAGTTTGCTTTTTCTAATTACGAGTCCTTTTATTGCTGCTCAGGCTATTGCTTTTTTCTGAATGGTTTCACCCACGTTTTGCGTAAATGTTAAGCCTTGGTTCATAATGACTAATAGGTATTTCGCTTCTCTTTTCCATTCGATGGGATTATTTTGCACTAAAAGCTGTTCCTCCAGGGTTTCTCTTTTCATTTTAAATGTAATTGCTGGTGTCTCCTATGAATTATTATAAACTTATTATACACCATTCTTCAATGTTATCCAATGCTGTCTTTATATTGTTGACTGCTACTTCTAAGTTTCTGTATTTGACTGCAATCGCTGTGTTGTCTGCATAAAGGCTGACTAGTGTTCCTGTTGTTCTTGGAACATCTGCGATGTATATTGTGTACAGCAGGAATAACAGGGCTGCCCCCTATGGCACTCCAGCCTCCGAAGCTCCGTGCTCGAATATGACTTGTTTTATCCGAATCCTGAAGCTTTGGTTACCGCTGCGCGCCGTTTACTAGTAAGAAAATCAAAATAATAATTGTTTGTATTTTGATAGCTCTTCGTACATTTGAATGGGTAATATTCGATCCCTTACAGTCAGCTAGTTGTAACAACAGACATATACACGATACTTTAGCAAATTTAAATTTGGTCAGCACAATTTATCCGAATTCTTAATTATTTACTCTCTATCAGTGGCGTTTCATGAAGGTATTTTAAAAGTATTGCCTAATCCAAAATTTGAATTTATTTGACATTTATTTAAAAACAAAAAACAAAAATAAAAATAGGTATAGTCGGACAATTTTCAATTAAAGGTGACTAATCTACAAATTGTACTAAACGGGAGCGACAACCATGTAAAATATCAGCAGTAAATTCTTACCGGGGTCATTTTTATTGTGTATGCTTCGCCCATGTAAATAAGTAAAAAAGTAAGATATTCTCATAAAATTTGCCCCCATAACAATATAAATTGGTGCGATTCACGAGTGTATAGTGAGACAAGTTCATTGAATAGTTTGAAACATCGGTAATCTTATCAATATTTTGCTGGTCTATATATGGGAATGAGAGAAATTTGATATTTTAGTTTATTCGTTATACATTAAATATGTGCATAGGCGTAGTGTGCTCTATTTCTTGGGACTATATTTATTAAATAGACTTTAGTAACTTTAAAATAGTTTTAAGGTAGGTAAAGTTAATTTGAGGCATGTTTATTCCTTATACAGTATTAACCCATTAATGGCCGCTTAATATACAAAGAGAAATTTGACAATTAATTTATTAGATTTGAATAAAAACGCATAAGACTAATTTTCAACCAAAAAGATTTTTTTCCCCATTTTCAAGGAAAACAGTACAATTTTTAATTAAGGATCATATTGTATCTTAAATGTAAATTAAATTTTAAGGTGAAAATTTTCGAAACATTCGGGGTGTAATTGCATTCTAAACCCTTTACATAAATAAATAGTATTACTTTTGCATATCCTACATTCTTGCACTATCGTCTCTTTCTGTAATGTGACGAATATTGTCGAATCTGGTTTCATCTGGCAAAGCAAATTTAGAATGACGTCCATGTACTAAGTTTTACACTGATGTAGCGGTTTCTTCACTATTATAAACTATAAATATAAATCTATGTCGGCTCATGCTTTCTCTTATAATGTGCACTTCTTTATCCTCATCCTTTGACCAATGCATATCAACTTGAAGCAGAGTGTGAACGAGATAATATACATATGCTAATAATATATTTTTTAAATCTATGTTATTCATTTCAAAGTCGTGACGGTTAT
This sequence comes from Diabrotica undecimpunctata, assembly GCF_040954645.1. Lineage (NCBI taxonomy): Eukaryota > Metazoa > Arthropoda > Insecta > Coleoptera > Chrysomelidae > Diabrotica > Diabrotica undecimpunctata. The sequence goes on along the minus strand of NC_092805.1, from coordinate 55,277,977 downwards.
TCTGCGATGTATAAATATTTGTAAAATATAAAAGAATGCTCTCAATTACTTTTTTATCAAAAAAGAGTGAAAAAACTTCAATATATGACTTGCCTCCATGGTTGGCTTTTATATTGTCTAAATATCAATCACACTGATGTTGAATTACTACTGAGCACGAAGGAGTATCTGTTGTTACAACTTGAGACGAATTTGGATTTACTATGTTTGCCTATAGACACCTGCAGAGAAGAGTAAAGAGATCAAATTAGCCAAAGAAAAATGGATGAGAGAAATGTGCGACGAAATGGAGGATGTAATATCTAAACACGACTGATTGAATATGCACAAAAAACTAAAAGAAATGAGTAACATATTTAAGAAACGAGTTCCCTCTGTACTCGTTGGCAATAATAACAAAATTATTGTAAATGAGCACTAAATAAGAAAAGAATGGCAGCTGTATATATCAGAGTTGTTTGAAGATGACAGGAATAATATTGACGAATTATGAAATGTGAGATAGAACACGGTTTTAATAATAAAACAGAAAAGCTTGTGGTCCAGATGATACACCAACTGAGTTGCTGAAACTAATAGAGGATGATAACATAAAAGTAGTAGTAAGACTTTTTAATTCAATATATAACGCCGGAGTGATTCCCACAGATTGGCTCAAATCCATTTTTGTCGCAATACCTAAAAAACACAATGAGAGAAATTGCTCAGAATATCAATTAGTTAGCCTAATGAGCCACACTCTTTAAATTTTCTTAAGAATACTTCACAGCAGAATTAAACGCAAATGCGAAAAAGATCTCGAAGATACCCAATTTGCTTTTAGAAATGCTATGGAAACTAGGGAGATACTTTTTGCGTTTAACATCCTATTAAAAAAATGCCGTGGCAAAAGAAAAGATGTATTTGCATGTTTCTTGGACTTAGATAAAGGCATTAGATAAAGTAAAGCATGTAAAATTAATGCAAATACTGAAAAATATCGGAATAGATGACAAGGATATTCGTGTCATTAAAAATTTGTACTGGAATCAAACTGCTATCGTAAAAATTGGAAATAACTACACAGATGAAATCCCCATACAACGAGGAGTCAGACAAGGTTGCATTTTGTCCCCAACATTGTTTAATGTTTACTCGGACCACTTATTTAAAAAGGCACTTGAGAGACAACCATATGGAATAAAAATCAACGGGGAACTACTTAATATGATTAGATATGCAGACGAGACAGTAATTCTTTCAGATAATATTGAAAGTCTTCAAATTCTGCTTGATCGTATTCACGAGGTAGGAGAGGAAATGGGCATAAAAATAAACACAAACAAAACCAAATTTTTAGTGTTTAGTCGTGACCCACATCCCGATGCAAAGCTTCAAGTAAACGAAGTCCAAGTAATGAAAGTCCACAAAATGACTTATTTGGGAACTGTGATAACGGACCAACTAGATCCAGACATAGAAATAAAACGTAGAATAGCAATGATTAAAACTACTTTTATGAAAATGAAGTCATTTCTTTGCAATAATCATCTCAGTTTAGAACTAAGACAAAGACTGGTTAAGTGTTATGTTTCATCATCATCACGTAGCGCTACAACCCTGGGTGGGTCTTGGCTGACTGTACAACTTTTTTCTAATTTGTTCGGTCTTCCATCAACCTATGTCAAATGGAATGTTCATTTTCTGGAGATCTGCTTGGATGTTATCTCTCCATCGCATTCTGGGACGCCCGAGTGGTCTTTTGCCTGTGGGAATCTCTTCCCATACCAGTTTTACCAGTCTATGGTTATGCAGTCTGTGCACGTGGCCTGCCCATCTTAGTCATCATCATTCAATCTTCGCTTATCCACTGCTGGACATAGATCTCCCTCATAATTTTCCATCTATTTCGATCTTGTGCCTCTTGCATCCAATTCCTATGACAACGTTTTAGATCGTCAGTCCAACGTGTTGGTGGACGACCTCTACTTCGGTAGGCATCATCTCTTGGTCTCCATTCCAGTATCCGCTTTGTCCATCTATTGTCTGTCATTCGAGCCACGTGACCTGCCCAGTTCCATTTTAGTGTTGCTACTCTCTCTACTGCATCAGCCACTCCTGTTCTTTGTCGTAGCTGGCGATTTGGGATCTTGTCTCATAGTGAAACGCCCAACATAGCACGCTCCATCGCCCTTTGACACACACGGATCTTTTGAACTGTTCTCCTTGTCATGGTCAACGTTTCGGCACCGTAAGTTAACACGGCGATTAGGTTTGCATGGCGATTAGGTTTCCATCTTAGTCGCTGTGATTTAATTTCTTGGACAATATCGGCGTCATTGTAGAGTGCTTTTAATTCGATATTGGTTCTGATCTTTCAGATGGCATTCCATACTTGGCTTCTTTCTACGCTATCATATGCCTGTCGAGGCATATGAAAAGATTGTCTATGTCAAAGTCTATGAAAAGATTGTGTATAGGTCTGTTATACTCCCAACCCTTTTCTAGAAGTTGTCTCAGCGTGAATAGTTGATCTATTGTTGATCTGTTTGCCCTAAAACCGGCTTTATATTTGCCTAGGATATTTTCAGCATAAGGGATTAGTCTACTAAGAATGATGTTTGAGAGGGAAAACCCTTTCAAGTGTTATGTTTGGTCCGTACTTTTGTATAGTGCAGATGTGTGTACGCTCGATCATGAACAAAATTGAAGCATTGGAAATGTGGGTTCATAGACGAATGCTGAGGATACCTTGAACAGCAAGGAAAACTAATGAAGAAGTAATGATAATAGTTTAGGTTACTTCATTTTAATTTATATGAACTTCATACTATATTTTTATATTTATATAAACAAATAAACACAAGGAAACTTTCAAATTAAGAAAAACAAATATAAAATTTACATCATACAGCAATTCTATAAATAGAGAATGATGTGTAATGACGAGATCATATGTTAAAATTTCAGATTGTTTAGTCTAATGAAAAAAATAAATATTTTCCAAAGTTTTTTGTTTTTTGAAGTTCTGTATTAGTTACTCTCTAATAAGAATAACATTTTACTTTAATTTGTTAGACAACTATAAGATACCTGTCAAAAGACACATGATAATTTAATAATTATATCGGTCTTAGATTTAATTTTTAATGTATTTAAATAAATAATTAAATCGATTCAAATCAAGTTAAAACAAATCAAATATAACGTTTATAGCAGACAGCAACTCTATAAATAGAAAATGAAGTGTAACGACGAGATCGTATTTTAAAATTTCAGATTGTTTCGTCTAATGAAAAAATAAGTATTTTGCAAAGATTTCTGTTTTTTGAAGTACTGTATTAGGTACTCTATAATAACAATAAAATTTTACTTTATTTTGTTAGACAACTATAAGATATCTGGTAAAAGACACATGGTAATTTAATAATTATATCGGTCTTAGATTTAATTTTTACGTAATTACTTATGTGTTTTTCCTCGACTCTCTTGAAAATAATTTTGTTCATTCCCAACCACAAAATAATCTTGTGGTACAGATATGGAGATGATATTTTAGTCTTTATACAAGGCGCACCTTCAGAATCACACAAAATTTTGTCAATAATTAATAATTTACATCCTGCAATCATAATAGTTGCTAGAATAGTGAATTTTAAGACAAAAATGTTTTTTACAGTTTTTCGAAAAGTCAATATTTTGGGAGCTATTCTTTATTCTATATTGGGAACTGAAAGTTCAAAAGTTACACGTTAAAAACGAATGTATTTAAACGGTTTTTCGCGAATAACTTAAAAAATTTAGATTTTATCGGGCAAACTGTTTAGATATACAATGAAAATTATAAATCAAAGAGATTTGGCTTTTATTATTACCGTAAACTTAACATTACCAAAGTTATGGCTGTTCGAAAGTAGACTTTTATTTATTAAATACAAGAATACAACTTAAAGATCTTGAAAAGTCTTTAAAATAACCACTGGTAAAAGTGATTTGCGTGAAAATTAAGGTAAGTTTTTTTATTATTTTTATTATCTTTGATTTTTTTTATTAAAATTTAAGATTTTTTACCATCTGCTTCACAATAAAAACAATAAGTAAAATTGTTTGTCTTTAAAATGTCAGAGAGATGCAAGGTCCAGTGACAAAAACGTCAGAATACAAATATTGGGGGCTATGATGTATCATTTACGTAAATAATTACATACTAGTGTAAAATTCAGAAAACGTACATCAGATTACAGTTCTCAAAACATAATGTGTAAAAACGGTATGATGTATCATGACCTGCGTTGCTATGCGTAAAATGACCAAGCCACAGCAGAAAATTACATAAAACGTTATTTTCGGTTCTGTCATATCCTGAAGATCTGTCAGATAATTCAAATTAACCTAACTTTTGGCTTCTTGTTTGTTTTTGAAAAAATGGATTTTGTAAATTTGTTGTTACTCAATGAATTGAATGATGTGGCAGAAAGAAATTATGTAAATGTAGAACAACGTCAGTTACGGGACACCAGTAACTCATTTGAAATAGATAACCAGCTCTAGCTCGTCATAAAGTATTTTAGGGTGTCAAAAACATTGCTTGGTATGTTGTAGATACTTTGCGATCTGTAGTTCCTAAAAGGCAGAGGGGTAACTAAATTCCAATAGAATTAAAGGTTCTCTCCCTACTTAATTTTGTAGGAAATAGAAGTTACCAAAAATGTACTGGTAACAACAACCTGTTATTTTCAATGGAAAAAAGTACATTTAGTAAAGTATTAACAGAAATAACTGCAGGGATAGTGGAGGACTTCGTGTCAAAATGGTGAAAAAGATGAAGTTCAGCCTGTAGTTCAAAGGAGGAAAATCAAAACAAATGGTTGGATGGTGGAAGCACAGAGAATAAGAAGTGTTATTATTGTCTTGTTTACCGGTGGGTTAAGCACATGACAGATCACAATGGCTGAGCGTTGTTGAAGGCGTAGCTTCCACTACTGTAGGCACTGTCAGGATCGAGGTTAACTTGTGGACATATACCTCTACTTAGAGTAAATGTAATATGTGCAGATTTCGAAGTGTTAACTTAAATTCTCGAGAGTTTAAACCATTTATTTGTTTTGTTTATATGTAGTTGTAGTATCTCTGATGCTATTGCTGGATTACTACGATATTTTAGGAAAGCAGTATCATCTGCAAATGTTACAAGCGTTAGGTTATTGTTTGTAAGCAGATCAGCCATATACCTCAGATATAGGATCGGTCCGAGTACACTACCCTAAGGTACACCAGATAGGACGGGATAGAGTTTTGTATAGATTTCACTATACCTTACTAGATATCTCCTTTCTGAAAGGTACGAAAGGTACGAGTTTGAAGTAAGTGTAAGAAGTTTTTCTTTAACTTGTACAGGAGTCATGTGTGTCACACCTTGCCAAAGTTTAAGAGGCATCTAAAAAGGCTGCAGTACCATATTATTTGTTTTCGAGATTAGTTCTTATTGTTGTGTATAAACTGCGAACTTGTTCTATTGTAGCGTGTTTGTTACGAAATTCGAATTGGTGGTCAGGTATGAGACCCTTTTGTCCAATATTGGTTTAATTTTTCTTTACAAAAGTTTTTCAAAAACCTTAGAAATGACTAGGAGCAAATAATCGGTCCGTAATAATTGACATCTTTTGGATCTTCACCAGGTTTTTATATGAGTATAATCTGTGCCACTTTCCATTGCAAAGGGAAGTAGTGCAGACTTAACATAGTATTGAAGATCATGAAGATCACTGGAGGCTTACTTCTGAGTATGACTTTCGAGTATAGATCAATTAGAATGGAAGAATGATCTGACTAAAAGTACCAATATAATTTTATTGCTAAGTAGTTAAGAGATATATCTTTTAATCACATAAATCTAAGAGATCTGGTGTTTTATTTGGATCTGTAGGCCAATAAGTTGGTTCTCCTATGGATTAACTTTGTAGTTTGTTCAAGTTAAGTTATAACTAAAATAAAATCAGCTTATATTTTTGTGAGGCAGAAAGTCACCCTTGCCTATACCACCCTGTTTTTTACCTTAGGTTCAAAACCTATTTAGCCCGACAATTGGTTGGATAAGTAAAAAAAACTTTAATACTTTCTTTAAATTTATATTAGACAATTTGCTATTTCGTTCATTCACTCAGTTTCCTAACCTTCCCATTAAAAACGCTATTGGTGACTGTACAAAAGGAATTGAACAAGGACACACGTTTCACGCTAAAGTGCCCTTATAGCGACTTTTTTTTTAAACAAACAATACAGACAACGGTTAAAGGTAAATGACATAAAAGGAAAGACAGTCGAAAATCTAGTACAAAACTGCCATAAAATTGACCTAATAGTTGGATTTTGACTACTTAAATAGTGAAAAGAAATAACGTTCTGCGGCAGTATGATTTTTTGTTGGTAGATAGATTGAAATAAAAATGTTATTCTTGATTATACTGACATTGAAACATCCAGTGGTTAAGGTTAAGCAGTCAAAACTGTTGTCACCTACACATGTATCTGTTTCCAAACGTTTTATTTTATAGAGGTAATACCACTCTGATTGAAACTATTCGCTGTTCACTAACAATTAATTTTATTTATATCCCAACATTACATTCTGGAAGATTAACTGGTTTAGAAGGTTTAATTTTGAAATAATCCGAGTTGAAGTTAAGACACTATTTTCGGAATTTCTCAAAAAATCCTCTTTTGTTCATAATTCCTCAACAACTAAAAAAGATGCACAGAAAAACAGAAAAAATGCTAGAATAAAAAAAAAACTTTTTTTTTTTTTTCAGTTTTTTTAACTGGAGATTCTAATTATGTTTTGTTTTCATAGACTAAAAATTAAACGAGATATGATTGTTTAAGGGTTTCAAGCCCTTCGTTTTAAAAAGGGTTGCGCATGCGACCTAAATGGTCACTAAACGCACGCGAATGCAACCTTTAAACAATCGTATCTCGTTTAATTTTTAGTCTATAGAAATAACAAAAAAATCAAAATCTGCAGTGCAAAAAACTGTTCCTTGTATTATAGCATTTTTATTAGTTGTTGAACTCGAAAAAATCTTTAAAATCTTGGGGTATTCTTGAGAAATTCCGAAAATAGTATCTTCATCTTTAACTCGGATTCTTTCAAAACTAAACCTAAATCAGTTCAACTTTTAGTATGTAATGTTTGTATATAAATGAAGTAAATTGTAAATGACCATCGAATAGTTTTAACAAAGGAGGTGGTTTTGACGGACATGAGTTTGTTACTTTCTCCGTCACTAAAAATATAAGCGGACTTTATTTTAGTTATAACCTACCTTAATTTTTATGCAAATCACTTTTACTAGAATTCTTTTTAAAGGGTTCCAAGATCTTTAAAAAAGTTAATCAAGTTTTCCATGAAAAATTTATCGGTTGCCCGTTATTCAACATCATAGGTTTGAATTTTTGTTTTCGATAAATACAGGTCTACTTTCAAACAGCCATAACTTTAGTAATATGTATTAAATTTGCGGTAATTATAAAAACATTCTCAAAATCATTCAAATTCAAAATCTCTTCGTTATAAAGTTTCATCTAACGATAAAATCTAAAACATGCTTTTTTGACGTCTATTTTGTAAACTTTCAGTCACGAATAACTTTCAGTCAATAAAAAATATTAACTTTTTTTCCCACACCTTAGAGGAAAATCACATTTTTTATAGGTCATTACGTTCCTATTTTGATCTTTAAGCTTTTCTCTACCTACTGTCAAAATATCAGGCAAATACATATACATAAAAAGAATTTTTAGTAAAAAACCGTCATATCCTGAATTAATTAGTAACACTTAAGTGAGTGTAACCTTCTGGCTTACGTCTAGCATTGGGGTTTGCAGGTCGTGCAAGCTCTTATGTAGTCGGGACCGATGACTTTGCGTGCCATCGTTATTTCGAATTTAAATTCACTTAAATTAGAAAGAGTGCCGGGAGGCAAATAAGTTAAATATATTTTTTCTAATGTATATTTCTCACAATGTATCTTTGTTTTCCCGGTGAATAGTTTGATACTCTGTGACTCTAACAAATATCATTGGGAAGTTATTGGAAAATATCTATTCCGAACTTAAGAAGATTAGAGCTTTTGTTTCACAGAGTAGCAGATTTGAATCCATATTGTTGTGTATTTAAGTATTTAGGTATTTAGGCATGCTATATTATCTATACTAGGATATAACATAACTAACTATTCACTATTCGCACAAGTCCCATTACTACGTATTAGCATAGACTTAACTTGCATTATATATAGGTACTGATTTAACTAAGGAGATGGGTATTGCCAACGAATATATAGCTATATTCGTTTTAATCACTCTCGATATTGCTATCACGCGTGGGCATTGTTAAATGATACAGGAAGTGGCTAAACAAACTCTAGGTACACAGAAAAATAGGGGAGAGGGTAGAAGAAAATATATTAAACATAATTTTTTGAATGAAGATAAAGATAATTTATAAATAAAGAACCTCGACAACTAGGAAAAATAAATAAGCTAACAGAACCTTCAAAATTCTACCAAAAACTCGATAAAAGCAGAAAGGACTTTAAACATACAATATTTAAACATCTATAACATCTGTGAAATAATCAAATATCAAGGAAATATAATACTAGAATAAAAATTCCAATACACAAAAAGGGAGAATAATTTATTTCCAACATTGCACACTAGAGATTGCGACCATGTGCCGAACTGTCACTGAGCAAGTAACTGAGGGACACTATGAATGAAAATACGAATACAAATATCACCTCTATATTGAATTTGAGAGTGTCTTTGATAACATTAATGAATTCAATATACCAATGTAACAACATTAAGGAATAACTCCCGTGAACTATCCCATTTTAAGAATAATAAATAAGTTACGAGAATAATACATATAGTAAATAGAGTATATAATACACTCAGGTTCAAAAAAATCGATCCATGAGTATTATTTGCTGAAAAAAGAAAACGTTTGAAGATATTAGTTTTAAATAAGGTATATATGTAAAAGTATATGTAAGATTAAAATAATTTTTACAGATTATCCAAAAAAATCATTTATTTATAGAGACATACGCCAACACCCAAAAATACAAGAATATTCAAAACTTTCTGAAATTAAGAAAAACATTGATAATAAATCAATATCTAGTGTTTCCCCCCTCGGGCCCTTATAACAGCCTGTACACGTCTAGGCATTGAGGTAATTAACCTCTGGATATCAAATTGATCCAATTGGTCCCATATTTCTTGAAGAGCCGCTGTAAGTTCAGCCAAGTTGTTTGGACGGGGTACTCGTGCTCGAAGACGTCTTCCCATCATATCCCATAGATGTTCTATGAGATTGAGATCGGGACTGCAAGCTGGAGAGTTCATACGGACAGTTCCCACCTCCTCTATATATTGGTTGACGATTCTAGGACGGTGAGGACGCGCGTTGTCGTCCATAAAAATAAAATTATGTCCAATGAAAGGAGCAAAAGGTACCACATGCTGATCTAAAATACTTGTTATGTATCTTGCAGCAGTCATAGAACCTCTATCTACAATAACTAAATTAGTATGGGCTTCTGAACTGATACCAGCCCAAACCATAACGGAGCCCCCCCCGATAACTTATTCTTTCCGTAATATTACATTAAAAATATCGCTCTCCGTGTCTTCTCCAAACCCTTTCTCGGTCGTCTGGTGACCTTAGACAAAATCTGGACTCATCTGAGAACAATACATTGCTCCAATCTGCATCACTCCAGTTTTCATGTTCTCTTGCAAAAGCAAGGTGAGCTCTGCGATGTTCTATGGATATTATTGGAGATAGGGCTGGCCTTCTGGATAATAAATTACCTTCTACAAGTCGTCGACGAACTGTCCATCTGCTTACATCCACATTTCTCACTTCGCTCAGACGATTTGCTAGTTCAACTGAAGTTAGATACCGATTTCTCAAACATGATGAGACCAGAAATCGATCATCTCTTTCGGATGTTAGCCTACTACGACCTGATCCTGGTCTTCTTGTGAAGTTACCGGTGTCGCTAAAACGCCGAACTGCTCTTTGAACCGAAGATCGACTAACACCCAACATTTCAGCTGCATAATATTGGCTACGACCATCTTGAACTAAAGTCACCGCCCTTGCAGAATCTATCGGAGTTAGAGACATTTAGAAAGGATAATTAAATAAAAATATAACACGTTTTGAAAATAAAATCACTACACTAGTATGGTTGTTGAATTAAAAACAACATTCAATAAATATCTACTTGCTCCAGACCCTTTTTGACAAAAACCTGAAATACCAATTTGTTTTAAGAAATATAAAAAGCAATATTAAAAATATTATTTTATTTCTCGTATATGAGGGTACACCTAAATTTATATACGTAATATTTAATGTCTCTAAAATTATACAACTTCAATTAAATAAGAAATAATTTATTTACTGAGATGTAATAATTTATCAATAAAGTGTCAAAAGTGTATTAAATTTGTCGACGAAAACGAATGACGAAAAACTGTTAATTATCTTTGGTGAATCAACAATTCCGAAGAACCTGTATATAGGCGTTAACCATTTAAGTATCTCTGGTATTACCCATGTACCACACATTTTCGCCAGAGTAAATGAGTAGTACAAATTAGATTTCCACCTATTTATATCTATACCTGTATTTTAATAAGTAATGCCCCTGATATCGGAACGTTTACTCAACGTGTAAACATTGTAGTGATACAACATGTGTACCGGTGTCTCTTTTGCAATGAGCACGTAGCTGAATATGTTTTGTTATTTTTTCTTCAAAATTTGACTATTGAGGAGTGCTATAAAAGGTAAGTGTTTTTTATTACCAATATGACGATACTATACAACAGTTTCAGAATAAAAAATGTATATCAAAAGTAAAGAAAATTAAAAATTATTTTGAATATCATATTTTAGAAAAATGTAACCTCAAGCTTTCCTCTAAAAAAAAGCAATATCTCACCTTGAATATAGATCCAAATTGGCTACCAGTCTTATAAAAGATTTTTCTACGAGAAAAAAATTGGGAGGCCATTGAACATGGAGTATTTTTAAAATGTTGGTCATTTGCCGCAGAAAACTACGCGAAGACGATGCCAGCAGTGCTAAAAAAAAACAGGAGGAGAAACGCAGTGATATACTGCGTAGACTGTAAAGTGGCTTTGTGCTTGGATTGTTTTAAGTCATATCATTCAAGTGTCTGAACTATTATTTTTATTATTATATTTTTGTTTGTTTAATACAATATTGTGCAATATTTTTGTATTATTTAGTCCTATTCCTATTATTGATACACTTTTTATCATTTGGTACACCCTATGTAGGGGAGGGGAGGCAAATGTGGGCAGAGGCACAAGTGGAAAGTTTATTTTTTTCGTCTAGATTTCTTTTTGAGTAGTTCTAACTCACTCTACTAGGTGGCACTTTTGATATAGTTTAAATGCCGAGAAATAAATTCAATGTCAGTTGCCATTTGTTTGTGTCAAGAGATTGTGTTACTTTTGCCGCGTAAAAATAAATAAACGGTTTTTTAGAAATTGTAATATTATTTAGTGACATTTGTGTTTACTTGTAAAGTACATCATATTTTGAATATTGTCATATTTGATATCAGGTACGTTTCTACAGTTTTGTTCTAGTCATAACCTAAAAACAGATATCCGGTACTTTTGAAAAACTATGCATACGGGACGAATGTGGAAACCATATAGGGGAACAAGTGGACAGTGTCCACTTGTACCCCATAGTATCTTTCAAAACAAAACAACCTAAAATATCTTTTTTACCTTACAGTTCGAAATAATGATGAGAACCTACATCAGAAAAACTCTTAAGTAATATTCCTGAAAACGTAGTAGTTCAGGCCATTTGCGATATTAAAAATGGTAACGGATCAATATGAAACGTAGCAGAGAGATATGGATTGAAGAAGTCCATGTTATATAAAAGATTAAAAAACTGAATCAAAAAAATATAAATGATACAGAAATATCTGAAATAAAGTTTTCATCAAAATGTACAGCACAGCACATTTTTTTAAATGAAGAAGAGGACAGTCTAGTAAATTATATTCTTCAATCTTCGAAGTTACAATATGGATTAACCTACTTTCAAATTCGAACATTCGCATATGAGTATGCTATGAAACTAAAAAAAAAAATGTGCCAAAGTCATGGTCGGAAAATCCTTTTGCTGGAATTAAGTGAATGAAAGGTTTCATGAAGCCAGAATGAAACCTTGCGAAAACCAGAATCTACGCGTCCAGCCAGAAACATCAGTTTTAATAAAGTTAACGTAGACATGTTTTTTGATAACCTAGAGACGGTTTACAAAACGTACACACTTACTAGTGATAGAATCGTGAACGTAGATAAAAGCGTAGTGAACACTGTTCTGCAAATGCCAAAAGTGGTCGCAAATAAGGGTTGTAAGCAAGTGGGACAAGCAGCTGGAGCAGAGAGAGGTGAGCATGTGAAGTTTGATGAAATAATCATTGACAATGGAAATGTTCACCTATTTATATCTTCCCACGAGTGCGATTTCCCACGTTAGATGTTATATTGTATTGCAAAAAAAATGGTTTAGTACTTTTAACGTTTCCTCTACACACAACACATCGTTTTCAGCCTCTAGATGTGTGTGTATTGGGCCCTTTTAAGGGTCGTTGTCGTGCATTATTCATATTATGGATGTCTACATATCCGGGAAAAGCTATAACAATTTATGACATTGCACATCTTACAGCTCCATTCTTTGACGAAGAATATAATAGGATAAACATTATTTCTGGGTTTTTAAACACTGGTTGCTATCCCTTTAAAAAAATATATTTTTTCCTCAGAACATTTCGTAGGAGCTGAAGTTACGGAAGTCAGTGATGTATCGCAGCGAGATACCACAACTGACGATTGTCTAAATTGCAATACACTCTCTAATTCCAAAATGCCTTCTACATCATCGGCAGATGTTCAACCACAAGTCAACAATAATTGTCAACCTGTTTTAACTACCGAAAAACAAGTTCCAAAATTGTAATTATTTTCGATATAAAACTTACTCCGGAACAAATTCGTCAATACCCAAAGGCCGTGAGAATAAATTATAAGTAAGGAAGAAAGAAAAAATTTCAGCCATTCTGACCGCTATACCAGAAAAAAATAGATTAGAAAATGAAATGAGAGAAAAGGAGGAAAAAGAGAAACGGGTTGAGGAAAGAAAGGCAAGCAACATAGAAAAGAAAAAATCCAAATCCAATATTCGCAAAGTTTTTGATGAAGAGACATCAGAAAGCGAAATTAAGTATTATTGCGAAGAATCACATGATAGTCTTATGGAAGTTGAGACTGAAGATTCCAGCTCCTTTTTTTTAGGTTTTCCGTTAATTTTCTTGGGTGTAATATGGGATAATTCAACGTATTATGTTAAAGAAATATTAAAAATTGCACTTATAAAAAAATGTTATTATTTTATTTCTATCAAAACCTGTGTCCATATGTGCCCCGTAGAAAATATTGTCTTGTCCACATGTGACTCTTTTGGGGCACATGTGTACTAATTACATCTACTTGGAATTTAATGCACGTGCCCTAAATAATTTAATTACTAATCCAAAACAAACCCAAATCATACCTAGCAATAATAATACCAATGACACTAAATCAAACAAACACCATATATCCTTACAATATATTAATGGATTATTTGAAAAAATTTTAAAAATCTTGGCAAGGTATTCAATTTTGGACATAAATCGTCAAAAACATCCGGAAAATATTTTTCAAAATTAAACCCAATATTAACAAAAGATCATCAGTTTGATGTTATTTATAAAATTAATTGTAAACACTGCAATTCAACATATATTGGGCAAACACACCAATATCTGCATAGAATGGTTGTTGCACACAAACATAGTGTACAAACCAATAAATTAAACACTACAGCCAAGCAGTCTCTAGAAAATAGCCATTCCTTTGATTTCGAAAATGCACAGATTTTGAAAAATGAACAAAATGACCACAAAAGGTGCATATTGGAGATGATTTACATAAAAAGGATCTAAATTCTATCAATAATAAGACTGACATTAAAGATCTGTCCAATATGTATAATATTTTAATGAATTGAGTTGTTTTTTAAATGCACCATTGGCAGTTATTTAAATACATTCTGTCCATTAACTCGGCATCACATGGGAAACTTTTGTATTGTAAGGTTTGCGAAAAAAAAATCTTTATAAAAAGTTACTGTCTAAAACCTAAGACGCAATCATCAGATATCAAATTTTGTATATCTTATACGACACCGACGTATGTACAAAAAAATGGAATTTCGCTCAAGAGTAAAGTATCTTTATATCTTACAATATTGAAAATTGTTATTATAAAAAGTTGTTTGGAATTAAAAACTGTTTTAATATACAATGATCATTCTAATTGAAAACAAAATTTCTTAAATTACCGATATTATTAGAAATTATTCGATAGAAAAACCAAAATGGTCATTTAAGTGACGCTAATTTAAACCCGTATACCCTTATGTGAAACCTGGTGTATGACACAAAGAGATAATGAAGAATTCAAAATATTTTGAACGAACTAAGATATGGGGATATGCGTATTGCCGTTACAAAATTACGATGAAATATGGAGAGTAAGAAGAAACAACGAAATTAGTGAATTACATAATACATACGCAACCTTTAATAAGATTAAGTGGAGAAAAGTCCTTTGAGTTAATGATTGATGTCGATTGTCCAAAAAGTAAAGCACAGTAAGTAATTCTGGGACCAATTTTGGTTAAAATAGGATATTTACGAATGAAACAAATTATGGATTTTCTATCCATATTGTAGTATTTTAAAATTTAAATTAAACGTACCATCTGATGCGCTATTCCCACTTGCCACTACTTTTCTGGGGCAAGTGCCATCAGCAAATGGCGGCTGTGAATCGTGCGTGCAGATGCAAGTGTGAGTCGAATTCGCCAAGGGTTTGCAGGCTACGGCGTCTCCCTTGCAAGAGTTCAAAGTGCAAGGCCCAGAGGCGGATATGATGTCTCTTCGTCCTAAAATAAAGCCAAAAATGAAAAACGTTACAAAAAAATACAATACATGATTTTTGCGAAAAACCTTAACTGTAGCAAAAATATATTTTTTACTTCCGCGTTCTACATGTAATAAATGTAATTCCGAATATAGTATAACTATTACTGATGAGATAGAATACGCATCTAAAGGTAAATAGAAACATAATATTTTTAAGTTGACTACAAAAGAGTTAAAAGATTGATATCAAACGTTAAAGTAAAGTAAAGTAAATACAAAAACTCACTTAGGGAATATTCCCCGTGGTTGGCTGTACACCATAATTTAAAAAATTAAAATAGAAGTCATAACACATAATGACGGTATTAGATTTTTGTTTCGATACAGGGCAGCGACTGCCGTTTATACGTATTTCGACCTCTTTAGGTCTCCTAAGAACGGTATAGCCACTGCTCTGAACCAAAACAAAAATCTCTCCCGTCCTAGACAATAGTTATCAAAATAACTATATACGGACGTAACTACGCCATCTAAAAACAAAAAGAGAAATCAAACGATTTCTACCTAGCGAAACCTAATTCAAATTTTTACCACTGTGTTTCCTAAAACTTGCGAAACAAAGAGCTGGATAAATTACTCGGCAAGGGAATCTAAAATTGAATTCCACATGCCGTTCATCCTGGTCAAAATTCGTAGTAAATTCAGTTTCTGGTACTCCAAACGAAGTCAAACGAAGTAAGTAATAAAACATAATGACGGTATTAGATTTTTGTTTCGATACAGGGCAGCGAAAGCCGTTTATACGTATTTCGACCTCTTTAGGTCTCCTCAGAACGGTATAGCCACTGCTCCGAACCAAAACAAAAATCTCTCCCGTCCTAGACAATAGTTATTAAAATAACTATATACGGACGTAACTACGCCATCTAAAAACAAAAAGAGAAATCAAACAATTTCTACCTAGCGAAACCTAATTCAAATATTTACCACTGTGTTTCCTAAAACTTGCGAAACAAACAGCTGGATAAATTACTCGGCAAGGGAATCTAAAATTGTATTCCACATGCCGTTCATCCTGGTCAAAATTCGTAGTGAATTCAGTTTCTGGTACTCCAAACGAAGTAAGTAATAAAACATAATGACGGTATTAGATTTTTGTTTCGATACAGGGCAGCGAAAGCCGTTTATACGTATTTCGACCTCTTTAGGTCTCCTCAGAACGGTATAGCCACTGCTCTGAACCAAAACAAAAATCTCTCCCGTCCTAGACAATAGGTATCAAAATAACTATATACGGACGTAACTACGCCATCTAAAAACAAAAAGAGAAATCAAACGATTTCTACCTAGCGAAACCTAATTCAAATTTTTACCACTGTGTTTCCTAAAACTTGCGAAACAAAGAGCTGGATAAATTACTCGGCAAGGGAATCTAAAATTGCATTCCACATGCCGTTCATCCTGGTCAAAATTCGTAGTAAATTCAGTTTCTGGTACTCCAAACGAAGTCAAACGAAGTAAGTAATAAAACATAATGACGGTATTAGATTTTTGTTTCGATACAGGGCAGCGAAAGCCGTTTATACGTATTTCGACCTCTTTAGGTCTCCTCAGAACGGTATAGCCACTGCTCCGAACCAAAACAAAAATCTCTCCCGTCCTAGACAATAGTTATTAAAATAACTATATACGGACGTAACTACGCCATCTAAAAACAAAAAGAGAAATCAAACAATTTCTACCTAGCGAAACCTAATTCAAATATTTACCACTGTGTTTCCTAAAACTTGCGAAACAAACAGCTGGATAAATTACTCGGCAAGGGAATCTAAAATTGTATTCCACATGCCGTTCATCCTGGTCAAAATTCGTAGTGAATTCAGTTTCTGGTACTCCAAACGAAGTAAGTAATAAAACATAATGACGGTATTAGATTTTTGTTTCGATACAGGGCAGCGAAAGCCGTTTATACGTATTTCGACCTCTTTAGGTCTCCTCAGAACGGTATAGCCACTGCTCTGAACCAAAACAAAAATCTCTCCCGTCCTAGACAATAGTTATTAAAATAACTATATACGGACGTAACTACGCCATCTAAAAACAAAAAGAGAAATCAAACGATTTCTACCTAGCGAAACCTAATTCAAATATTTACCAGTGTTTCCTAAAACTTGCGAAACAAACAGCTGGATAAATTACTCGGCAAGGGAATCTAAAATTGTATTCCACATGCCGTTCATCCTGGTCAAAATTCGTAGTGAATTCAGTTTCTGGTACTCCAAACGAAGTAAGTAATAAAACATAATGACGGTATTAGATTTTTGTTTCGATACAGGGCAGCGAAAGCCGTTTATACGTATTTCGACCTCTTTAGGTCTCCTCAGAACGGTATAGCCACTGCTCTGAACCAAAACAAAAATCTCTCCCGTCCTAGACAATAGTTATCAAAATAACTATATACGGACGTAACTACGCCATCTAAAAACAAAAAGAGAAATCAAACGATTTCTACCTAGCGAAACCTAATTCAAATTTTTACCACTGTGTTTCCTAAAACTTGCGAAACAAAGAGCTGGATAAATTACTCGGCAAGGGAATCTAAAATTGCATTCCACATGCCGTTCATCCTGGTCAAAATTCGTAGTAAATTCAGTTTCTGGTACTCCAAACGAAGTCAAACGAAGTAAGTAATAAAACATAATGACGGTATTAGATTTTTGTTTCGATACAGGGCAGCGAAAGCCGTTTATACGTATTTCGACCTCTTTAGGTCTCCTCAGAACGGTATAGCCACTGCTCCGAACCAAAACAAAAATCTCTCCCGTCCTAGACAATAGTTATTAAAATAACTATATACGGACGTAACTACGCCATCTAAAAACAAAAAGAGAAATCAAACAATTTCTACCTAGCGAAACCTAATTCAAATATTTACCACTGTGTTTCCTAAAACTTGCGAAACAAACAGCTGGATAAATTACTCGGCAAGGGAATCTAAAATTGTATTCCACATGCCGTTCATCCTGGTCAAAATTCGTAGTGAATTCAGTTTCTGGTACTCCAAACGAAGTAAGTAATAAAACATAATGACGGTATTAGATTTTTGTTTCGATACAGGGCAGCGAAAGCCGTTTATACGTATTTCGACCTCTTTAGGTCTCCTCAGAACGGTATAGCCACTGCTCTGAACCAAAACAAAAATCTCTCCCGTCCTAGACAATAGTTATTAAAATAACTATATACGGACGTAACTACGCCATCTAAAAACAAAAAGAGAAATCAAACGATTTCTACCTAGCGAAACCTAATTCAAATATTTACCAGTGTTTCCTAAAACTTGCGAAACAAACAGCTGGATAAATTACTCGGCAAGGGAATCTAAAATTGTATTCCACATGCCGTTCATCCTGGTCAAAATTCGTAGTGAATTCAGTTTCTGGTACTCCAAACGAAGTAAGTAATAAAACATAATGACGGTATTAGATTTTTGTTTCGATACAGGGCAGCGAAAGCCGTTTATACGTATTTCGACCTCTTTAGGTCTCCTCAGAACGGTATAGCCACTGCTCTGAACCAAAACAAAAATCTCTCCCGTCCTAGACAATAGTTATCAAAATAACTATATACGGACGTAACTACGCCATCTAAAAACAAAAAGAGAAATCAAACGATTTCTACCTAGCGAAACCTAATTCAAATTTTTACCACTGTGTTTCCTAAAACTTGCGAAACAAAGAGCTGGATAAATTACTCGGCAAGGGAATCTAAAATTGCATTCCACATGCCGTTCATCCTGGTCAAAATTCGTAGTAAATTCAGTTTCTGGTACTCCAAACGAAGTCAAACGAAGTAAGTAATAAAACATAATAACGGTATTAGATTTTTGTTTCGATACAGGGCAGCGAAAGCCGTTTATACGTATTTCGACCTCTTTAGGTCTCCTCAGAACGGTATAGCCACTGCTCCGAACCAAAACAAAAATCTCTCCCGTCCTAGACAATAGTTATTAAAATAACTATATACGGACGTAACTACGCCATCTAAAAACAAAAAGAGAAATCAAACAATTTCTACCTAGCGAAACCTAATTCAAATATTTACCACTGTGTTTCCTAAAACTTGCGAAACAAACAGCTGGATAAATTACTCGGCAAGGGAATCTAAAATTGTATTCCACATGCCGTTCATCCTGGTCAAAATTCGTAGTGAATTCAGTTTCTGGTACTCCAAACGAAGTAAGTAATAAAACATAATGACGGTATTAGATTTTTGTTTCGATACAGGGCAGCGAAAGCCGTTTATACGTATTTCGACCTCTTTAGGTCTCCTCAGAACGGTATAGCCACTGCTCTGAACCAAAACAAAAATCTCTCCCGTCCTAGACAATAGTTATTAAAATAACTATATACGGACGTAACTACGCCATCTAAAAACAAAAAGAGAAATCAAACGATTTCTACCTAGCGAAACCTAATTCAAATATTTACCAGTGTTTCCTAAAACTTGCGAAACAAACAGCTGGATAAATTACTCGGCAAGGGAATCTAAAATTGTATTCCACATGCCGTTCATCCTGGTCAAAATTCGTAGTGAATTCAGTTTCTGGTACTCCAAACGAAGTAAGTAATAAAACATAATGATGTTATTAGATTTTTGTTACGATACAGGGCAGCGACAACCGTTTATACGCATTTCGACCTCTTTAGGTCTCCTCAGAACGGTATAGCCCCTGCTCTGAACCAACTGGTACGTGTTGGGCGCACCCGACTTGATTTAGATCATGTCGTCCTCCTAATTTCTGAGTCTACAAATAAAAATGTAAAGGGAACGAGCAGAGATGTTCCCGGCAGCGAACTTTGTGTCTGTCCAAATTATTAAGCTGCTAGTAGGTCTACCAAGGAACGTATCGGGGACTTGTATAATAGTAAATGGAAGATGTAAAATAAGCCAATAGTATGCAATAGGATCAATTCAGAATACACGTTTTCCAGAGAAAAAAAAACCTAATTTATTAAATGATCTTCGTTAACTTCTTATAAAATAAAAGTCTGGTTTAAATTTCTTACATTCCACAGCATTATTGGTTTGATGTAAATGCCCCTAAAATCTACAGAGAAATGACAATGGGTAACTTATTGTTGGAAAATAATTTCCAGATTAAATTCAGCTTCTTTTTCTTCTGAAACCTTCTAATTTGTGGGCCAGTGAATGTTAATGTGAATGTAAATGGCTATTGAGATTTTTATTGGTGTAATTGATGCAAATGTCTTTAAAATCTACAGAGAAATCGAAACGGCTAAGGTGGTGTTAAAAAATAATTTCCAAATTACATTCCTTTTCTTTTTGTTCTGAACATTTGTGGGTTAATGACTGTTTCCAACAGTTCTATATATTGAACCATTGAGATTTTCGTTGTGTAAATAATGGACCTATGAGAGATCATCCAATATTTCGACCTATACAATAATTTTGTTAAAGATAACCTTAGCAAATTATTCAGTTATAAAATATAAAATTAGAATTTTCAACTGACCAATTTTCAACATACACGGGAATACGGTTTGGCGGAGGAAGGAAGGCAATGGATAGGGACGACTGGAGAGAAATTCTTGAGGAGGCTAGCACCAACGCAGGGTTATAAAACCACAATGATCATGAATTTCTACCATTTTATCTATAAATATGACGATCAAAAAAGATAAATTTAGGCAAAAGACAACGTGGTAGAACTTTTGTAAGACTAGAAGAAATAAAATGAAAAACTAGACAGAAAAGTACATTTACTCGTATAGACTACATAATGATAGCTAATTGTGTATTAAAATTCATCTTAAGTCGAGCTCGGGGCTTTGAGAATATTCAAATCCCACCTAAAGAATTCTTCTTCTTATATAGACATGACTCTGTCTGTTTTTCAATGTGCCTCCAGTAAGTTGTCGTTCCATCGTTTTCGTGGTCTTCCTACTGATCGTCTTCTTACTGGGGAACCGTCTCTTGCCGTCTTTACTACTCTATTTGTTGTCGTTCGGCTTATATGACCGTTTCTTTCTACTCTTCTACTTCTTACCCAGTTCTTGTAGTTCTCTACCTTGCATCTACGTCGTATATCTGTACTTCTAGCTCTGTCCGATAGTGTCTTACCATCAATTTTTCTCTGCTTACCATCAAATGTTTTCATCTCTGCTGTTTCTAACATCCTTTTTGTCCTGTCTGCGTCAGGTCTTGTTTGTGCCGCGTATGTCATTATTGGTCTGATGACTGTTTTGTAAATTCTGCCTTTCGTTTCTTTCCCGATATTTTTTATTTCTCGATATTGTCTCATTCGTGCAGCCTGCGGCTCTGTTTGCTCTATTCACTTGATCTTCCGCTTTCGTTTCGAGCTTTCCGTGGCTAGATAATGTGATGCCTAGATATTTAAACTCCATCACTTGTTCTATTATCTGACCTTCCAGCTCCAATTTACATCTTAGTAAATTTGCTGTTGTAACCATGCATTTTGTCTTTTTTGGGGAAATTAACATGTTTAATTTTCTGGCGGTTATATTAAATTGGTGCAGCATACGTTGTCAGTCATCTTCACTTTGAGAGAGTAGTATTACGTCGTCTACATAGAAGATTATTTTAAGCTGTTTTTCTTCCATTTGGTATCCTTTATTAGTTCTTACTTTTTTTATTATTTCATCCATAATCAGGTTGCACAATAGAGGACTCATGGAATCTCCCTGTCTTATTCCTCTGCCAGCTTCAATAGGATCGGTTAGTTCTTCTTTTACTTTTACTTTTCTAAAGAATTTTAATGTATAATTATTTTATTTATTTTTTTTTATAAAATTAAACATAAAAAAACCAAAAAACCGGTTTCCTGTAAAGTCGGTTTTACGGGCGAAGATTTTACGTGACAACGTCTTTTTCTCGGTAGAATATTTATTGATATGAATATTATTAAATTGCACAATAGGAACAAGGAATTGAATGAAAATAAGAATTGCACAAATTTTAACTATAGAAATATATTTTGTTTACTAAAACATTGTACATGTAAACTTAAACTTAACTAATTTCTATTTGAGTGATTTTGTTGAGGATAGGACGATGATAGGAGAAATATGAAATGAAAGGAAGTGTTTCTGCTGTAATGTGTCTTGAACGCCAAGAACGCTCGAGAAAGACAGAGACACAAGCACCAGTGTTCCCAAACTTAAAAAAATAAAATCGGTAGAATTTGTTAAAAAAATCGGTAGATTGTGGTGTAAAATCGGTAGATTTTTCAAAATATACTATTTTGTTTAAATTTCATAGTGTTTTGCAATTCGTTTATTTAAGAAAAAATAAAATATGTTTATTCATCTAAATCTAATAAAATAAAAAAATGAGAACCGAGATACTAAACTTAAAACGAGAAGGTTGGCACTACTGGCACGTTGGCACTTGGCTGGCAGTAACATCCAACAGTAACGAGTGGGAAATACGAAGTTGTCACATTTATATTGGGTACATATACTACATAAATATTAAGGTCTGGATTCTACTACGTAGACGAGAGAAAAAAAAAGAGGACATAAAAAACTTTATTTGTCATGTTTATTTTAAACCATATAATATAATCTCAAACTAAATGAAATATTGAAATAGACACCTGCTACTTGTTTCACCTGGGTTTGAATCACTTTCAGAACTTGACGACATAACTATTAAATTATTGTTACGCTTACAATAAAAAATTACGCTACTAATACAATAACACGACGTTACGAGTTACGACTTCACAAACCTCAACTGACTGAAATTTAAATCTTTAAATGAGTCTGTGACTAGGAATCGAATACTTATCCGAGAAACGAAAACTCAAGTATAAAACCTTTTTACAAGGAAATATTATTCAACAAACAAACTACCGAGTTTTTATGTGAGGTGCACTCGGAAGCTTAGATTAACTATGCGTTGTTCCGTTCCTAACTTGACAAATTCCCAGAACCAAGCGGTCGGGATCACAATGGATTTGGATTCATTTATTGCATTATTAGCTTTTATGACATCGTGTACTTTATAAAGTACCGCTTAGGTATCATTTAAGAATAAATTTTTGAATGTTTTCACACGTTTTCGTGAATACACAAAAATGCTCAATCCAAATTACACGTATCGGAAGAA
The DNA here is from genome assembly GCF_040954645.1 of Diabrotica undecimpunctata. Lineage (NCBI taxonomy): Eukaryota > Metazoa > Arthropoda > Insecta > Coleoptera > Chrysomelidae > Diabrotica > Diabrotica undecimpunctata. Next base: position 55,254,740 of record NC_092805.1, on the reverse strand, counting down.
AAATTGTTTTGTCTCTTACATATTTCTTCTCAAATTTAAGAATAAGTAAAAATTTCTATCTGAATATAAAAATCGGTAGAATTTAAGCCTGTGTCGGTAGATCGGTAGAAATACGTCGAAATCGGTAGATCTACCGATTTATCGGTAGGTTTGGGAACACTGACAAGCACGCACCGATTCAACGCGCCTAATTCTCTAGTGCTGCGCGCGCAGCGGACCGATCATGTTTGAGTGGGAGAGAGACGCAAGGCATTCGCCGGTCCGGCGGGCCTCTCTCTCGATCGGTGACTCATCGTAACAGACGTGAGCGGGCGTTACACTTTTTCATGAGTGACTCCGAGCCACAACCTAATTTAAGACGTTGTCACGTCAAAAATAAATTGTGATAGCTAGAACAATTCTGGTAACAGATGTATTATCTACGTGATAAAACGTGACTAAATGATATACAATATTTTTCTTCAGGAATGCAGACGATTAATGAAATAGTTCTACATTGTGCAAACTACTTTATTTCCTTTCATCTGTCGTCTTTTTCATAAGCAATTTATTTTTAATAATCATAGAAAAAGCAAACATTAAGAAATCGTTGGTAAAAAATTTCATAACTTAAAATTTTACAGACACGACAAGTTTGAGGCACAATATTTACAGTTCTGAAAATTTAATAATTATTTTTTTTGTTCAGTTAATCCTTGTAATTACGATTTAACGTAAATAATACTTGTAGAATTTCCCTTACTTTCTGTTAATAAAGTTTAACTCACAAGTAAACTCTACAGGAACTGTTTAACCCGATATGGTAGTATCAACGACATATTCGTTAGCAGTATTGACGAATATTGTTCTTAATTCACCCGTAACTAGTGAGGTGGGATTATACAGTATATGATCCCACCAATAGCAAATCATAATGTTGCCGATATCTCACGCCAGCGGCTACCTATCACGTTAAGCGCTTAGAAAATTGGTGGGTCAGTTATTTGAGAGCCATTGTAAGGTGAACATTTGGTAAAACTGTGTTGGGATACACAGAAGCACCACCGTAAGGTTCACCATAAGAGGAAAATAATAACGATTGAATTATAATGATAAGAGATATAAACGAAAGAAGCCTACTCAGAGGACTCATACCGAAACTTTTTATATAAATCCATTCGGGCAAATGGTATCTCTCAAAGGGAATGTAAGAAGTTAAAAATCACCTGTGGATCTTGAGCAGTGTATTTTAAATATTATGTACCGTTAAAAGAGGACAAAATATAAGGATAAGCTTAAGATTGAATTAACCAGTGTTCATATATACTAAAAAAAAGTTTTGATAGTTTGTTTATTTGACACAAAAATAAAATAAAATAAAGAAAAGACAGGGGCAATAGCATGACCAAACGTAATAATTGTCGGGTTCAATTTTAGCTGTTCTGCAAGTATGCAAACCTATTTACAGTTGTTGTTAGTTGTTGACAACCATGTACCTGTACCATACACCATACACAGTGAACCAGACTACTAAAAAGAAGTAGTCTTAGGACACTGATACTCTTTGTGACTCGAAGACACCATTGCTCAGTCATTAAAGATGATAGAAGAGGTCGTTTAAAACAGATAGAAACATGCAAAAGATATTAACAAAAAATAAAAAAGGAACGGAAAAGAACAATTGTTTAAAAAAATAATACAATATGATATAATAAAGACCAAATGAAAGGACTAATATATAAAAAAAGAAGAAACAATATATTCAATGTATAGTGAGATCTAAATAAACTAATATGCGTAAACAAGGCACAAATAGTAACAGCAAAATATGTAATTTACTGTATATGTATATATGTGTATACTGTAGGTATATTTATATGTATTACAGGATACAACTTGTAAATACAATACGTTTTGAAGACGGCTATCCCCGTATTTCCATTCTCCTCTGCCAATCCTCCCGGTCTAAGGCATGCTCCTCCTCCAAACCTCTCGATTCCACCGCTCTTCTAATTCTTTCATTTCATGAGCATGGAGGTCTACCTCTTTTTCTCCTTCCAGGGGGCTTCCATCTGTGAAGTTTTTGGAACCAACGTTCGTCAGGCATTCTTAATAGGTGTCCAAATCATTTTAAACCTCTTCTTTCTATTCTGTCAATGACAGTTTCTGTAGCATTCATGCTATTTCTTAAAGATTCGTTGGTTTTTCTTTCCAGCCTTGATGTTCTAGCACTTATTCTCAAATAATCCATTTCAACTGCTAGCAATCTTCTCTTCAGGTCTACATTAATTGTCAATACTTCAGAGCCATAACAAAGAACTGATTCAACCATGGTTTACCCTATTCTTTTTTTTTCCTTTTGGAAATGTTGCGATCCCACCATAAGGAGTTCAGGCATTCTACAATTTTAAGTCCCTGATTAATTCGGTGGTTAAGTTCGGTTTCTCCCAAGCCATTCTATCAATGAGTGCACGTAAATATTTAAATTTTTCCACTTGTTTGATTTCCACGTCCGCGTCTATCAACACTTCAAACCTTGCGTCTGAATTGATAACTAAATATTTTGTTTATATATAAATTAAACAGTAAGAGTGACATACTGCATCCTTGTCTTAGTCTTTTAGTTAGTTTTATTGGCTCTGATAGTCTATTTTAAATTTTTAGGTAAGTAGTGTTATCCCTGCATACTTCTGTGATTATTCCTACAAGGAATGGACTAATTCCGAGTTGTTGTAAAGCTTGCCACAATTTAAGTCTTGGAACTGTATCATACGCCTTTTCTAGGTCGATGAAGGCTAGATGTACTTCGGTACCAACCGCTATTCTTTTTTCTATTATACAGTTAAATCCTCTATATAAATTTAAGTAAGCATACTAAAAATAAAAAGAATTTAACTTATTCTAATTCCTCTTTGTAATAGATTAACTTTATGTTAAAGTAAATAAATATGCAATAAAAAATGATCGAGTTATGGATATTTGAACATTAAGAGAATATAAAATTACTATTTAGTTAATCCTTTTTCACCTTTAATCATGATTAAATAACATACGTAAATAATAATATAAAACTAGTGAATATTCTTCTTCACGCGCCATATCAGAGTTATTCGACGTTGGCGATCACCATTGTGAAGGCTTCTCGATATTCTGCCACATGGAAAAATTGCCCTGCATTTGATATCTCAGTCCATTCACAAATGTTTTTAAAGCAAGAAACATGTTTTCTTTTTACACCTCTACAGCCTTCTATTTCGACAACTATTTTTTCTAAAACTAGTGAATATAAAAACTAAATGTGGTGTAAATCGGTTGACCATAAACTAACTGAAATTAAATTCTTTTTAGTTGGCAATAAAACTCTTAAAGAATAAATAATAATACTTCTTAAATATTATTCAGAAGTCCACAAGGGGCTATCACGGTAATCGGATTAGCGTGGACTGAAATCTGATGAAAATTTGGCAGGTTAAAGGCCTCTATACACATTCATGTATACTTAAACAGTATACATGCACAAGTTTATTGTGCAAGTATGCCGAATATATGGCGGACAACGTGTTGACCGCTGCTGCAGCAGTTCTACTTTTTAAAGACGACGAAAAAAACGTACAGTTTGATGTAAGGGGTGGCTAAAGAAGAGAGACACCTGTGCACATACGGATCTATTAAATGAATTGAAAGTGTACCCACGTGAGTGGCATAATTATTTACCAATGGACGAAGAAACTTATTTGCAGTTATTATTACTTGTAACTTCTTTAATTCAAAAAGAAGACACTATTATGCGAGAAGGTATACGTCCTGACGAAAGACTAACGGCAACGTTACGATTTCTTGTAACAGGAAGTAGTTACGGTAATCTAAAATTTTCAACCAGAATCTCACACCAAGCACTAGGCCACATAATTCCTGAAACGTGTCGTGCTAAAAAAAATATTTAAAGGTAAAAAAAAAATAAAACAATTTGAATTGACATTAGTAAAACTGTAGTAAAAGAAATTTATTTGAGTAAAAGTACAAATTAGTACAATTAGATATAAAAGAAGAAACGGAGGTGTTAGAATTCTCAGTGGAACCATCCTCACAGATGATTGTCTCAGCTGTAAATGACGATGGAGACGCACTATTCGGAGATAGGAACTCCACAGGTTTGCTTGTAGCATTGCTGTAAATGTATGTTGACTGAACATTGCTGGCACTAGATGAACTAATACAATGGGTCAAGGTGAGTTAACCAGTTTCAGCCCTAAAAAATGCTTCATTAATTATTTTTTCTGTGATTAATCATTGTATGCGATCTTGCACATCGCGAAGTTTACTGAAGACATTTTTTCTAAAAATTTCATGTCGATTGTCTTTTATTTTGGGTCTTTGTCAGCACTATAATACTACTCTTTGGAGTCGATGATCTCGGTTGTAATGGAGAAGGTGTAGAATCGTAGAGTTTGTTATTTCACGGAGCGGACCCTGGATTGACTTGGATTCCTCTAAAACTTCCTCGGCATTTGGTGCTTCTATTTTATCTATTGAATGCTCCGTTGCTTCCTCCAGTAATCCCTTAAAAATAACTACCATCGTTTATTTTTTTTTAGTTTCCTCAAACAATAGACGATTGGAAATTGATAGCAATGAGTTTGAAATGAGGTGGAATTTTCCTCACAGCTTAGGTGCTTTGGACGGAAAACATGTTCAGATCATACTACCAGCAGGGAGCGTTTCATATTTCTACAATTACAAGAAGGCACACAGTATGGTTCTACTGTATGTTCTGCCATACGTGTTTGTAGCAGACGATGCCTTTACTTTAAGAATCGACATGTTAAAACCATTTTAGGCAGATTCTAGAAAAGTCACTAGAATATAACATAGAAACAGACTATATCTTCATTGATTTTAAAGCAGCCTATGACAGTGTGAAAAGAACTGCATTATATAATGCAATGATAGACTTTGGGATCTCACTTATGTTAGTTAAGTTGACCCAACTAACAATGAAAAACGTTAGCTGATGCGTTAGAATTGAAGGAGATAACTCTGAGTTCTTTGACATTAATATTGGTCTAAGACAGGGGGACGCGTTGGCGTGTCTGCTCTTTAATATTGCGTTGGACAAGGCAATCAGAAACATTTAAAAAATAAAAATATAAAACGTGCACTAAATCTTAATATATACAGGACCTTAATAAGACCAGTTTTGATATATGGGGCTGAAACGTGAATCTTATCTCAAAATGATAAAAGATTTCTTGGTATTTTTGAGACAAAAATTCTTAGAAAGATTTCTGGGGCCGTAAATGAAAATGGGCTATGGCGTCGAAGATACAACTTTGAACTATATCAGTTATACACCGATCCAGATATTGTGAAATTCGTTAAAGTGCAGAGACTTAGATGGGCTGGACACATTGCTAGGATGTCAGATCACGAATACACCAAGAGATAAACATTTTCAAAACAAGCGGGCACAAGAAGCAGAGGACGACCACAAATGAGATGAATTGATGATGTGGAAGAAGACCTACAGATTCTAGCGGTTAGAAGATTGAGGGAAGTTGCCATAAACCGACAGGAGTGGCGACTTCTTTGTGAGCAGGCCAAGATCCACAACGGATTGTCGAGCCACTTATGATGTTAAAACCATTTGCATTTTCATAGACAAAAAAATTTATAATTACAGATTAAGTAAAGCTCCTCGTATTATTGAGATCGTTTTTGTTCTTTTCACACTGCCATCAATTTGAAGGTAAAAAATATTGAGTCGGTAGTGATGGCAAGTTATTAATTACATATTTTTGATGTCAAGATTATGCTATGTCTATGCTCCACATGAATGTTTGATCTCGAAAGTACAGTAGCCAGTGGACTGATAACGCAAAATTCACATTTACAAGCTTTACAACGAACTCATCCTTGTAATGTGCCAGTTTCAGCCAAAGATACACCAAACTAATTTATGAAGTATTTTGCAAGTGAAGGAAAAGTGTCTTGGCAGACCGATTTTATTAATTAAATGAACATGTAGGGAAAAATATTTAAATTACAGCATTTTCTTTAAAGTTTGAGGATATCCTTTCTATAATTAGTTCAGAAGGCATTAATTTTTTTAACATCAGTTTTTATAGTATCTATACTATAGTATTTTAGTATCAGTTTTTTATATGCCGTCTCTCTTTTTCCCCTATCGTGGTACTCTTTGCTTTTTACGGATCACAGACATGGCTCCTGTTCGTAAATCGAAATAAATTCTTAGAGGCATTCTCGATGTCCATATTTCATGTGACTCGTCATAACCAAACTCGTATTGTACCAGTATAGCGGAAACAACAATATCGTTCGTCTACACGAATGGTCAAAACTCAAATATTTTAAACTTGTACAAGTCTTTCATACACACGCTCAATTACACTTGTGCAAGTCTGACATGCCCTAGCAAAAATTTCAAAATTTCCGCAAGTCTCATGTCGCTTGTACAGTTAACATAGTTGTGCAAGTATTGCTTAACACACGTTCCAGTGCATGTATACTGTTCAAGTATACATGAATGTGTATGGGGGCCTTAAAGCTTATGCGTGGAGCACATTTGTCGAAATTAAAATTGTTGCAAGGATTACTCGTGGAGCACCGTTCTAACCCTGTAATATAGTAATAATAAGATTCGCCTAGGCCAATAATCGTCAAAACAATAATATTGCGAGAAAGTACCACAGAAAAATAAGTGACTATACGAAATTAGAAAAATAAAGAGAAAATAAATAAATTGAAACGTGGAGTGGTATATTAGAGTTCCATGACTCAGTGGTGAAGTGCACAAGCCAGCTACGTCACTTATTACTTGCCAGTCGTCTTGCACGTTTTGTTGGTTGTGCACGTGCATTGGTTGTGTGGAAAGTTTTTACGTTGTGTTGTATTTTTCATTATTTCTCCTATAATATCAGGTAAGCTATTCAATTTATATATTATTTTAAATAATAGGGTTTGAGGTCATTGTTTCTCACTAATATAGTTCATATAATGGTGTGGTTAAAAAATTATGATATTATTAAAATGTATGCTATAGTCGCTTAAACCGGACCCCTTATTTGTTAGATTTAAAACTTCGCTGATATGCAACTTCTCACTTCTATGATTGGCAATTTTGTTACAGATTAAACATCAATTAAATGGGGAAGGTCGAACAGAGAAAGTGGAGTCCGTCTAAAATGACTAAGGCCATTGGTGCAGTTCGAAATAAGAAGATGGGGTGGAAGAAGGCGAGTAAATATTTTAATGTGCCGAAGACAACGATGATGAGATTAAGAAAAGATAAGTATGGTACGCCTATCGAAGCAGCACAAACAGAGGCAGACCTACAATATTGGGCAAAAATCTGGAAGACGAGCCAGTTCAATATTGTTGAACAATGGAAGCATCGTTTTTTGGACTCACTAGAAGTAATTTAAGAAGAACGGCCGCGCAAATGGCCCAGATAAAATGGCATTAATCATCCATTCAAAGAAAAAATAGCTGGTAAAAAGTGGGCCAATCTATTTCTTAAACGGCACAAAACAAAACTGTCAGAAAGAAAGCCCACTGGAACATATTATAGCAGGGCTCTTGGGTTCAATAAGGAAAATGCGCACAAATTTTATCAACTCCTGAAGGATTTATACGTTAAAAATGAATTTACTCCTGATAGAATCTATAACGTTTTTCCGAGAAAAAATACGAGTGAACAACTGTAAAAATAAGCGTCATCAGGAACAATTTTTGCAGTGCATCCTTCAGGTTGGATTCAAATCAACTCCTTCACTCAATGGTTTAAGCACTATATCGACTTTGTCCATACTACAAAGGAGAAACCTGTGCTGTTACTCTTAGATGGCCATTATAACCAAACTCAAAATATCGAAGTGATCGATTTGGTAAGAACACACCATGTTACCATTGTGTCCATACCCCCTCACTCCTCACATAAAGTTCAACCTTTGGACAAAAGTTTCATGGGTTGTCTCAAAACTTATTACAGTGAGGAAATAAGGCAGTGGTTAAGAAACAATGAAATGCCACTTACAGCTTATGATGTAATGGAGCTCTTTGACAAAGCATACATTAAATATCAATCAGCTGAAACTGCAATCAATGGGTTTAAAGCCACAGGAATATACCCACTCAATAAGGAGCTGTTTTCTGATGCCGAATATATTGAAGAAGCAAATAAAATGCGAGATTCATCTTTCTACGAATCCATGTCAAAGCAAAAAACGGCAGGTAATGAAAGCTCTACAGCGATCAGTGAAAAATGTGTTATGACGATGAATGAATCACAAGTTAATGCAGAGTTTGATCCGAATCAACCGTCAACATCTTCGGAAGGTCAAGGTAATCTTGTGTTACCATCTACATCTGACAATCCTCATAGTCCAAAATCGTCTATGATAAGCCCGTTTGAAATTACTCCTATTCCAAAAATCAAAAAAAGGACCACTAATAGGGGACGGAAAGCCTGCAGTTCAACAATCATCACAGCTTCTCCTTATAAATTCAAGTTGATCTAATCTAACTAAAGAAGCTAAAGAAGCCATGAAAACTGAACAACAAGAACGTGATCAAAGTTTCAAAGGCAACTGCGGCATAAAAGGTTGTTCGACAGCAGAACCTTCTAGAAAAGGGAAAGAGACAGTAAAAAGATGTCCAAATTTTGAGAAACAAGAGTTTAAAACCGAAGATGAAATCAGTGTCTCTTCTGGAACATCTAAATTGGACATTATTCCGGGAATATCACCATCATAAAGAGGATGACGCTTTGTGTATGTTTTGTGACAGAAAATATTTGGAAGATTGTAAAGGCGAACTTTGGGTCTTGTGCATTATGTGTTCGTTGTGGGCTCATGTGGATTGTGCTGGGGCTGATAAGGATGCCTACATATGCGATTTTTGTAGATAAATTAATAATTGTGCTAAATATTTTTGTATATTTTATGTTTTATATTGGAAATTGTTGCAATATATGTCTATTTAGAAAGTAGATCATGTTTTCATTTATTTAATACTTTTTTTCAATTATTGGTACAACTTTATTAATAATTTTTAAGGGGGTCCACTTTTAGCAACTATTTTTCGAATTCACCAAAGGCTGGATTTTGGAAAATACATATTTTTTATATTCATTTTTAATTATTATTAATGAAAGTTGAGTATAAATGAATTATAACATTATAAAGTAAATGGTATGTACTTTTATAATATTTTTTTTTGCTATTTTTTATACGCATGAATTGAAAAACCAAATGGGGGTCCAGTTTTAGGCATTTTTCTCTATTAAAAAATTATTCTCTAGAGCCTTGTTGCTTTTTTCATTGTTCCGTCTATGCGTATCTAAATTTAAGTCGATCCCTATTAAAAAGAAAGAAAAAAATGAATGGTTTCGAATCTCGTTGTAAAAGGTTTGTTGTTTATAGAGTTATCAAGTCGGCGGCCAGATCTGATACGGGCTACAGCGAATAAACATATTGCCTTATAATTAACAAATATGGCGTAGTCCACTAATGAGAATTACTTGGAAACACTATGGAAGTCTTATTTCAAGCCAAACAGACCTATTTTGTATTTAAACGTCTGAGAATTTGATAAGAATGAGAGCCCATGTGCTAGAGAAATTAATTCAGATTAGAGATGTTCGATATCGTGATTTTTATTTAACTAGTTTTTATTAATTAAAGACGTATAGCTATTTAAAACGTTAACAATCAATAATTTCTTTAATAACAGTTTTTATACTACATTTTATACTCATCTGTTTAAGATTTTAAAAATATTTTCTCTGCAAACGGTATTCAAGCTGCGTTTTGTTGTTCATATGTACACATAAATACGATAAAAATTTCCCAATTAAACAACAAATTGAACATTTCCCAATTGGATCGATTTTAGGCTTTCTTGTTTCGTCTCATTGGTTGAAAGATATCTAAATTTTACATAAGGTTTTGCTGATTCGATTTGTACCATTTGTAATACAGTAAGGTCTTTTTTGATGACAAAGAACAGGGAAATCACGATAGTTATAGGCGATTTCAATGCAAAAGTCGGCAAAGGAAGAGCTGGAACAGTAATGGGAGACCAAGGACTAGGGGAACGTAACGATAGAGGCGATCGTCTAATACAATTCTGCCAAGAACAAAGTCTAATAATCACAAACACGTTCTTTAAATTACCAATGAGACGGTTATATACATAGCGCTCACCAGCAGATAAACCGGAAAAAGTTGTAAGAAACCAAATCGACTATATAATGATTAAAGAGAGATATTGTAACACCATCAAATCAGTTAAAACATATCCAGGAGCAGATATCGCATCAGACCATAACCCACTAATCGCTAATGTCACGCTTAAGCTTAAACGTATTAGAAAACCACAAAGAACTCCAAAATTAGATGTTAGAAAACTGAAAGAAGTTGATATAAAAATCAAAATTCAACAGTAAATATACGAAAACTTTGATAAATTAGATACTAACACTAACGAGATAAACGAACAATGGGAAACACTAAAAAACTGAATCCTCGCCCCATGCAAAGAGATATTAAAAGATCCGACACGAAAGAAAGACAATTGGATGACCGACGAGATACTCGGCATGATGAAACAACGAAGACAAGCCAAGAACAAAGACAATCACAATTACAAAATCATTAACAACGAAATCAGAAAAAAGATATGAGAGACAAAACAAACTTACTATGAGGAAAAATGTAAAGAGATATAGGATCTTCAGAACAAATACGACCTATTCAACATACATAAGAAGGTTAAAGAAATGGCAGGACTGCAAAAAAGTAACCACAACACAACTCTTTTAGATAAAAATGGAAATACTATGATAACGACTGACGAAAAACTAAAACGATGGGAAGAGTATATGGAAGAGCTCTTCGACGACGAAAGAGGAAACCCACAAGACTTGTCTTTTGAGGACAGAGAAACAAGTGTAGAAATTACAAAGGAAGAAATACTGTATGCACTAAAGAACATCAGAAACGGAAAAAACCCAGGGCCAGATCAACTGCCTATTGCTATCCTTAAAATAATAGAAAATGAGTACATTGATGTCCTCTTAAAGCTCTTTAATAAAATTTATCAATCTGGTGACATACCCAACGAATGGTTGACCTCAACATTCATTTGTCTCCCAAAAAGGAAAAATGCTAGAGAATGCACCGACCACCGTACCATAAGCATACTCACACACTTAAATTGTTTTTAAAGATCATTCATAAACGCATTTACAAAACACTTGATATGAATATTGAAGAAACGCAATTTGGATTCCTTAATGGCGTAGGTACCCGTGAAGCTCTATTTGCATTCAACGTACTAATCCAGAGATGCTTAGATGTGAACCAAGATATGTACGTCTGTTTCATAGACTACAACAAAGCTTTCGACAAAGTCCGCCACAAAGAGCTAATGGACATCCTCAAAGCAAAACAACTACAACACAATGACCTTCGAATTATAACAAATCTATATTATAAACAGCAGGCACACGTATGCATTAATGAACACACATCAGAAGAGTTCGAAGTTAAAAGAGGCGTGCGACAGGGGTGTGTATTGTCACCACTACTATTCAATGCATACTCTGAAGAAATTATGAAAAGAGCTCATGAGGGAGAAACAGCAGGAATCAAGGTGAATGGAACACCAATTAACAAAATTAGATATGCGGACGATACTATCATAATAACAGACAACCTCCAAGACCTCCAAAAGCTAATGGACAAGATAGTTAAATATGGAGAAGAATTGGATTATCAATAAGCACCAAGAAAACCAAATTTATGAGGATATCAAAAAACCCAAAATAATGGTGAAAGCCTGACAATTAACGGTAGTGCTTTAGAACAAGTTAAAAACTACCACTATCTTGGCACAATAATTAATCACACAAACGATTACTTCAAAGAAATCAAAGTTCTAATAGAGAACGCACGTACAAACTTCAATAAAATGAGAAAGGTACTTTGTGCAAGCGAACTAAAATTGGACTTGAGAGTTAGGCTGGCAAGGTGTTATATTTTCTCGACTCTGCTTTATGGGATAGAAGCATGGACACTTAACGCGTCGACTGCTAAAAAGTTGGAAGCATTTGAAATGTGGGTGTATAGAAGAATCCGGAAGATATCATGGACCGAGCATGTAACAAACAACGAAGTCATGAGAAGAATCAACAAAAGAATGGAAGTATTGGAAACCATCAAGACACGAAAGCTCCAATACCTGGGGCATGTTATGAGTAATGAGAGATACAACCTACTTCAATTGATTATACAAGGGAAAACCCAGGGCAAGAGAAGTGCAGGAAGAAGAAGAATCTCATGGTTGCGTAACTTGAGGGAATGGTACGGATACACATCAATTGAACTATTCAGAGCAGCAGCATCTAAGATCAGAATAGCCATGATGATTGCCAACCTCTGCCAATTTCATCCAAAAATTTATCCAAGCATTTCTATTATTAACTATTACAATTAAATATTAACTATTCACATCCAGATGTCAGTAAAGTGAACTTTTGCAGTTTGGGGAATCCCTTGTTACATGTTACATGATGTCCCTATTACATCATTGCGAGCTTCGCATTGAAAGGTATAACCTCTTATTGTTTTAAAATAATTTTTTTCTAAGCGGTGCTTCGTTTTATAAGTGGTTTAAAATTTTGCTAGTTTTTAAAAAAGTTGCAGTATAATAAGCAGCACGGATTTCGGATTGAAACGTTTCAAGTGAGTGTCGTAAAGTTTTATTTTCCATTAGAAGAGGTTTTTACGATCTCAATATTGTAAGTCTAATTTTTTTTATTTCTTTTTTTAAGATTTTATTTGGCCCAATGGAGAAAAAAACATCAGAGAGAATCAATTTCGTTGAAAACGAAAATAGCAATTTTAGATCACTTAGGATAAGCGAAAAGCCTTAATTTAGGCGAATCAAATGTAATAGCAATTAAGAAGAATGAAGTTACTATAAGAAAATCTATAAATTCTGATACAAAATTAAGCGCCAAATTTCCATCTTACTCAAGGGAATTATTATTAGAAACAACAGAAAGAGCCAACGCAATTTATATTGATGAACTAATTCAAAGAAGAATACCTGTAAGTGGTTATTTAATCCAGGAAAAAGCTCTTCGGTTTTATGAGTTAATGAAACAGTCAGAGCCACCAACTTTTACTTCCCAAGCTGGTAACGACTTTTGAGCTAGCAAAGGATGGCTAACCAGGTTTATAAAAAGAAGTGCACTACGTAATATCAAGATTACACGAGGGAGTACTATAGCAGATGAAGAAGCAGCAAAAATATTTCCACAGGAGCTAGCCAAAATTATTGAAGATGGGGACTATTTTGCCGATCAAGTATTTAACGCTGATGAAACGGGACTGGACTATTGAAAAAAAATGCCTAACTATACTTACATCGCAAAGGATGAAAAAACTAAAAGTGGCCATAAAGCAAGTAAAGAACGAATAACTTGAGAAATGTAATGTAATGTGAGAAACTTGAGATTTGTGGTTATGTGGATATAAAATATAATATAGGCTATTTTTTAAAATGTTGCATTCTGGTATATAATAAATCTTGTATATTTAACCGAAATAACTTAATGATACACCAGTGCTTGTAATCAATATCTATTAACACGTTATATTTGCGGCTTTCAATGGCACATCATTCTCACAAAAAACATATCAATTACACTCACAGCAATGGGACTCCAACAAAAAGTGCCGCGATTAAATGTAAACATACATCAATTTTTTCTTAACTCATAGTTTTTTTTATTTAGATGCTAAAACAGTTCAAATGCCTAGTATACTTGGGTCGGTGAATGTTACCGTGGTGTCATGTGTCATTAACACCAGACCAGTTTAAATAAAGATTTAATCAGACATAATTAACTTATTTTTTTTATATATGAGAAGAAAGTAAGAAAGTCAAAATATGTATCAATCGTCAGGTTTAATATTATACTACATTGCATGCTTTTCATTTATTGGTTTTTTTACAGCCGAAAAAGAAGTGCTTTTACGTAAGACACTTGTTAAATAAACTGTTAGATAGTATTTCAATTCTGTAGTAGTTTCTGTAGACAAGTTAGATGATTAATTTAAATAGAACAAAATGGAAGTATAGAACAACTATACGAATACATAAAAAAGTGGATGAGTAGGCGGTACTGTAGACTAGCGCGGAGGTTCATACTATGTTTTATGTATTTCTAAAATTTAAATAATATATGTAAAATTGAAACAAATAATTTTAGAAGAAGCCGTAGGTCAGGTGGGAACAAAAAAACCAATAATCCTTATATAAGGAAGAGAGAAATTGAAAAAGAAATAGACTAGAGAAGGACACAATACCACAATTACCTAAGCTCGCAAACGTAGCCGACAAAGTAAAAGTAATTTAAAGAAGCCCATGCTAGAGTCAGAAAACTGATCTGCACAAAAAATAACATGGGGGAGAGACCAAGTTCTAGAATAAATACATAATCTGGGGGTAGCAGCAGTACAATAAATTGAATAGTATTAAAAAAACACAATAACGGTCCAAATATGGAAAAACTACTTTGCAAACATGCTTATGGGAAAAAGAGACGGATTTAAAACCAGTAAAAGTATCAATAACTCAAGGTTCTCCTCTGACTAAATCTCAAAGAAGTAAAGAACGTTTGTAACTCACTAAAAATGGGAAAGCGCCAGGTCCAGGAAATCTAAAATCTGTAGTAGGAGAACTAATAAAAAACGGAACAGTCAGGGGAGAACGGGGGTATGATGGTCAGCGGGTAACGGCAGTCACCGGAATATTTACTTTATTTATTTGAATTTCGCTACCTGAGACGTGTTTCCACATAGTGGCCGGTTGTCCAAGTACCTTGCATGTAACTGAGCGCATGCCAGTTGGTTTCTGTTTTCATAGTAGTCCGTAGATCGATGTTTGTTGTCTGTTGGTTGTAATTTTAACCGGCGCGTAAATAAGCAATCATACATTAAAGGTAAGGTTTTATAATATATGTAAATTAACATTGAAAGACAAAAAATATATCTTTCCAAAATAATCTAATGCAAATATGGCTGACTTGCAATGGGGTATTGGCAGTCTTTGACTGGTCTAACCCAGTGAGTAACTGCCATTAGCCCATGATCTTAAAATACTTTATCTCGTTTTTAGTTTTATGTGGCTATTTTAATATTATTTTTTATATTGTAGTTGCCACATCACATTCGTTCAACTAAAAAAGCACAATGGATGCCAGAGCAGCTATCAATAGCTTCTAAGGATCATGTTATTCCTTCCAGTATCCTTTAATATGGACTTTATGGGTCTATGTGTGGTCCACAGCTAGGAAGAAAAGCTGTCTTCATCTCTGGCCAAGAAGCCAGCATAGTGAAACACTTAATAACTTTTGCGAATATGCACTACAGGTTGACACCTCTACAGTACAGAAAAGTTGCTTTTGAATTTGTAGAGATGCTGAATATTCACCACAGATTTAACATAACAAGCAGAGTAGCTGGTATAGATTGGCTGGAAGGATTTTTAAAAAGAAATTCATCCACTTTAGTGCTGACACCCGAAGTAACTAGTATTAATCGAATAAAAGGCTTCAACAAGACCGAGGTAAAAACATTTGTCGAAAAGCTTTAAAATGTGATGGAAAAATTTAAACTTACACCCACCAACATGTATAATATTGACGAATCAAGTATTACAACTTTGAAGACACCAACAAAATTTTAGCAGCAAAGGGACAAAAAAGAATAGGAGCTGTAACGTCTGGTAAAAGGGGACAAACCATTACAGTTATTTGTGCATTCAACGTTACAGGTACACATGTTCCCCATACTTTTATTTTTGAACGACAACAAATGCCACCACTTCTGGAAGGGAATGGACCACCTGGATCTTTTTACTAGTGTTCCAAAAACGGCTGAACTAACGAGGAACTTTTTATTTAGTGGTTAAAACATTATAAAAAGTATGCCAATCCCAGTGAAACTGAACCAGTTTTACTAATTTTAGACAACCATGGCAGCCATATCACCCTAGAAGTTTATTAGTATTGCAAAGAAAACTTCACAACGATGCTGTCGCTGCCTCCCTATTCATCTCATCGCCTACAGCCTCTCCATGTCATTTTCTTTGGACTACTTAAGAAGGCCTATAACAGGAAATGCGATATTTTCATGAAAAGCCAATTAACCGAAAGGGTTACAGTTTATTTAGGAGATAATTGCGGAACTCTTTAACAGAGCATACATAGATGTTGCCACGGTTGCTAAACCCATATCTGAATTTTTATCAACTGGAACATATCCCATAAACAGCCATACATTCTCCGAAGAGGATTTCCCTCTAAAATCTGTAAAGGTAGCTGCAATGTCACTATCTCAAAATTTACAAGCGGTAACTTTTCTTTCTGATCCAGGATCAAATAACTCCAGAAAGATGCACTTTAAAATTTTGACGTTAACACCATTCAAAGATGAGCTAGAAAAGAAGAAAGAAAAACGTAAAGAGCATTTAAAAACTGAAAGAACGAAAACAAACTTTGAAAAAGGTGCTCTTGAAGTTGGAAATTATGTTAAAAGAAAAATATTTGGCTTATCTGAGGGTGAGGTGGACTGTCAAAATGAGAACGATTTATGTCAGGAATCTGGAGATAGTAACTCAGTGTACTTCGATGACTACGAACTTAAAGATAATCTACCCAAAGGGTTTAGCCTCTAGCTATTGTAACAAATTAATGTAGGTTACTTTCTTCTTGTGACGGTTTCAAATGAAAAAGTAAAGAACAATTTTCCGGCTGAAGTGATTGAACTGAGGAAGAACTCTATTTTAGTAAAGTTTATGTGTGCATATATGAAGAGGTCAAGAGTACCTATTTGTTTTCCCAGAAGTAGATGACATGAGTTTCATTAGGAAACATGACACTGTGGAAAAACTTATCAAGTTTGAAAAGCTGAGATGTGGTAAAATAATGTTTAAATGATTTGCTATGTTTATTTATTTTTGTTATGTGTTAATATGTAATAATAAATAAAATTAAATGCATCATTGTTTTTATTGAGCTATTCTAATCTAAGAGCGGCATTTCCCCATACCCTGTCCGGTAAATACCGGTCAATCCCAATTCCCAATTCCCAATACCGGTCAATCAACTGTCTTGATATTTATCGTGAAAAAAAGAAATCACTCTCCCTTTACGAACCCAATTAAAATATAACATAGCTAAATAACAAACGAACACATTTCACTGGAAACATAAAGTAGTAATAAAATATGATTTAACACATCACTCACAGTATTTTTCCCTTAAGTGACCGTTATTCCCAAAATAGAGGCAGAAGAACAAGTCGGATTTACAGTGAAACAATCAACAATTGACTATTTGTTTACAATCGCACAACTAATATAAAAAATTAGTATATGAGCAAGGGATCCACTTGGTGGCGGTGTTGTAGGCAACAGCCATAGATAAATAGATTTAGAGAGGTGGCCTTTTGGCCTATTGCACTGCGACTTTTTCAGATCTATTGTGGTCCTCTAGTCCTAGATAACATTTTCTAGCCTAACCTGTTTTAAAAAGTCTGATAGCTTCTAGATTGTTCCTTCCATGTAGCTATTTGCCGGTAGATTTTCTTCTTCTAATAAAAAGAACCGCACATTTGTCAGACTGTCACACTGAAAAGAATGTACTCTGCTGTTTCTTCTTAATGGTGACAGAATCTCATTATTTGATAATTCCATCAGCTTCAAGTGCCTATTCAGCTTACAGTATCCTGTTAGGAGACTTACTATGGCTTTGACTGTTTTCCTGTCTTTGCTTATTGGATCTGCCGTAAATTTTGGCGAATGTTCTGTAATCAACTGTTTCGCCTGTCTTTGTCCTGGTGAATTCCACTACCATTCCAGAGATTTGTGAGCTACCCACTTCTTTGTAGCCGTTATTGTTACTGCCTTTGCAACGCCACAAAAAAGTTTCGGTTCAATGAATGACATTGATGAGCCTTCTTTGGCCATTTCATCTGTTTTTTCATTGCTCTTATGATACTCGTGCATCGGTACTCAGGCTACCGTAACCTGGCTACGGTCTCTTAGTTTATTTAGGGTACACACACAATCTCATACTAGCTTAGAACCGACCTCTGCAGAATTGAGTGCCTTAAGCGCTGCCTGATCATCTGTGAAGATGGCAACTAAATGGAACGTTCTTTCCTGGCTTTTTGTCCTCCACGCAGTGATGAATTGCCGTTATTTCCGCCTGGAAAACTATCCTTAGATAGACTAACCGGGAAATATGATTTAACACATCACTCACAGTATTTTCCCTTAAGTGACCGTCATTTCCCCGTTCTCTACTAAGCTATATTGAGAGATCTGTTTCAGAATTGTATCAACAAATCGAAAGTCCAAGAATAATGGAAAATATCCGATATATCGACAATATACGAAAAAGAGACAAAAGCAACTGTCATAATTACCAGAAATTACTGTAACAAATACACTAAGTAGAATCTACGGTAAGTTAATAAATAATGCTCCTCAGGGTATCTAGCACATATAGGACAGTTTCAAATGAGGCTCTGTATGTCATACAGTAATACCGATCGTTTTGTTGTGCAAAAGAGCAAGCGAGGGTGTATGCGAGGAGGATAGATGTAAATATAGATGAGAATGAGAGAGAAAGAACGATAGTAAAGTGGCAGAGGGAATGGGCGAATGATAGCGGAAAGGCAAGGTGGACGAGAGAGCTTATTCCCGATCTGAGGCCGTGGTGAGAATGTAAGTTCAGGAAACTATACTACTTCCTGACGCAGTTTCTAACCGGACATGGTAGTTTTGGCACCTTCACAAATAAAATAAGCAAATCTGCCTCGGCAGACTGTACTACTTGTGGGGTACCAGACGCTCCTGCCCATATTTTTAACTGCCAGAGATGGGCAAATGAGAGGGGAGATTTTGAAAGGTGAATGGGTTTCGTGCTGGATGAAAGAAACGTTGTAAACATAATGTTGAGAGGAGAGAAATAGTGAAGAGAAGTACACTGTCTGATTTTTGGGGTGATGAAGGAAAAGGAGCAGAAGGACAGAGAAGAAAATTGGGCCAGGGATCTGAAATTTATGGTTAATATTATTTATTAGTTGATGGCCTAACGTCTGAAACATTTTCTGATTTACGGTAATAGGTATAGTTATTTATAAATTTTTGGTTTTTTATTTTAGTTGTTCATTAAGTAGCAAGACCACCTTTCCAGAAAGGTGGTCTTAAAGTTTTAGCCGGAACACGGTTAATCCGGTACTACCCTGGGGTCTTTTGGCCTAGTATCCTACTCGGCCTAAAGATGCCGGGGTGTCTTGTTCCGTGACGTAGATGTCCAAAAAAGATTTCCCCCACTGTTGCCTGTTAGAAATTAATGGATACCTTCTTAGGCTCTTACTGAATTCTGGCAATACGACAATTAAAAAAAAAATTAATAAAAAACAGAATTGAAAGTGAATTGGTCGCGGTGTTGTAGGCGACAGTCATGCTTTGTCTGAGAAGATATGATGGTGGATTTGAAACCAAACTCTGAAACTTTAAATTCTGATTATTCTAAGTGTTCTGTATTATTAATATGTGCGTTAAGCGTTTGTGTATGTGGAGTTTTTGTATATTTTGTTTGTATGCTGTGTGTTGCATATATATTTTGTATAATAAAAACGATGTGTCTCAGAGTTTTTTCGTTAAAAAACATTCGTGAATGGACTGGACTGAGATATCAAATGCAGAAGAATTATTCGATGTGGCAGAAGGTCGAGAAGCCTTCGCAATGGTAATCGTCGCCAACGTCGGATCTCAGGCACGTGAAGAAGAAGAAATAAATTTGGCGAATTAGATCCCGTCCACTTATATGCGCACGAATAACAAGAAGCGCAGTAAAATATTTAAGCGAATGATTATTACCAAATCGTATTTTAATAATACGGCAATAGTAAGGTAATAATTACGTTGGTGATATTCTATGTTTTTTAAAGTATAGAAATAATACATTTTATTTTTATAAAAAATCATTTAAATATTATGCTACAATTACTTAAGTTAACATTCTTTCCTTATCACTACGACCTTTATTCATATAACAAGGAGATAGTCAGTTTATAATTAGTTCTTCCTTATAAAATACCATTAAGAAATAAATGTCGACAAAGACAAATAAATAAATATTTTAATTAGGTCTTTCAACTCCTCTCCCGATAGAATTTAAAGTCCAGTAGAAAACAATATTGCGTCGAAACTATGAAACATTCCAAACGAACAAACGAGCACAGCTGCGAGGGATCAGTGCTTTTGGAAAAGATAACACAATCGCTTCTAAATTCCATACAATCTAAACAAACAATGTATTACTAAAATTTAGAAATCACAGTTAACACTGTCTTAATCTTAACTCTTCAAAAACCAAATAGGATTGTACTCGTATAACAACTCTCAATTGATGGTCATGATAATTATTATGTTTTTAACAAAAAAAAAATTTGACGTTTTGATTTCCACTCCGAATATCGTTCTCAAAAAGATTTTAGAATTTTGTTAAAAAGAATGTATAACCGCCGAAGTTATTGACGAGGTTACATCATTTCACAAAATTTAAAATTGACATGACAGCCATGATATGGCTAAAAAGACATGAGGGTGGATTTTTGCTCTATGGAACTTCAAATTCTGATTATTCTATGTGTTCTGTATTATTAATATGGGCTTTAAGCGTTTTTGTGTGAGAAAGTGTTCGTGTATTTTGTTTGTGTGTTATGTGTTGCATGTATCGTGTATGATTGAAGACGAGGTATCTCAAAGTTTCTTAATTCTCTATTGTTAGTATATTCTTGGTTTGCTATACATTTTTCTTCATTGAGTGGGTTAAGGGCTGCTTGATTTTTCTCTTTTTTATGCCTGTTTCTTTCATGATTACTGATGCATCTTTTTATTGCAGTATGTGTTAATTTTTTTAGGCATGTTTGAGTTTCTGTGATTTGTCGAATTCCCTGTTTTTGATGCATGTTTTATGCTCATTTATTGAGAAAATTGCCTATTGTTCCTCATTGGGAATTGGTTTCTAGTACTCATAAAGAGTATATCGAAGTAAAACTTAATTGCTTTTCTTTTCCCCATTTTCTTTCTTTACATCTTTAAGCCTCGTCTGTTTTGCCTTGCAATTCTTAGAAGGCACAGATTAAAGCAAAAATCTGGATTTTGGTTTCGTGAATAGAAACCTTCGGATTTCTACTTTCGTCATTTTTTATTATATTAATTATTAAACTTATTTCTTATTTTGCAACAAATTGTAGATATACATAAATTACAGCATTTTGGGGAAAGGTAAGATTTGTTGCCAATTTGGTATATAGCAGGTGAAGTCAATTTGTAATATTTCGAATTATATTCACATTTAGAGTACATACCTATTTGTTTTGTATTTTTAACACGCGACAAAAAAAAGGTGTGTATCTGTATCTGTGCACATGTATGTTTGTATCATCATCATCATCATCATCATCATCATCATCATTATCATCATCATCATTTTGCGTAGATCACTGGCTACTGCGTCTTTCCATCTCTTTCTTAGGCGACCAACTGACCTTCTGCCATCGAGCCTTTCCCAGAATGTGGCGTTCAGGTGTCTTTAGTCACTATATCTTAGTACGTAGTCCGCCCATCTTATTCGGTTTGCTTTAATGTAGCGTACTCTGTTTTTATGTCCATATACTGTCTGGAGTTCATCATTGTGTCTTCTTCTTCATTCTCCTGTTGTCTCTTTTCTGCAAGGCCCATAGATAGTCCGCAGTATCTTTCTTTCCAGTACCAGTTATTTTGTCGTTTCCCGCTGGTTCAGAGTCCATGTTATTATGGGGCGAATTAATGTCTTATTTTTGCTGGTATTGAGAGTATTTTTGATTTAAGTACGGTCATTAATGAGTAATATGCCCTGTTTCCTGCAATGATCCTGGCTGCCACGTCCTTTTCATATTTATTTTTAGATGTAATGATCGCTTCCAGGTACTTGAATTCTTTGATTACTTCAAAGTTGTATTCATTCATTGTTACGTTTTGTCTAACCCTTGGTCTGGTTCTTCGTAACCACGATGTACTTGGTCTTGTCCTCGTTGACCTTCAAACCAACTTCCTTGGCTCCGATTTCAAATAGGGTGAAAACTTTTTTTGCATCTCTGGTGGATTGTGCAATTGTGTCCACGTCATCCGCAAACGTCAATAGTATTTTTGATCCTTGGGCGGCAAATCCGTTTGACAGTTTTGGTTGAACTTCCTTTACCGCATGTTCCAGTGCAAAATTAAATAGCAAGAGGATCTCCTTGTCCAAGCCCGGTGTCAATGAGGAATTCCTCCGACGTGATGCTGCAATTCTGATCCATGCGGAAACGTTCTCTGTGCTTACCTGTGCTAATCGTACCAGCTTTCCAGGTACTCCCATTTCTACCATGGTCTCCCACAATGCTTCTCTGCTAAGAGAATCGTAAGCTTATTTAAAGTCCATGAAGATTTGGTGCACATCGCGGTTGAATTTCCAGTTTTTTTCCAACACCTTGTAGCATCACAGCTCTTAAACGAATGCTAGTTTATGACCAGAACGTTGAAGTATTTGTAAAAAAACTTACACAGAAAGATGGAGAAAACTTACTGGTGTAACTTGGAAGTTACACCAACCTGCACTAGTGGGAGCCGCGGTAGTTTCATCATTCGTGGCGGCAGTTTAGGTATTATATTGGTAAGGCGCTGTGTAATTTAAATCGTTGAGATATTTGAGATCGAGGGTATACGTGTACCCCAATGTAGCAGAATATAATATTTTCTTGTTTTGATACGTAAGTTTAATTTTTTGAAGAACTATTGAAATTATTATTATAATCTCGTACACCCTATTATTTTTCAATAGATCACAAAAAGTGTTTTTATCTGACAAATTCCGAAGACACTGCTAAAATACACTTCATGATTCTGATACCAAAGGTTCTCAAGACGAGACTGACAAGGTAGATATTAATATATCACATTTTAGTGTGGACTACAAGTAGGAAGAGATATCTATATGTAACGACAATCAAACAAACTCAGTCTCTAAACAAATTTCTGCTAAGTCGCAAGAGACTCTACAATTGTTTTCTAACGAAACGTTGGATGATTCGGAAGAGATGATAGGCCGTTAGCACAGACACAACTTTCAAACCAAAATGAGGTCAAAATTTTGAAAGTTCCCACTTCACTAAAAGGTAAAAATCAATTCAAATAGTCTGGTGCAAAAGGAATATTAATTCGTAGTACAACTAAAAAATCTTCTTCTACATTTACCTGGCAGTAGAAACGTGACAAGGCAAATCCAATTAGGAATAAAAGCATGGCAATTATGTTTCACTAAAGAAAATTTAAATCTAATCACCGAATATACGAACAACAAAATAAAAATTTAAAGATTAAAATATAGAAAAGAAATTGACAGTAGTAATACTAAAAACACAACTATACATACAATACAACACTATACCAAAGACACCAACAATGTAGAGATGCAGGCTTTGTTTGGGTTATAATATTAAACTGGAGTAATGAAAATGAATGAAGCGCCAAAGAACTTTTTGATAAAGATACTAGCATACTAATATTGTGGACGACATTGCCAGAAGCATAATTTTGATTTTTAGTAAACCACCTCCCATTCGACGATAAAAACACCAGAGCTCAAAGAAGAGAAGTGGATAATCTTGAGGCATTCCGAGAAGTATTTGAAAGATCCATAAAAAAAACTATATGTGCCTTCAGAGTACACTACAATTAATGAACAGTTGGTTGGTTTCCACGGCCGATGTCCATTGTGATGTGCTGTATTGGTAAAACTGCTTTTGTACTTGACGCTGAAGTTTTTGAATGCAAGGGCTTCACACCACGTGATATTTCTGTAGCCCAGTATTATTGCGATAAACTTACCTCTTCGTTTCAAGGAATCAACAGGAATTTGACAATGGACAAGTGTTTTACATCTATAGATGACACGGCAAAATTCTTTTTAGAAGGAATACCATGAGACAAAACAAAAAAGCAATTACACAATTGTTTTTGAAGCTCAAGAACAGGCAAATAAATTCTGTCATGTTTGCTATAGTGAACAACGTACACTCTTACTATATTGTCCACCAAAAACTTAAAAATAGTACTTAAAAAAAACTACTACTGACCTACCAGAGATCATTCGATTTTACAATTCCACTAAGAGAGGAGTGGACACCTTGGACCATTTATGTCACACATATTCTTTGGCCATTATGCCTTTTTTATAACCTGCTAAATATTGTGGGATATATTTCGATGATCGTTTTACGTGGTTCTAATGCACCGGAAAAGGAAATTGTTGCCAACAGAAGAGCTTACCTAAAAACACGGACACTTGCACATGATTTATTGAAACCTTAAATGAAAAGGCGTTTGGAATGTTCGAATTTGGGACGGGAACTTTGTGAAACTGTTCAAAATGTACTAAAAATACCTAATCCAGTAGAAGTACCAACAAGACCAGTTGAAACTTTGTTTTAGAAGCGAAGATCGAAAATTCAGAGTTAGCTGTGCCATATGCAAAAACTTTATTTGTTTGCAGCACCAAAAAAAATATGCCCAACTTGTGGATAATAATATATTTTTGTATGCAAAATAAACTCTTAGCATGTTATCTAAATATTGTTTTTGTCATACGTTCTTAAATATACATATGTAAATATTTTAAGGTCGATTTTACTTGGGGTACCACTGTACTAAATGTAGTAGATTAAGTTCAGAAAATAAGTGTAGCACACCAAGGTTAAATGCCAATGGTTATATGTGATAAACTAGTTGACACAAGGTCGAAGTTATAAGGTATATATTTCACCTTAAGGCAACAATCTTTTCTGTTCGAAAGGAGTACATTGTCCACTGATTAGTGTCAGACAACTGACTAATTCGGGGAAGAAGTAAAATTAATTAACAATTGACAGTTCCTTAAGACAATGCAAAGTGAATTTTTGGCGACCACTCAAATAAAAACACAATATATGTATTGTGTGTAATAATATTGTATTAATTAATTAAATTTTTGTAATAATTAAAATTAAAGTGAATAAAAATGAGGTAATCAGGTAAATTAGAATAAATTTAATTGTGAAATATGTGTTATTAGTTACCAAAGTAAAGTTAATTGCTTGAATTAAGTTATTCCATGATCTTACATTTGAGCAACGACATAACGAGCTTAGTTAAAAATGTGTGAAAATATAATAGTGGGGTAAATTACTGTATGGTTATAATAATTATGTTTGCTTAACAATGATGGACGATATTTTTAACTGAGCTCGTTACATCATTGCTCAAATGTAAGACCATGTAATAACTTTATTCAAGTAATTAACTTAATTTTATTAACTAGTGGAAATATTCGAACGTAGCTTTGAGGTTCGAATCGGTTTGTAAATGGTCCTTCGACAAAACATTATCAAAGGAGCATTTACAAACCGATTCAAACCTTAAAGCTACGTTCCACTAGAAGGACCAATGGAAAGATTCGAACGTGTATTTGAGGTTCGAATCGGTTTGTAAATGCCTCTTTGTCCGCTTCTGGTCGATCGACGATGATATGTATAATAAAAGGTTGAAGTTGTGGAGTAAAAGTGTTGATTTATTGACAGCTACTGGTAATTACACAATATGATGTTCGTTAGGTAACTACTTATGATTGACTGTGATTGAGCTCAAATCCCCAATATATAATCTCACAAATATTTCATACCTCAGCACTGAGGTTATTGCTTCTATGATACTAACCAACTTTTGAACTATTAGCTTACATTTCAATTTAATCTAGACCGTCATTGCAACACTTAGGAAGCTCGATTAGAAACAATATATTATTCGACAATTCATTAACAGGTGAATGGACTTTGATTATTAAAATATTACTCGATATCATTTTCACAATGTCACTTATACACGGTGAAACTATAATAGATTAAGAAGTTAAGAATAATGTGAGATTACAAATTAAGGGGTTAATTTGGGATTGAACAACTAGTAACATATATTTCACAATTAAATTTAATCTCATTTACCTGATTACCTCATTTTTATTCAGTTTAATTTTAATTATTACAAAAATTTAATTCATTAATACAATATTATTACACACAATGCATATACATATTGTGTCTTTATTTGAGTGGTCGCCAAAAATCCACTTTTCACTATCTTGAGAAACAACTTGAGGAACAACTTAAGAATCTCAATTTTTAATTAATTTTACTTCCTCCTCGACTTCAGTCAGTCGCCTGGCACTAAATTCGTCCTCCTTTCGAGCAGAGAAGATGTACCTATGTTTCCTTTAGGTGAAATGATATAACATCGACCTCGTGTCACTAGTTTATCACATATAACCATGATTGTCATTTAATTCAAAGGTTTTTACACCTATTTTCGTAGCTAGTTTCAACTACTCTTATAATGTAAGTATTTTCCACATTTTTCAGTAAAAATATTACCTATGTTCGTGTCTTAAAGTGAAAATATACTTTCACGTTTCACAAAGATTTAAATTTCACGTTGTTGGAATCCGAAAACGTTTTGTTGTTTTGATATAGCCCGATTGAATTTTTTAATTATATACCTTTTATAAAGGATTTTAATAAATTTTTTGTGATACATCGTATACAGCCTATACAGCTTTAGAAATTGGATTGTTTAGTGGACTTCTTAAAAATGGCTTTACTTTATAATCAGAATCTTCTTGTAAGAACCCATTTCTATTATCTCTATTTAAACTTCGCATCAAGAATACAGAATTATTTATTCCTACCTGGTAGTTACCTAGAAAAACATATCCAAGAAGTATCACGAAATTGCCAGAATTTAAAATCAATATTCCATATATTATGTATATAGAAGATTTATTGAAAGTCTTGAATATTTCCTACAGCACTCTGGATATTTTGTATACTTACTCTTAGTCTTTTTTTATATATAATTGGATGTATTTTATAATTATTAAATGAATCTGACAACCTAGGTAGTATGTGCATATTTTTCATTTTTGAATCCAATACTAGATACTATTATTGAATCAATAGCACTAATATTTCTTGAAAAAGGTTAATTAATCCAATTTTTAATTATGAAAATATTAAATTTCTAAACTAAATAAATGAGAATATGTATACACCTACTTTTATTATCATTTATTAACAATTATTTACAATATTTTCTCAGAATATAGATCACTATCGGTTTACTTAATCTTAACCCAAAAAGTCTTTATCATTACAAAAAAAAATGATCAGTTCTGCATCTAAAATTATATTCTCGGACTAAGTTTGTAAACATTAAAAATATCATACTGATCATACTCTCGATTTCATTAAATTTTTTAATATCCTTATCTCTAACCTACACTAAAGAACAATATTTAGGTTAAAATTTTAATTTCGCGATAAGCCACAACATGATAACGAACTACAATAAACACAATTTATTTTCCACATAACGAACTACAATAAACACAATTTATTTTCCACATAACTTTTTATTCAGTACTTTATTTGGCAAATAAATATTTTATATTTTATATGTCAGATAATTTTAATTTATTTTTTTTTGTCAGTTTATCTGTTCAGATTTCTTTCCTTGGTGACGCTAGAATTTTAAATCTAAACTAATATAAAACTTTAAATTATTTTGTATTAAATCGTATCTTAAAAATATTAATAATATTAGTTATTATGTATATTAATATGTAATTAATATTTTTTGTATTAATAGTTAAATGGTTAATAGGTTGACATGTCAGTAGTTCGGTTTTCTTTGTTCACATGGCGCTAGAATTTTAAATCTAAAGTATCATAAAGCTTTAAATTATTTTGTAATAAATTCTACCTTAAAAATATTATTAAAATTAATTATTAATAATTATATTAATATGTAATTAATACAGAGTTATTAATTAAACGTATCGTTTCAAGAACAAAACATGATTAAAATGTCAAATGGTGGTAGTTCAGATTCATTTCCTAGATGGCGTCTTCAGTTTACTGGACAAACGGTGTGACTTGTCAACAAAGCCTTTTATATAGATATATATTTAAAAGTTATTCAAAAGGATTGAAATTTTTCAAAACGTTTTTGATCCAGTCAGACTGTCATCAGTGAAACATGAAAGTATATTTTCAATAGTGATACCACTAGTGATTCAATTTTCGCGATAAGTCTGTCACTTCTAAACGAAACTGAGTTGCTTGAAAACAGGTGTTTTCTTTAAGAAACTCAGTTGAGTTTAGAAATAAAAGACAGACTTATAAGCTAAATTAAATCACGAGTGGTATTTTATTAGACTATTTCATGAACAAAGTGATAGGTCAAAAATTCAGTAGAATGAGAGGAAGGAATTTAATAATAATACATTTAATCTAGGTAACCCAAATCTACCCATTTTTTGAATAATTCATAATTAGTCATAATCATGAAATATTTATTATAGCTATAAATAATTTGTTATAATTATTTTTACCTACAACAATAAATAATTTGTACAGGAAAAAAATACATTATTCTCATTGCGATCCACACAGAAAATCTAAATCTTATATATGGAGACAATTTATGATGTTACTCGGTATATTTTCTTCAATGTTTTGGTTTATAACTTCGTTTGAAGTACCACCGAAACGACTCATTTTGACGTATACAGCTACAATAATTTTTTTGGCAAACGTCAAACTTTGCTTTGCGATCGGTATCCATGGTTACGTCGTTGAAAACACGAAGCTGATAGACCAATCAGAATTGAAAGACAGTTGGTGTTTTCGCGATAACACAAGCTGTCTTTGGTTTGTGATTGGTCAGATTATGTGAAAATTTTAAGATGAGTGAAATAGTCACTTTAAGACACGAATATAGGTAATATTTTTACTGAAAAATGTGGAAAATACTTACATTAAAAGAGTAGTTAAAACTAGCTACGAAAATATGAGTAAAAACCTTTGAATTAAACGACAATCATGGTTATATGTGATAAACTAGTGACACGAGGTCGATGTTATATCATTTCACCTAAAGGAAACATACATCTTCCCTGCTTGAAAAGAGGACGAATTTAGTGCCAGGCAACTGACTGAAGTCGAGGAGGAAGTAAAATTAATTAAAAATTGGCATTTCCTCAATATAGTGAAAAGTGGATTTTTGGCGACCACTCAAATAAAAACACAATATATTTATTGTGTGTAATAATATTGTATTAATGAATTCAATTTTTGTAATAATTAAAATTAAAGTGAATAAAAATGAGGTAATCATGTAAATTAGAATAAATTTATTTGTGAAATATATGTTACTAGTTAACAAAATTAAGTTAATTACTTGAATAAAGTTATTACATGGTCTTACATTTGAGCAATGATGTAACGAGCTCAGTTAAAAATATCTTTCATCATTGTTAAGGAGGATGTCTTAGTTGGAGAGGGCATGTAATGCAGATGGAACAACATGATCCAGCTAGAAAAACGCTCCTTGATAGACCCATTGGTCAGAGGAGAGGAAGACCTAGAGCAAGGTTCCTTGATAACATCGATGAAGACATGGGAAATATGGAAGTACGTGCTTGGCGGACAAAGGCGATGGATAGGGAGAGAAATTCTTGAAGAGGCTAGGACCCACGTAGGGTTGTAAAGCCAGAATCATGATGACGATGATAATTTTATTACCAACATTTTACAATTTAAAGTAAAGTAATTGTAAAATATTACAATAACTAATAGTTAACACATTTTTAGTACATATTATAGTAACACTAGAATTTTTATATTTTGTTATATAAATATATTGCTGTTAATAAAGTTTTGTAATGCATTTAATACTAATAATGAATCAGTGCACATGACAATTTTGTTTCACTGGTTTTTACAACACCATTCAATGGTTTTATATATAAAACATGCTTCACTGGAAAGATGCTGGATAGATTATTTAGAGTAAATGCTTTTTTAATCTTCAGTTTTGGTACAAAGTAAGCAATGGTTGTACATAGTATTAATTTTGACCCATATGTATCGATTATAATGTAATCTGAATAGTTACTTAAGTTAAATTTTATATAAATAATATCAATCTGCTCATATCCAGCCAAAGATAAAGTCGTTCATCAAGAGCGAGAAGGAGGTTGCTAGTTACTGAATAATTCGGCAGAAATCGTTGAGAGACTGGAATAACAATGTGCTCTAACAAAAGCGGATACTAATTTATTGGCTCATAATTTTTACTTATTATAACTGATGCTAGAACCGTTACCGGTAGATAATTAGTCGAAAGGAGTTTATTTTCATTTTTGTATATCGGTGTTACTATACCAGATTTCCATGAATTTTGGATTGAATCTGTTTGCAAAGATTTGGCCAGTAAAGATGCTATTAAAGTTGCTAAACTATGTGCACACTTCTTCTTCTTCTTCGGCTTTTCCGATTATGAGTTCGCCGTTTTCGTCCTCCACAGCACTCTATTCTCCCAGTCACCTTCTCTGAGGTCTCTATCTATCATAGCATTTCCGACGTATGTTTTCCATCTTGTAGCAGGTCTTCCTCTCCGTCTTCTTCCCGGCGGGTCCCAGTTTAATATTCTTTTCGGCCACTTATGCTCTGGCATTCGTTGTACATGCTCGTACCACTGCAGGGCTCTGTTTTCCAACTTTTTTGTAATTGAGCATTTTACTTCCATTCTGTTCCATATTTCCTCCGTTCTTATTCTATCCGCTCTTGTGATTTGTAGACATCTTCTCATAAAGTCCAGTTCAACTGTTCTTATTTTAATTCGTATTATTGTTGTCATTGGCCATACTTCCGCTCCATATAGGGTAATATTCATCACAATGCTTTGAAAGATCCTATTTTTGTTTTCTTTGGTTAGAGTGTTGTTCCATATCACTCCATGAAGTGCTCTTGTGG
Source organism: Diabrotica undecimpunctata (assembly GCF_040954645.1). NCBI lineage: Eukaryota > Metazoa > Arthropoda > Insecta > Coleoptera > Chrysomelidae > Diabrotica > Diabrotica undecimpunctata. Next base: position 55,223,727 of record NC_092805.1, on the reverse strand, counting down.
CTTGTTTTCCCCGTGCTATTTTCATTTCTATATCTTTCATACAAGTACCATCTCGGCTAATCATTGACCCTAAATGCTTAAAAGCCTTACAACTCTTAATGGTCTCTTCTTCTAAACTTAAGTTCAAATCTGCAACCTCGGGTCCAATACATAAGTATTCGGTCTTGCACATATTTATCTTGAGTCCCCAAAGTTCATATTCTTCCTTTAATTTCCTTATCATATATTCCATATCCTCCCTGTCTTGTGCAAAAATGACTTGATCATCTGCGAAAAGTAGTGAATATAATATATTCTCTTGTACTGGTATGCCCATTGTTCCGCATTTTCTATACCATCTTTTCATCTATATATATATATATATATATATATATATATATATATATATATATATATATATATATATATATATATATGTTAAAAAGTGTAGGTGAGAGACCACATCCCTGTTTGAGGCCTTTTGTTGCGGTGATTGTTTTTGTTATTTCATACTTATTTTTATTCATATTGTGCCCACTTATATAAATAATAATGATGAAACATTTTCCGATCTAGGAGAGGCAGTAATCTTTAAAGAACCTAATACTTTCTTAACCAATTCAGTAGAGATGTCAATTCTTGATAAACTTTCCATTATTGTGACAGTAGGAGGCACACCTGAAAAACCTCTTCTTTTAAACATATTTCACCATTCGATATTTTTTTTCTGTACCAAATACCAGTTTCTGTACAGAATTTTGATCTCACGTGATTTTAAAATGCTTTAGGACCTCTTGAACTAATTCTGTTTTACCTTTTTTAGTTACCTCTCAACAATCTTAACTCTTTTGGTGGTATATTAAAAAATTGTCTATAAATACGCGTATTTTCTTCAGGTGGATTTTTCCTTTATATATAATTTCTTTATATTTATTCCAAGAACCATTACACAAATAACCATCTAAATCCGGCCAAATTATTTCTCTAAAATACTGATGTAATTTAATATAATCTATTTTACTAAAATGTCACAAACAAAATTTTAACTATTCAACAAAATTTTAAAATGTATTTTGTCCAATATTTTAAATGTTATATTTTATATGTGTGTTTTCAATGTTGAGTGTCGTAGCTTTACACAGATAATCTCAACGACTAGTAAGTTGTAATGACAATTTGAGATATGTTGTAAATATTTACACTTTCTTCTAATTACAGTGTCTTGAAGAAGGAATAAAGGAATTCCGAAAGTTCGACCAAAAGTCAAAAGAGTGTTTCTATAACATCCCGGCCAAACCTACTGACTGCATCCCCAATAAACTGCTTTCTTTGGTTATATATATATATATATATATATATATATATATATATATATATATATATATATATATATATATATATATATGCTGTCACTATTTTTCCGGGTTTGACTCCGCGTTGTAAAATGCTGGTTTTCTTGAAAACCATTGTTTTGGCGACGTTTCGGCAAGGTCTCACTTGCCATTCTCAAGCCTGGTGGAACTACTTCTCGTCGTTACTAGTTTAGTACTGCAGTACTAATCGAGTAACGACGAGAAGTAGTTCCACCAGGCTTGAGAATGGCAAGTGAGACCTTGCCGAAACGTCGCCAAAACAATGGTTTTCAAGAAAACCAGCATTTTACAACGCGGAGTCAAACCCGGAAAAATAGTGACAGCACATATAGCTCCCGCGGAAACCTCAAAACAAACATATATATATATATATATATATATATATATATATATATATATATATTATTAAATAGATTTTTTTTTAATTTATAATTGAACACTGACATAATGATCACTTTATGAACATGATATTATCATTACATATTTTTTAGTAGATCGATATAGTGTTTCGGTAAATCAGTAAATTAAAGTTTAAATCAGTAGATCTACTGAAAAATCAGTAGACCTGGTAACCTTGCGAGAGGTAGTAATGGGCAACGTAAGGCCACCAAACCATGCAGTCACATCGAAACTGGCTTTCCTTCTCTAAGGTTTTATTGTATCTACAATCGTAGCAACCTTGGATACATTCTCTGTCTCTTTACCACCGCTTTCTGATTCCGGTAAATTATACAAAATTAGGTTAAAAGATTTCTGATATAACAATATTGGATACATTGGATACATTCTCTGTCTCTTTACCACCGCTTTCTGATTCCGGTAAATTATACAAAATTAGGTTAAAAGATTTCTGATATACCAATATTTGCTTCTTGTACATAGTTCTTAAAATCCTTTGAACTAAATTGCGAAGATTATTCCAAGGCCTCGAGACGATCCTTAATCGATGCGAATCTATCTGATAACTTAGAAATGAAATCAGTTAATTTATTAAACTTATCTCTGAATGTGTAATGTGATCCTGCGAAGATGCTGCAGAGTAACGAGAATGGATAGGAGAAGTAATTGCGAAATAAAGCAAATAACATCGATAGAAACAGACATACTAACATATATAGAACAAAAAAGACTAAAGTGGTATGGACATGTAAGAAGAACTAGCGACAGCAGACAGATAAAGAGAATAACCGAATGAAGCCACATAGGAAGGAGGAAAAGAGGACGACCCCAAAAATCCTGGAGGAACGAAGTAGACGACGCCATGAGTAAGAGAGGCCTAAACGATGGAGAATGGGACAACAGAGAGAAATGGAAACGGTTGAGCGAGGGAAGGCAGTGAATACTGTAGAATCCCTAAATATATATAAATATATATATATATATATATATATATATTTATATAATATATATATATATATATATATATATATATATATATATATATATATATATATATGTATATAATATATCTCTGAATGTACAACAACTATTGCTATACATTTGAAGTACCGTATATAATCGTGGTTTAACCCCATATAAACAGAATATATGCTTTATTTGCATAAAATATAACGCCACGCAAAACTAGATTCACTATATAAATGCTATAAAGGTTATAATATATAAATACGTATTGCCTATTAATATCATCTTACAAAAATCTACAAAATAATGTCGTTCAGTTTATTATCAAATTTAAAAACGAGCGTTTATTTCTTTTAAATATAAACTAACGTCTTTAAAACCAACGTTTTCTACTCTTTATTTACATCCTTGGGGCCTACCACACATTGTTTTACATAAGAAGCCACCCTCCATAAACAAAAATAAGCGCCGTTAGCAAATAAACACCCTATATAAATAGGAAGTGTAGCCTATTTGTGTTAACTCTCAATTTGCTCGTTAACTATCATTCCAATTTGAAAATTTCTGTTTCATCGGAGAACAATGGGGATCTCGGTAGCGCTTTGTTTACATCTTGTTGACGAAAATAACTCTTCCAGTTGTATTTAATCTCCTTTAAACTAATTAACAATTCAAAATAATACACTTAAATCAATAAACAGAAGTGATTGTTTACATAAGTTAACAAATTCCTCTTTTAATTATTGTAAATGCGATATTTTATATCAGGGATTTTATCAATACTAGAATAAAAATACGTTACCACAAGATGTTGACTATATTTTCAAATATGCAATGAAAAAGAAGTCGACAGCCACAATTACATGACTGAAAACTAATCACGGTGCATTCCCAGCTCACTTGGCTAAGTTAAATATTATCCCTTCTGGGGTATGCTCATGCGATAATATATCACAATGTGACATCAACCATATACTTTTTAAGTGCGATAAACATAGGTATGAAACAGATCAGCTGTATTCAAAACTATCAGAACTTAAAATTCAGACTCCCATAAACATCACCCATTTACTCTCCTTAGATAGTAGAGAAGTATACGAACTAATATGTAACTTTTTATTTAAAGTTGGTTACATTATTTAAAAACTAATATCTTACATTACAATTCTGTGGCTAAATGACTAGTTTCCAAGCCAACTCACCAAACACACACACAAAGAATAAAAATACAAATATATTCTAGTCTGTTTAGAATCAGAAAAAAGAACATAATGAAACATAACGATATAAAGATGAAATACATAAAGACATTAGATTATGCCACTATTTGCGAAAAAGATAGGAAACCGAATACTATTTTGCAGATGAATTCCAGTATAGCACAGGCACAAAAAAGAACTGAAGTTAAGATGGAGTATGTAATTGACTTCCGTCAAGTAAACATTTATCGATAGAAAATGTATAGTCATAATTACGGTGATAATTAAGAACCCATTGTAATAAAAGTTTGAAAATTATTACTTGTAAAATTAAAATCCTATTATGATGAATAAAAGTTTAATATTCGCAAATAGATAGTTATTAATCTGTTAAACATTTAAATATTCCAGGCACACTCGGACCATAGTGTGAGATATAAAAATAGTGTGGAAATATAAAAAAAGAGAATATTTTTTACCAAGCATCAATATCAAGTGAGGCATAAGCCAAAATAAGCAGATGTTATACAAAGCCTGGATACAGCAAAAACGAGAATGATAAAATCTAAATATATGATCATACAACAAATGAAAATCCAAATAGATACATTACAAAACAATGTAGAAGAAGAAAAAAGAACAACAGCAAAGTGAGGATATTGAATATTGAACAGATGAGGATTAAATAAGTAAAGAAACCGAATGGATTCGAGTTCGAGACGCAAAGAACACAAAGGCAAGCGACTCATTGAAAAAAGTACAACCCCACCATTACCAAGAAAAAAGTAAATCAGAAAGAAGACTCAAATGGCACGTAAACTAAACAAAAAAAGGCTACAGAAATCTTACAAAGATGCTAAATGGTACAAATCTTGAATGGTACAGTTCCCGTCATATAAAACTGGTACACTTTTTTTTCCAATGTAAACCTGTGTTCAGACTTGACACAATGGTTCGTGAATCAATTCGTTGTTGCCATCACAGATAACGGAATTGCACTAAATCTAAATAAAAATTAAATAAAAAATAAATAAAAAAGAACGTTCAAAAATATTTAAAGTTTTTATATAGGTATTATTATCATTAACAAAAAAACCGTATCTAATAAATTTAATAACCAGAGAGAGGGTTAAGTTAATGCCCAAAATGTTTAAAGGATCTTTAAACGTAGGGTATTGGCACAGGGAACATTGGAATGCATCCACTGTAATTTTATAATGTGTCTGTCGCACAACCCTCCTTTTAGCTGATTTGATATATTATTTTAGTTGAACTGACAACGTTGCCCTAGAAATTAGAATGACATATGTGACAAACACAACGTGAAAAACACGATTTTCGGTTATAAGAGTTGTACCAGTTTTTTATGAAGCGAACGGTACTTGGGAAAACGGAAAAGGAAAAAAGAAATCACTGTCTCTTTTTGCACTTACTTTTAGTAAAGAGGAAAATACAAAAAAATATATATAAATACATAAAAATATATGCAATTAGCGAAATTTTATACATAAAAGTCAACATAGAAACTTTTAGAAAACCGAAATGTACTCCACGATGCAAAGGATGGCAATAGTAAGTACATTCACAAAATTATTGTAAAAAAATGCCTAGATGCATAAAATGCGTAGGGAAATATTTTAACAAAGATTGTTAAAAGCCACAAAATAAGTAACCTAAATCTGTATACTGCGGTGGTGCCCATCCAGCTAATTATAGAGGTTGCACAACTGCACAGCTCTTGAAAAGTTACGGAAAAAATAGAAACCTACAACCACACCACAAATCAAATCAGCAGACATGGAGAATACTATACAAAACCTACCAAGTGAGGTTAACTATGATAAGTCAAATAGCCTATGATAAGTCAAAGCAAGTCATAGAGAATGACCTCAATCTTATTTCAAACATGCTACACATACTAATAGAACGCATGAATAAGCAAGAATTCAATAAAAAAATCTTCTAATCTAAAGACTAAATAGCATAGAAACTATTACAAGATAAAATGGCGGAAGAGTTAAGAATATTAGATTGAAACGCAAATGGCATCTTTCAATATCAACAGGACATACTGTTTTCCTTAAACAACCAAAAAATTTATTTACGTTTAATATCAAAACAAACATACATCAAACTGAGAGGATATCGAATATATCTAGCTCTAGCTCTTCACCCTAGCTAGAAGCAGCAATAATAGTTAAAAATAATCTAATTCACTTCGAAAGAGAAACTATAGAGACTGATGCCATTCAAGCAGTTAGTAAAACTATCAAAACAAAAACATATGACGAAACAATAGCAGCTGCATGTTCTTCAGCAAGAAATACATATATAAAAAAAAGAAAATTACATCCAGTTTCTCAAAACGCTTTGAACAAAATTTATCATTGATGCAGACTTTAACGCTAAAACACCGTATGGGGTTCAAGGTTAACCAATATTAGACATATCAACCAACTAATAAAAATAAAACACCCGACTTAATTGACTTCTTCATATCAAGAAAACTTGAAACAACCTTTATGAAAATAGAAGAAGTTGATGGTCTCACTTTTCTCTAATACTACTAATAATCAGTGAGGATATTATACTAAGAATAATAATCCTAGCTCAATCAATAACAGAACAGACTGGGCTAGCTTTAGACAGGAGTTATGTGATAGAATTGACCTAAATGTACCAATCAAAACTAATGAACAGCTTGATGAAGAAAGACAGAAACTATCATACCAAACAACATATAAAAAAAACCAAAGGTCAAAATTATCCCAAAAAATTTCGAGAACTGGTGAAGAGGAAACGAAAAGCCAGGAAAACATGGACACAACAGAACTGCATATAATAAAAATGAATTAAACAACCTCACCGAAGAGTTAAAAAGAGAAATAGATATAATCAAAAAATAATCAATAAACCAATAGCTAAATGATCTAAAAGATGACCAAACCACTAAGAACTCATTTCGGAAATGTACAAAAAGAATAAATGGGCTAACACAACACATTCCGCCGATTATATAAGAAGATGGAAAATAGGCATGTAAGGGAAAAGAAAAAACAAATCTGTTTGCTTCATACTTAGAGAATTTATTCCAAAATCACGAAATGGAAAATAATCAACAATAATCATGGGAGTACTGAACACGATTGAACCATCACAGCCACCTAAAGTTACTTAGGTGGCTGTGGAACCATATATAGCAAGGAATAATAAAGAATAGCCTACTACCCACTAATAACAAACCAAAGTAAACAAAAACAATATTAAAATCAAAAAGGCTCCAGGATTTGACTTAAAAACAGAATAAATACTACAACAATAACCTAGGAAAGCTATTATAATATGTACTTACAAACATTATAGGTAAATGCAATATTTATACAATGCAATATGTATTAACAACGTGGAAAACAGTTGAGGAAATCATGATTTCTAACAGCGAAACCAGTAAATAAAGAATAATCGTCCATTATATCCAAATTATTTGAAAATATATTGCTAATAAGAATACAATCTAGACTTGATCACGAAGAAATTATTCTTTTCCATCAATTTGAATTCCGTAATAAACACTCAAAAATATATCGCATAAAAAATATTATACAGAGATTTCTAGAAAATAATAAAATATCCTATTATTAAATATAATATATATTTTCCTAGACACAGCAAGATCATTCGATAAAGTGTGGAACAAAGGTTAGTTACTAAAACTCAAAAGATACCTTTCCATCTACTTCTTCATAACTATGCGGACCCTACTAACTGCTGCTCTAAACAGTTCTGCACTACTTTAGTCAAATCATTCCATTAAGTTCTTAAGTCACGTTATTCCTTGTCTTCCCACATTTTCCTTTCCACGAATTTTGCCTTGCATATTAAGTTGAAAGAATACGTATTTTTGAACCGTATGTTTTTAGAGTGACGCAGTGTTTTTAATTTTGAAATAGGACCATGTTGCCAAATAATGCCGTAGTGTAACAATACTTTGTATAAACTGTGGTAAAGAACGGGAAGAGTCTCATTCATGTCACGATCTACAAGATAGATCTCTGTATTTATTGCAAAACTTATTTATACTCATAAATGTAATTCAAAAGACGGTCCAGTTCATATAAAACTTTTTCCAAAGCAAAATGTAATAATAATTCTTCATATGCTAACACGCTTAAACTACAAAATAATTTTCAGATGTTATCTCACATATCAGAACAAGAATTTTCTCCCCTCTCACAACCACGAGTTAGACTCCATCTACAAGCAAAACTATTGTCACAACTTATCCGACTAGATTCTATGAGACCTAAACATGAAACCCAATCTCAAATAGAAAATCCCAACAAAAAACGTAAAGCTGCGTCGTTCCCATGAACTAATTTAACAGAGCAAAAAATGTGTCCTTATAGATTTGGTCCTGAAAAACCAATTGCTTTTCCACCAAGAGAACAGCCGGTTCCATAATTGTCTGAGATGATTTTATAAAATCTTTTTTGGTAAGTTTTAAAAAAGTAATTAATGAAGTTTCCCCCTCGATGATCTTTCAAAAATTGATATTGATTTAATAAAAAATATTGCTGGTAGTCACGAGGAGCAAATCTATGACGAAGAATACTGATTATTTAATTAATTAATATTATGCAATGGAATGCTCGCCCTGCGGTTGTCAATAAACTTTGTTTAGTCAATGCTTTAAAAGACCACACAATTGATATAGCCTTAATTAGCGAGTCCTGGCTGAATCCAAACAAAAATTATCATAATTTCTATTTAAATGGGAAAAAGCCACAATTAAAGGTTAAAATACGTTTATTGACGTTCCACTTCGGAAATCGTTCTCAAAATACAAACATTAGTAAATTAAATTGTGTCGCGAATTCCTCGGCAGAATGTAGTAGGATCTGGTTACCCATATTGAAAGAGGAAGTTATTAAAAGGAAAATACCAGTATTGGTAAGTCAGTAACATATAGAGAATACATCATTTATGTTTTTTAAATAACAAACATATAAAATCGGAATTTGGTGTTTATTGAAGGTAAACTAAATGCACGATCAAATACTTACCATGTCGGGATAGTATTATGAGGTTTTTTCCTGGTTTTTCCCTCATAATTTACTATGGAATCACTAACAGGAGAATTTTACTGTCATCATGGCATGTATTTGTCTTTTTAAAGACGAATTACATGTTATGATCTTTCATGACGGATGTTCTCAAGTTAAAGTTGATTTCATGTAATCGAATGAACTATCTTATAAGTAAAGTCGTCCCAGGAACGCAACTCAACAATTGGCAATATCATTTTAAAGTCGTCTACTTTAAAATGTATAATGTATGTCTGAATTGTCAATATAGATGAGTCAGATAAAATTAAATTATTAGAAGAATTTTTCACTAAGTAACAAAAAACAAAATTTGTTTAATTTACTAATGTTTGTATTTTGAGAACGATTTCCGAAGTGGAAATTGAAACGTCAATAAACGTATTTTAACCTTTAATTGCGGCTTACTCCCATTTAAATAGTGATTAATTTAAAATGCCACAAGAAAATAGCTTCAGAACAATAAAAATTATCATTTTACAGTTTATTCAATTGTCCGTAAATACAGTGAACGGCTAAATTATGGAATATTATTATTTCGAGAACCGTCGAGTTTTGAGGGAAATCCCGAAATAGGTCGATTTTTGTTATAAAATACCCATGTTACAACGTACATGGAGTAGGGATGATGTCACCGTTGTACGTGTAGTGACATAATCGTTAATTTGTTTAAATATAAATAGGTATAATGCGACATCTCATTTAAATGAAAATTTAATTCTCTATTTAACGACATTACATTTTTAACTAAAATATTTTTTTAAGGGTACAAAAACAATTTTTTTAAATTTAAATTCAACTAAATTACAACTAATAATTTAATTAATAATGTACTTTAAAGTAACCAAATTATGCATAATATTTATTTTAAATTAAATGTTCGAAATGCCATCCATCGGTTTCTTGGCAATATGCGAATCTATGGACACATTCATCAAGTACATTGCGGATGACTTCTGGAGTAATTACTCATTTCATGCCTAATTCTATCTTTCAAGTCCTGTAAATTTTGGGGTCTATTGACATAAACTTTTGATTTTATGTAACTTCACGGGAAAAAGTCTAAAGGTGTTACATCTGGCGACCTTGCTGGGCACTCTATAAAACCTCGTCTTCCGATCCACCTCATGTGAAAGCAATAATGTAAAAATTGACGTACTTCACGTGCGTAATGCGAAGGGGCTCCATCTTGTTGAAACCAGATATTTTCACTAGGTAAATTTGGATTATTGGCATTTGGATACATGTTAGCAAGAACAGGTATAAGTTGATTTCTCATAAAAGTTAAATAACGTTCTCCTGTTGGATTTTCTTCAAAGAAAAACAGGCCAATGATTTTGTCATTAATGATCCCTGCCCATACATTTATTTTCTGAGGATATTGCGTGTGTGACTCAGTCATCAAATGTGGGTTTTCTTGACTCAAATTTCGATTTGATTGATGAAATGTGGATTGCGGATACATGAATCCTGCGTAATTTCAGAAAATTGAAGCCAGCGATCGGGATCGTCGTCGTTTAATTCCCGATGTAGTTGAATTTTATATGGATGGTATTTTTATTATTTTTTTTTTAAATACGTAATACCGATCGTTGGGAAACTCCAGCATATTCACCCATTTGTGTTGAACTACTGTGAGGATTGTCATGTACATTTAATAAAATATCAAGTTTCACATTGTCTTCAATTTTAGGACGCCAAGAGTTTGGAATATGATTAACGTGCCCAGTTTCTCCAAATTTTCGGACTATTTTACTTATTGTTGATTGGCTGATGGGTCTGTCTGGATATTTTGCGTTGAATAAATTGCATACCTCGTTCTGTGTTCTTTTTTTATCTCCGTCTCCAATTAATAATTCTATGCGTTGTGTTTCATTTAGGTGAGCCATAATTTAGTATTCAAAAGTAAAAATTACATTGACAACTGATGACAATTCACAAAATCAAAACATTTACGTCAACAAATATTACAGTAACTATGCCACTATCACTTGCTTGAATTAACATTTAACAAAAAGTTTCAGTGTTTATGAGATAACTTTTTGTGTCCATTATTATTTTTACTTATTTTTGCTTTTTTAAGTATTTACTTCAGAAAGTCATGGCAGGAACCGATGGATGACATTTCGAACATTTAATTTAAAACAATTGTTATGCATAATTTGATTACTTTAAAGTACATTATGAATTAAATCATTAGTTGTAATTTAGTTGAATTTAAATTAAAAAAAAATGTTTTTGAACCCTTAAAAAAATATTTTAGTTAAAAATGTAATGTCGTTAAATAGAGAATTAAATTCTTCTTTAAATGAGGTATCGCATTATACCAATTTCTATTAAAAAAAAATTAACGGTTATGTCACTACACCCACACCGGTGACGTCATCCCTATTCCATGTACGTTATAAGATGGGTATTTTATAACAACAATCGACCTATTTCAGGATTTCCCTTAAAACTCGACGGTTCTCGAAATAATGATAATAATCCATAATATAGCCATTCACTGTATAGAGCCGATGGTAGAACCGGTGTTGCAAAATTAATAATAATTAATAAATAATTTAAGTTTTAATGTAATTACTATAAATAATATTTCAGACGATTTACGAGCTTGTGCGGTTGTAGTCAATACCATATCTTTTATATTAGTTTATTGTCCGCCAGATGTCACACTAACAACAAAAAATTATAACGACCTTCTAAACAACTCGAATGATTCAACAATGATTGAAGGTGATTTTAACACCCATCACGATTTATGGGAGTCCTACAAAGTTAATTCTAGTTAAAATTTTGCTAATGCATTAAACCAGTGTTCTTTTAACTTCTTAACGACGGTTCCCCGACAAAAATTTCTAGATCAGGTGTCAAATCTGCAGTCGATTTATCTGCTCTCCAAACCTCGCTAATAGCATAAACTGGTAGGTTAAATCAAACACATTAGGTTCGGACCACTTCGTTATTATAATGCAACTTAATAACTCTTTTCAAACACAAGATGATACTATCTATCCTAGTCTAAAGTCTAAACGGAATACTAAAAAAGCTAATTGGCTATATATAATTTCTGTTCACACCTTAATCATAATAATATTCCTTTTTGCAACAACACTAATAAAAAATACAAATTTCTCCTAAATAATATTGAATTCGCTTCAAGCCATTAAATTCCTCTTAAGAAACCTTTTAAAAGTATACGGTTGCTGCCACCGTGGTGGGACGAAGAATGTGACGTTGGAGTCAGTCGGAGAAAAGAAACGTTAAATACCCATAAAAACCATAGTTCATTGGAAAATTGTATACTTGTTAAAAAACTAACTGCAAACACTAAATTATTGTTAAAAAATAAAACAAAAAATTATTGGATGCAGTATTGCAGTAATTTGATTAAAAATACATCTACCAGTGATCTGTGCAACAAGCAAAAAATATGAAAACAATTCCAATGTCTAGTAATAGATGTGAAAGTTTCGATTGGCAGAAACTTTTTTTATGTTGCACCTTATTACGCATATAATAATTTTCTAGAATTATTTAGCATTAACCAATCCCACAATGCACTTTTTGATAATCTAATTAGCTACAATGAAATACAGTTTGCACTCAAAAAATCGAATAATTCAGCTCCTGGTTTAGATCGAATCACATATTATGATATGATATGGAACTTACCTCGCAGAGTAAAATTATTTCTACTTAAAATATTCAATGAAGTATGGCTATAAAATAGCAACATAGATAAATGGAAAACATATTAGTAATCCCAATTCCAAAACTACAAAAAAAATCTTAATTATGCAGACTCCTACCGCCCTATATCTCTTATTTCGTGCTTTTAGAAAAAAAAATGGAGCTAAAATATTAACAAAACGCTTGGATTTCACCTTTATTCTAATTTTTTTCTACCAGTGCAACAATTCAGTTTAAACAGGACTGGCCTAATCGAGCTAGAACGTGTATGTTCGAATCGGACAACCTCTTTAATATTTTGTTGTCTAAATAGCCAAATAGTTGATATTAATTGATAAAAATCACAGTGGAGTAAAGTGATTGTGTTGTGCACCTGCCAGTAATATTTTGATGAGTAAAATTTAATTTTACTTGCATTTACTGGCTTAAAAACATTCACAACACTTCATTTAGTAAACGACTTTTTGCTCCTCTTATCAATAATTAGTACGGTACAATAAACATAAACCTATTATTGGAGCAACTACCTGTCGAATAGGCAGCCCTAATTACGATGAGTAATTACTGGTTGCTAAACGTAATATTCACCAATGGAAGACCAAACTAAAAAGATTTCCAGGGTTGCTTTGACTACGAGGGCACCTCAAATAATAATATGAGTTCACCGACTGAAAATAATCCTACAACGTCAAACATGTCACAGCAATCTACTTCAACAAACATCTCACATCCTTCCATTTCTTACACAGCTGCAGTTAAATCAGCGCCGAAATGCTCCTTTCCAAAGAAGAAGCAAGCCATAGTGATCCATTCAGAAGAAGACTTAAAGTTATATGACTACGTTAAATCAATAGGAGATATTATCGGACCAAGGAATATATGCTTCTCCTCAAGGATCTCAAACAGCAGAATATGTATTTATTTAACCAAAACAGATCTAGTTGAGCAGCTCATTTCCACAAATCCTACTATTACCATCGGAAACCATATCCTTTTAGTCAGAAGTTTAATCACTCTAGCAAAACGATTGATCATGTCTAATATATGTCCTTCAATACCCAATGAAATAATAGAGGCCTCTCTGAAAAACATAGGACTTACTATAGTATCTCCCATATTGTAATGGAAATATAGCAAGGAAATAAAGAAGGAAAAATTAAGGGACAATTAGCCTAGTAAAGAGAAACAATTATTTAAGAAATTATTACATATTCCAAATTGATTAAAGAACAAATAAATTCATAGCTAGTAGGTAACATATTTACGTAAACATTTTACATTAAACAAAGATTGAAAACTCGACCCAGTTTAAATGTATTACACGAGTCTCAAATATCAGGCCACCAAGGTTGTTTAAATCACGTTTCAAAACATAGACCTCCGCCGATATACAACACGAGGATCAGTCAGCAAAAAAAAAACAATAACGCGACCTTGGTACTACGACTGAAAATTGAGAACACGAACTGATAAAAAAGGCGAACAAGGGGGCCAGCGGAGTTAGTGGGAAGTGGTCACGCCAGACGCTCCACGCCATAGTGTGGAGATCGGACGATACGCAGACAGTGGACGCGTTAATTAACTCGACGGGATAGTAGACGCATAAGTGTCGGCAACTGGAGATTCGAAGGTTCGCAATCTCAAATTCCTGTAGACTGGAGGCGTATTCCCTAGCTAGAGCCTAGATACGCGAAGATAACTAAGATCTATATACTAACCCAAGGTATATCTAATGATACGGAATTGTCCGACCTTTAATTCCTTGCTTGTCTCTACTCGTCTCCCTTCGCGCCTGATCAAACATGTTGGTCATAACTGATATTTTGTAGTGTACAGTCTAGTTAATACATTGTAAACTCGAAATTTGTTTTTGTTATTCCTAGCCGTTACAGGTCGAGACTAGAAGAGATACACATTTCGCTTATGCAGTGCTCCGGCTTCTAACGTAAGCCCATAGCCTCTCACTCTTTGCAAGACCTGAGACCGAGAAGTCCTTATTCCCTTCCTTTCCAGAAAGATTTTCCTACCCTCTTGTAAATCCGTGAGGGCGAAACCAGTCAGTCCGGACTAGTGGAACCAGTAAGCCTTGCCCCGCTCGCAGGGATAAGTATCTCCTAAAAAAATTGTAGAGACATTGAGACAGACGTCTTCTACAATGGTGACAGCCTTATCAGAGTGGAGACATTTCATTAGAGGGGTTTAGTCGATTCATCTACAGCTTCAATCCTAAATTATCACGCTTAACCCCCCCAATATTATCAGAATATCATTTCTACGAGCTGACATCCCAGGAGATGAATACAACCATATCTTGTCCTTCCGCAAGATATGTGCCATCCCATGATAATTCTGAGATTCAAACATCTCTGATTATTCCATTTGACAATAATGATCATAGAATATTTTTATCCACAGATAAAATGACTTATTTCTACTGTAAAAAACTCGGTCACATAGCATCAAATTGCACCTCCCCTGAATCTAATCAATCACAAAATTCGAACAAAACATCTCCACTTCCCTCTGATATTTCCCAAGCTGCAAGTCGAAATACACTACCGGTAGTTACACAAGACGACAATTCGGAAACACCTAATGACACGCGCAAAATTAATATAACTTCAAAAGGCGAAAAGAGACCAAAGTCAACCGACTCATCAGAAATAGAACACCCAACTGATTCAGAGTTTATCGTACCAGAGCAAGCCACAAAAAAAGTGAATCAAGTCAAAAAGAAACTCAAAAGGGACTCTTCTATTCAAGATGACAGCAAAATATCGCTTGAATCTAAAAATACAATCATAGAACACTATCAAAAAGACCTGTTTAGGTTACCGGTCGATAACTTCATAGCTTTCTTAAAAAATTGCTACGGTAAAACCAGCTCACTGAGCGAAGCCTTCCTGTTTACAAAAAAATATAGAAGATCTTCTCTCCGACATTTCCAAGATTTACAAATCAATAACTGAGAGATCTCTCAAAAATCGACTAACTAGAATTAGTAAGAAAATTAAAACGGAACTAGGCTCTAATAATTCTGACGCAGAAAGCATAATCTCGGTATCCTCACAAGACAATTCCGAAGAAGACCATCTCTCTGAAGGGGCAACCACTTCAGAAACATAACATACTCATTTTTAATTTAATTCAGTGGAACTGCGACGGGTTTTACTCCCGTCTAGAGCGTATTCAACAACTAATCGTGGACACGAATGCTGACATTATTTGCCTACAAGAAACAAACTTTAAGCAAACGGACAAGATATATCTCAATGGTTTTCAAGCACATCACTTTTTAAGAACAAATTATATCAGAGCTAGTGGAGGCACATCTATACATACTTCTAAAGACTACTATTGTAAAGAAGTACACTTAACTACCGTACAATGCAAAGAGATCAAGAGGCAGACCACAGATGAGGTGGAAAGATGACATCAGGAAACAAGGAGGTCCCACATGGCAGAGAACAGCTCAAGATAGGGAAAGATGGAAAGAACTGGGGGAGACCTACATCTAACAATGGAAGGATACAGAATGGGTTAAAAAAAACACTTAACTACCACACTAGAAGCTATTGCTGTTACTATTTGGTGTCCAAATAAAATTACTATCTGTAGCTTTTACATACCACCTTCCCACAGCCTTACTGAATTTGAGCTAATAAACTTAATTAATCAACTTTCAGTCCCCTTTATTTTAGTAGGCGATTTTAATGCACATAATTCACTTTGGGGATCGGAAAAAACATTTGGTAGAGCTTTGGTAGAGAAAAAACTCCTCTAACATCTGTATATTGAATACCGGATCCCAAACATACTTTAACATTTCTAGTGGCACTTTCTCCTCAATTGATCTTAGCTTATGTGACCCAAGGTTAACACCAGTTCTTACTTGCACTACAATGGATTGCCTTTATGACAGTAATCACTTTCCTATCTTGATTTCTAATTATATCAGCAAACCCAGAGCAAAAATTTCAAAATGGAAATTATCTCACGCTAACTGGAAGAACTTTTCAGACTTCATTGAAAACAAGATCAACCAGCTACAACTACCAGAAGATCCTGATATAGCACTAGACTCCCTAGTGAGTTTAATCACCCTGGCTGCTCAAACGCATATTGTAACATGCACAATATCGTCTTCTCGTAAAACTGTACCCTGGTGGAATACTGTATGTAAGAAAGCTATCCGAGAAAGCAAAACAGCGTTAAATAAATAACGTAGAATCGGAACTGAGTCAAACCTGATTAAATTCAAACAACTAAAAGCTATAGCGCGAAAAGTGATCAAACAAAGCAAAAAAGACTGTTGGAATAAATACATATCTTCCATATCTATTGACGCCCCTTCCAGTCAAGTTTGGAAGAAAATTAAACAAATGGAGGGGAAAACAACACACTTGTCAATTTCAGCGCTCAGTTATCATAATTCAATAGTAACTGAAGATGATCAAATTGCTAAAATTATGGCAACTCATTTTCATAATAAAAGCAAAAACGACAACTACACAAATACTCTGACTCAACATAAAGATCTTCCTTCTACTACAGATCTCTCAGATGACCTTCTCGCTTTAAACGCACCTTTTACTTTTCAAGAGCTTTCCTTTGCTATATCTACCTTAAAAAATTCTGCAGCAAGAATTGACAATATACCCTCCATATTCCTCAAAAATTTAGCCCTCAATGGACTTACAAAATTACTTTCATTTTATAATCTTCTTTGGATCAACGAAAAGTTTCCCAACCTGTGGAGACAATCCATCATTCTTCCAATTAAAAAACCCGACAAACCTTCAATAGAGCAATCCTTTTATAGACCGATTTCATTAACATGTTGCATGTACAAATTAATGGAAAAACTAATCAATAATAGACATAACTAGTCTTCTGAAAAGCAAAATATAATTAGCTCCGTTCAATCGGGATTCAAAATATATATCGAAGCGCTATGGACAATTTAGTATTGCTACAAAACCATATAACCGAGAATTTCAATAAGCAACATGATACAGTTGTGGCGGCATTCGATATTGAAAACGCCTTCGATACTATTCCAAAGAATATAATATTACAGAAACTTATCGATAATAATATTACAGGCAATATTTAAACGTTCATAAATAACTTTTTAAATCACCGTAAATTTAAAGTTGCAATAAACGGTAATGAGTCAAATGTTTTTAAACAGCTCAATGGTGTACCTCAAGGCTCTGTTTTAAGTCCAATTCTGTTTAACTTAGCAATTAATGATATCTCAAAAGAAGTTCGCCAACCAGTAAAAGCTCTGCTGTACGCTGATGATTACTTATTTACTGTAGTGGAGCAAGCATATCCAGTACATCAAATCTTATTCAAAATGCTGTAAACAACGTATATTCTTGGTCCACACAACACGGCATCAAACTTTCCAGCTCAAAATCTAGGATACTAAGATTTACCAAAAAGCAAAGCGTTCAAAACCCGGAAATATATCTAAACGATGTTCCTTTACCTACAGTAAATAATCATAAAATCTTGGGCCTAATATTCGATCAGAAGTTAAACTGGAAAATACACTTAAAAAACTAAAGGACAACTGTGCTGGTAAACTAAATATATTGAAAACATTTACACATCATCAATGGGGAGCTGAAGAAAATATGTTATTGAGAATCTATACAGCTCTTATTCGCTCTAGATTAGATTATGGATGCATGCTCTACATGACCGCCTGTAATACTTATCTTAAATCCCTAAACTCAATACAAACGACCTCCTTACGTATATGTTTAGGTGCATTTCGATCTAGCCCCGCCGAAAGCATGTGCGTTAAAGCTTTGGAACCTCCTCTTTTCATACGACGTCAGCTTTTACTCTCTTCCTATCTCACTAGAGTTTTAGCCAACCCAAAAAACCCAGCACTTAAGCTCATTCACATTCCCCACGCTCCTGAAAATAGAGAGAGATCTGTTTACTCCCTACCACAATTAGATCCTTTGCTAGCAGCTATAGACCTACTATAGACACATCTAAAGATGAAAAGAATGCTGGCTGTCCTGTATGTACCGAAAACATAACTTTAGCTCTATATCGACTACCAACCACTTGTAGTATTCACACTGTAGAATTATATGGTATCCTTAAAGCTCTTGAAATGACTTCTCCCAATACCAAATCTCTACCTATATGCACTGATTCTCTTTCTTCAATTCAGTCCATTGCCAACATATACTCGTTAAATCCGATAGTCCAAAAAATCCAACACATCTGTCATCAAAACCACAGCAGAGGAACATCAATAACCATTCTTTGGACTTCATCTCATGTAGGGATCACTGGAAATAAGTCTGCAGACATCGCAGCAAGAAAACAAGTTGTTCTGACCTAAGCCAAGAAAAAATTCAGCTTCATCAAGATCTAGCAGCAACCATAAAACAAAACACTCGTAAAACATGGCAAAATCATTAGAATGGACAAAACACAAAACTGTACATAATCAATCCCACTGTATACTCATTTAAGATACCTACAATGACTAGGAGGGACAAACTCATCATTCGAAGACTCCGAATAGGACACACTCGCTTCACTCACGGATACCTGATGACTTCCGAAAACGCACCTACTTGTGAACATTGTGATTCTCACCGCCTTACAGTAGAACACTAACTCGTTGAATGCAGTTATTATAGAATATATAGACTAGCGCATAATATAACCGGTAACCTGAAACAGATACTTAGTTCGCCTAATGTGTACAGTGCTCTAATTGACTTTTTAATCCTCCGGCAGCCACGTCTCTTAAAGTTACATGAGTGGACACACTGCGGCACTTAATGCCGCACATAGAAAAAATAGTACCTATTAAAAGTTAAAAATTGTCAAAACTTTCTTAGAAAAATTCGTAAACGACACAAAAAAAAGCGTTATTTTTAGCAATTTATTGTATGACTTTAACATAATGTAACGACTCAGGCGCTAAATATGAAAACAAAGAAAACGTTAACAATAAAAAATATTCTCTCACAAAGGATCAAAAAAGAAAAGTACACTGAATGTTTTTATGCGCACTGCATATATGGCACCGTCCACTTCGACTTTGGTTTACCGTGATGGTGGGTTCTTTGGCACTTTGAAAAGGCAGCAGAAATTCTCTTACATTTTTTGGAAGTGTTGGAAGTATCTCCGCTCGGTCTTTTAAATGATCCCTCATCAGGGAGAAACTTAATCAAGTAAGAATTTTCTCCTTCTTTGTGGCGACATATTTGGCGTAGTGCAATTATAAATAACTTCGGAATTTATTCCAGCTAAATCTAGTATGCGAAAAAATATTTCTAATGGCCATCTTCTGGTAATCCTTTGTGTCGTGTAGGAAGCACATTTTTGGTCAACCATATCGACGCCACTTTTTGTTTTATTGTATTCTAAAATCATTACTGGTTTTCCTGTATTTTCGTCTATTTCGTCTGCATCGATCATGGTAGAGAGCAATACTACAGCTTTATTTCTTTTAGGAACATATTAAACTAGGGACATATTATCTTGAAACCCGAATATTGAAGATCCAATAGCTCGCAGTTTATTTGTAAGAAATTGGGGAGGAAGTTCCTTTTTGTTTTTCTTCAAGGTGCCAATAACTGTCAGGCCATTTTGCATGAGATAATCAGCTAAAGGATAACTAGTATAATAATTATCCATAGTTATATTTCTTTTGGAGTTTTTTATGGGAGAAACTAAACGCTGTACTATATCGAATGGTTTATTTGAACAACTGTACGGTCCGTCTCTTTGTATTCCACAATATATCTCGAAATTCCATATATAGAAAGACCTGCTATCGCAAAGTACATACAGTTTTATGCCATATTTGGCTGGTTTTTGTGGCATATATTGTACAAAGCCACATCGTCCTCTAAAAGGGTGAATAATTTCGTCTATAGTGACGTATTTCCCCAAACAGTAATTACTCATACAATTATTCAGAAAGTCTGCGTATATACTTCTAATAGCAGCTAATTTATCATTTTGTTCACGATCTTTTCGTGTCCCAACATCATCGAAACGAAGAGCACGAAGGATAAAGAAGAATCCTTTGTAACCAAATGCAGCTCTGGCCCGTATCATACCGGTTCCGTCCTTTGCCCATATTTCTTGAACGTTTACATAATTTCCTTTTTTTACTGTAAGAATAAATAATATCGCAAACAAAGCTTTTATTTCATTACCAGAGGTTAATTTGCAATTTCTGTCTCTCTGGCAAGATAGAGTATTTGCTCTTCTGTTGTTAATGTTCTTCTGTGCAAGTAACAATACTGTCAATCATAGCTAAAGTTATCAATAAAAGAAACGAATCTAATGGATTTAATATGTTTTTTCCATTACCTTTTGGCCCAGGAACTTCTTTCATAATATTTTTGCTCTGGTTTTATTGCAATAAGCTATTGTGGTACTTTTCCAAATGTGGTACTTTTTCTTGATCCTTGCGTATATAAAATTGAACGGACATATATCATCATTATCATCGCTACCAGATAGTTCCGATTTGCTGTCGTAATTATCATTTTCAATAATTTTTTGTTCTCCACCTGAATCACTAAAATCAACAATATCTTCGTCAAAATCAGACACATTTTCCACAATCTCTTGCAACTTAATCTCTGTCAAAATACTTAATTGGCCTTTTTGCACCACTAAAATGACAAAAAGTACATCAATTAATTTAAGTGCTAAAAACCTGTATGAACAAATTTTACTTACATGACAAGCTACGCTGCGGTACGGAATGCCGCTATTGAACAACTTCCAATTCAATGGTCAATATCAAACTGATACAACATACAACACTTTAGGAAATGCGACATCAGCAGGTAATATTTTAAATATAGTCACGTACACATATCTAAATAGACAGTAACGTATACGAAAGAATATTGGTAAAAATTATTAAAATATTAAAAATGCGGCACGGAGTGCTGCTGCGTGGACACCGGAGGGTTAAAAAAAAAAAACAATTCGGTTTAAAAAAAAATCGTCACTATAGATGCAATATCATAATTAGTTTTAGATATTCGGCTGTGCTATTTAAAAAATCAGTATTTTGGTGCTGAATTCAAAATTAACCTTTGATGTTTAATTAATTATTCAAAAAAGTTTAGTAATTTCATTTCGACATATGATAGCATACCTTTTTCTGTGATTTGGTACACAACTATAGTTTTAAAGTTTGTTTTTTTGATAGAAAGTTCATTGTAATGGTTTTTTAATAGATTTAGATTTATTATAACAATTGTTTATATAAAATAAAAATAAACGTAATTTTTTCTCTTTAAATCAGGAGTTTAGAAAAATATATTTTTTTAAAGAATATTCACCCTTAAAAATTTTTAGGAAAGAAACATCCTAAACCTTTCTTTTTAAGCAGCAAAGGATTTTTTCAAACGACAGCTTAATTTTAAATAGTTTAGAAATCTTTTTGTTTAGAATTTGCCCAGGACATCTCTTAAGTATTTCTTGTTCGTAGTTAGTTCTCCCAGTCCCCCTTCCCAAAAAAAGGAATCCCTATCCATGACCTTGCTCTCCAACCAAAACGCAAGTAGCCGTTCGAAAACGTTTCAATTTTTTGCTTACCCTATCTTCAAGCCCAGTAATTGTTCAGTCCCCCTTGTTAGCCTCCCTATAAGCAAATAATATTGTGACAAGATCAATATTATTTGTAAAACATAAAAACGAACTGAAGAACTGTTATTTGAATATACATAACCAAAATAATCGTCTTTGATAAATGCCCTTAAAAACTTAATTAATTTTCTATTAGTCTGTTAATGTTGGTACATTCTTGTCGTTGAATTCTTTTTTTAGTATTGGCAACCAAGCTTGCTATATTCTGCTGCTTCATTAAGTAGGATAAGAGCTGCTCGTTTTAATTTTCTGTTTGAAGTCTCTGTTTGTAATGTATGTTCCATGCTAGTTTATCTTCACACTTAATGGACTTCCGGTTTTTCCCATATAGAAATTATTGCATTCACATTGCATTCGCATGGTATTTTATCGATGCAGTTCTTTGATCTTTCTTGTTCGTTTTTTGGTTTGGTTTTATACAGAATAGATCTCAGTTTATTGGTTGTTTTGAATATTTTTGTGATATATTGACTTGTGATATATATTGTGAATATTGGCAACATGGCGGAATACAGCACACGCGTTGAAAATGCTGCATTAAATAAAATGTGTCTAAAGTGTTCAAAAAAAGTTGTAAGTGCCTTAACTTGTATAAAATGCAATAGTTTTTATCATCCTTGTGCAAAATCTTTAAACCATATGAAATACATAAATAAAAGTGACATTGTTTGCTGTGAACTAGAGGATAGGTCTAACCTTAAATTGGACGATGATTTCCTAAATGCTATTCAGCAGGTTTCGATTGACAATAAGGTAGATACAAAAAGATCTTATTATTAATGGTCTGCATCAACAAATAAAGGTATTAACAGACCAAATCAACTTTTTATATCCCAATAAAAAAGGAAATTCCATGTTTACCAATGAAGATAAAAAACCAGAGAATAAACAAGTATTTGCCCAAAAGAAACAAATTAAAAAATATTCATACAGAAAACCATAACAGCGTTGCCAAAGGTTCTCAAAAATCTCACTACTACTAAGGATTTCCACAGTTTTCACTGTCTTCCTTCACTCAACCGTTTTCTCCAATTTTCCCTGTCATTCCAGTCTCCATCTCGCAGGGTTCTTTTCTCCATAGCCTCGTCGATTTCATCTCTGAATGACCTTCGGGGTCTTCGTCTCTTTCTTCTTCCAATCGGGCTCCATTCTGTGATTTCAAAAATCTCAAATTACTATAAAACAAACTTCCAGTGCTATTTTAGAAGCTGAAACAGCTGCAAAATGTAACAAGTATATTAGTTTAAGTCAAGATATAATACCTGAGTCGGAAGAAAGTCATTGGCAAACTGTTTCTCGGAAAAAGTCCAGACAAAAAGTCACGATTGGAAATAATGAAAATATAAAAATAAATGGTGTACAATTTAAAGGTGTTTTCTTTAAATTAGTTATATAGTTTTCTATAATTTCAGGTAAATTTTGGAAAATTTTACATATAAAAATATAATTATGTATATTAAAATATAATTTACCAAGAGCTAATCCCAACCTTGATCCTTATTTGCGTTATCGTATTCTATAAAAAAATTACTTTAGCGCTTTTAATCGATCCCTACTTGTTTAAATTAATCTGTAAAAATAATCGATAATGTCAATCAAGCAGAAAAACACATTAGCGAAATAATAGTGCGACTAAATTAGCATGTCAGTATCTGAACTGGATAAATGGCAACAGGATCGTATCTGATCTGGATTAAATGGCAACAGGTTTCTGATGACAACTTTAATTAATAATATTAAACATGTTAATAATTAGGTGTTAAAATATAAATATAATAAAAATTTAAAAGGGAAATTCTCAATGGTTGGCTGTATCCCATAGTTTAAAAAAAATTCTATAAAATAAAAACTTGAGTCTAATGGTATCTTCATTATACTTACTCAAGAAGTTTTTACTTCATAGTAAGTTTATATAAATTTACATCTCTAAAAAAACGTACTACTAGAGTAATCTGATATTATATCGATAACTCGTTGACTTCGAAAAGGCATTCGATAATGTACAGCATGCAAAATTAATGCAGATGTTTAAAAATACAGGAATATATGACAAAGATATTCATGTCATTAAAAATCTGTACTGGATCAAACTGCTATCGTAAAATTTGGAGACAACTACAAAGACAAAATCTTCATATAACGAGGAGTCAGACAAGGTTGCATTTTGTCCCCAACATGTTTCAATGTTTACTTGGGGGCCAGCTATTTAAAAAGGCACTGAGAGGCAGCCATATGGAATCAAAATTAACATCAACAGAGAACTACTTAATGTAATTAGATACGCGGACTATACAGTAATTTTGTCAGAAAATTTTCTCCAAAGGTCTCCAAACTTTGCTTAATCGTATTCACGAAGTAGGAAAGAAAATGTAAATTAAAATAAACTCATATAGCACCAAATTTTTAGTCTTTAGTCAGTCGTAACTCACATCCAGATGCAGAACTTTAATCAAATGAAGTCCAAGTTGAAAAAGTTCACAAAATTACATATTTGGGAACTGTCATAATGGACCAACTAGATCCACACATAGAAATGAAACAAAGAATAGAAATAATTAAAACTACTTTTATAAACACGAAGACATGTCTTTGCAATTATCATCTCAGTTTAAAACTAATTCAAAAAATGGTTAAGTGCTATATTTGGTCTGCACTTATGCATGAAGTAGAAGTAAGACACTAAAACTATCAAGAATGAGCAGAATTGAGGCATTAGAAATGGGGGTTCATAGACGGATGCTGAAGATCCCTTGGACAGCAAGAAAAACTAATGAGGAAGTACTAAGGAGGGTCAACAAAGATAGAGAATTGCTAAAGGCTGTTAAACACCGAAAAATATCTTATCTGGGATATATAGTAAGGAAAAATCGATATTAAATATTACATCTGATCCTTACAGACAAAATAGAAGGCTATAGAGGTGTAGGAAGAAAACAGGTTTCTTGAGCTGAGTTTCTTGAAAACGAAGCTAAATAGAAACGTCATCAAAAAACAGAGTTGCTGCTAATAGTTCAAACTATTAAAAATAGAGTCTTTAAAGGTGAGTAAAGAAGGTAATAAAAGAAAAATCAAAGTGACAAAAGAAGGTATAAAAAGAGAAATCAAAGGGACAAACGAAGACATGATTAAAGAAGTTAAAGTAACAAGAGATCTAGTAGAGATAAAACATGATGAGATAACAAAGTTTTAAAAATATCCGACTAGAAATTAAACAGACCAAGCAACTAAGAGTTGAAGGTAAAGCACCAGTGACTTCTCCTCCTGGCTAGTGTCATCATAATCATTGGCTCCACAAGCCATGATGGGTCTTGGCCTGATCAAGGATAAGTCTCCATTCTCTCCTATTCTTCGCCTTGGCTTTTCAGTTTCGTACTCCCAACATTCTCAAGTCTTCCTCCACCTGATCCTTAAATCGTGCTCTGGGTCTGCCTCTCCTTCTCACTCTATTCTATCTCTATCTATTCTTTGGTTATAAACTGGCTAGTGTATAGAAGACAATTCGAAGCCGATGCACAAAATAATAGAGAAACATATGACCAGAAGGCAAACAGCTCTCATATTAGTACTTCGAGATAAGGTTGTCGAAAACCTTAAAAAGATTTCAGGGGATGCACAAAAGAATGAGACTATCGTATCGCTCTAGAACTAAGATGCGATAGCCAATATTTGAAGCAAGTATACCAGAGTCAACTAACGAATTTGGACAAGAATACGGAACAGAAGTGGAAATAATGGCATGACTTACTTGTCCCCAAGCCGCGAAAGAGTTTCTATACCAATTCACCATCTAATACATCCTTGATGGCCTGCGTTCTGTAGATCTCCAGCAGACATTACGACTAGGAAGAGAATGCTACCAAATATTGAATAAAGCGATTGTCGCAGCATTGGAGTATAAAGTCGTAAAGAATGTGTCCCGCAATTAACTTAAAATTCATTACGCAAGAGGTGTTGCCGAAGTAGAAGAAGGCGATCTAAATAATACGCTGCCACAGGTGTTAAACCGCACAATTGCAGAAATGTCTTAGTTCAATAGCTGATTTTTTGAAACAAAAACGTTAAGGTCCACCTTCAATGAGTGCAGGCAACGTATAAAAGCAGAGGATAAAAAATCGACCGGCAGTCCATTCCCACACAAGGAAGAAGTCATGGGTACGCCTACAGTCTCTCGAGAAGAAAATGCAAGTAGCGCATCTCAATTCTGCGAGTGCCAAGAAGAACGAAGCGGCCAGATTCGACAGTTGAAAACCATAGAAGGCGGCAGTAACGAGGAAACTTTAAGTAAGGAAGACCTCCAGGCTGAGCAGAAGAAAGATTCAGATCCAAATCTAGTCCGTGAGCAGAAGAAAGATCCAGATGTAAAGTTAGTCTTTGAGCCGACGAAAGATTCATATCTAAAGCTAGACCATGAGCAGAAGAAAAATCCAGATCTAAAGATAGTAAGTGAGGGGCTGGACACGGAGCTAGACCATAGTGAATGGCTACTGGCTTTAGTGGAACTCCTTGTGTCTGCGAGATAACGACATCACTTGTAATTGGGAGAGTCCAGACGGAACAAGAACATTGTCCAAGTTCTTCTCCTAAAGTCATGTGTTAAAGACTTTGACCAGAGTCCGTGAGAGGTATTATTGGGTTAATTGTCGGCAAGATGTGAAAGAATGGTGCAAACTATGTGACCTATGTGCATAGAGACTTAGGGGAAACTCCAACAATGCATCACTGAGACTCCATGGGAACGAGTTACTGTTGACATTGTGGGAACATTTTTAGTACCAACATCAGGAAATAAGTATTTGACGGTTGCTATGAATTATTTTTCTAAATGACGAGGAATAGTTGCACTACCCAAACAAAAGAAACAATCGCAATTGGTTAGGTTTTGCTTGAGAATATCGTTTTCCGATATGCATTCTACTTCTGCTTAATTCTGACCAGGGGCATAACTTTGAATCGAAAGTTTTGAAAACCACGATGGCATTGCTGAGAATTAAGAAGATTAGAACGACACCGCTTCATCTTCAATCTGACGGCATGGCAAAAAGACATAACCAAACCATCGACAACTACCTGTCCCTGTTTGTATATGAAAATCAGAGAGACTAGGTCAAACTGGTGCCTCTATTTCTGCTAGCCTACTGAAGCTTCCAACATGAAGCAACTGGTTATACCCTAGCAATGTTATTAGCTAGTCGAGAGATGAAGCTTCCCATCGATCTCCTACATGGCAATCTATCAGATAAAGAGACGGAACAAGAGACACTTCCCAAGTATGCCAGCGGCCTCAAAGATTGACTGGTTAACACGATTTGGCCAGGAATAAGCTAGAACTAACCAGTGACCGGATAAAGGTTAGGTTTAATCAGAAATTCACTTTCTGATCCAACCCAATTCCCAACTTGCCCCAAGTCCCAAGTTGCAGCGGCCCTGAGAGGAATCGCACCTGATTACTAAAAAGACAAACGACCTTGTATATAAGGTGCAACTAACGACACAAAGTAAACCGCAGGTCGTCCACCTAGAGAGACTGTGTTCTTATGAATGGCAGAATCCACCGACCTGGTCCATTTAGGTACTATTCTGAGCAAACAACCAGAAAGAAGTAGGCGATGTTATGTGACTGTAATTACGGTCTTCTAATTATCTCGAAAATTCTGCCTGGCGTTCTATTAAATAGTTTACTCGCAATGTATTTCTGAAATTCCGTGTTAAAAGCATTGACTCGGCGTTCATACCTTCGGTGGCGATCTCTAGAACTTCTGTTTGCGTATAAAAACAGCTCCGGTGTCCCTTTGAAGAGACAGTATTAGTAAAAATGTTAGTTTTTAGTAAAAATGAAAAACACTTAATAGTCAATGCACAAATCACAAGTGGCTTATCTTACGGTTAGATTCGTTCTGTAACTATTGGGCTCGCTAATTCCGAGGTGTAACATCACCATGCCCAGGCAATGAATGGTACAGTATTGATCCAGTATTTGTCCCAACTCGTGGAAACACAGAAGAAAAACTAGAGAAAAGAGATAGCTCAAAAGAGGGCTTGGAAAACTAACTCTTCTGAGCTTATAAATACAAACACAATGGAAACGATCAGAAAGGCGATTCCAGTCGCGGATTCTGTCTCCACCCCTGAAATATTCAGCCAGCAGGTGTTTCGAGAGGAACAGCCTCTGAGCCAGGTACCAAATAACGATTCTCTGAATAATGAGAATACCATTCAAAAAAATCAAGGACCTTCAACGAGCAGAATAGACAAAATGGCGGTGGCATACAAATACCATCCTAATACCTAGATCAGGCTCATGTAGACCTTATTATTAACAGTTTGGAGAAAACAGGGATTTTGCATTAGATTCGGGAAAGTGTCAGGAAAGTTTGTAAATAAAATTCATGGTGATAAAATTGCATATGTTGCATATTCATTTTATACATACGGATAAATTAATTGTAAATCACTATGGGACAGAGCTAGAAGTACAGGTATACAACATAGATGCAATGTGTACAACATCAAGGACTAGTAAGAAATAGAAGAGTAGATTGGAACGATCATATAAGCCGAATGAAAATGGAGTAGTAAAGTCGGCAAGAGACGGTTCCTCAATAGGAAGGCGATCAGTAGGAAGACCACGAAAACGATGGAACGACAGCTTACTGGAGGCACATTGACTAATATGACAGAGTCATGTCTAAACTGAAAGAAGAAGAACAAGAAGACTAATTTTAGTGGACTCTAAATATTTTCTTTCTGATATTTGCTGTAGTTATATATCCCTTACGATTATATATTATTATATATATTATATATTATAATTTCGTGAAAATTATAAAAATTTTAAAAATATACCTCACAAGAATAGTTTTTACTACAATTTCGTATACTTTATTAATATAATTTTGTTTATCGTAAATCATATGGTCATATTCAAATGATAAATTAATTAAGCTTTGCTCAAAGTTACGGCTCTGTTTTCTATTATCTGTTTTACTTAATTAATGAACGTATTGTTTATTATCACACAAAAATAAAAGACACATTTAATCATAGAGCACTATCTACAAGCGTATTCAACCTTTATTAAAATACGCTCTTAAGTACGATAAATTCAGCAAATTGCCCCATTCTTCTTTATTTGCATAATGATTGCAAATCCAACACGCACAATGTTTGTGATAGTATGGATAAGATATAATCGATTAATTTCATTTTCGTTATTTTTACAATATTGTTTTGAATATTTTTGACTCTTTTCGCAATTGATTATTTCGTAAATAACAAACTTTTTTGCAATTTAATAAGACCGCTTTGAATAATGAATTTATTTCCAGTTACAAATATAGCTTTTAAATATAGCGCAGTATAATTTATAATGTCTGTTCATAAAAACAAGTAGAAAATTCTCAAATACACTCTAGTATTAAAGTTTAAAATCTAAATCTATTGTAAAAACAATAATTTTAATGCTAATCTATCTATCTATCTAGCTAAATAAAACTATCTTGCATATACTGAGAATCTAAATATAAAATTAAATAATTTTAAACCTAAAATAATAAAATAGTACAGTAAAACCTCCGTTAACCGAAATAATTAGGGGGAGGCCGTTTCGGATAACAAGAGTTTCGGTTAAAAATAACATTGTCTTTTATAGTATTCTTGGTCAAAGTATTGGTATTAAAAATACTTTGAGATGATTTTGTAATGTTTTCTAATTAGTAAATACAGAATAAAAAGCCATAAAATTAAAGAAAATGAACAAATTTAACATGCTTCTTTAAAGAAATTTTCTATTTTCTTTTGCGTTTTCTTTTCACAACGATGTTTTGCAGCTATATTTCTCCGTCGTACATTTGCAGAACGTCATGAGTTTGTCTCATTCGATTGTTCAACGAAACGTAAAGCAATTTGAAAAGGACAAAACTTTATGAAATGGCAACAAAAATTAAGAACCTAGTCGTGCCCCTAACTAATTAGGCCTACTGTATAAAATTCTTACCAAAAGAACCATATATCAATAATGTCGATCGATGAATTCACTTTCTGAGTCATCGGCTGCTAAGCACTCACGTATTCTATCTTTTCTTGGTTAATTTCGTCACATCCCGGCAATTTTTTTATTAAAGGTTTAATTTCTTTTGTCTTTTCTTACCATTTTCTTCTTCAGGCTCGTCAATAAAAATCCCATCAAAAAGTTTGTTCCAGCATTTTTCCAAAGTTGAAGATTTGATCTTGGCCCACGGCTCAGCACACAAATAAAGAACATGTTTCATTGTTAAAGATTGAGAATTTCGGAAACACTTTTGAATTCATTCGTCTCCTGTAATAACAGATGTCTTAAGAATGCTCCTCTATAATATCTCTTGAATGTCTCTATTACTCCCTGGTCTAACGGCTGAATTAAGCTCGTGACTTTCGGTGGCAAAAATCTGACAATTGTCACTAGTTTGTATATTTTGGGGGTGAGTTGGCGCATTGTTAACAAGCAACAATTCTTTGACGGGAAGGTTTTTTTTTTATTTAAAAAAGGATTTTACACTTGGGACGAATTCATTTTCGAACCAGTTTTTTTGTGAGCTAAACTAATGGAATTATTACGTTTTGCGATAAAAATTTACTTTTTATTGACGAAATTATTGAAACTGTCCCTTTCTGGAACTGTGAAAGTTCCCTTTGAAAGCAAGTTTATATGCAGATGACTTAGTTGTATACCCTAGTAGCTGTAATATTAAACTACCCTCAAAAATCCTGCAATTATTCCTGTATAAACTAGAAGACTGGACGAAAAACTGGTTTTACTTCTTCAAGTGACCATTCTCATTTCATCATATTCAGCAAAAGACAAACTGATTGCAAGACAACACTAACTTCAAACGGTATTAACCTAAAACAAGAAGGGAGCAACGACTTTCGTGACCTAAGACTGGACAGTTAGTTAACATGAGCAGAACATATTAAAAAGCTAGTCGTATTCTGCCAATCTAAAATAAATCTTTTTAAAAAGTAATCTAACAGATCTTGGGGAGAAGACACTTTAAACTGCTGCATATATACCAATCATTAATCCGAAGTGAACAGGATTATGGTACATTACACTACTTAATTGCGAGTAATTATATTTTTAAGAAACTAAACTTTATACAAAGCGCATGTTTATTACTTGTTCTGGGTGCTTACCGAACTAGTCCTGTTTCAAGTTTCCAGGTTATTCTACATTAACCCCCTCTATCCTTTATAAAACACATCTATCTACTCATTGCCATAAAAAATTATAATATCCACCCCTTAAAACACGCTTATATAGTTTTGACTTGGAGTAGCTGACACATTCTTATCCTACACAAGGACTACTAATACTCCTACCACTGGTATATCCCTCACGACCTATCCAAAAAGTACCACAAATCCCACCTATGGATGTTTACTGGATGTTGCGTCACTGGAGAAAACACATTTTTAGACTCACTGTTTCAGTTTAACATTTTTAGAAAATTCATTTTTGGTTACAAAATAAGAAACGAAAAGATAAAATATACCATAATTTAGATGTCTTTTAAATAAGCTTGAGAGTTCGGAGTTGGTTTGTAATTATATTTAAATAGATCTTGGTGAAATAAACATTACAGGTAAATCATTTTTTTGTTACCAAAAGAATTTTTTTATTTTAAAAAATTGACCGAATTGACATACAATAATCTACAAGGAATGTCACAACCGAAAACTTGTATATTATAAAGAGAAATGCTGTATAATAATCAATAATATAGACTGTGTGTCTGAAAAAGGAAGTAATAAATATTATTTCTGAAAAAATATATTTAAGTAGTAGAACTATATGCCATGAAATAAAAATGTCGATGTGCTGGTCACCAAAATCAAAAAGATTACTGTAGTTAATATTTTTAAGCCTCCAACCACTAACTGAAAACCTGTGATGATAAAAATCCAACCACAGCCCAATGGGAGAACATGGGGTAATATTAGTCACTATGAACTGTCCGCCAACTTAATAATCACTATTTGATAGTAGGAGAAGATAGCTCAGAAGAACGAAAAAGCCACCGGTCCAGACAATATCAATGTCGAAATACTTAAATTAATTGTAGACAATGAAAGTAAAAGCCTCGACTTAATAACGGCATTATTCAATAAGATATATGACACAGGTAAAATACCAACAGACTGGCTAAAATCAAAATTACCACAAAAATCCATTGCCTCACGCTGCGATGAATATCGAATATTGAGCATGATGTCTCATGTCCTTAAAACTTTTCTTAGAATCATTCATACACGAATTTACAAAAAGTATGAATTTCACATGAGTGACACTCAATTCGGATTTCAAATGGACTGGGAACACGAGAAGCTCTTTTTGCCTTAAATGTGTTAACACAATGGTGTAGAGACATGAATGTAGATGTATATGCATGTTTTATTGATTATAGAAAAGCATTTGACTGCGTTAACCATCAAAAGATGATCTAAATTCTGAGAACAACTGGAATTGGCGAACAAGACTTGCGAACTATATTGGCACCAAACGGCAAGAATTGAAACAAAACACACAACATCCGAAGTGATACGAATCCGACGAGGAATGCGACAAGGTTGTGTCTTCTCACCGCTAATATTTAATCTTTTCGGAATCTGTATTCAGAAAAGCATTAGACGAGGTTCCTATTAAACATCGAACAAGCGAGGAAAACATTCATGACCATAAAAACATTTTTTTAGAGCTCAGAATTCGAATTATCAGATGCTACGTTTTCTCAGTTTTGCTGTATGGCTGTAAAAGTTGGACAATGGACTTTGAAACAAATAAAAAACAAGATGCCTTTGAAATGTATATATAAGACAGATGCTGAGAATTCCATGGATATAAAAAGTTACCAATGGTGAGGTACTTCGGCGCATATGGAAACAAAAAGAATTACTCAGAATAATTAAAGAGCGAAAAATACAATACTTGGGGGGGGGGGGTATGTTTGAGAGGTAAAAGATATAAATTACTCCAAATAATATTGGAAGGTAAAGTTCAGGGCAAAAGATCAGTTGGAAGATGCTAGAACTCATCCACAAAAATCTTTCGTGCAGCAGTTTTCAAAGCTACAATTACCATTTGGATCGTCAACCTTTGAAAGGCGCAATTAGAAAAAGATGATAGTAGAAGGAAGAAAACTGAGATGTCGCTTTTGATATCAAAGACCAGCGAACATTTACACCAGCCATATAAAGAAGAATTTACAACCCAGACTTTTGGTGTGTCTCAAAAGGTAATAACGATAGGCCACCAAAAGTTTTGAGAAGCATTCTGGCTGAACTCTTACACAATCATCATTACCCTGCGCTTAATAAGCTTATCGGCATATGTATTCCAATAATTAGATCACATCCTCGATCTCGGTGGTTTAGGTTTTGGGTGGTATCTCAGAAAGGCAGTCTAAAAGAAGTACTTGGAATAATTTTATCACAGTTTGAACTAGATTTTATTCACCAGAAAATTTTAAAGCAAGGTTTGTAAGTGGAGTAATAAGTTCTGCAAAATATCC
The DNA here is from genome assembly GCF_040954645.1 of Diabrotica undecimpunctata. Lineage (NCBI taxonomy): Eukaryota > Metazoa > Arthropoda > Insecta > Coleoptera > Chrysomelidae > Diabrotica > Diabrotica undecimpunctata. The sequence continues at coordinate 55,189,807 of NC_092805.1, read as the reverse complement.
ACCCAATGTGATGGCCGAGAAGTAGCTAACGAGCTCTTAGACAACATCCATAGAGCTAGACGCTAGAGCGGATAAACTTCCAATGGACTTCCAGTATTTAACAAACATTTATATTTGTGAAAATTCAATAAAGCTGGTTTTGATGACATTAATCAAAAGTTCTTATACACAGCAATGAATATAAAAAAGTGATTTCAGTTGTTATACACAGATAACCTTCCTTAGACACTATCTTTTACAGACACAATTTCGAAACAAAGCAAATAATAGTATATAAACTATACCACGAGTTTGATGAAATCCTCCTCAAAAGAATTATGCACAAAATTCTTAAAAATGTCCCAAATGAAAAAGCAGGCTTTCACTCAGACAGGCTGTGTACGAACCAACCCTGCGGAACAAAAATCTATCTCATTGCTAACATTTTGTCAAAAAAAAAACTTTCCAGAAAATAAAGGAGAGCACAAAGACAAAAGTAATAATAGGGATGTTCACTAATTTTTAAATATTGTTAAATTCAATAGGTTATAGCATATATAAAAACATTGTAAACATAAAATTGTTTAAACATGTATATTTCTTAAGATAAATCAATTCTTAATTTCAATTCTGATGGAGGCTAGAAAAACGGCTCCTCGCAGCGAGGCTACGGTGTGTGACGTCAGCAGTTGTATTGACAACTTGTTTTGTATACGTATTTACGAAGTGTGACCAGTTCTTTAAGTATTTAATCACTGATACTGAAGCCAAATAAGTGGTGTTTTGTTCCTGGGTGTCTAAATACATCTAAAAACAATTCTAAAAAGATTTTTATTACAGTTCCAAACAATTTAACACCATATTCACTTAAAATTGTCAAACCACAGGTTTTTATATCTGTACCTCTGAGGGATACAACACTATGTCCATTTTTTCAATTTTGACACTTTTACAGATTAATAATTAACTTTTATAACTTTATTTAAAGGAATAGAGTACTAGGTCCTAAACCATTTGCTGATAAAGAAAGTGACCTTTAAAAGAACACCAAGTCCATTTTTACTTAGAGGGATAAAACACCATGTGGACTTAATGTTTTGTCCCTCTACGCATGTGAATTACCGTCGCGCATATCTCTATGATGAGAGGTAGACTGTTAGTGATCTAATAATAATACTTTTGCCATTTATGGTGTGTTTACAGTGGTTTGTTACTAATAATAAGAACAATGAACCATAATTCTCGTAGGAGAAAGATTCTTGAAGTACCTACTAAAAAGTTCTGCGAATTCTTCTACTGCATTTACAGGTAAGCTACCTTTTTGGTAAGCTACCTCATTATTTTTAAATTATTAAAAAACATAACCTCAAAAGGGTAATGTAGTGATTTGATAAAAACCTTAGACTAGCAATATTATTAAATCTTTTACAACCAATATTATACGCCTTGTTTAATTTCAGAATCAAATAATACACCAAGCAATGATGTTTTAAATGAAGAGCATATTATTAGAGATGCCTTGAGTTTTGATAACGAAGATCAGTCTGATATAGACAAAAGTTCTGATAAACTATTCGTAGTGGAAATGAAATAAGATCTGCATTACTAAAATGGGCAGATACCGTCATTCCTGACATTAACATAGAAAAAATCATACTATGGTCTTACAAATTTTACGGCCAGAATAAAAATGTTAGCATTAATACCTACTTGTTTAAAGAAGTAAAAATTATCATTCAGAAGTTTCTACTAAAGAGTAATACTCACATGGAGGCGGGCACTGTACATGCGCTGATAGAGCGAAAGAGAAAAAACTTAACATTTCTATTTACACGCCCTGGGACTGGCGTCCCTCAGACGAGACAAACCTCAATGAAATATACCGTACACAATATGGAACTAGAAGATTTGAAAAATTTAAGGTCTTTGTATGATGTCAAAACATCTTACAATCCGCCTTTGATTAATAAAAAAGAGACATTAACAAACAACGAGTTCTTCAGTCAAACTATGTTTAACTGCAAGTTAAACAAAACAGCATTGGAACTCTGTTTTTAAAAAGTAATTTTCATGACGAAAACCAGGAGATTGACCTTGTTATATTGTAGCAAAATACTGGGGTGTGTAGGAGTAGAGATGTATAAGAAGAGTGGTCTATATATATATATATATATATATATATATATATATATATATATATATATATATATATATATATATATATATATATATATATATATATATATATGGGATAAAATTGACAGAAGTAAAATAGATAACAATTAAGTAAAGAAGTATGAAAAAAAAATATTGAACGGAATGTGGCTAGGCTAGCAATGTAGGCAAGAGAATGACCACTAGAAACTCAAGGATGGATACGGCCAATTTGCATGCCTTTTAAAGACAGTAAATCAGGAAAATATGTATGATGGATAGAAAAGAAGATATGAAAAATAAATAGATATAATGAAAGTTAACAAAGAAAACAAATTGAGGGCGCCAGAAGAGGGATACTACTCTAAAAAGAGTAACAGTCACTCTTCCAGGTATCGTATACTGCTAATATTAATTAAAGTTGATGTAATAAACAAAAATGCTGTAAATGTAAAAAGGTAAGGAAATATTAATAAAAAATTATATGCAAAACAAATTCAAGTTTATTAAATATAACTTCTTAGATTTTGACAATCTCTAAGTTACCAAAAAGTATATGAAAATTTTACAATATAATATTTTAAAAAAGAAATGTTGAAAACAACTATAATAAAAAGTTGAAAACTACACAGAATAACTCTGATATAGAGTGTACAACCTACATCTAGGTTAAAACAACCTTAAACAAAATAATGCTAACGTTGGAAGAACGTATAGCCAAGTAAATATATCAAACTTACCTACAATATGACCAACAATATTGTTAAACAACTCTAAATTCAAATATAAACAAAATAATACATAAATGGGAACAAGCCAAGTTAAACAATTGAAACGGTCTATTATCCTGAAGGGATAATAACCGGAGTTAATAACACAAGATGAAATATAAAAAAAATTAGTTAAGTAAACAAATAATGAAATAATTAAAGTTAATAATGAAATAAATGGTTAATACAAAAAACAATGGAAGATAATCTCTGGGTAGAATTTGAGCTCAAACTTACCGATACCTTACACCAAGGGGAGTTATATTAATTAATATATATATATATATATATATATATGTTATAAAAAAAACCTATAACTGGTGAAACAAGATATATATATATATATATATATATATATATATATATATATATATATATATATATATATATATATATATATATATAGTTCTGAAGTAAAAACCAACTGTCCTCCTAGGTGAAACAGTTGTCTGGAAGGATACTCCCGAATGGCTTCGGTGTCCCAGCGAAGTCCTCCTTGAGGTCCGAAATTAGCACGGAGCTGGTGCTAATTGGCTCAGTTCCAATAATGACTGTCCTGCCCTACCTCTAGGTGCAGGCTAGAGAAAAAAAATGAGGGTGGAGTAGACAATACCCCCTGGCTTGTCCCAATGACCCTGATTCTTATAGAGTTGAAGTGGTACTCTCCCTCGGATGTTCTGAGGGAAATTTATAATTCCATGGTAGGTGGCTGAAAACAATTCCCCGTTACTTCTAATCTCAACATTGATAAAAAGAAATCAAAGAAGAAGTGAGGAAAGTTTCTTTCAGCATAAGAAACCGGAGCAAAAAGATAATTATGGAAGATAAAAAACCCATCCAATCGGATGTAGCGTGACCTTGCTCTACATAGAGTAAAAATATAATGGCCTTGGACAAAATACTATATTAAAATATGAAATAATGAATCTGAATAATAGGATATAGATAAAATACTCTAATGTTTATAATATAAAAAATTATTATTTACCAGATAGCTACTTAATTCCGTGCTAGAAATCTCATTTCAACTTCCCGAGTTTCCGAAAACACCGTCAATTAAATTGTTATGGTTCTACTTGGAATATTTAACTTCTTGAAGTGAAGGAAATTCTATGCATTAATTGGATTTTCTTTCGCTAACTACCACCGTTGTGTACCACTCCAAACTCTCGATCAAAAGTGAATTTTAATTCACAGTTAATTAACCAAGAAGAGCCAATCTCCACTTCCCTTAATCTCCTGTCCTCTCTTTGGTTCGCAATGGTACCAAATTAGATCAGAGTGACAACTTAAATTATTAAAAATACATACTTAATGGGCAAATGAACACTTAAAGTTAGGCAACCCATACTACATCTCTGAAATTATTTTAATATAAATTGTTTATTATTTTAATATAAATTGTAATAAAAGTAACGACTGTTACATTCCCCTACTAGTCGGGAAAAAAAAAATTTTAATCAAAATTTTTTTTTTCATAAAATTAAAGTATCAATAACTAAGTGTACTGGCCTAACATTCCACGTTGATCCGTAAGTTTACACAAAAAAAAATAACCACGAACTAAAGATCACGGGAAAAAAAAGAATGGTCATGGCGCCAGACACCACAAACTCAGACGACTCAAAGTAAAAATCAAAGTCTCAATCGACAATATGCTTAAAAGCCAAATATTAACTAAATTCTTGCTGACAAATAAATGTCGAATTGGGCACTAAATCCAAAATTGAACTATCCATGGACATCAGCTCTATAAGACTAAGTATATCCAAGGACGAACAACCAGGCAAATGTATGAGCCAATTCAACCAATATCTCACCCGGAGATATACTAAACTAAGATCAAAGAAATCATAAACTAAATAGGTTAAGAACTGAACACTTAATCCAAAATTGAACTAACAATGGACACCAGATTCATCGTAATATATCCAGAGAAGAACAATCAGAAAGATTTATGGAGCAATTCTCACCAAACCAAATAACACAAATAGTAATCTAAATCGTAAACATACCAAAGTATATCAAAGACGTAATAACCAAAATAAATGTGAAATAGGACGCTTAATCCAAAGTCAGACTATCAATGGACACCAGATTCATAAAAGCATATCCAAAGAAGAACGACCAGGAAGATTTATGAACCCATTCACACCAATACTAAATCTCAAAACTAAATGAGGTCTACGTACACCCACATCTGGTGATACGAACCTACATAACCAAATAAACCAAATAAGTGAGGAATCAGACACTGAATCCAAAATCGGACTATCGATGGACACCAGATTTATAAATAGAGCATATCCAAAGAAGAACGATCAGGAAAGGACCAATTCTCACTAATGCTAATAACTAAATTAGCTCTTACCCTCATCCGGTAATATGAGCCAATACCAACTAAGTAATTACAATAAAGCAAAATTTCCTAAAGTGTGAAGCAGCATCGTCACACTTATTCAGACTAAGTAATGTAATATGTAACTGAACTAAACCAAAGATAAAGATAAATACCTAAAGTCTAAAATGGACTAAAGGAATTCAGAGGCTAAATAAATTTTGAGTGTGCTGATATTCGCTAACTATAGCATGTGGCTACAACAGATGTATGAGAATAACCAGACACCGATAAAATCCCAATAGAAATCCTAAGAAAATATAAGTGGTAGACTTTTCCTATAATACCATTACTAACGAAAGAAAAAAAAATATGTGTCGAGAACAAGCAATCAATTTTGAACAAAACTGTAGATTTATAACAAGTTCTCGCAACATGGAATTATCCGGGAATAGTCCTAAATCTAAACAGCAATTTATGCCTAAGGAAATAAGTGGGATTACACTAAGAGAACAACTCATTTGTCTAAACTCTTAAATAATGAAAATGACTAACTTGACATGTGTAGGGATAGTTAAAGATAAAAACATAACCTGAAGTAAGATAACTAATATGAACTAATTAAACTTCCCTATCAAGTTGTGAAAAGGTAACTGGAATATTTGGACAATCACACAAGAATGGTTAGGACATGTCGCGAGCATTTCCTGACCAGAAATATTATGAGGCATAAACATCTGCCTACTCTGCAATAAACACATATAGTACGAACCTAATTGAGCAGCAGTGATCAGTTGCTGAGCAACAATCTCGAACCCACGTATTCACTAAAGCTGAGTATTGACAGATTCATTGACAGAAAATTCAGAAGAATAAATAAGAAGAAATAAGAAGGACACCGGTCATCCTTACCTACTTCAAAATTCCAAACTAATTCCAGAACCATCCTGTATATGGAATCAGGACATAAATTATTGTAGAGTATTTAAGAATTTCGTGACAAGTGAGAATAAAGCAGACCAAAGATAAAAAAAAATCACAACATCTTTCCAAATTGGCAAATATTGAACAAATATATCAAAACAAATACTAAGGAATCAAATATCAAAAATATAACACACAATATATGATCCAGTAGTGTAACAACATAGTTCCATAGTTCCTTATCAGTAATAGGATTAACTTTAAGTATAAATCTAAATATGTAAATATATACTAAACAACCCTCGTATCATAAGAGGTTAAAAGGAGTAATTCTCCTGGGAAAATTAGTACTTAAGAATATTAATTCATTATAAAGTGCATCATTTATAATACGAAAGAAAATGGATAAGTCATACATACTAATTATCTAATAAGTTATAGAAGTCATTAACCAATGCCAAAAGATACAAAAAATAGCGGTGTACCTACGTTATCTGGTGATTAAGAAAATCTTAGACTAAAATGCAAAATATAATCAAAATAAGCTAAAGACAAACAGAGAAAGAGATTAGCTTAAACGAAAGTGTTAAGTTAGTCTTCTTCTGAGGATGAAGAACTAACCTCGTCGATGGTGTTATCAGGCAGTAAATCCTTTACATGAAATTGACCAATTCGTTTGTTGGACGAATTGTCCCTTAATTCATATACCAAAGGAGATATTACCCTTACAACCGTACACGGAATGTATTTCTGGCAAAATTTTGCCGAAATAGCATCACCTTTACTTGATTTTACAAAGTTTCTCTTTAAAACTCTATCGCCAACAAAGAATCGCAAATCTAAAGTATTTGATTGGTTATAAATATTATATGGTACAACCATAGACATATCATCATCATCAACAAACCTAAAAGTTGATACTGATAATGGAACTATTTCACTACTGTAATCATTAGAATTGTGTTTAACGCTACTGGGTAAAGAAGAATTGGTAGTTGACCATCTGTGATCACTTAAAACAGGCGGATTCAACGTTTCATAATTAGTAGTTAATTTCGGGACTGATTTGTGAAAAAAAAATGTGGCCAAGTTATTAGCAACACACCACCAAGATCAAAATAGCCAGCAAAAATAATATATATATAATCAAATAAATACCTTAGTTATCTTACTAAAATACTCAAAATAATTTCTAGTTATATGTAAATTATAACTATTCTAAACCAAATATTAATATATATGCAACAATTAATAGTACCTATAAGTATAGTACTGTTGGCTGTAGGAATAAAAGTTTATATAATATACGATATAAGTATGTGTAGGTAAGTAAGTAAATATAAGTTCTCAATAAAAATACAAAATTCAACCTAGAATGTAAGTTGTACTACTATAACCTATCACTGAGGTCTCAAAATATTAATAACTAATAAATCTAATAAATAAAACTAATAAATCAATACAGCAGTATAAATATACCTGTTTAGTATTAATAAAAAATTTAAAGATAGAATAAATCAGCAATAATATGAGTAAAAAAAAAAGCAAAAATACAAAAACTCAAGTAAGAGAAAAAAAATCAGCTAAAAGCTACTGTCTTAAAACCAAAACTTGGAAAAGGCACCGCATTGGGACGCCGATGTAGCAAAATACTGGGGTGTGTAGGAGTAGAGATGTATAAGAAGAGTGGTCTATATATATATATATATATATATATATATATGGGATAAAATTGACAGAAGTAAAATAGATAACAATTAAGTAAAGAAGTATGAAAAAAAAATATTGAACGGAATGTGGCTAGGCTAGCAATGTAGGCAAGAGAATGACCACTAGAAACTCAAGGATGGATACGGCCAATTTGCATGCCTTTTAAAGACAGTAAATCAGGAAAATATGTATGATGGATAGAAAAGAAGATATGAAAAATAAATAGATATAATGAAAGTTAACAAAGAAAACAAATTGAGGGCGCCAGAAGAGGGATACTACTCTAAAAAGAGTAACAGTCACTCTTCCAGGTATCGTATACTGCTAATATTAATTAAAGTTGATGTAATAAACAAAAATGCTGTAAATGTAAAAAGGTAAGGAAATATTAATAAAAAATTATATGCAAAACAAATTCAAGTTTATTAAATATAACTTCTTAGATTTTGACAATCTCTAAGTTACCAAAAAGTATATGAAAATTTTACAATATAATATTTTAAAAAAGAAATGTTGAAAACAACTATAATAAAAAGTTGAAAACTACACAGAATAACTCTGATATAGAGTGTACAACCTACATCTAGGTTAAAACAACCTTAAACAAAATAATGCTAACGTTGGAAGAACGTATAGCCAAGTAAATATATCAAACTTACCTACAATATGACCAACAATATTGTTAAACAACTCTAAATTCAAATATAAACAAAATAATACATAAATGGGAACAAGCCAAGTTAAACAATTGAAACGGTCTATTATCCTGAAGGGATAATAACCGGAGTTAATAACACAAGATGAAATATAAAAAAAATTAGTTAAGTAAACAAATAATGAAATAATTAAAGTTAATAATGAAATAAATGGTTAATACAAAAAACAATGGAAGATAATCTCTGGGTAGAATTTGAGCTCAAACTTACCGATACCTTACACCAAGGGGAGTTATATTAATTAATATATATATATGTTATAAAAAAAACCTATAACTGGTGAAACAAGATATATATATATATATATATATATATATATATATATATATATATATATATATATATATATATATATATATATATATATATATATATATATATATATATATAGTTCTGAAGTAAAAACCAACTGTCCTCCTAGGTGAAACAGTTGTCTAGAAGGATACTCCCGAATGGCTTCGGTGTCCCAGCGAAGTCCTCCTTGAGGTCCGAAATTAGCACGGAGCTGGTGCTAATTGGCTCAGTTCCAATAATGACTGTCCTGCCCTACCTCTAGGTGCAGGCTAGAGAAAAAAAATGAGGGTGGAGTAGACAATACCCCCTGGCTTGTCCCAATGACCCTGATTCTTATAGAGTTGAAGTGGTACTCTCCCTCGGATGTTCTGAGGGAAATTTATAATTCCATGGTAGGTGGCTGAAAACAATTCCCCGTTACTTCTAATCTCAACATTGATAAAAAGAAATCAAAGAAGAAGTGAGGAAAGTTTCTTTCAGCATAAGAAACCGGAGCAAAAAGATAATTATGGAAGATAAAAAACCCATCCAATCGGATGTAGCGTGACCTTGCTTTACATAGAGTAAAAATATAATGGCCTTGGACAAAATACTATATTAAAATATGAAATAATGAATCTGAATAATAGGATATAGATAAAATACTCTAATGTTTATAATAAAAAATTATTATTTACCAGATAGCTACTTAATTCCGTGCTAGAAATCTCACTTCAACTTCCCGAGTTTCCGAAAACACCGTCAATTAAATTGTTATGGTTCTACTTGGAATATTTAACTTCTTGAAGTGAAGGAAATTCTATGCATTAATTGGATTTTCTTTCGCTAACTACCACCGTTGTGTACCACTCCAAACTCTCGATCAAAAGTGAATTTTAATTTACAGTTAATTAACCAAGAAGAGCCAATTTCCACTTCCCTTAATCTCCTGTCCTCTCTTTGGTTCGCAATGGTACCAAATTAGATCAGAGTGACAACTTAAATTATTAAAAATACACACTTAATGGGCAAATGAACACTTAAAGTTAGGCAACCCATACTACATCTCTGAAATTATTTTAATATAAATTGTTTATTATTTTAATATAAATTGTAATAAAAGTAACGACTGTTACAATATTTCGAAGGCGACACCTTACATTGCCAAAAGATTTGCAACTGGTATCACAAAGTCCAATACTTATGTCACAACAAACGTATAACGATCTATTGGCATTACTGTCATATGTTCCTACAATAGTGACTATCCAGAAGGAGACTTACTTGAAAATGACTGAGTGGTTTGTACCTAAAATGCAATTTTGGTTATATATATATATATATATATATATATATATATATATATATTATTTGTATTTGTAAAGGTAAATTGTATGGGTAAATAAATTTTGTCAGTAAAAGTCAAATAGGATTGTAGTTGTTATTGAATACTCCATACTAATTATTACAGTACAATAACTTTATTAGATGGATACAACACCATGTCCGTTAAAAGGAACACACAGGAACAAATTTGTTTTTAATTATAACAAATGTATTATGTAAATAACAATAAACAGAATATTCTATTAAAATATTGTTTCGATATCTCAATAAATAGCAGCAGCAATAATACTTTTTGGCGAAAAAAAGTTAAAAACTGCTCTCCTGTAAAGTTTTAAAAATGAACTTAGTGTTGATTCCTTTCGAGGTACAGATTTGCATTTATTTTTTTTTCTAACTTGCATAATAACTGCCTTTTCTAGTTTTTCCTCTCTTTGTAGCAAACACAACTTATTTGGCTTTATTATCACTGTATAAATACTTAAAGAACTGGTTACACTTCGTAAATACGTATACACAACAAGTTGTCGATACGACTGCTGACGTCACACACCGTAGCCTCGCTGCGAGGAGCCGTTTTTCTAGCCTCCATCAAAATTAAAATTAAGAATTTATTTATCTTATTTTTAAACAATTTCATGTTTACTATATTTTTATATATTTTATAATCTATTGAATTTAATTGAATTTAACTATATTTAAAAATTAGTGAACATCCCTATTATGTGGGCAACTTTTAGGTTCATTATAAAATTAGTTAGAATGTTACAGAGTGTTCCATAACCTGGTGGGAAGTTATGTTTTTTTTAAGGAGCACCCAATATTTTATTTTATATTCGAAATTTTTATTAATTCCGCATCATAGCAATATAAAATTTATTATGTTATACGGAGTATTTACAAAGTTATAACCAATTTTCGATGAAAATCGTAACACGTTCAACTCCTCGTATAAATAAAAAGAAGCATAATAACTATTGCTGTCATTTTTTTATTGATTGTCAAAATATTCAAAAATTATTGATATTGCTAATTTTCTTTAAATTAAATACAGGCTAAGTCAAAACGCAAGTATATTATTTTCTCAGTAATTTTAAATAGGCACCCTGTATTTTATGTCACTATCGTAAAGTACCATTACCATATTTAAATTTTTATTTGATATTCCCTATGTCTAAATTTATTAGTTTTTGAAATATTTTCGTTTTTTCAAAACAAATTATTAATTAGGTGTCTAAATTTTTACAAATTTTAAGTAAGTCATGACTGAATTATCTAAAACTGAGAGTTCACCATTACTGATTATTAATCCGGTAATCAATGTAATAATGAAACAAGTAAAGAAAGAAAAATAATTTATTATTAATAAATGTTACAAAAACAGCAAACACAAAATACAACATTTATGGAAAAATTCAAAACTACTTTTAATAAAATATTTTTAATATTTGATTACATAAGAGTTCAAAATAATCTATTAAAAAATTTATGCAAGCCTGAAAACGATTATTGAATGAGACACTTACATTACGAAGCATCTGTACACTAACACTTTGTTGTTGGAGGTATTTTGTAAACCTCATTCTTAACGTTACCCCAAAAGATGAGACCTTTCTCGGTCTTACATTTGACAAAACATTGAATTGGAAAAGTCACATTAAAAATCTAAAAGGTACTTGCCAGCAAAGTATTAATATTTTGAAGACACTGTCAAACATCACCTGGGGCAGAGATACGGCAACTCTTCTACGAATGTTTTCATCCTTAGTTCGATCAAAAATTGACTACGGCTCAGTGGTATATAACTCAACCAAGAAATCTGTTCTTAAAGAACTAGATGTAATTCAAAATACGGGACTGCGAGTCGCTTTGGGTGCCTTTCGAACAAGCCCCATACTAAGTATATGCAGTGAGTCAGAGCAAACCCCTTTAGAATTTAGAAGAGATTTTTGAGTTTGTCGTTTGCTAAAGTTCTATCCTCTCTAGATAACCCTGTCTACAACAACGTTCATAGCAATCGTTTTAGCCACTACTTCTCATCTCATCCTCAATGTAATCCGCCTTTCTATGAACTAATTAACCGATTACTTCATAAATATAGCATAATATTCCCGACAATATACCACCCTTCCGAAAACCCTCCTTCTTCATGGACTGTAAATAAACCACCAGTAATCACTGATCTATCAAAATTTAATAAACATGAATCCCCACCAGCCTTACTAATAAACCACTTCAAAGATTATGGATAGATTTAGCGACTACCGACAGATCTACACAGATGCATAAAAAAAAACGAACGGAGTCGGCGCAGCCATTTTCTGTAATACTCATAATGCTAAATTTAAGTTGCATAACAACTGGACTATTTCCAATGCAGAACTATACGCAATCCTAGAAGCTCTAAAATTCATTAACAAAACGAACCAGAGAAATTATACAATCATAACTGACTCAATGAATGCCCTTTGTGACATCCAAAACATATACTTCAGCAACCATATTCATAAAGGCATTTACAAAGAACTTCAAAATGCTGCAAAGGAAAACAAACACGCGGTATTAATCTGGGTTCCATCTCATATTGGAATACACGCTAACGAGGTTGTGGACCGTCTAGCTCACGAAGCAGCGACAAGTGATGGTCAAGTGCAATTAAATAAAATAGTGCCAAGTGATCTTAAATTGTGCTTAAAAAACGTAGTTAGTTGTGCGTGGCAAAACAAATGGTCGTAGTGTTCCGAAAAACTAAGGCAAATTAAAGACAATGCTTTACAAAAACAAGCCTTTGTGTTACCTAGAAAAAAACAAGTCATCTTTTCTCGACTTCGACTTGGTCACACCCGCCATACACATCTTTACCGAATTACAAGAGACAATCCTCCATACTGCAACCAGTGTCAAACCAACAGTACAGTAAAACATATTTTAACCGAATGTCAAATTTTCCAGGAAACGAGGGCGAGCTTCTTAGAGACAACAATAATCTAAACAATATTATAAAGTTTTTAACGGCTATAGACATAAAAGATATTTAAATTAAAATCTAGTATGTATCACAAATTACATATATCAATCTTCTTCCATGTTAGTATGTAATTAATATTTACCTTTCTTTGTTCTAATACGTATTTTTCATTGTTGTCGTCTATAACCTAAGTGGTTCGGACGACATTAAACAAATCAATAAAAAAAAGAGATCATTTTCCGTTTCTTCCAATCTATCTATTAGGAAACTGCATTAAGTGCATTAACTGCATTAGCGAATCAATGCATTATGCCGAACAGGAGCACCGTCATGCAAAAACCACATTTGTTAAAGTACACGAAGTGAAACCTCGTCCATTAATATGGGCAATTAATTTACTAAAAAACCTAAATACATCTCACCATTTATATTTTCTTCAAAAAAATATGGTCTCACGACTATGTTACCAACAATACCTCCCCACACGTTCAGCGACCATCTAGTTCGACTGTGTGTAACTATGTGGTATGGATTAGTTGTGGCATAATATGGAAAGTTATTTTTTAGGCCCGATTTTATAAAACGTAGCTTCATCTCCAAATAGTACATTATCGAAGAAATCTCTCTGTTGATTGCTTTTATCTAAGACCCATTCACAAAATACGATTGTCTTTTCAAAATCTTTCTGAAATAATTCTTGCTGAAATTGAATACGGTAAGAGTGCATTCTGTTTTTTTGCAACAATTCTGTACATAGAGTAGTATTTTTTCTTTGAAAATACTCTGTATACTTGTATGTGGATTTTCAGTAACTGCTATCAACACATTTATTTCGTTTTCCTCTTTCAGAGTACTTTTCGTTCGTTCTTGTTTTTCATTGAACCAGTGCGGTTAAACCGATACTTCAATTTTGCAAAGCTTGCTGGTTTCGCTAGTTTGTCGCCTCTCAGAAAACCGTTCCTGATGAAGTCTTACTGATAAAGTTAACGCATTTTTATTGCATTTCCACAATATCCAGATCATATCTAACATTTTATCAACAGAAAAATTCATCATAACTATTTAGTAAGTTTATACACAAACAATTATGGTGAACTGTCAGTTTTAGATAATTCAGTCATTACATTTCTTACTTAAAATTTGTAAAATTGTTGACACATAATTAATAATTTGCTTTGAAAAATGGAAATATCTCTAAATCTAATAAATTTAGACTTAGAAAATATCAAATAAAAATTGAAGTATGGTAATGGTACTGAAGTCTATTTACAATTACTGAGAATTTTTATATACTATAAATATTCTACTCACATACTAAAATACTCTATTCTCAGATACTAAAATTTTTAAACAATTTTTTAAAAATTATATCATTATTATGTTTGGTTAATTAACATACATACATGAATGGTATACAGTTATGTTGAAACCAAACCAGTAACAATAGTTTTTATTATTAATTTCATTGTCGATGAAAAATAAATTAAAAAAATAAATTAAAGCATACCTATATGAATTTTTCTCATACGTTGGGATGTCGATAGAACAAGAGATTATAATGTTATGTCAATTGTTTTTTGATATTTTAATGTGTAACAACAAATATTACTTAATTTGTCAATATCCGATTTTCTAAATATCCGATTTCAAAATAAAAAATACATTTTTTATTTTGCTAAAAATAACCGTTTCTGTACATTTTCCCAATCTCTAGAATTGAAGCTTTTGAAAAATTAAATATGTGATTTAGATTGATGAAGTGGTCAGCTAATGCACAAGCCTGTGATTTGTTTGTGTTTACATCACTTTTGTGGGAAATAAATTCTGCTGTGTAGTGTACGAGAAGATTTTCCTATATAAATCTTATCACAGTCTGAGCAAGGTATTTAATACATTACTTTGCAACTTTCCTTGTTTATGAAAGGATCTTCAGTTTTAGTGTATAAATATGCTATGGTTTTAAACTTTCTAGGGACCATTTTTATGTTTTATATGCCTTTAAATAATTTGAGAAGTTTCGGTGTCAAGAATGGAATATAAGGTAAAGATCCAAAAGTTTGTGGTGCTTCTGGTGGTAAGGTGTTAGCTGTCAGACTATTGTTTATTTCTTGGCTTGTTGTTTTCACCGTGATTTGGTTTTTATTGTTAGTATTGTCGATCAATGATAGAGGCTGGAGATTTTGCAGCACTAAAAATTAATTTATTTAGTAGGCCTACGGGATAAGAGAATTCCATTGGTATGATTTTTAATATTTTCAAACTCTGTTTTCTATGTGTTGGATGAGATATTTTAGTTGTTCTAGTTTTTAGTCCCAAAATTATGTTGACTTTAGTTTTTGTAGGATGTTTCGAATAGTAATTTATAAGTGTTTTAAGACTATTGTCTTCTGTGCGATGGACAATCATAATCTAGAAAAGGGAGACTGTTATTTTGTTTTCTTTCTGCAGTGGACTGTAATTGGCTACATTGGTTGTTAAAGATATTTAAGACCTTATTCGTTTTGTCATTGGGTACTGCAAATTATCTACAAAAAGTTTAACAAATGCATATGAAAAGGTATTGTGTTTAAACATTCCTTAATGAGATCGTCAAGAGCATAATTGAAAATAATTGGTGATAATGAGTTTTCCATAGGAGCCTGATATTTGTTTTAATAACTGTTATTAAATTTGCAGATATTGGTATAAAAATAAAATATAACATATTATTTCTTTTAATGTATTTAAATTCAATGTACAATGTAATCGGATGTCATCTCATGGACCAAACAGACTGCATCCTCAAGAATTACCCATCAATCCAAATAAAAAATGTAGTTACGGTCACAGCGATCGCAAAATTGGAGAAGAAAACAAAAGGATCTTGCTGTTCTTAGCTTTACTGAAAACGGTTCGTATATTAATTCACACACATTATCAGTTCATCTAAAAGTAAATCAATATAATAAGCTTACAACCACTGAGAAAATTACAAAGAATAACTTACAAGAATTTGCAGCTATCACTTTAATGGAAGTGAAGCATTAAAAAGTTTAACTCATGAATCGCGAGTTAGTTTTTATATTCGTCACAAAGAACAGAAGTATGTAAAAAATATGTAAAAGAACAGTAAATTCCCCAACATAAAGGACTTCATTGTATTAATCAGTTACGAAATAAAATACTCAACAATATATGTTAGAAAAAAGATATATTTTGACCACAACACACCCCGTATAGAACAAGTATGAGGAAAAGAAATTTAAACCCGATATATGATTCAACTCAGATTTTCTACGGCTTCCCAGCATGGTTGATTGAGCTAGTTTTGAATTACGCTTTGTTGAGAATGATCGACCACCCGCTAAAATTTGTACTACTTTCTATTTTTGTTGTGACTGATAAAAAACCGCAAGGCTACATTTACAGGATATTTACAAACAATTTGGAGAGTATGAAAACATTCTGTTTAATGTCTACATTATTTTAAAGCTTATATATATATAAGACTTAAAAGAGACCTTAAAAGTACGTACTTCGTGTATTTTTAAACATATTTTATTAGTTTAAAAGTGTTTAATGTAAAAGAAAAATTAACCATACTTCAGATTTTTTAAGGAAGTTACTTTACTGCCTTTCCTTAAATTATCTTTTTTTCTTTTTATCTCTTTATAAAATTCAAAGGATTATAATTTAGAAGCGAATATATACGAAATGTAGACGAAATTGTAAGCCACATGTAAATATCTTATAAGAAAATAGAGGAGAAATGCAGGAAACCAAAGAAAAAGATAAAAGCAATATCAAAGAGATAAATAAAGGAAAATATTGAAATGCTGGGGTAAAAGGTATGCAACTAAAATATTAACTTACGTTACAAGACCATAAAGTGGTGTTTTTCATGTCGATGCAGACAAATTCCAGGGCGAACCGTAGGTGAGACCTAGGAGCCTGGGGAGATCTGAAAAACACTAATTTTCGGTAGCGTGACGTATAATATTTTTTTAAGAGCGACATTTTGATGTAAACTTAATCCTTCATACAACAATAAATAAAACAACCAATAAAGCAGCCTAAGCAGTAGCATTATTGAGAGAAGGCCTAAGTCAGAAGGTCGTGAAAAATCGACTAAATTTAACCCAATCTATTGTGTTTCGTGTGTATCGTCAGTACCAAGATACTGATGATTATGTCCACCGACAAGAAGGATGCCGTAAACGAATAACAACGGAGGGAGACGATCGATTTCTTGTATCGAAGTCCCTGAAAAAATCGACATTTGACTGGTGCTAATCTCAAAAGAGATCTTAGAGAAGCCCGTGGTGTGGTTACCAGCATTTGGAGAGTCAGAAGGAGATTGAAGGTAGCCAACATGATACCACAAAGGGCAGCTACGTGTCCCAAGCTAACTGCAGCCCAGATACAAAGGCGATTAGAATTTACTCGCGAACATCTGGATTGGGACGACTATCAATGGAGTCAGGTATTATTCTCTGACGAAAGTAAAATCTGCGTACATGCCAATGACAAGAGGTGTCAAGTGTATAGAAGGCCAGGAGAGCGATTTGATCAATGTTGTATACGAAAAATTGTGTCATATGGAGGCGGTTCTTGTATGTTTTGGGCAGGCATTTCCATGGATGGGAAAACTGAGTTGGTTTTCGTGCCTGGTGGAGGATCTGGAGGAGGTTTAACGGCGGATCGTTACATCAGAGACATTTTGGAGGTACTTGTGATTCCATAGGCGGAATTTATTCTTCTTCTTTACGTGCCATCTCCGCCACGAAGGTTGGCAATCATCACTGCTCTTCTAACTTTTGATACTAGGACATTCTTCTTCTACCTATGCTGCGCTTTCCTTGAATCTTTTCCTGCATTATTAGTTAGGAATTCATATCTATTACCACGTGTTATATGACCCAGATATTGTAGTTTTCTTATTTTAATGGAATCCAGTATCTCCCTGCTGTTCTCTATTTTTCTTAGTACTTCTTCATTGGTTATTCTGTCTGTCCAGGAGATTCTTAGTATTCTTCGATATGTCCGCATTTCAAATGCTTCCAATTTATTAAGACATTGTTTATTTAAAGTCCATGTCTCCACACCATACAAAAGAACAGAAAATACATAACACTTTAGTACTCGTTTTCTAAGATTTAGGCTGAGGTCTCTACAACATAATATTTGTTTCACATTGTTGAATGCACTTGTAGCCTTTTCTATTCTAACTCTAATTTCTTTGGTATATTCGTTTGTTTTACTAATGTTTGCCCCTAAATAATTATAATTCTGAATTCGTTCTATCGTCTTATTATTTACGTGTAGATTGATGTATCTAATATTTTTCTTTGATATAACCATGAATTTTGTTATCTGTATGTTTAGTGACAGACCAAATTCTTTACTCGCTGCAACAACCTTATCTTAAATTCTTTGTACATCTGTAATATTTTCTGTTATTAGTATTGTATCTTCAGCATATCTAATTTCATGTATGGATAGGCCATTTATTTTTAAATAATGATGGTGACAAGACACAGCCCTGTCTAACACCTCTTTTGATTTTTATTTAATTAGTTTTTAAATTATTTATTCTTATGACAGCTTCTTGTTCATAATACAGAATATTTATTATTCTTGTATTACTTGTGTCGATGTTCTTTATTCTCAGTAGTTTTATTAACGAATTATGTTTCACTGTATCAAATGCCTTGTTATAATCTAGGAAGCAGGCATAGATGTCCTGGTTTACATGTAAACATTTCTATATTAGCACATTTACTGCATATGATGCTTCTCTGTTCCTTGAGCATTTCTAAATCCGAACTGAGTCCACTGATGTCCAATGTCTTGTTCTAACTTTTTATATATTCTACGATGAATAATCTTTAGGAATACTTTTAGTATGTGGCACATTAGACTGGTACGGTGATCGCAACGTTGTCTGGCGTTTTTCTTTTTTGGTTTACTCATGAATGTTGATAGAAGCCATTCTTTAGGTAATATACCTGTTCTGTATAAGATATTAAATAATTTGACAATAACATGTATATTGCAGTCGGCGATAAGTTGCAATATTTCTGTCGGTATTTCGTCTGCTCCTACTGCTTTCCCAGTTTTCATTACTTTAATTGTGTGTTTTACTTCACTTCCTGTTATTTCTGGCAGTCTCTTCAACAAAATATTCGTTATCTATTTTGTATCGTTTGTCGTTAAACAGCTGATCTATATAGTTTGTCCATACCATCAATTTGTTTTCTGTATCCATTACTGTGTCTCCCTTTTCAACAACTAGTATATTTTTTTTGTATTCTGGTCTTCTAGTTAATTCTTATATTTTCCTGTGTAAATTAAAGCTAGTTCGCGAACTAGTCATAACCATAAAACGTCGCATACTAGAATACCTGGGCCATATAATGCGCACTGAACAACGATACAACCTACTTCGGACCATACTTCAAGGTAAAGTGTATGGGAAAAGAGGTCCATGACGAAGAAGAATATCCTGGCTGCATAACCTGCGAAAATGGTTTAACTTAACCACTACCGGACTTTTCAGGGCAGCAGTTAACAAAGTCAGAATAGTTATGTTAGTGTCCAACATCCGTAATGGATAGTCACCATAAGAAGAAATTAAAGCTGTCATGTTTATTTTGTAGCATTTCTATTTCATCACATTTTTCTTTTAACCATTTTCTTTTGCTATTCGAATTTGTTGCAGTATTTCGTTTTATGTTTGCTGGTACAACGATTTATTTTTGTCCTTTTGGTTTGGCGTAGATACTTTTTTGAAGGTTCTATTAAGTCAGCCTTTATTTTTTTCCAGTTTTTGTTAATGTCTTCTTCATTGCATTCCCCTTCAATCTGTACTGTATTTAGACGTTTATTTATTTTTTCTTTGATATTTTCTCTTATTTCTGGATCTCTTAGTGCATTTATATCAGTTCTTTCTTCTTTTGCTGTCTTCTCTATTCTTTTCATTTTAATTTTCATATGTGCTACTAGATTATGATACAGATTATGTTTAGATGTTATATCTGCTCTAGGTTGTGTTTTGATTGCATTAGTACTATTCCGATATCTTTCTTTGATCATTATGTAATCTATTTGATTTCTCATTATCTGATGTTCATTATCTCTTGGCAATTTCTACGTGTACAAACGTCTATTAGGTAATTCAAAGAACAATCATATTATTAGTTGGGAGAATTGTATCAACCTATCTCCTCTTTGATTTCTATTACCCAACCCGAAATTTCCTACTACGTTACTTGTGCTACCCTTTACAATTTTCCGGGATTTATTGGTAATGCTTTTATTTTAATGCACAATAATAAACGATGCCATACCACACAAGTCACCACTACCTATCTGACTGAGATCGGTATATCTACAATAAATTGGCCTGCGTTGAGTCCGAACATAAAGCCAATAAAGAATGTTTGGGATGAGTTTAAACAAAGGGTCCAGAAGAGAAATCATGCGCCAAGGAGCTTAATATTAAGAGCTGCGCTTAATGATAAATGGGAAGCAACACCTTAAGAATTTATTAGAAAAGTCATCCGATCCATGCAAAATCAATTAGAAAATGTAATTAGGAGTAGAGGTGGTAATATTTCTTTTCTATTAAAAACGCTGGAAAGGTTTCATGATAGGTACATCAGAGACGAAGTACTAAAAGATAATCCTCTAAGCAATCGTCAATATGAGTACCAACCTGGTAAATCTACGGACTCTACGTTGGATGATCTAAATAGGCTCATCACAAAGTCAATGGAAGACAAAGAGATAGCAATGGCCGCTTTTTTAGATATAGAAGGTGCATTTAATAATGTTACCACCAGCTGTTTGATAGCAGCTATGAGTAGACGAGGCGCACCTGCAGTAATATGCAGATGAATAAGGGCATCCTTGGAGAAGAGGACAGTAATGTCCACTCTGGGTAAAGCAACCATCAAAACAAAAGTAGATGGAGGCTGTCCACAAGGAGGAGTTCTGTTCCCTCTACTTTGAGCAACCTTGGTAGACGATCTCCTCAGAACTCTGTCCACAGAAGGCTTTTATTGTCTAGGATATGCGGACGTTATAGCAATCGTTGTCAGGGGCAGGTTTGCTTAGGTGGTGTCTGAGAGAATGCAAGCAGCCCTAAATATAGTTGACGACTGGTGTAATCAAGAGAGACTGATAGTCAATGCTTAGAAAACACAAATCATCAACTTCGCCAAAAAAAAAAAAAAAAACAGCACTACAAGGCCTAAAAACACCGGTGTTGGGAAGAACAGAGATTTTATTTGCCAAAGACACAAAATACCTTGAGATATATTTTGATCATAGGCTTACATGGAATACTCACATTCTGAAAACCACACAGAAAGCTACTATGTACCTGGGCAGCTGTAGAAGAATGTGCGGTAATAACCCCAAAATGACTCTATGGTTATACACAAGGGTTAATTAGACCCATGATAATCTATGGCTCGGTGACGTGGTGACAAAGACTCAGCAAGTGGGAGCAAAAAGGCTGCTAATAATGCAGACTTAATAAGCAAAGACAGGAAAACAGTCAAAGCCATAGTAGGTCCTCTAACAGGGCAGTGTAAGCTGAATAGGCACTTGAAGCTGATGGGATTATCAGATGATGAGCTGTGCAGATTCTGTCACTTCCAAGAAGAAATATCAGAGCACATTTGATGCCAGTGTGACAGTCTGGCAAATGTGCGGTTCTTTGCATTAGGAGAAGAAAATCCACCGGCAAATAGCTACATGGAAGGTACAGTCTCTAAGCTACTAGACTTTATAAACAGGGTCTGAAAAGGTCGCAGTGAAATAGGCCAAAAATCCACCTCTCTAAATCTAATTGACTCTAAAGGGGTGGTAATATAAAATATAGAAAAATAAAGAAATTCATTTTTATGATAATGATAAATATTTAGGAAACCCTGTTCCTATTGCATATTGTTTTTATAATGCGTCTTCCATATAATGCAATAGCAGTTTTTGTAAGTTCAATAATAAAGTTGTTGTTTGCACTTGATTACATCTTTTTATTTTAATACTTCTTACATTGAAACAAAAGGTGTAATCTCAAATATCGCTTTTGAGTGGATTATTTTGCACTCAACTGTAGTTTTAATTCCTGAGTATATAAGAAGACTAAATGAAGTAATACGATAGCGTAGTCTACTTACATGTAAAAATTATTCTTCTAAAAAAGTCTGCTTACCTAAAACAAAAAAATATATTACATAACGTACATAATATGTAGTATGAAAGAATCAAAAATATATCTTTAATTAGTATTTTAGGTTGATAAAGTTAAACGTTATCCACATATTAAGAAGCTTCATGAAAAGCTAATGAGTGGGAGTGGGGTCATGCTCACCTTGCAATGATTTTCCCACAGAGCGAGCTTAAAATGGATGACACATAATTAGTAGTTAACTTTGACCTGCTTACTTTTAAGATAATACTGCAATGGAAATGCAAATACAAATATTTTGCTCATGCATAGCTAAGAAAAAATCTTGCACTAATGACTTAAGTTATGCTTGTAAAAAACAAATTAATATGCAGGTAATGAGTAATGAGCCAAGTTGCTATTTTTCAATAACACTGCTATTTGCGATTGCTATTTTTAAATCGCTGCTATTTTTACTTGCTATTGCGATCGCAGTTTTGTTGTGATCCCATATATAACATAATGGTTAATAGCGGGTAACGATATATATTAGCAGCGAAGTTGAACTTTATTGGGATAGAAAGAATGATCGCAGTCTTATTGTAGCCGTCTTATTTATGAACGCACATGTTATAGTTACGAAATTAGCAGTGACTACGAAGGATTATTATTATGATAAAAATAATTTTAATGATAATAATAATTATTTATTTCTGAAACAACAAAAAACAAAATTCAGAATTTTGAATTTTGAGAAAAATGAGCTTTTTATCTGTATCCAGAAATTTAGTGTCTCATTATAAAAGTTATTTTAATAACAGCTGTAAAACTGAATAATCCCTTGTAAGTACTCTATTGTTGTATAATTATCACAGCTATCCAAGCTGACAGGACCGGCATATAGCCAAGTCAACTGTAGGTTAGTACATATAATCAAATCAAATATTATCATTTAAGCGTAATGTCAAAAAACTCTTTTTATAAACATACAAATTTCCCATAATTATTGTATTCTTTTATTAATCATTATTTCAAGTCTCAACGAAATAAAAGCGCCCACAATTATGAAGATCTCAATTTAGTTAAATTGACTGTACCGGTGGTGGAAATTAATAAGTTTTGGGAAAACGGGTAATATCCTAAACACATTAGAACTGACAAACCCGTATATACAGTTATAATGAGTAAACGTTTAACTTAATTGACCTATTAACAAATTACTGGGAATTTATATAACTTTCTACCTGTTACTTATCGTTAATTGTTTTTTAATTTGAAGAGAGTTGTACGATGACAAACTAACACTTAAAAGTCTGCTTCGACAGAATTGGTTGTAAAGTCGTTTGAGTGTTCAGTTTGTGCAAAAAATTAGTTGAGTATTGTAATAAAAGTGTTTATTTTTTAGAGTGTGTACACTTGCCGGTGAATCCACGTAGTCAAATTTACCTTTATTATATGAAACAATGTGGCGTCCCTGGAGTCCAGAAGATAATAGGGCAATTCTGTCAGTTAATGAACCAGAAGCAAATCGACAAGGAGGTGATCTCATTCAAGTATTAGAACCTGAACAGCGCCAACGAATACATTTATCTACTGATGCAAAACAAATTATTGCTAATGTTTTTCAAACTCTTGTCGAAAAAAATATGGACAGTAACGAAGCCTTACATGAAACGGCAACTTGACTAAAAAACCATTATCCACAGTCAGAAAAATTGTAACTAATCCTATTATACCAAGATTAATAAGACGGGATAACAGTATTTCTCGGAAGCTCGATCGTGCAGTTGAAGATCTTATTCGTCGCAAAGTGTATGCCTTGTATGAAGAACAAATTGTACCCACACTAGATATATTAGTTGACAGGCTTCACGTCGACAACACTGAAATTAAGTGCGGTAGAACAACTGTTTGGAAGTGTTTGCAACGTATAGGGTTTAAATACAAAAAAGTAGATAAAAGACAGGTACTTATGGAATCCAATCGTTTACGGATATGGCGAATATTTAAACAAAATTAAACAGTGTCGTCGAGAGAATCGACCTATTATTTATTTAGATGAAACCTGGTTTGATACACACGATACGCCATCTAAAGGTTGGGTAGATAATAGTCAATCTTGTTCAACAAAAGCGCCTTCTAATAGAGGAAAAAGAATAACAATATTCCATGCTGGATCAGTCAATGGATGGGTTCCAAATGCCTTATCTCTATCAGCTAATAACATCAGTGATTCATGTCTCGATTACCATGACAACACAACTTCAGATATATTTGAAGACTGGTTCAAAAATAAGTTAATACCCAACATAGCCCCTAATAGTGTTGTAGTTATTGACAATGCAACATATCATAGCAGGCAATTAAATAAAATTCCCAGTTCAAGCGATACGAAAATAACAATACAGAATTACTTGTATGACAAAGATATTTATTTTCACATAGATAATACTAAGAAGGATTTATTGGACATTTTAAAAAGTTTCGCATTGAAAAAAGAATACTTTTGTGATAATTATGCCGAAAACATGGGTCATACGATTTTAAGACTTCCACCATATTACTGTGTATTTAACCCAATCGAACATATGTGGCATCAACTTAAGTCAAGAGTTCGAAGAAATAATACTTCGTCACATTTAAATGCATCTGTCCTGCATTTAATTGAAAAGGAAGTACTCAAAATTGATGCGAATAGTTGGAAAAATGCAGTCTCATATG
The DNA here is from genome assembly GCF_040954645.1 of Diabrotica undecimpunctata. Lineage (NCBI taxonomy): Eukaryota > Metazoa > Arthropoda > Insecta > Coleoptera > Chrysomelidae > Diabrotica > Diabrotica undecimpunctata. Next base: position 55,164,753 of record NC_092805.1, on the reverse strand, counting down.
TTATGAAAGCTGAGAATTCATATTTTCCTACATATAATATACAAAATATTATCATCAATGTGTGTGTGTGTGTTTTGTGTTTTATTGGCACTGGTTTTCACAACCAACTGGCCAGTCAGTTTCATAATGATTTTTTTAGACTATAACTTATCACTAACTCAGAGGAGTAATGTGTAGTCTCTGTGTTAAGTAAATGTCTTGTTACTTTAGTAAAGTCGACGTCATTGTCTTTACAAAGGGACGCTAATTGTATCCGAACGTTTGCGGTCCCTCAGGTGAGTACCGATTTACTCGTTTTAAAAGGTTCATATTTATTCATGTTGACATGTTATGTTTAACTTTTCCGTTTCATGTCTGAAAAAGTTGGCAAAAAATGATAAATTTCTTTATTAATAATTTCACGAAAAAAAATTATTCTTCACTAAAGGTTGTGCATCACATAAAATTATTAATCAATAATCTTATAAAATATTAAGTTGTAGATAGGGAAAATCATAATTATTAATTAATACTGAAGTGATTTTAAATTTAGATATACAAGCAAATGTTATTTTAAAATGTTTGTAGGTATTAAAAATTATGTCCAAGTTTAGATTCATGGCCTAATAATTAAATAATACATTTAAAGTAAAAAGAAAATAAAAAAATACTTTTGCATTTGTTGATTTTGTATATTGAATAAGTTATCAGTTTATGTATTTTTCCCTTAATTATCTAGATATTTATTTAAATTAAATATGTAATGTAAATGCCAAATAAAATATAAAATTCGTTAAGCCGGCCCTTTTTACTATTTACCTGAAGAGGCAAATCTCTTTATGGAATCGACTTTATCAGCGGGATACTTTTAAATTCTGCATAAGTCAGTTCTTATAATTGTGAATGAAGTATACCATTATTCTGTACAATAAACAAAGTAAGGGTATTATTTAATATTACAGTGGAACCTCGATTATCCGTCTCTCTATTAACCGTCACCTCTGTTAACCGTCAGGGTCCATACATAAATTATATTGACTACATAAGTGAAAATTTAGTCATTTTGTTTGAGCATTGCGATAAGCCAAACAAAATTCATCGAAATGTGCACGTGCAGTTATGCCACCACCTCATTTTTTTTGTAAAGAATTTTTGTTTTTATTCAGGGCTCTGGATTAAATTTCAATTGAAATAGGTAATGATAAATGATACCGTGCTTTTAGAGTTCTATTTTTAGAATCGCAAACCGAAAATAAAAACGCACAGCAGAATAATTAATACAGTCAATATCTGTGTGTCACCATAATTCAATTTGATTCAAATTGGAACATTGATTGTGTCACTTAGTCGTTTGATCAAAGTTTTGAAAAATGGAGCCTTCCACATCTGTAGCATCAAAAAGAAAACGTGTTGTTTTGTCAATTAAAAAAACAAAAAAAAAATATTAATTATTGCAGAACTAAAGGAAGGTGTTGCTGCTGTCGCATTGAGCAAAAAGTATGATGTTTCGAGAACAAGAATCAATTATTTAAAGAAAAATGCTGAAGGAATTGAAAAATATGCTTCGCAAATGGAATCGTTGGATGGTCGGGTGAAACATCGTAAGACAATGGAAAAAGCCACAAATGAATCACTCGACACGGCTCTGTATTTGTGGTTCGTTCAAAAAACAAGCGAAGGTATCCCTTTGTCTGGACTAATTGTTGCCGAAAAAGCGTTAAAAGCTCTACTTAATAGCATAATAATTTATCGGTATATATTACTTTAGTGATTCACTTATTTTAAAGTGTACCATCAGTAATAAAATAAAAAAACTTTAAACTAGATATAAATAAATAATATTTTTCTAGTCACCACTAGATAACGCTACCAGTACCCCATTATTCAGCTTATAAAATATACAGATATATTTTGTACATCACACCAAATATTATGGAGGGGGTATCTCACTACCGCCTTCGCGCCTTCATCATTCCTGTTGCTATTCGATTCGCAATAGCATATTCTTATAAATAGCTGTATTCAGAATCGCGGCTATTTTTATTTTTCCATAACAGTTGCTAACTGCGATTTTCAAATAGCAGCTATAAAATCGCCGGTTGCGATATATTACTCATCACTAATGCAGTCACATTTGTTTGTACCCATGTGCTTGCATAAATGTAGAAAGTGTTACCGAAACAGAAGATTTAGAAGAAGAAAAGTTAGAAGATTAGGAAAAATATATTGAAATTGGTGATGGGTATAACCAAACTCATAAAGAAATTAATTAAATAATTATAAAAAATTATCATAATTAAATATTTCTAATTTCTATTACGATTAAAAGCTAAAAAAATTGACTCTTATTTTATATTGTAAAATATTTTTTTAAGCGAAGCTTTTATACTGGCGTTGCATTAGTTTTTCTCTATAGCAAAATGCAGAGCAGACCGTCAGAGCATAAAATAGTTGGAAGAGTCAATTTACTCGACAGGAAGAGTCCGTTATCTTCTTCTTGATGCGTCTATCCGTTACGAATGTTGACGATCATCATGGCAAGCTTTATCTTATCTGCAGCAGCGCAGAAAAGCTGCACATATGTTGTATTGAACCAGATTTTGAGGTTCTTTAACCAAGATGTTTTGATTCTTCCTGTACCTCCTTTTCCAGATATTTTTCCTTGCAGATTGACTAGAAGGAGAGCATATCTGGATTCATTTCGCATAATATGTCCGAAGAACTGTAACTTTCGAGATTTGATGGTATGGTCAGTACCTCTCGATTCTTAATTATTCTTCTGAGGACCTCCTCATTTGTGACTCGGTAAGTCCACGGGATCTTAACCATTCGCTGATATAGCCACATCTCAAATGCTTACAGTTTTCTGCACATATTCAACACCATAAAAAAGGACAGAGAAGACGTAGCATCGCAGCATTCTGACTTTTGTATCAAGAGAGAGGTTGTGACTCTTGAAGAAGGCCCCCATCCGATTGAAGGTGGATCTAGCTTTTCCGATGTGTGCTCTAATCTCCTGGTTGTCGGTCCATTCTTCATTTATTATGGGACCGAGGTAGTTGTAGTGCGTCACTCTTTCTACAGGGGATTGGTTAACGTAGAGTTGACCTTCTGTTATCCTTTTCTTGCTAATTATCATAAGCTTTGTCTTCTTAACGTTTATATTGAGTCCATATTGTTGTAATACGTGATTTTGTTCATAAGAACTTGTAGACCTTCTAAGTTTAGCCATTAGCCGGTAACCATTTAGTAGAATACCTTTTTCAGTTTCGTGCAAAGCTTCGATAAATATTCTTTCAGAGTACAGATGGAAGATTAGAGGATACAAACTATAGCCTTGCCTCACTCCACGCACAATTTTCACATAGTCAGTGTGTTCACCTTCAACTCTGAGATTTGCTGTCTGATTCCAGTAAAGATTTCTAATTATTTTTAGATCTTGGTTGTTAATTCCTGTTTTTTTAGTATTTGCATCATCTTGGCGTGCTGTACTCGATCAAACCTTTCTCGTAATCAACCAGACATGCGTATACATCGCAGTTGACGTCTCTGCATCTCAGGAATCAGACTTGTACTGAGAACAAAGCCTCTCTAGTACCAAAAGCATTTGTGAACCCGAACTGGTTGGGGGCAATTTGACTTTCACATATCATTCTGTTGGTATCTCTCCAGAGTTGTATATGTTGTTGAATATCTTTGCGATTATTGCTATTGATTCGTTGTCCATTAGTTTGAGTAGTTCTGCTTGTATATTATCAGGGCCTGTCGCTTTGCCATCCTTTAGCTGTGTTATTGCGGAGTAAATTTCCTGTCGTAATATTCTTCCTTCTTCTAGCTCAAAGATGTTATCTCTTTGGTCTTCAAATAGTTTTTCTAGATATTCTTTTCATGTTCTTATTTTACTCTGTTTGTCCAAGATGATGTTTCCGTCAGAATCAGTTATATTTCCTTTCTGCCTTCGTCTTAGTCCCCCTCTAAGTTCTTTAACTTTCCTATGTACATTGTGACTATCGTACTTTGATTGCAGAGTCTCAATTTCTTCGCATCTTTCTCTTGCTTCTTTTTCTTTCGCTTCTTTGATTTTCGTTCTTAATAATATATTTATGGTTTTATATTTGTCTGGGTCATTTTTGGCTTCTCTTCTCTCGTCTATTAGTTTTAGGATCTCATCTGTCATCCATGATTTTTTCTTCATTAATCTATCTGTCTTTAATTGCTTATCCTTTACATTTTGCACTAATTCTATAATATGTTTGATCGTTTGTTCTTCGTTCGATTCGTCTCTAGTTGCAGTCACTTGCTCGTTTAACATGGCTTGGTCGTATTATTGTGCTTTCCTTTTCTGCACAGTTTTGAGTTTGACTCGAAATACTCCCACCAGTGGAACGTGGTCTGTCTCCAAGTCTGCTCCAGGATAAGTCTTGACAGATGTAAAGCTGTTTCGGAATCTTTTATTTACTTAAATGTAGTCTATTTGATTCCTAATAATTCTCCCGAGTCTGTTTTGAGGGCATTTGAACGAAAAGATGGCGGCGTGTGATATAACCATGTTAACGACTGAGTTAAATAAATTAAAGAAGAATGAACTAATCGACATAATTGTGACGTTAAAAGTACCAGTAAATGTTGCAAATCCCCAAGTGATTGCCTATATAAATGAAATTGGTGAATTTATAAACAGCAAGAGCGACAATAAATCTTATGATTTGGTAGATAACATAACCTGTTCTCACTGTGACACATTATCAGACAGGACTATTACCATTAAAAAGGAACTTGACGCTGTAAGTAAACTTACATATCATCTAAAAAAAAGGTGCCAAGAACAAAAAGATCTAATTTTTCTCCTAAAACAATTAAAAGAGAATTCAGATTTACCAAAGATACATATAATGCCATCTACTAGTACTATTATGAACTCCAAAACACATTATACGACCAATTTAAATATTGCCGAAAAAAAGAAAGAAGAACACAAACAAAACTTTATGGGCAGAGCAGCAAAAAGTGAACTGGTAATTACTCAGAAAAAGCCTGACGTAAATAAACAAGGGAATTCCCAAACAATACCAAAAACAGATATTTCGAAAGGACTGCTTTTTGAACAAAACAGATTAAAAATGGATCAGTTCATTAATTTAGTACAAGACGAAAAACCGACTAATGATGAAATACATATAAATGAGGGGAAAATGATCAAGAATGGAAAACTATTAGGCCTAGGCGACATCAGTTTAATGGATGAAGAAAAATTATAGAAGGTAGAAATAGAGATAGCGATGAGGTTAAGGGTGTACCAAAAATTTCAACTCTACATGTTACACGAATTAATAAAGAAACTACAACTGACTCTCTAACCGAGTTAATTAAAATGAATTTTCCTGAAGCAACATGTGAAATGATTCAATCAAAACATCCAACAATTTACTCATCGTTCAAAGTAAATATATGTTCAGGGAACTTCAACAAGGCAACGAATCCCGAAGTTTGGCCTCATGGAGCTGTTATAAGTCGTTTTTTTTACCGCAAGAAAAAACAGACAGAGGAAGCTTAGTTTTTGATCCAGATATTACATTATTAAATATCCCAAGTGTTAGTCAGAAAACTGGTATCAAATTGGATAAGTTAGAAGTATTCAATTCTCCAAATTTTGACACAGTTGGTAAAAATGCTTCAGCTTTCAATCAAAAAAGTTTTGGCTTAGTTCATCAAAATATACAATGTATATCAACAAGCATTGAAAAACTACATAATACATGTGTCTGTTTAACTGAGCACTGGAAATCTAAAGAACAACTAGAACTACACCATATAAATGGATTTTCTCTGGCTTCTTCTTACTGCCATGACCAAAGGGAACATGGAGGGTCTTCAATCCATGTGAAAGAGGGTGTGATTTGGAAGGAACGTTCTGATATATGTTCTGAATCTGAGAAATATAATTTTGAAGTGAGTGCTGTTGAAATAGACTATTGACTTTTTAATTGTGTTGTGTTGTGTGTTTATCTGCCTGGACGTGGCTCTATTGATGTTTTTATGTCAAAACTGGATCTAATACTTGATGTTCTAGTCTCCGAAGGTAAGGCTGTAATATTAACAGGTGATTTTAATATAGATTTCAAATCAAATACACTAAGTAAACAAAACTTGGTGAATGTTTTAGATTCTTATGGCTTAACCGTAACTGTGAATGATTATACAAAAGTTACTGCAACTAGTAAAACTCAAATTGATTATATTGCTACAAACATAAATCACCCACAAAAAACAATAGTTGTGGAAGGTTTTATCTCTGATCATCGTGCGCAATTGTTCCAATGTAGCATTAGCACAGACAATGATGCCTATATATTCATCCGTTCATATAGTGAAAGAAACATAAATCGTTTTGTTCAAACCTTTGAGTCAACAAATTGGTCAGAGGTATTTAATACAATTTCTGCTGAGGATAAATCATTAGCTTTTTTAAATACTATTCAAAATTACTTTCGGTCCCATTTTCCACTACTTAAATGTAAATCTAAAAAATGTACACGTTCGAATTGGTTTACGCAGGAACTGTACAATTTAAGGGATCAGCTAAAACTTTAAGAAACGATCTGTCAGCAAAATAGTAATCTTAGGCCAGTCCTTCATTTGGCAAAGGCAGAATATTCAATTAAATTAAAAGCAGCTAAAAGTAGTCACTTCATGAGACAGTTAAACGAATCATCAAATAAAATGAAATGTATTTGGCATTTAGTAAACTTAACAGTCGGGAAACAAAATAACTCAAAAGTACCTAGTGATGATAACAGTAATTTAGCAGACAAATTTAACCACCATTTTGTTGAAATGGCTCAAAAGTTACTTGGCCGCTTTGGATCCTACTAAAATAGGTGGGTTTACATCAGCATAAAAAAACCGTTATAGTTGTTCTATGTTTTTATATCCAACTAACCCACAGGAAATAACTAGTATAGTCGAAAGTTTTAAATCCAAACACAGTTGTGGTTTTGATCAGAATTCCCCTGTTATTAAAACAATGCATTCATGCTCTCGCAGATCCACTGACGGATATTTGTAATGCCTCTTTTCAACAAGGAATATTTCCTAGTATGTTTAAACTATCTATTGTAATCCCTTTATTCAAAAGTGGTGATAAAGATGACCTTAACAACTATCGTCCCATAAGTCTCTTATCTGTGTTTTCAAAGATAATTGAAACTTTGGTTTATACTAGAATGAACGCATTCCTAAAAAAGCATAGTGTCTTGCATAATTTTCAACATGGTTTTATATCTTCTAAGTCTACAACTACAGCTCTTGCAAATTTCGTCAGCTTAGTGTTGGATGCTTTGGACAGACGAGAGAAGGCATGTGGTTTATTTCTCGATTTGTCCAAGGCTTTTGACACTTTGGATCGTAATTTGTTGCTAATAAAACTTGAGGGTATTGGTATTCGTGGTGTAGTTCTAAAATGGTTTACTTCCTACCTACAGAATAGAAGACAAAAAGTAAAGATAACATCTAATGAACTTATAAACGAATCAAACACATTGGATATCCATTATGGTATCCCTCAGGGTAGTGTATTGGGTCCTCTACTTTTTATAGTATTTATTAATAATATGGCTTTGTTAGCTAATTCACTGACTGGGGTTAACATCATCAGTTATGCGGATGATACTAACATTCTAGTCACAGGAACGTCTGATCAAAATTTGCAAAATAAAACCACACAGATACTATCCACCATCAACAGTTATTTCTTATCCAACAAATTAGTTTTGAATAAAGAAAAATCAAAGTATATGATTTTCACGTCAAATAATTTATTAAACCATCAAGCCACTATAGAACCAGTAATAAATAAAACAGACTGAACGAAGTTGCTGGGGGTACTTCTAGACAGTAATTGTAAATGGTCAAACCACATTTCTAATTTGAAATCCACATTAAGTAGCGCATGTTATGCATTGAGAATTCTTTCACGTCTCTTTCATACATCAGTATTAAAAACAGTATACTTTGCCAATTTTTACTCAATAGCCAAATATGGCATTGAAGTCTGGGGTTGTACCTCTGAATTAGAGCAGATATTCCTACTTCAGAAAAGAGCTATTAGGATAATGTATAAAATGAAATTTAGAGATTCTTGTAGAGGCATCTTTAGACAAAACAATATTCTTAAAATTCCTGGTCTGTATATATTTTCGTGTATAATGTATTTACATAGTAAAATTTATGAATTTAATAAATTTCAATTTAACCATGTTTATTCAACAAGATTCAGAGAGAATCACTTTATGCTTCCACAACATCGTTCTGTTTTGTTGGAAAGTAGCACACATTATGCAGCCATAAGTTTCTTTAACAAATTACTAATAGATATACGAATCTATTTTCAGCCAAACTTTCGGAGGTGTGTACATCAATACTTTTGTGAGCTAGAGCCATATTCTAAAAATAACTTTTAAGTATGTTTTATCGTGTTTATTAATTTATATACTTTTAAGATGTAGTTCTGTAACTTTGACTTGTCTCATACATGTACTTTGTATTATGTCGCATGTGATCTATAAATTTGACTTGACTTGACTTGAACCTGTACAGCTTGCGAAGTAATAATTGGAAGAATGTGTTGGTGACAACTAGTTCTAAGTCTTCTGTGATTTTTTTTAGGAGGTCTCCTCTCTCGTTTTTGACTCCAAGATCATGTGCTCCAATGTACTGTGTCTTATCTCCAGCTCCAATCTTGGCATTAAAATCGCCCATAATGATAAGAACTTCCTGTCAAGGAATTTTTTGTATGATACTGGTGATGTTCTGATAGAACTCAATTGCTTCTTCCTCTTTTTGTTTAGCTTTTTTATTAATAAAAATTGTTATTTTATTTTGTGCTGTGTTTAAATAATAACCATAACTAGTTTGGATTTCACTTTAAAATTGTAACATAACATTTATGCTTATAATGTTAAGTCCTTAAAAGTGACTTGGTATTAATACAAAATTGTATTATGTTCAAAACCAAAAAAAAATTATTAATTTTTGACAAATCACCATTTGAATTTTTTGCTTTAATTGCTTGAAATTCAGTAGTTGATAGATCATAGACTGCCAAAAAAAAAATTGGTGTTACATAGGAAGAAAAATACTAGGCCCTTAACTTAAAAACTTCAATTTGATAAATTTTAAACCGCTCTCCTGAAAAATCGATAATTTGGACTTGGTACACTTTTATGGCGACTGGAATGGCGACCAAGGCAAGAGGCATATCGAAGCAGAGGACGACCACCGACTAGATGGACGGATGATATCAAGCGCATCACCACAAACTGGATGCAATAAGCACAAGATAGAAATAGGTGGAAAATTTTACGGGAGGCCTACTTTCAGCAGTGGACAAATATAGGCTAATTGATGATGATGATGACACTTTTATTCTGGGGTACAGAAGTTGACCCTGAAAATACAACGGAACCATACCTCGTAAATAATATTGTTCTAATTTAACAGTCCAAACCACTTACGTTAGGGTACGTGCCATGCGCAGAAAAGTTGGTTGTTAGTAACAGCACTCTTAACCTTGTATATCACAGTAAAGTTGTGGTCATGTTGTGGTTAGGTATAGCAACAACGAATACTTACATCCAAAGAAATAAACTAATGTTAAAATGACTTGCCGAAGCAAGAGAATATTGGAACTTGTTCTCAATAAACCTATAATAAATAATAATACTGGTATTCATTTCGATGAAGAACCTACTCTAATAGGTGAGTTTTCGAGTTTTGTATTATTTTCTTTACCTAATATGTGTGGGGATAAAAACGGAAATGTTTTGTTGCTAAAACACATCTAGAGATATTTAGTTATTATTCCTATGGCTGCTTATCGCGTACCAGTATTTACTTTGAGCATGTATGTAATTGAGGAACTTAAAACTTCTTTTAATTTTTTCAGTGGCTTCAATTAAGGGGTTAGGGGCAAAATCTTGGTCCAATGCTATATAAATGCATCCACTTTTTTGGAATCCTGAGAAAACTTATAAGTATTTTTAAAAAATTTAAACGTAGAATGAAAGATTACATTACAAATCGAGGACCGAAATTCCCTGAAAACTTCTATAATGTTTATTCTAATAAGTTACAGGGGTGAAAAATAAAGAGAAAATTTAGTGTGATTTTTATTTCAAATATTTCATTTAGAATTAACTTTTTGTTTAGTTTCGAGGGACTTTATGCCCTCGCTTATAACGTAATCTTTCATTTTGCGTTTAAATTTTTCAAATTGCGTTTAAATAGCATTTGATCAAGATTTTGGGCCTATGGTTTTATTTTTATAATATTAAATAAATCTTATGGAAATGTTAATAGTAATCATTCTGTTGTAGGGTTTGAAATAAATCAAACAGTAGCAAATAATGTTATACTGGAGTGTCCAGCAGATATTGCTGACGAACTACGTATCATTACTGTTCCATTCACAGTTGCAACTCCTTTAAGGGTGGAATGTGATAGCCGCACATGACATACCCTCTGGACCATCTGGAATAAGTAATGAAGGTTGGACAGATCAATATAGAAACCTTGAAACTGACGACAGTGACAACAGCGACAAACCTGTAACGTCTAAAATTGATGTTATTGATGCGGCAGATAAACTGTACAAACTTCCGACAAATAGCGATAGTTGTAGTTTCAATGACGAATATACGGATGAAATTACTACTGGCCAAGGCAATCCATCATTATGCCAAAAAAATATCAATATTTATAAACGACAGAGAGGAGAGGTATATCAAGGTCGAAAAGTAAGCGAAGGAAAAATTGTACCAGACTTGAAAAAGAACAGGCAGCTTGGTGCAATGTGTACTACAGTCGGTTTACAATTTGTTGATAGCTCACTACAAGTTTAACCCTAATTAGAAAACTGAAATACAGAGAGGATAGGTAATACGATATAATAGTAAAAACCAACCTAAAACTGACGGTTTAAGACGTTTTCGACTAACCCACCTTATATCTGAAGGAATACAATATCTTATAATCCTATTACGGGGGTATTTTGAATGGTTAGAGATGAACGACCAGTGTCGTAGAGGATATGATTGAAACATTTATTTGAACTAAATAAATACATTTTTTAAATTGTACTTATGTAAATTGTATTTTTTAATAAAACTTATTTATTTTATTCAAAAATAAAAAGTTTCTTCCATTTATAAAAGATACATTTATTTAATTAAGGAAAAAGGCGCCAAATGTCGCCTGGCAAAATTTCCAATGTGTTTTAAATGTATCCATTATTTTCGAATCCGGAGAAAACTAATAAATATTTTTGAAAAATTTAAACGCAGAATGAAAGATTACATTATTACTAAGGGCAGAAAGTCCCTGAAAACTTCTACAATGTTTATTTTATTATGTCATGTAACAGGGGTGAAAATAAAAGAGAAAATATAGTATAATTTTTAATTGAAAATATTGCATGCAAAAGAAACTTTTTATTTACTCTAAAAAATATTTCATTCTGCCTTTAAATTTTTCAAAAATGCTGTTTAGTTTTCTCAGGATTTGAAAAAAAAAATGGATACATTTAAAACACATTGAACATTTTGACAGGCGACATTTTGCGCCTTTCCCCTTTAATACCTTACGATTACAACTATTATTACTTACCTTATATAATTACGATTAGAAAACTATTCAAATTAAAAATAAATAGGATCAACTTCGGAATCCGAGTCATCTTGAGGGTTAATAATTAGCGGTTGTGTCTCTACAGTCGCATCAATTATGTTATCAAGATCCCAAATTTTTTGTTCTTCTTCTATTACATGCCTTACTGCATCTTTCCAGTTTTGTTCTGTAATATGTTGTAAAGACTCGTATAACAATTCACGTACAGCTTGTATTTTATATAACGTATTTTTTCTAGCCACATAACTTTTCATTTGTAACTTTTCACAGTGGTAGGGTGGAAGTCTAAGGACTGTAATGTTTCGCCTTTCCGCCATTTGATCAACTACGTATTCCTTAAACTTAGATTTGTGTTGCCGGGCAATTTTTAGAAGTTCTGCTTTTACCATTCCATCTTCGTAAGGCAGATACTTATTCCGCAGCCAGTCAAGAATATTCTGTTTCTTCCACGCAGTCGTTGGAAGTCTTTCTACTAGTCGTAAATGATAAGGTGCATTATCTAATACTATAATTGAATTTGGTGGTATGTGTTCAATCATCTGCTCAAAATACTCTTCGAAAACATCAGCTGTCATCTTCTCGTGATAGTCTTTTGTGCTTTTGGACTGAAATTCCAACAAACCATGCTTAACAAATCCTTTTTCACTGCCGATGTGAGAAATTATTAACCTACTGCCTTTACCAGAAGGTGGGGAGATACCAGTAGACCAACCTTCCATAAAGGCTTGCCTGGAGCTTAATATATTTTTATCTGACCAAATTTTTTTTAGAGTATGACCTGAGTTTACCCACGTTTCATCCTGGTAGAAGATGGGCCTTCCTTTAGCCCGGAATTTTCGTATGGATCTTAGATAATTTCTTCTCCAACATATTATCTCCTCCCGGTCAATCAAAAGTGATTTTCGATCTGATTTTTCCCACCGTAAATTTAATTCTTTTAAAACTTGCCACAATTTAGTTCGTCCGATATGAGGCAAATCCGGGTCGTCTCTAACTTCTTGTAAAATTTTGTTTAGGTTTGGTATTTCTTTTTTTAAAAAAAATTCATGAATTTTCCTTCGAATACCATTTTTGGTAAATTCATCAATTTCAATAGGCTTTTTCCCTCTCTTTAAGTGTTCGTTTGTGTTTATGTTAGCTATACCGTGTTTTTTTCTTTCTGATAGGAACCTATATATAGTTGACTCTCCTACACCAGTCATGTTGGCACAACTTTCGACTATGTTGCGAATAGTGTTTGTGGGATTCTGAGAAACCAGAGCATCGTGAACATTCAGGACAATAGTCTTCTCTCTTGGTGAATAGACAGACTTACTGACTGTTCGCAACAGTACCGGTGTAAATCTTGATGATGTTGATGATGAAGCCATCACAAACAATCCAACAAAACGAGCACGAGCGAAAGGTACGTATATGTTCGTAGGTATATGGAATAAAAAATCACTCACGCACTGCATATAATTCGCAAACGAAATATTCGAGACGCTAATTACTGCCGTAGACGCGGACACACCGACGAGCTGTAAATTACATGCGATCAAAAACGTACTAAACAAAAAAATTGTTTCGTTCGTAATAACTTCACCCTTTTAAGTTAAGTTTCGAATATAAACTGAACAAACGAGGCACGTGGCCAAAGCATACCCATTATATTATTAAAAATCTGGGGAATTCCATCCTAATTATCTTGCAACGAATAGTACCTTCGGATATGAATTCCAGGTTTTCTAGTAAGGTGATTAAACGCGAAGATTAGTATTGAAATATCCAAAGAGATAAGGTATTCTTATTTACAAAATTGTTAATGGTTAAATTCTTATTTTTATTAATATAATATAATTACATAACATTAGCCATGAAAGTTTTAATTGTTTTTTTGCTAAATATATTAGTATTAAAATATTATTATTATTATATATATATAACAGTATTAAAAAATATTATATTATTATTTAATGAATAAACACCTCAGGAACGCCTATGGTTTACTCTCAACAATTTATGAACGGAGAATAGTAATTCGTATATTAAGGCAAAGAATAGACACTATAATAATTTTACTCAACAACTTCGTTTAGAAATATTCAATCATTTTTGGCAAGATTTAAATTGGAGTCAAAGAAAAGTTTTTATTTCAGGATTAATAGATGTAGTTATACCAAGTACTAGAAAGAGTATAGACACTGCATCTTACAAAAAATCCTTTAGTTTAAAATATCACTTAAAAAGAAATAACACAAAATTATATGTATGTAAACTTATGTTTCTACATACGTTAGGAATTAGTGAGTGGACTTCCAGAGACTGGGCTCTAAAAAGTTTTAACAAACAACTATTTAAAAGAACAACAAAAACAACATCATTAAAACCTGAGCACAGTAAATATTTGGGGACATTCTGACAGCAGTTGCCGTAGATGCCTTCACATTATTGCAGATTGCAATCTAGTAAAATGTACTTGGAATCAATTTTTAAATCGAAGAAAGAGGTACCTATATGATCTCTATGTAGAAAAATATAGAGAATGCAAGACCACTTCACTATCTATAAGCCAGTTTAAAAACGTATGTGAACGAATAAATATTGGTTTGTTTTAACCCAAAAAGGATCAGTGTGATCTCTGTTGTATGCACGATATCAAGAATCTAAATGAAGAAAAATGGTTAGAACACCAAGAGAAAAAACAGCAAACAAGGAGTGAAATGCACAGAGATCCAAAAAGAGCAAAATTAGACAGAAGTATACTCGTAGTCACAAAGGACCTACAAGCTGTTCTTCTATGCCCTCTATTAAAAGCGTCGGCTATTAACTATAAAAAAATTAATTGTCCATAATTTTACTGTAGTGTAATAATGTTACTCATGAGGTGACATGCTACGTTTGGCATGAGGCTGAAGGAAACGTTACATGAAGTGAATTCGCAACATGTACTGTAGACTATATAGAAAAAAATTGCAAGGAGGAAACAAAGGAGATAGTTTTGTGGAGCGATGGCTGTACATATCAGAACAGGAACTCTATTCTCGCAAACGCATTACTACAGTGTTCAGTCTTAAAAAATGTGTGTATTATTTAAAAAAATTTAGAAAAAGGTTATACATAAATGACTTGCGACTCAGTCCACAGTGTGATTTAGAAAAAAATTAGAAATAGATATTATAAGTGTTCCAGCTGAATACGTAAGTATTATAAAAACCGCACGAAAAAATCCTATGCCATATAATGTCATTTACGTAAACCATGAGTTTTTTAAAGACTACTCTAATTTACAATACTTTAATTTCATTCGCCCAGGAAAAAAGGAGGTGATTCTGTTGTTACGGATCTGAGAGCCTTAAAATATAATGGTACCAATGTTCTCTTTGAATAAAAATTGAAAATGACTAATGATTGGAAACCACTTCCTCACAGAACTTCAAAATTTTTATACTCTACAGCTTTATATAGATAGTTTATACTCTACAGCTCCTGGTATCCCTAAAGACAAGTATGGCTACCTGCAGGAACTGACCAAAGTCATAAAAGTAGATTATCATGATTTTTATAAAAATTAAAATTTTTATTGAGTATTTCATTTCTTGTTTAATGTATTATTGTTCCAGTTTAAAAATAAAATGAAAAACTAATAATATTATGTGTTATAATCACTGTTCCCTAACCTCGTATGGATAATTATTTCGTAAAAACCAAACCTCGTATATTAATTTTTTCTGTCTTATTCTGGAATGTGACCTTTAAAATAAACAATTTGTACGCAGTAGTCGTTCTGCTGTATCTATACTGGTAAACTAGTGGACTCATTTTAATATAATTAGGTGATAGCATATGGAGAACGTTTTTTGTCTCTCTTGAAAACTGTACTTTCATCCCATAGGAGGTATAAGAATAATGTCGACGTTATGTGTGTCTATGAACTATAAAAATGTTCATTTCAAATATTCATTACGTTATCCATGTTATCTCTTATGAAACTTATGAATGCTTAATATCTTTGTTATGTTAATAATATTCTGTAATATTAGGTTGATCGAGGACGATTAGACATGTCAGGATGGTCGAACTGTAGTCTTTTATTTGAATTCCGCGCCATTGACGGATCTGATTGTCACTCAAGTTTGAGTGACAATTAGATGTGTGGCAAGACGATAACCTCACACTATTATGAATTATGTCGGCCAGAAAGGTTTTAGGTTAGGTTATGTCGATTTATTTATGAGAAAATGATTTTCTAAATAAAGTTAGGAAAACTATACCGATATTTGCCTGCCTTTGTCAATAGTTTAAACAATATTTTTAAGGATACTGTATCATAGGCCTTCTCTAAGTCTACGAATACTAAACGAGTCAATAAATTTCTTGCTGTTTCTTTCTATATAATTTGTTGAAGTACAAATATATTGTCTACACAAGATCTGTCAGCACAGAATCTACGCCGATCTTCTATTTCTTCATATTTAATTTTCGATTCGTTTTTTTATCAATCGACCTTAAAACCTCTCTAATGAGATAATAACGCTTATACTTCTGTAATTTTTTATTTCTTTCATTTGTTTTAAGGTTCATTTTATCTCGTCCATACTGATTGATTGTGCTTCGTCCTCGTCTATTTGATCTGTTCTAAAGTCTCTGTAATTTATTTCGCAATGTGGTCTTGTTTCAGTCAATAGGGATTTGTAATATTCTTCTCACTCTGAATAACTTATGGGATTTAATCTTGCTATTCATTTTTAATATTTTTTAAGGTTTTCCATAAACTTCCACGCTTCAGATATTCGAATTCCACCCATATATCTGTTTATTTTTTCACATTTTTTATCCCACGTTTCGTTTTTTCCTTTAGTGACAGTTTTCTTAACTTCTCTTGTCCAGAAAGTATGTTTTCCAGTCTTTTGGATTTTATGTTTGTAGCCAGATTCGATAGGCTTTCTTTTTGGTATCTACAAAACTCTCTTATTTCTTGTGTCCGCCCCTTCGGATCTTGCTTTTGCACATTTTTCCTATATTCTTTGGACTCTTTTTTAAAGAAGCATTAAAAAGTAAAGAAGCATGACTTGTTCTTAAGTAAATGCTTATCATTTTTATCATTTCATTTTGTCAATTCTTAATTTCATCTATTCGCTCCGTATTTGGACGGATGTAGTGCTAATAACAAAATAATTTGCAACGTTAACATCCGGGACACACCTACCATACAGCCTTCCGATCCTACTCCTATCATACATAGTTCGGCGGCTGGGTATTTTTCTGTATTCTGTATATAGTTGAAAACTATTTTATCTTATGTAAAGTTCACATCGATACTCCAAACCGAGCGGACGTTAGGTGGTTCTCCGTTATCAACGTGCGACTGGTTTTATCGAATTGAACAGATAAGTAAATGTTAAGTGATTAAAAAGCAATCAATTAGTAATAGACTTAAAAACAATAAACTCATCAAATTAAATTTAAAAACAATTCAGTAATTTATTTATAATGTTTCCAACGGGGAATGGACCAGGATTCGACAACTACATAGTTAGCCAACAAATGCAAAATGTAAACAGCCAGCCATTACCAATCCAGTATCCATCAAACCAAATGAATTGTTACCCACAAATGCAGATTCCAAACAACACACAGGGTCAATCACAAATCAACAATATACAGGGTTATCCACAAATCTCATCACAAACACCAGGTATGTACAATATGCAAATAAATCAACCAACCGCCAATTCTTCGACGAATATGATATTTCCGCCCAATCAAGAACAATATATAAATCAACAAAACGCGCCACACAATAGCAATATAAATAACAGAAATAGCCAGCAATACTACAGAATGTCATCAACAAGCGATGACGAACCAGAAAGTGCAAATGTGTCAACAAAAAACTCATGGCAAGTAGTTAAAACTACGAAACGCAGAAAAATCAGATCAAATGTAGAAACAGACAAAGAAGATGATACCATTACACTATCGAACAAATATAATACACTAACGGATACCCAAGAAAATGAAACCAATCAAAATGAAACAGCGCCAAGAAAACCTAAACCACCACCAATATTTGTTTACGGTGTAAGCGACTTCCCAGAAATGAGGAAAAAATTTACAGAAATAGCTGAAGCTGAACAATACGAAACCAGGACTATGGCAAATAATACAGTCATAATAATTTGTAGCGATCCAGAAATATACAAAAAATTATCAAGATATATGAGAGAGAACAACATTATTCATCACACATAACCAAAGGAAGAAAGGGCCTATAGAGTCGTAATTAAATACCTTCACTATTCACATGCAACAGAAGATATCAAAGAAGAACTGACAAAACTGGGTCACAAGGTAAGAAACATCATTAATGCTAAACATAGGATTACAAAAGAGCCGGTAAATATGTTTTTTGTTCACCTTGAACCATCAGACAATAACCAAGATATTTATAAAATTCAGAAATTACAACACTGCAATATACAAATTGAACCACCCATAAAAAACAAAAATATCATCCAATGTATGAGATGTCAATTATATGGCCATTCAAAAACATATTGCAATAGACCATATGTCTGTGTGAAATGTGGAGGGCAGCACAGTACAAATAGCTGTAAAAAGAACAAGAACACACCAGCTACGTGTGCTTTATGTGGAGGAGATCACCCAGCTAACTATAAAGGATGCGAATATTATCGTAATTTAAATAGAAATAAAAATATAGCACAAACTACATAATATAATCATCACCAAAATATGCCGCAAGCACGTAACAGAAACTTTATACCCAATACAATAAGACCAAATGTAAGCTATGCTAATGCAGCGAGTAATAGACAACCTCCTGCTGCTCCTTCAGATAACCAAGATTCAAACACTACTCTTATGAAGTTTTTAGAAGAATTTAAAGCCATGTTTAATCAAATCTTGCAACAAAACAGCATGGTAATAAACATGCTAAGTAAACTCGTATGCAAATAAAATTCTTTTTACGAATAGCTGAATGGAACGCCAATGGCCTGCTGAATCATAAGGACGAGGTGATAATATTTCTACAACAAAATTTTATAGATATATTATTAATAAGTGAGACACATTTTACAGACAAATCGTATTTTAAAATACCTCATTATCTAACGTACCATACTAACCACCCAGACAAGACAGCCCATGGAGGTACAGCAATCTTGATCAAACAATCAATTAAACATTTCATGATGGAAAGTTATATAACAGACTGTATCCAAGCTACAGTAATTAAAGTGTGCTCATTACCTTACGAAATAACAATAGCAGCAGTATATTGCCCTCCAAAGCACAATATTAAAAAAAAAACGATTTCGGATCCTTCTTCAATACTCTAGGTCCAAAATTTATCGCAGGTGGTGACTTTAATAGTAAACACACTTACTGAGGATCAAGATTAATAACAACAAAGGGGAGAGAGCTCTATAGCTTAATGCAAGAAAATAAATACTCATATTTATCAACAGGAACACCAACGTACTGGCCAACGGACCCCAAAAAAGACCAGACCTCTCAGATTTTTGCATCATAAAAGGAATATCTAACACCTTTATGGACATAGTTCCAAGTTATGATCTATCTTCAGATCATTCACCAATTATTGCAACAATTAGCACATGCGTTATTAACAAACAACCTACTCCAAAACTGCATGGACCTAGAACAGATTGGAACCTTTACCGAAAAATACTGGATGAAAACATTAAACTAAATGTAAGACTAAAAAGCCCTTCAGAAATAGAAGCAGCTACAAACAACCTTATACCTTTATTGCAAAACGCTGCAAAAGAAGCGACACCGAACGATGCAGATAAAAATAAAATCGAGAAAAGAATAAATATTCCATTAGAAATTAAGAAGCTCATTGCTGAAAAAAGAAGAGCAAGATCCAAATGGCAACAAAGTGGGAACCCAGCGGATAAAACGTTTTACAATCGCTTAACCAATAAATTAAAAACACAACTAAAAAATGCAAGAGAAGAGTCAGTCAAAAAATATGTAACACAACTTAATAGATACGACCATTCAATATGGAAACCAATCAAATCATCCTTAAAACCTCAAGCAATATTCCCACCAGTAAGAAAAACTACAGACACACAGCACAGAACCAATGGGCAAGAAGCGATAAAGAAAAATCAGAATTATTTGCTGAACATTTAGCAACAGTATTCCAACCACACAACAATGAAGAAGATCAAGAAATTATTAATTATTTAAACTCAGAACAACCATCAGTAAATTCAATTAAATTAACAACACCCAAAGAACTTAAAGAAGAAATCTTAAGACTAAATATCAAAAAGTCACCAGGAATTGACCTAATAACACCAAAAATGCTAAAAGAATTACCAAAAAAGGGTATAGCAATCCTTACATATATATTTAACGCAATATTAAGATGTAATTATTGGCCTAACAATCTAAAAATTGCAGAAATACTATTATTCCCAAAACCAGGAAAGGATCCAAGTGAAGTCTCATCCTATCGACCTATCAGTCTATTAGCAACAATCTCCAAATTACTAGAAAAACTTTTAATAAAAAGAATAGATCCAGACTTTACAGGCGCAGATTGGATACCAAATTATCAGTTTGGATTTCGACGAGAACACTCAACTATCCAGCAATGCCACCGAAGAACCCATAAAATCAATTCCGCATTAGAAGAAAAGGAATATTGCCCAATGGTATCACTAGATGTACGTCAAGCTTTTGATAAGGTTTGGCATAAAGGACTTCTTTATAAAATTAAACAAATATTACCACCATTCTTTCGAATACTTACATCATACTTGGAAAACCGACAGTTTAGAACAAAAGTAAATGGAGAAATATCCAAAACGCATCCCATTAAGGCGGGAATTCCACAGGGAAGCATCCTGGGACCTTTATTATATATAGTATATACGTCTGATCTACCAACATCACATAACGTAACAATTGGCACATTTGCAGATGACACAGTAGCACTTACAAGTCACAAACACATTAACATAGCTACACAACAACTCCAAGACTATTTGTATGAGCTTGAAAACTGGCTAAAACAATGGAAAATAAAAATAAATAAAAACAAGTCAACCCACGTAACTTTTACTTTACGACGAGAAACACCACCACCAATATATATCAACAATGAGGAAATACCCAGGACTAAAACAACCAAATACCTAGGGCTACACCTGGACCAAACCCTGTGTTGGAAAGGACACATCACCAAAAAAAGAAAACAAATACAACTAACACAAAAAGAAATCAATTGGTTAATTGGAAAAAACTCCAAGCTGTCAATAAATAATAAAATTCTAATTTATAAAACAGTTATCAAACCAATATGGACATATGGCATAGAGCAATGGGGCTGTAGTAGTAAATCTAATATTGCTATTATGGAAAGATGCCAATCAAAAATCTTAAGAGCAATTGTTGATGCACCCTGGTACGTAACCAACCAAAGAATCTATGAGGATCTCAATATCTCAACAGTGAAAGAAGTATACCAGCAAAAGAAATTGCAATACATTCAAAAAGTGAACACACACTCCAATCCATTAATTTTGTTAATACCTCAACATCGAGTTATCAGAAGACTAAAGCGACGTTGGCCAACAGACCAGTAACATGGACCCGTGATTCTCTCACTGGAGGGGACCACATCACGCCAGAACCAAGGGACAGGACCTAAACTCATCACATTAATTTATAGAATACATTGTTTTATTCTGATTGTTAATTTATTAGTTATAATAAAAAAAAATCTTATGTAAATTAATTCGCTGAATACGAATATGTAGTCTCTTATTTCATTTTACATACGATATAACAGTTTTGAATGGTAAAATGTTATATCCACTCTATTCTTCTTTATGGTGTCGAAACTTCGACTGTTAATGTTGACTTAATGAGAAAACTGGAAGCTTTTGAGATGTGACTTTTTAGGAGAATTTTGAAGATACTATGGACCGATCATATTACCAACGAAATGGTCTTGCACAGAATGGTAAGAGACAGAAAACTTTTGACCACCATTAAAAGGCGAAAGACAGCATATTTAGGACGCATACTTAGAAATGATAAGTACGAGTTGTTGCAGCTGATTATGAAGGGTAAAATCGAAGGAAAAAGATGTCCTGGTAGACGACAAATATCCTGGCTGAAAAACATTCGCGACTGTACCGTTTTAAACACACAGAGGCTTTTAAGAAAAGCAGAAGATAGAGACGAATTTGCAATAGTTATAGCCAAACTTCATTAGTGGAGACGGCACTAGAAGAAGAAGAAGAAGATAACAGTTTTCAATTATCTACCCTTCCATCTATACAGAAAGGTATGCAGCCGCCGAACTATGTATAATCGGAGTAGGATCGGTAGGTTATATGATAGGTGTGTTCCCGGGCTTAAGACAGCACATTTTTTATACCGGAACCACAAAAGTATTTTGTTCGGGCTAAGCTGCACCAATTAATTACATTCTACCAAGTTAATTACCATTTTATACTATTTTATACAATAATTCCTTACAGATATATGATAGTAATTTAAAAATTAGAACGTAAACATATTCACAACAAACCAATACATGGAATATTTTATACAGTTACCATAAAAGACTTCTAATTAATACCTAATTTAATAGTTTTTTAAATCAAAGAAGGCCAGATATTGCTTTCCTATCTTAATAATTAAAGGTTGTTCTTGAGACATAATTCTGCAATTGTAGAATTCACCTGAATAGCCCTGGGTTATTTGTCGACAGTATTAATAATTAGTCCAAGAATTACATGATCATGAATAATCTTCTTAATGGCTACACTTTTGATATTACTTGGTTGTGGTTATTACCAGAACCGTTCCCAGGAATAAAAGATATTAAAAGAATGCATGAAATAAAATCAAATTTTCTACTTAATGATTTAAAATCGTCGAAACCAGTGACCGTATGAACCGTTAATCCATAAATTTCCATTTTTCTCTTGAGTCCTCAGAAAGTTTTCCAAGTATCTCTGGCTGGAGATCACGAAGATAAAGTCATTCGAGACAAACCCAGACTCTTTCAATCGGATTACAGTCTGACGAACGAGGAATATATTTGAAAAGTTAGCCTTTAACCCAAAGCTCGTCCTGGACAAAATTTGCAATTACTGCTTGGAAATGTCGAGCAAGATCATCCACCAGAAGAAAATTTTGACAAAACTGACCAGCAGATAGGTCAACGACCGGATGATGACTAATGTGATATATATATGTGACAAAAATAAATAGCTGGCTGCCTGACTTGTGGGCTGCACTATACTGATCACGACCAAATAGTCAGAAATGCGTATTTACGGGTTCCTTCGATTTACGCTTATTTTGATGAATAAATTAAATAAATACTAAAATTCTAATTTGACATTTAAGTAATGAAAATTCTAACGTCTGTCTTTGGTTATTTGTCAAAAAAGTTAACGTTTGTCAATTCTCTAGTTGTTTTTAGTTTGAAAAAGCGTTTAAAGCTTAATATTTAGATTCTGTTTCTGCTTAGTTTTGTCAATTCTCTAGTTATTTTTAGTTTGCAAACGCGTTTATACCTGAATATTTAGTTTCTGTTTTTGCTTAGTTTAGTCAATTCAAGTTTAGCGAAGTTGTTTCAGGTTAGTTGTTCTTAGTTAATATTACTAAAAGCAGAAGGGTACGTACTGTAGCGGACAAAGTATCAGCTCTGTTAATAATTGGTGAATGTGGAAATAACTTCCACGCAGCGGAACGTCTTTTTAATGAGAGGTACCCCGATCACCCTACATCGAGAGCTTATTTGAGGAAGCATATTCGGAAGTTTAAACAAACAGTTAGTGTTCAAGATGTCACACGATCTTGTTAACCAACAATTAGTGATGACAAAAAAATTGACATAATTCTAAAAATAGTAGTAAACCCTACTTCTTCTACAGCCTAAAATGCATCTATCTATGGAATCATTTAAAAGACAGCACACCAAGTGTTTACTGAAAACAAATTTAATCCATACAAATTAAAAATTGTAGTTGATGACCTCGACCAAAAACTAGAATTCTATGAAAATGTGTCCAATAAAATTAACCAACAGTCCGATTACATAAAAACAATTTGTTTTAGTGACGAAAGTACTTTTTCTCTCAATGGAAATGTCAACATTCATGTGAGGTATTGAAGTGACACAAATCCTCACGTCTTTTGGGAAACACATACTCATTTTCCAAAAAAATATAAATGTATGGGCAGGTATTTTGGAAAACCACATAGTTGGGCCTGTTTTTCTCAATACTTACTAAGTATCTGTTACTTTAAGTGTATCTGAAGATGTTACAAAATGCAATTGAACCGTTAATACTTGAAATTCTGGAGGATAATCCAGATGAACTCGGAACTTGGAAATAACGTTTGAACAAGATGGTGCTCCTGCACACCATTATGGTGAAGTAAGACGTTACCCAGATGAGGAGTATCGTGGTAAATGATTTGGACGACGAGGTACGATAAAATGGCCAGCTCGGTCACCGGACCTCATATAATTAGATTTTTTCTGTGGGGATACCTGAAATCTAAAGTTTACGCTACAGCACTCGACAATATTGACATTTTGAAACATCGAATTGTTGAAGGATGTAGGGCAGTTTCCCCCGACATATTTGAAGTAGAGTACGGCAAAAGTTTAGAAATAGGATGCATTACTGTCAGGAAGTAGATGGAGTACATTTTGAACGCCTATTATAAAAACGGGTTGTTAAATGTTTATTAATTAAATGAGAAGCTACAATTTTAGTATTTATTTAACTTATTCATCAAAATGAGCTTAAACTCAAATAAAATTATTATGAATGAATAGGTATTTTCAATACCTTTTAAACGAGGTATTACTTGCCATAAGGTTCCATTTAAAATTATCTGTCACACTCATGACTAGTTGAGAAGCCTACGTCTGTTAATTACCTCCCTCCAAATTTCACTATTATAACAATAACCGTTTAAAAGATACGCTGTGGTTTGGTTATTATAACCAAACCACGCCAAAATATGCATAAAACTCCAGGAAAATAAATAAAATATAACCATGTAGCGAACATCAGAATAGCCAGGTATTTTATTAGTTTTTTCATTAATGTGTACCTTTATAATAGTATACCTGTATTATAAAAAGTAAATCCATACATTTTCTTCAGAAATTTCGGTAAGGTTTTTTAATTATTAATAAATCATTAACAACTTTTGGAAATCGAAACGTCAAATAAACTTAATTTTAAAGCAAAATTGTGGCTTATTCTCAAAAAAAAATAGTAAATTGCATTAAGAAGCCGCAAGAAAATAGGTTTAGAACGGAAAAACCGTACCCAGAATAATCTGTCTTCTTATCTGTGTTAATGATATATATAGTCGTCCAATTCAATTGTTTGATTCCTTTCTGATTTGTTTCTTGCAACGCTAGTATATGGACCCAATATTTACTTAATTATTTTAAGTTATTTAAGAGGTCCTTCATTGTATGTACTTCATACATTCCAAGTTCCTATTTTTAACTTCCTCTGGTAATTTTTTCCTTGATTATTCTTTACCTTTTCCTTTGCAGAATCCAATTCCTTAAGACATCTGATATTTTCTAATGGGCTTGTGCGGTTTCTAGTTGTTTGTTTGCTGTTGTTCCATTTCCAGATATTTTAACTATTGTTATTTTTCCTAAGACCTTCTTGACCTTTTTCCCTTTTAATGTGAATTCTTTTGCCATTATTCTTCAGTTCCTTTGTGTTTCCTGTTCTTGTTTGGTTAAATTATTGAATTTTAATTTATATTTATTTTTGATGCTTAAATGTATAAACTATAAAGAAAGGGAAGAAGACGAACAGTTTATAAAATGTTGTTATCTATACATATAGATATACGGTTTTTTTGTTTTTTTTTGTGTTCGTGTGAAGTGCTATATACTTTTTTTGAATTTTAGAATTATTGTGAACTGAGACTTTCCGAATTATGTAAATTAGTATATTTAAGATATTATAAGATATTATAGTTTTAAATAATCCGAATAAAAAGAACATGTTTCATTGAAATAGAAAATATGTTTACCTGTCCGTTGTAAGGATTAATTTTTGTTGTCAATGAAAAAAGTCATTAAAGGTAGAAAGTTTCTTTTATGTAGTATATTTTGTACACAATCATGTAATTTGAAAGTTGATTTTTGAGAAGTGGATTTTTTGTTTTGAATGGGAAAGTAAGAACGGTTTGATTGGTTAAGAAGAAATTATGGAAGGGATTAGATATTGCAGGAAACGTTTGGAAGCCGAAAGGATGAGGATCTGCTGTTGTGAAGGAGAACAAATATAGGGCCGGTAGTTTATTTTTAAAAATGAAAGAAAATAATAATTTGTGAGAAATCATAAAAATGAAAGTGGGAACAGTGCTACTATTTGAATCCTAAGTTAGAGAATTAGCAGTATAAAAAGTTTGCAAAATTTGTAACTAAAGAAACAAACTACTATTTCTTTGGAGATTTATAGATAAAAATAAAGGAAAGGAAAGTTTGGCAGCCAAAACGGGATAAAAATGGTTTTTAGGACGTTTTTGATCGACAGTCCCGTTTTTATAAACAGAAACAGGAAAGGAGTTTTCGCTAAGGAGCTAATTAAAGTTAATCGTTTTAGTAAAGTGCAGAGGCAAATTGTTGAGACGAGACAATTAATTGAACTAGACTTGTATCATTTTCTTGTGTTAATTTTATATGTAAAAGCTATTTATAAGTAATTTACGAAAACATTTATTTCTAAGGGGTCTGTCTATTTGTATAAAAATTTTCAAAGGTATTTTATCATTATATTTTAATTGTATTGGACAAATTTGAATTATTTTAAAATCGTTAACTAATTTTCGAAACCAAATTCGGAATTTAGCTTTAATCTGTGCCTTCTAAGAATTGCAAGGCAAAACAGACGTTGATAAAGATGTTATGAGAGACGTGGGGAATCTAAAAATTGCATTCCACAACATATCTCCTCAACTAAGACAAATTTTAAGCGAATTGGTTTCTAGTACTCGTACAGAGTATATCGAAATAAAAAGGAAAAGACAGTTAAGATTTGATTTCACGTACAGAGCACTTGCGCATCCACTTATACGTATTTCGGCCTAATAGGCCTCATCAGAACGGCTTTCGCAATCGCTCTGAATGTGCTTTTTCACGTTCAGAGAGTTTTTTTTTAATTCTTTTATTTATTCCCTTTTAGTCCTCTTTTTATCGGACATTAGGACATATCGGACAAAAGGTAAAGGTCCCTTTACCTGTAGCGTAAACTTTGGATTTCAGGTATCCCCACACAAAAAAACTAATTATGTGAGGTCCGGTGACCGAGCTGGCCATTCTATCGTACCTCGTCGTCCAAATCATTTACCACGATACTGCTCATCTAGGTAACATCTTACTGCACCATAATGGTGTGCAGGAGCACCATCTTGTTAAAACGTTATTTCCAAGTTGCCGAGTTCATCTAGATTATCCTCCAGAATTTCAAGTATTAACGGTTCAATTGCATTTTGTAATATCACCAAATACACTTACAGTAACAGATACTTAGTAAGTATTAAGAAAAACAGGCCCAACTATGTAGTTTTCCAAAATACCTGCCCATACATTTATATTTTTTTTGGAAAATGAGTATGTGTTTCACAAAAGACGTGAGGATTTGTGTTACTCCAATACCTCACTGATTATGCAGGGAAAGATCCAAGGAAAGAGAAGCATAGGGAGGCGTAGAATGTCATGGCTGCGCAACCTGAGAGAGTGGTGAAGCCCAACGATGTGAGGCTGTTATACCTACTAGAGGTGGACACACTCGTTATTAAGACTTTTTTCATATTTTAGTTTACTTTTCTTATCATTATTTTTTTAGAATTTTCCGTTTTTTTTTTCTCCTGTACTTCAACATTTTCTGATGATAAGACAAATCGTTATAATTACTAATACAATGTAGAATAAATCTGGTGAAGTTTTATTTTTTATTCTTTGCCTGTTTACATTTATTGAAGTGGTGCGTTAATTTCTTGGAGAAGTGTATATCTATATATATATATATATATATATATATATATATATATATATATATATATATACATATATATATATATATATATATATATATATATATATATATATATATATAATGTGATATTAAAAGTCAGAGGTGCGCCAAGCAATTAATTAGCTAATTAATTAATTAATTAAACTTATTTAAATGATGCAATTATGATGTTATCACAATATTTAATTCTCTTATCTCAGGGTTATATTCGTGCTTCAATATCTATGCTTTACATATGATAGGTAAGGTCTAAGGAACACCGGAATAATAAACATATATGATACAAAATTATATATTGAAATAAAATTCACACTCAAATATCTTCAACAAAAAATATCTCATATAATGATTATCAAAATTTTGTTCTACGTACGTGAACCTTCAAAATTAATGTTATATACTATATAAATTAAAATTTCAAATCAAAATTGTTATTCTATATCTCCTGATAAATATTTCTTTGTGTTATTCTATATCTTTTCTGAAGCAATTAAAAAAAACTTTGTTGATAAAGAAAAACTGAAGAATGGTAAAAAAAACTGTCTCTCTGATGATGAGTTGTCCAAATCCTTGTTTCGTGTAGCCTACACTATCTATTCTTAGCAGTTCCCTAGGTAATCAGCAATCTTACAACAAATTATTGCGAGCGTCTCGTGTTCAATGATCTCCTTCAGATGCACGTATCGTTCAAAAAGATGCTAGCCTCTTCTCCTCTCGATAAACTGGATCTCTCGTTCCGGCCCGAATAGTGACTCTTGGAATATATAAGTAGAAAAGTATAACTTACAATATTTTTCTGGGTCAGCTTCCGTCAGATACACTAACTCCAAGAAAACTCACAAACATTCACTTCTAATGCTTACTATCACTTGGAAACCACCAGAGAACAACGACTATTCGCCTTGCACCTTTGGAAAACAACTGATTATCTTTTTTCCCTTAAAAATCTTGCTAAACTCTTATTGCTACATAAATATCCCACTTTTTCCAATCTCCGCCAATCAAAGTTCGTCATATTTATCCCCATCTACCATTTAGATAACAAACAACAATTTTACCTACAATTATAACTTTCTTAAAAACTATTAACATGCTAATCGTTTCTACAAATTCTTAAAAACTAACGGAGAATTATACATTTTAAATATTTCGATTCTATTGTCTTATTCACCGTATCGGCGTAAAAGTCTATTTGGAAAATCCACTGGCATTGTACCATTATTTCACTACGTTCACTCAAATATATTTTACAAAGAAAATAATTTATGCATATCTTTAAATTTTGTTTACTACAGGTAATCCAAAGATAATGGACTTTCATTTCTTCGAAATATCTTTTATAGTTTATCAGTTGAAATATTTTGAATTATTATATTTTATACTTTGAATTATATTAAGAGCAAACCAATATTATTTTCAATTTTACATAGCATACCAAATCTCCAGGATAGCTTGAAAATTTATTTAAATGGTCTATTTAGTAATTTTAATTTTATCTTTGGCTGATAAAATGAATGTGTGTGTGTACCCGAGGTTTTTGCCTTGTCGAGTAGGAAATATCAGGTATGTGGTCTATAATAAAAATCTTGGTTTTTCTAAAAACTCAATATTTCGCCATTTATTAAATTGCTTCCTGTAAACAACAATTTTAACATTACAAACAACTGACGTACAAATAGATTTAAAAACACTGACAGAAATTAAAAGATTTCTCAAATAAAAACTGAAATTAAAATATTGCATGTTAAGATTTAACGAAAGTCTTCAGCTCGTTCGTTGCAGTAATGATATAAAAGAAGTAAATATTACTCCAAACGCAAAAAATAACAATAAAAGAAACATTAAAAGACTGATATTTAATTGATTAATTATTGATGTTGGTTGTTATTAAGGTGAATGTTAGGT
Organism: Diabrotica undecimpunctata; assembly: GCF_040954645.1. Classification (NCBI taxonomy): domain Eukaryota; kingdom Metazoa; phylum Arthropoda; class Insecta; order Coleoptera; family Chrysomelidae; genus Diabrotica; species Diabrotica undecimpunctata. The sequence continues at coordinate 55,135,093 of NC_092805.1, read as the reverse complement.
ATTTTTTGTGTGTATAGGCATTTAGTAATTAATATTGGTTAAAAATTAAAAAAGACTTTTTAGTTCATGTAGTTGTGTGCCTACATAGAGAACTACTTATTATATTTGTTATAATCAAAACTGTTTTAATTTAACAACCGTGGTGAATTATAATAAAATTATGTGGAGATTTGCAGTTGTTTAAATTAAACAATATATCATTCTATATCAAACAATATATCATATATATCAAGTCCAAAATATTCATCGCTCATCATATAACTAATATTATACATTATCGGATATAATATATATTAAATATAACATTGAAACACATCTCTTGATTTAATAAGCTAAGCATTCTTTTTTATATAAATAAGGTTTAAATTCATAATATTTACATCAATTCTCTTCTCATTAATTTATACATATAAAATTTACATCCCCTTTTAAACGTCTTTCGATCTTCTAATTAAGTATATATTTTCTCTTAATTTTAATTATATTAAAACTTATGACATTGTCTCTTGAGCTCAAAAGTTTGTTTTAATATGTAATATTAACAGTACAAAAATCTTATAAATTAAATTAGTCTTAATTCAGTTAGTTTTCAAAATTAATTTATAAATTTGTTATTGTGTATTCAAAAAAGATTTAGTCTAATTTAAATTAGAATAAGTTTAAGGTCTCTATGGTATGCCGCTGTGTTTGAATTTTCTTTGTCATTGTATTCTATTATCTAAATATTTTCATTAAATATCCCGCACATCACGATTGGCCCTATAATAGCAAATATACGTATCTAAAGCCACTTCGACATGCCGTCATGGTTGATTTATTTTTTGTCATCGTATTCTATTTTCTAAATCTAGCCATATGACATATTGCAAGGTAATGTATGTTAAGTCCTTTATTATTTACTTCTTAAGCTACTCACTTTCCTCTCATACATCCAACTAGCCATTCTTGAGCTGAACGAGAGTGGAAGTAGAGGAGGTAGCCCAACTGCACAACCTCTGCTACAATTGAAACACATTAAGCTAACTCCACTTTTCTTACTCATATAAAACTTTTGTAAATCTTTGTCTTGACTTCAGCTATAAGAATCGATAAGTTAGACATGTGTGTAATGTATAAGAAGCGCTGTAGCTTAACTCATTTATATCTCAAAAGTCGCCCCTAATTGAAAGCAATAAATAAGGAGTTAAAAATTTTTTTGTGCAAATATTTTTATTCTTAAATTAAAATTTAATCGACCAAGAAGAAAATTTATTTAGAATTAGATCTCCATCTTTTTTTTAAGTCTTGGCCCTGCAAAATTTATAAAACATTAAGATTTTTTATAAACAATTAAACGTATCTCGAAAAGGAATTGACCAATCGGATCTTACGAAATATTATTCGATTTACAATTAAAAGAGCTACAATATAATGCAACAGTAAAAATACAAAAGTTATTCTCAAATATTAAAAATTGCGAAAAATTAACTTATTTTTGGAGCTTTAATCGTTAATTTTGCATAAACTAGTCGGTCAAATTTAACTTAACACAGCTCAAATTAAAGATTTTTTTTATGTACTTTGGTAATATTGTAAATATTACCAAATTGTACATAAAAATGGAACTGCTGAAATACGGAGGCGCAAGGATAGTATCCTTTATACGAATGATGTTCAATAAAATCGAAGCAGGAGAGAAGATGCCCGATAAGTGGAATTTATCATACATGTCCTCCATTTTCAAAAAAGGTGACAAAAGGTCACCAAATAACTACAGAGGGATCAGTGTAATGCCTTTAATAGCAAGAATCTTTTCATCAGTTATAAAAGAAAAACTAGAACAACACATGGACCATTATAGCGAAGAACAAGCCGGATTCCGAAAAGCCAGATCATGTTTAGAGAATATATTCATTATGAGACAGGTAATTGAAAAGAACAAAGAAAAAAACATTGAAACACATATGACCTATATCGACTCATAACAGAGAAAGCATACGATAGCGTGCCCAGGAAACAACTATGGGAAGCAATGAGAAGAATGCGCGTTAGAGAGAAATGGGCATACCAGTACAAGAGAATATATTACATTCTCTACTTTTCGCAGATCATCAAGTCATTTTTGCACAAGACAGGAAGCATATGGAATATACGATAAGGAAATTAAAGGAAGAATATGAACTTTGGGGACTCAAGATATATATGTGCAAGACCGAATACTTATGTATTGGACCCGAGGTTGCAGTTTTGAACTTAAGTTTAGAAGAAGAGACTATTAAGAGTTGTAAGGCTTTTAAGTATTTAGGGTCAATGATTAGCCGAGATGGTACTTGTATGAAAGACATAGAAATGAAAATAGCACGGGGAAAACAAGCCACAAGAGCACTTCATGGAGTGAAATGGAACAACACTCTAACCAAAGAAAACAAAAAGAGGATCTTTCAAAGCATAGTGATATATATTACCCTATATGGAGCAGAAGTATGGTCAATGACAACAACAATATGAAATAAAATAAGAACAGTTGAACTGGACTTTATGAGAAGATGTCTACAAATCAGAAGAGCGGATAGAATAAGAACGGAGGAAATATGGAACAGAATGGAAGTAAAATGCTCAATTACAAAAAAGTTGGAAAACAGAGTCCTGCAGTGGTACGGGCATGTACAAAGAATGCCAGAGCATAGGTGGCCGAAAAGAATATTAAACTGGGACCCTCCGGGAAGAAGACGGAGAGGAAGACCTGCTACAAGATGGAAAACATACGTCGGAAATGCTATGATAGATAGAGACCCCAGAGAAGGTGACTGGGAGAATACAGTGCTGTGGAGAACGAAAACGGCGAACTCATAATGGGAAAAGCCAAAGAAGAAGAAGAAGAAGGTAATATTGTTCTTATTTACTCAAAAATATTGATTTGTATACAATAAAAATCTTAAGTAATAATTTGGAGTTGCACGCACTTAGAGATTACTCCAGACATAGTAAAGACTTGCTAGTTAAGACCAGACTTGCCCTTGTTCAGTGACCCAGGACTCATCCACACTAGAGATATGCCAGAAATTCTGGCATCATTAGTTTCAAAGAACTGAAACAACCCACCACCCGAGACACCGTAATGGAAATCAGGATAACGGACAACCTTTCCGTCAATGAAAGCCCTATCCTCTCATCCACGATGCCATCGATGTCAAAAAAATTGGACACCGCAAAGATCTTTTGTATACTGAACGTTAAGAGTGGATTCTGACAGATTCCACTCAACGAAAATTCAATACCAGCCACTGCATTCAGATATGGTTCTGCTCACAAGTTCCTGGTATTCCCGTTTGGTTTCAAGAATGGTTGAAAAAATTTGTTAAGATCTACTTTAACGATATCATTATTTACTTCAACAGCTGGGACTGAATATGTACTCAAACCACTTAAAACAAAATAAAAGGGGTAAAACAAAACATAGAGGTAAACACCCACATATTCTCCCTGCCATGGATTGTCTGTCCAGCTAGATAGAATACAGATGCTGACAGAGATGCTACTCCGAAGAAAAATATGCAGTACACACAGTACAATAGGGTTGGTTAGTTTTTCTTCTACTTTTACTTTTACTGTGGTGTTTTGATAGATATTTTCGATCGTTTTAATTATTTCTAGAGGTATCTCTCTTGCGTACAGTTAGTGGATAAAGTCTTTTAATTTGTTTCAGTCAAATGTCTTCTTAAGGTCCACGAAACATAAATATGCCGATTAGTTATATTCTAATGATTTCTCTTGCACTTGCCTCATTATAAATATAGCGTCGCTGCATGATCTTCCCGACCTAAAACCTTGTTGTTCTTCTTCTAGTGTTATAATTTCATTCAGTTTATTTGTTATCACTTTGGTTGTTAATTTTAGTGTTGCATTTAATAAATGTGTCCCGTTTTTTGAAGACAGGTATTAGGATGCTTCATTTTGTTCCATCATTTTTTGGATTAGTTTTAATAGCTGTTTGGTCAGATGTGGTCCTCCGTACTTTAGGAGTTCGTTCTGTATTCTGTCTTCTCCTGATGGTTTTCTATTTTTTAATTTCCTTAATGCTGCCTTTATCTCTTCCTCTTTAATATTTATTTCTTCGTTTGTCGTCACCTCTGGTGTTGGTGGTTCATTATCGTTACTTTAGCAAATAGGGATCGAAAATAGTCTACCCATGTTTCCTTCTGAATGTGTTAGTTCGTTCATCTCTTTTCTTTATCCTCTGATCATTCTCTATATTTCTTTTTGTGTTCCGTAGAAGTCATAAAAGAGGAAAAAGAAGAAGACATATTGGATATTAAATACTATATTAAAACTGTTATACACTTTGATAATTCTTTTGTCTTTCATAAGGCTGTGAGGGTTTCAAAAATTAACTAATTAATGTCCAAAATTATTCATTCTTTCTCTACAGCTTGGACTAATTATATTTCACAGCCGACTCCAATTGTTGTTTCACTATTTTAATGGGTGAAGTTATTAGATAAATAGATTATTACTTAACATTTAGCGATAGAATAAAACATGATGAACTAATGAAAATATTAAATTCAATTGGTCTAGACAGCAGAGATCGCCGTATAATAAACAATATATATTACGAACAAAATGCAGCTATTAGAGTTGAGGATCAGGTAACAGACGACATAAAAATAAAAAGATGTGTGCGACAGGGATGTATATTGTCCCCATTATTGTTTAATATATATATATATATATATATATATATATATTCAGAGCACATTATGAACCTATCGCTAACGGACATAGACGAGGGAATACTTATAAACGGAGAACGATTGAACTACAGCTGTAATATATATATCGCGAATATAGCGAATACGCTGATAATACTATCATTTTTGCAGACAGTCTTGAAGGTCTGCGGACACTTGTCTCTAGCGTGACAGAAGTAAGTAGCAGGTTTGGGCTTGATTTTAAAATAAAAAAAACCAAATATATGGCTATAAGCAAAAATAGGATACCACCTGGTCAATTACTAGTTAACCAACAACCTATAACACAAATCACCAACTTTTGTTATCTGGGTGCAAACTTAAATGAACAATGGAACCATTCGACGGAAATTAAAATAAGGATCGAGAAGGCAAGATCATCTTGCGTCAAAATGAAAAAAATCTTTAACAGCTACGATATAAAATTGGAAATAAAAGTCCGTTTACTAAAATGCTACGTATTCTCCGTTCTTTTATATAGTGTGGAGTCATTAACCTTAACTGAAGCATCACCGAAGAGACTCGAAGCATTTGAGATGTGGTGCTATAGACACATGTTGAGGATTTCCCGGATAGACAGAGTTACCAACGAAGAAGTACTACATAGAATGGGTAAAGAGCGCGAACTAGCCGTAACCATTAAACGTCGCAAACTAGAATACGTGGACCATATAATGCGCTATGATAACGATATGACCTACTTAGGATCATATTTCAAGGTAAAGTGCATGGAAAAAGAGGTCCAGGACGAAAAAGAATATTCTGGCTGCATAACCTGCGAATATGGTTTAACTTAACCACTACCGGACTTTTCAGGGCAGCAGTCAACAAAGTCAAAATAGTCATGTTAGTGTCCAACATCCGTAACGGATAGGCACCATAAGAAGAAGAATTAGCGAGTACTTTGCTATATTAACGACTAGCTACAAAAGCTTAACAATAAGGTTACAAGTATTTGTAAATTATATCATTACAATATTTCTAAAGATAATTGCGTTCTCTTGTGTCATTGTACTTCACATGTATTGTCAAATAATCCCACTTAACAAATAAATTTCTTGATGTCTTTTGGTTACATTGTTAAATTCTCCCATCTCCAAATTATATATACCTATATCGTATTCTCAAAGTTCACTTTGAGAACTTATAAAAAAGTTTTAATATTTTAATAGAGCTGACAAAACTTTTGACACGTGTTGATACTAGACTGCCGACATATGAGTAGTTCTAATCAGAGCCGTATTTAGCACTATTTAGCGACAGGTATTTAACTTACACAAGGAAACTAAATTACTGTATCTGGTTGTATACCATGTATCACAAAAAATTAAAAATCCTTTATAAAAGGTATATAAAAAACACCCAATCAGGCTACGTCACAAAACCTTTTCGGAATCTATATTCCATCATCAGTGTGTCTAAGTGTAGATGTTTTGAGCCACTAAATATTTGGGTAAAAATCCGTTAAATGTTATCAATTTGAATTTAAGTTGCATTATTGGATCTTATATATTAGAATGTTAAAGTTACAATTGAAATTGATAATATGGCAACGTAAGACTCTTCTGGAGATTGCTGATCCTAAGACAAAGCGTCTACGAGGACTTGTTGATATCAACTGACTTGCCAGTTGCTGCTAACAAAGGATAGCATGTCTGTGTATTACGGGAACCATAAAAATAACTCCTACTGCATCGTTGGAAGTCCTGCTGAATCTACCACCCCTTCATATCTTTATACAGGTCGAAGCCAGATCAGTGATGCACAGATTAATCCATAGTCAGCGACGTATAAGCCAGATGCATGGTGCTGACAACAGAAAGCTAATTGAGAAGCTAAAAGCCGATATTGTGATGGGGCAACCTACCGATGCAACAGCTACGAGATTTAGTTTTAACAATAAGTTCACAATTAAGATACCAGGCAGGGAAGACTGGAATAAAGGTGTACCCATACAAGCTGCTGCTACCTGGTATGCGGATGGCTCAAAACCATCGGAGGGTGTGGCAGCCGGTATAGTAGGGACAAATTAAGAGATACATTTCCCGGTAAGTCTATCTAATGATGTGACAGTTTTCCAGGCGGAAATAAAGGCAATCCATTACTACGTGGAAGAAATAGAAAGGCAGGAAAAAACGATCTGTCCAGTTGTCATCTTCACAGATAGTCAGGCAGTGCTTAAGGCACTCAACTCTCTAGAGGTCAATTCTAAGCTAGTATGGGATTGCGTGTGTGCCCTAAATAAATTAGGAGACCGTAGCAAGGTTACAGTAGCCAGGGTACCGGGGCACGAGGGTCATAAGGGCAATGAAAAAACTGATGAAATGGCCAAACAAGGCACATCAATGTCATGCATTGGACCGGAACCCTTCTGCGGCATTGCAAAGTCAGTAACAAGAACGGTTATAAGGAAGCAAGTAGCTCACAAATCTCTGGAATGGTGGAGGAATTCACCAAGACAAAGACAGGCGAAATATTTGATTACAGAACATTCGCCAAAATTTACAGCAGACCTAATAAGCAAAGACAGGAAAACAGTCAAAGCCATAGTAGGTCTTCTAACAGGGCACTGTAAGCTGAATAGGCACTTGAAGCTGATGGGATTATCAGATGATGACCTGTGCAGATTCTGTCACCTCGAAGAAGAAACAGCAGAGTACATTTTATTCCAGTGTGACAGTCTGGCAAATATGCGGTTCTTTGCATTACGAGAAGAAAATCCACCGGCAAATAGCTACATGGAAGGTACAGTCTCCAAGCTACTAGACTTTATAGACAGGGTCAGGCTAGAGAATGTTATCTAGGACTAGAGGACCTCAATAGATCTAAAAAGGTCGCAGTGTAAAAGGCCAAAAGGTCACCTCTCTAAATCGGCGCAGAGACGAATGGAATGGTCTATGCTGAGAGTGACGCTGCTAGACCGAATAAGAAGCGAAGATCTGCAAAGAAGGACGAGTATTCCTGATGTTGTGGAACGCATAGCGGAACTGAAATGGAACTGGGCAGAAAGTCGTAAAGAATAGTGAAGTTTAAGGGAGGCCTATATCCGTCAGTGGACGTAATAAATAGAGGGTGGATGATGATAATGATGATAGTTAATACAGTAATACAGAATAATGCATTATAACATTACTTGTGTCTTTAATAGACATATATAGGTATGTAATTATTATGGGTCTGGTTAAACTTTACTATTGTCTAACAGTACATCTTTATTATTGCTTTAGATAAGATTTAACTAGAAGATTTAACTAAAAAAACAAGCGCAACTTTTATTTCGTTTACATGTAAACAATAACATTATTTACTTATATTAAAATTTTTCCTTGTATACCTATAATATGCATTCTTATGTTATATTATTTGAAATTTTTCATACTACTATCTACTCGCTGCATATTAACATCATCACCATCTTCTGTAACATCGCTATTCCTCTTATCTCTATCACTGTCATCGCCATTATTGTCAATCGTCACATTTATTACCACAAGATCAATATCGTTGATCAACCCGTCAATAACCCAAAATTTTTGTTCTTCCTTAATAGTGAGTTTACAACAGTTTTTTCAGTTGTCCATTGCTACTACATCACATTCATTTCTGAATAATTGTTTCATTGCAGCGGCTTAAAATCTGTGTTGTGTTAGACCATATGTCTTTTGATTTAACTCCATACTTTTTTTAATTTGATCAACTCACAATGGTATGGAGATAGTCATGACTTGTTTACGACTTCCATAAGTTCTGATTTTAAATAATCTTCTTCAAAAAAGATATCTTTCATCGTTCTCCGGCAACCATGCCTTGATTTGATCTTTATTAAACGCTTGTGTCGGAATCACTTCTCTCTTAGAATGGTACGAGGCGTTGCACATCACCACAACTGTTTTCTCCGAAAGATTGAGAAGCAGTTTTTCCTTAAATCATTGTTTAAATATAGGACCATCCATCTCATCATGATAGTCCGCTGAGGTTTTTTAGCTAAAAACAAAAAACCAGCACATTCTATAAAGCCCAATTCACTACGAGCATGCACTATAACAAATCGGGGGCCTCATTGCATCGACTGTTTTAGGTCTGTAGATGTTCCCCTAATAAACGCATCCCTGGCGTTAACGCATCCCAAGTTATTGAGAGATCTTTTCATTCTTTGAAAACACTATATCCGAAATTCACCTAAGTTTTATCTTAATAAACGATTGTGAATCCTTGTTAAAGATTTTTTTTATCTGACGCAAATACTAATGCCTCCATTTCAGAATATCGGTCCACTCCATCATGGTCAACTTTACTTCTCGTTTGCAAAAAACAAAGTTAATTTCATGGAGTATTCTCCACAGTGTTGTGCGTGACATGTTTGCTTAATCTTTGTCTTTTTTAACCAGTGAAAAAACTTTGTTAAATGTCGGCGTTATTATAGAAAAAACTATGCATATCGCAAATCCGCAAATGAGCTACTACGTCCTGAGTGATCTTTCTGCTGTTCACTCTACTTTTGGTACGTTTTCTTGTTTCTTTTATAGGCCTTTTGAAGTTCTCCTTTCGAAGATTCTTTGCGTATTTTAGAAATAATACTAGAACCTACTTCCGTCATAGCACTTACTTTATAGATTACACTTCTTTCACTACTCTTTAAATATAGATGATAATTAAATACATTTAAAATAATTTACTTTGTACGGATGTCCAAGATATTCCCTTGGCTTAATTTTTGAATTTTTATTTTCAGTGAACATTAAACTGTGAAGTTAGAATAACTACTAAAAAACCACAAAGCCTTGTTATCATTATAGGTACGAGGTACGAAGATAATTATTTTGTAATGATCATGATTCTAATGGCATATTGTATTCTCACCGAAAAGCAATTCACCTGCTGTTAATATAATTACAATAATATAAAATAAAACTATCTTTTTTAAATAATATTTATTTAATTAAAATCATTTTCCTTACTTTTCATCTCTTGTGCACATCTGATCAGTTACGTTAGAAAACATTCAATTCAATTCATTTCTGTAGGAAAGAAAGTACAATTACAACATTGAAACAGGGCGCTTTCATCGCTCATAAGAAATACGTAGCCATATCAATGCAACGTTCCGTTCTAAATATGAAACGCTCTATAGAAATAAAAGTTTCTATATTCGACAGAGAGTTGTAAAGGTATATTTATGTCTGACTTCAGATCTCATTCCAGAGCATTCCCCATCTAACGATAATTGCGTTCTCTTGTGTTATTCTACTTTATATGGTTTGTCGCATAATCCCGCTTAAAAAATAATTTTTTTCTATGTATTTTGGCTAAATTATTAAATTTCTTGATCTCCAAGTTATATATTTTATTCCCAAGATTCACTTTGTGTACTCATAAAAAAGTTTTTATATTTATTGCTAGAAATAAAATTTTGAAAATTGACAGAGAGGTATAAAGACATATTTATGTCTAACTTCTGATCTCATTTCAGAGCATTCCCTACGTAAATGTCTAAGATATTTTTAAATATGTTATATTTGACTAAGACCATGATTAAAAAAAAAACATAAAATTGAATTCGAAAAGTGTGCTGGAGGAAAGTCATTTATACAGTGGTCCGATGCGATCGTACGAACACCTTTATCAGTTGTAAATTGTACGAACCGGTCGAAATGGCTCAAGATCAGCAAGCTATTAAATCAACTTGTTGTGCAACTATCTACCTTTGCAAACCTTAAGTATCATAAAGCTTTCATATTTTAACCCGAGATGAAGGATACGCTGAAAGGAAGAGAGAAATAGAGAGAATTGTTAATGCAGACTAGTGTGTCATATATGTAGATTATAGGATTTACATATCTATGTCAGTGATAGTTATTATATTCTTTGAGGATATGAAAAGAAGAAACTTCAAGTGGAAAAAGTAGTTAGTAACCAAGTTACGAGAATTTAAAAATTAATATAGTAAGTTGTCATCTTATATACTAAAACGCTAAGACCTTTTCTTGTCCACCACTTTACTCAAAAACCATATTAGATAATTAAAATATTTTTTCGGAATATTATTAGTATTACGTATGAGATTGTCAAGATATACTTTTGGTACAAAAATTAACTTCCGGTATTGAGATGACCGGAAGTTAAAATTTACTTTAAGTTTTAGACCCCACAATGTGTATATGGATCGAAAGGTCTCGTCGAGACGAATCTAAATATGTACTTCCGGTTGCGATCCGACACCAGAAGTGACCCGAAACGCGCATAAAACGTCAAGATAGAGCAAATCTGACACCGGATTCGTGATCAGCATGCAAAATTAACTGCTAAATGATATCCATGTCGACATTTGATGAACTAAAAATTGCATTCCGGTTTTGAGGTCGACTTCCGGTTTCGTTTTTATTAGTCAAATCAATAGAGAATTCAACGTAGAGTTCAAAAATGTAAGTTCACGAAATTATCATTTATAGTTTTTGAGTTATTGATAAAAATATTTTTACTTCCGGTCATTGCATATATTGTATATTTTTCTCGCAAAATAAAAATTTCATTTAAAAAACTCGATGTCGAGTTGGTCCGCTAGTTTGTATTATTTCTCAACTTTATGTACAATTTTACAAATTTTCTTTTTATTAGTGTCATACAAGTTATGTCAATAGTACGTCGAAATACGATATATTATTTATTACAGAAGATATAATACAACATATATTTATAAAATACAAAATTATACACAAAGAATATAGGAAACTTTATATTTAATAGGATAAATTTGTTCTTTTGTCCATTGGTAACATATTACCAGGGTAAGCCAAACATATATTTTTTTAATAGGACACCTTATACAGGGTATTCCAAAATGATTTTATTAGTCTATAATTCAGGAAGTAAAGAATATTTATATTTCAAAATTGGGAAATGTCAATTGGATCTACAATACTATCAATTGATGTATACAAGAAATCTGTGAGGTCATCATGGACATGTGACGTCATTACCATCGACACAATTTAATGGATCAGGGGAATGAAGTTTAGGTCAGATTAAATCTAAAAGTGACAGCACAGGCGATGTTGGAGGTCATCGGATGGGTCCGTTAGTGTTTGGAACATATGTTCACAGACACTTCAGTTTCTGTAGCAATGAATCCTATGGTTACATATGCACCAAATTTTGTTCGGTCCGTACCGTTCGAAAATGATCCTGTGACACCTTCTCCTCAACCATAGCAAGAGTTGCATAAGACGGTATTCTTCTTGAGGGAAAGCGGTCCATAAAGGATTTGGCATTTTTTCTATACGCACCATAAATCAACAACATAGTTACGTGTTCATTAGGTGTGAATAGGAAAGGGATTTTTACTACTGGATGAACTCAAGATATTTCAAAATTCTAAGCAAAGTTCGCTAAGAATTTTGCTTAGTTGAGGAGATATGTTGTGGAATGCAATTTTTAGATTCCCCACGTCTCTAATAATATCTTTATCAACGTCTGTTTTGCCTTGCAATTCTTATAAGGCACAGATTAAAGCAAAATTCTGAATTTGGTTTAGAAAATTAGTTTACAAATTTTAATATCAGATGTAGTCACTTGCGTCTATACGAAACCATGTTAGAGTTGCTTCCTAAGACAGAAAAGATTTATTTTCACGTTCAGAGCGAATGTGAAAGCCGTTCTGAAGAGGCCTATTATGACATTGAACGTATTAGCGAGTGAACACAAAAAATGGCATTAGCTTATTTGTCTTTATGACAAAAAAAGATTTAAATATAATCTCAATGTCAACTTGCTTTTTTTTTGAATTTGTAAAAACCATAAAAATATGCTAGGTAGTTAAAATGTAGCATATTTATTAACGTTAATATCCTTATTGTGATACACTGTTGAAATTTTAATAAAAAATCATTTCGTTTGACATAACTTCACTCTCATGATCCATTTAATTTTTTCTGTTGTAATGACGTCAAAGCGCAAAAGATGAGGTCACAGATCTCGTGTATACATCAATTGATAATATTGTAGGTCCAATTAATATTTTCCAATTTTCAAATACTAATATTCATTACCTCCTGAGTTATAGACTGTTAAAAATATCTTGGTACACCCTGTATATTTTTCAAATTAAGCTCATTTTCTCATACTGCTAATAGAAGGATGTATACCCTTATATACGGTATTTTTAAAGTTACGGTCAATTGTATATAAAAATATTTGCATTTTAACGTCATTTACACTCTACAGAAAATATTTCATAAATTATTGATTTTATGTATTGGAGGTGCCTAATCAAAGTTAAGAACATTGAATGTAATTTTATTTAAATAATATACAGGGTATGCTATTTAAAAAATGAGAAAATCATGTGATCTTGTATCATCATCAATCGTAACATTTGAAATACCACGTATAATTCTATAAATATTCCATTAAAAAAAAGCAAGTTTGGTTTACTTCGGTTATACCATGTAGAAGGTAAGTAGCTGTAATTTTTGTAAATAACCTTTTTCTGATACTTCCTAGAACATTATTTTTGCCTTTACCTCTATAAGAGTCGGACTTCTTAATTACATTTCTTCGTAAGTTCCACTCTTGTATGATACTTATATAAATTCCCTTTACCAACATATCCTGCCTAAGCGTCTCTAAAAGTCTTATTTGGTCTTCGTCTCGTACTTCTGTAAGGAATATGCAAATCATAAATTATGCCTAATAGGTGATTATTCCTTGTTCTCATTAATTTGGTACCACCGGTAGAGTTCACGTAATTTTCTGACGGTTATATTAAATTGGCGCAGTATACGTTGTAAATCATCTTCACTTTTTTTTTATTTATTTACGCTGTAACCACCAGGGTTATTAGCGACCTAAAAAATATAATACAGGTAAAGTTAGAAAAAATTACAATAATTGATGTAGTCCTGAGTCTTTAAGATAACTGATTGTGTTTTTAACGTTCATGTTTTTTCCTAAGGCTTCCTTTATATTATTTGGGATAGTGTGCTTCTTTCTTGCTGCTTCATATGTTTTGCACTGAGTTAGTATATGCTTCACGGAGAGTGTTGCTTGACAATTTTCACACATTGGCGGCTCAGTTCGCGTAAAGAGGTGTTTATGTGTAAAGTTATTGTATCCTAGTCGCAAACGTGTTATTCTCACTTGGTCGTGTCTATTCGCTGTGGGTTGGAGCCACGGTTTCACTAATTGTTTGATTTCCTTCAGTTTATTTTGTGATGCACTCCACTTATTTTGCCACGCACTTAACACTTTATATTTTATTTCTGACTTGAAATCATCTGAAGAAACCTCATTAATAAGAATGGGGTTCTGTCTGAACGATGCTAAGCGGGCTAGTTCATCTGCTTCTTCATTTCCTTTTATACCTGAATGTGATGGAACAAACATGAAGTCAACAGTGATCTTATTATTATTTAGAATCTCTATTTCTGATTTGATATGTGAGGCAATTGGATAATTGGTATATAAACGTTTAATAGTGTGAAGTGAGCTTAGTGAATCGGTTATTATGAGAGACGGGGACTGTTTCGACTCTTTTATGTGGATAAGTGCTTGTAATATTGCAAACAACTCCGCAGTGTATGATGAAGTAATGGGATTGAATTTAAATTTTAAGGATGTATTGGGTGTGACTTAGTGTAAGACAAGCTTTTGTGAAATTCAGACCGCTCCTATGTAATCAAAACCTAAATTTCGAAATACGCTCAGAATGGTCAAGTGCTACATATGGTCCATCTTGCTTTATGGCATGGAAACGTGGACTTAAAAAAAAACATCAATCAACAAACTTGAAGCATTTGAAATGTGGTCATTGAGAAGAATGATGCGCATACCTTGGGTGGATAGAGTTCGAAACGATGACGTCCTTAAGAGAGCCGGCGTGGAAAGAGAACTCTTTGAATTAATTAAAAAACGCAAGATTGGTTACCTTGGGCACATATTGAGAGGAGCAAAATATGAAATACCACAGTTAATCCTACAAGGGAAGATCGAAGGTAGGAGAGGAGCCGGCCGCAAACAATTATCCTGGTTAAGGAATATTAAAGAATGGACAGGAATACACAATACAGGCGAGCTGTGTCACGCCGCCAAGAACAGAATTCTAGTAATGAGATAGTCGCCTACGCACTTTGGTGTATGTCATTTTAAGAAGAAGATTGGGTGTGAGAATGGCTGCACCAACACCGTTTGAAGATTTGGATGCGTCGGTATATATCTTATAGTGATTTTTATAAGTTTCCATTTCTATTAAGAATGATTGTTTGATCAAGTCTGTTATAGTCTCACGGTTTTTATATATACTAAGGTTAGTATTAATCTTGGGAATTGGTATTAACCAAGGTGGAGAAGTTAGGAAATTTATTGGGAGAATTTTAGGAAATTCGAGATGTAGGTCATGAAGGTTTCTTCTAATCCTTTCGTAAAATGGTGGATCTAGTCTTGTTGTAGAGAAAGTGTCTTGAAATCGATCTGTGAATCGATCTCCCATTGGGTATCCTTTTTTAGTTATTACTTTTTTTATTATTTCATCCATAATCAGGGTGAATAATAAAGGACCCACGGAATATCCCTGTTTTATCCCACTGCCAGCTTCAATAGGGTCGGTTAGTTCTTCTTCCACTTTTACTTTTATTGTGTTGTTTTGGTATATACTTAGTTTGGAAAATTGATGCCCGTATTTAGCAAATTTAAAAAAATATAGCATCATTTAAAGTGTGATAAATTATTAATTTTAAAAATTTTATGGATTTTCTTGACGAAAATAATTGGTCAATGATAGCTTTCCGTGAATCATCTTGTATATTAAAATTTATGTTTAAAAAGCGCAAATTTAAATATAAAAATTGACTCACTCAAACAAGTTTATTCCATAAAGTAGTTTCCACTCTTTATAATATTAAAATTTTACCCTGTATTATCATAATAAAAGATATAATATTATTATTCTGTTCAAAATACGTGATACCCTACATGATCTAGTTCGTTGGTTCGTTATAAATTCATATGATATTAGTTTGTGTGGGCTGTCATGTAACACAAATAATATTTTTAAATGTAAGCATGTATATTAAAGTAATTTAGCGAGTTTTTTCGATTTGTTTGGATTCAGATCCAAAGTTCGCAGGTTTACGTATCTAGGTAATTCCCTTTCACAATCTTCATTTATACCCTTGCTGACTAATTAATATTATGTATTTCAAAGAATGCATAAGAAGCCATTTTTTTGTAGTGTTTTGGGAAAAAAATCTTGAACTCCCTAGATTTCCGTGGGCTGATCAAAACCGATTTTTGGTTTGAATATTGGATTATTTATTGTTTTCGTCCGTCTTAGTACAATATCATTGAATACGGAAGAAATTAATATAATCCTTTTACCCTATGACGGCCGATATGTAATTAAAATATGATCAGTGGGCCTCAAACAGTGGGGCGTTAATATTTAATTCCGATCGCTTGAAAAATAAAAATATTTAATTTCCTGTATTTTATGTTCAGTAATAATATTGGATTTTACTGTATCAAAGGCAAATAAAACGAATATAATATGTATATACAGGATGTGTTAAAAGAAGTGGGACGGAATATTTCGAAAAATCGAAAATATTTGTCGATGTCAAATGTTCATCAAGTCTCTATTTTGCGTAGAGTGAAAATTATACGAATGGTTTTGCATGCAGTTAAATTGAAAAATATTTGCCAAGTTGCTGGTATGTCCAAATTTGAATAAAATATATCCAAAACTTTACTTTCTGCAGACACTGTATTAAATATAACCTTGAAACAAATTGGCACTAAATCACTTCCGAGTTTTCAGCAAAACAAAATGTTTAAACACGTGTAGTCCAGTAATTAATACCAAAGCTATTGAGAGTATGCAGTCGAGTAATTAGACCGAAAGTACTTTAACGTTTAACTAAAACACACCACAAAGTCCGAATTGAATTCCTGAAACATTTTTTTGTTACTTCTTTTTAGCAAACGATTTGTCCTATTCACCGTCTGATATTTCACTGTCAGAGTCGTCACTATCTGAATTGTCTATCCAAATAATTAGAGACCAGACCTCATCTATAACTCACTCGGTTTGAAAAGAATGAACGATTATGTCTTCCGTATGTCTAATACAATTTTGTCATTATTCTGCCTTTATTTGTTCTAGCGATTCTTTCCATGAACTAAGAACGCTAGCGTCATCTGTTGTTTTGGATGCATGTTTATCATAAAATTTTTTGGCTATACCCCAAACTAACTCAATTGCATTATATAGTGGCAATAATAGGGCGGAAGTTGAAGAACTTCATGGCCATATTTAAGAGCCATTTGGTCAGTAACAAATTTCTTTTAAATTTTATGCTCTCCACACCTTTGAAGTAAATCGACTTTTAAAAATATGTCACTGTGATAAATTTTCTTTTCTGTCAACCACAAGTCTTCTTCGTTTGTCCAGCTGCTTGAAGGAAACCTTTCTTCTAATCTTGAGTGGTAGGATGCATTATCCAATACTATTATGGATGGTCGCTCCAATTTTTTTAACAAATTTTCTTCAAACCATTCTTCAAAAATATTTGCATCCATATTTTCATGGTAATCACCTCTATTCTTTGTGGACGAAAAAATTAAACTAGCGTCAGGAACAGAAACCGTCATAATTTCCAGCATGAAGTATAATGTAGCGTTTACCATTACCGGAACGACTAGAAGAATAACATTTCGTCGTGCCATCGTGCCAGGATAATTTTGACATATTTCCTTTAGCGAAAATCCAAGTTTCATCTAAAAATACAGCTTGCCTCGGACTATCGTTTTATTGTTCATGTATTTTCTTACAAAATGCCACCATTTTGAAAAAACATTAGAGAGTTTACACAATACTTGTCTTTTATTTGTCTTTTTATATCGAAAATCTAAATGTTTCAGCACTCTCCACAAACTTGTTAAACTAATATCACACAGTTCCTTGTCTTTTTTTGTAACACAGCACTAACTGTTACATGTTCTTTGGCTTTGTACATATTATATATAATATTTTTACTTGCAAGTTTAATTGACTCGTTTAAATCTAAGGTTTTTGGATGTCGACGATTTTTCTTGCTTACTATTTATTTTATCCTCACACATGTTATTAGTTCTTCGGAATGTCCTCTCTGAGATGCCGCAAGCATCGCATGTGCGTTTCTGAACTACCATAACAGATGTCAATGGACCCATATTATTTTTTTTCCAAATTGAAATAACTTTCGACTTTTAGAACTAAACGCCGTTCTTCTGGAGAGAGCACTAAGTTTCGACTGTACTTTACTTTCTTCCAAATTACTCATTTGGTTTTAAAGTACCGCTTCACTACACTACTATAAAAAATAGTTAGTTACATACAACTACGACACCCTAAAAAGGACGAAGGTTGTACAACAGACGAAACAATCGAACACAAATTATTTAACAGCCAATGGTAAACAAGCATAAACACTGCATTGATTGTGATTGCTAAAAACCGTTTACATGTTTTAAATAGGATTTTTGCTAATTATGTATTTTGTTAAATTATTAAATAACACCAATACAACCCACGACCATCAATTAATTTTTAACGATAAACAGAAGAGAAATATGATGACGTTTGAATTTGATCTACTTTGTCGATGACAGTGTCGTTAACAGAAAGATATTTTTAAATAGCATGAATCGTTTTTCAATGATTGTGTGGATTTAAAAAATACATTACTAAACAAATTTTTAAAGTGTGTATAAAGGAGATTACAATTATTATGACACATAGTATTTACTCCTTATTTTTCAAATAATATGTTCTTGTACAGGCATAACTTTAATTATTGGGTAAACCTTATGTAGGCAAAATTATACGATACGTCAGAAGAAATTAAAAAAAAATTAACATTAACATTGCAATAAAATATTAAAACCAATAAACGATAACTTGTTGAGCAGTGCTGATTGAAACAACAGAGCAGTATATTGGTATTCTTAAAGGTAGTGTAAAATATATTGCCGCTTATCTGGTCCGCTAGTAATAAAGTTACCAGCAGTTTATTGAAAAGCGGTCTTCTTAGGTGGAACATATTTATTTAATAAAAAAAAATTATAGACTCGTTGGTAAATTTTTTTTCAAATTCCCGGTCTTCGCTCTTTAAAGGCTATCGTTAGCTTTGTAGAGGATAAGGGGCTCTAAAATTTCAGTTCTGATTGCCCAAAAAAATAGGCCTATGCAAATTTAGTAATAATCAATTGATTGAATACAGAAACAAATCATTTTTAAGCGCTTTTTGCTTTTTATCCCCACTGTGCAACGATTTTGTTTTGACACGACCATGTATTTTTAATTTTCTTTATTTAATTTTAGACCGAGATTCAATGCAGCTTCTTCAAAGCTCGAGAAAATATCCTTAACTTCTAATGTTGATTGTATTCCTGCCTCTACGTCATCGGCTAAGGCGAGAACGATCTTTGCACCCGAGCAGCTATGTCTGGTTTGATTTTCGGATGAATATTTCACATGACTTATTCGAAAGCCAATTCAAACAACACGGATATCCCTCTCTTCAAACAAGACGAAGGACCTGATGCTGCGATAAATTGATCGTAAAAACAGTCCTGGTTCATTTCTGCGTCATTTATCTACCAGTACAAAATCAGTCTCCATGGAAAAAACCGGGAATTTATTGTGAACAGGAATTAACGATATCTATACCTGTAATTAAAAATTTTAGATCCTATTTAAAATTAGCATACAAGTAGTGTATTATTATTCTATTAAACGTCATTTCTAAAAAAAAATGTTAAAAAACATTTATTTCTTTAAATTAAAAGAACTTTATTTAGAAGACAGTTGAAGGCAACAGAGTGCTCTCACAAGGTCCAAATTATGCTGTAATACTCACAACCCTTTCTAAACTAGATATAATCAGTACAGTTAAAAAATTTGACTATTTAGTTCTACCAGCACACTAAAGTCAAGAATATAGAGTATTATGCAAAAAGAAGCTGGATAAATGCACAAAATCAAAATCAAATGTCAGTAAAGAGAACTTCAAAGTTATCAAAGCTCCAAAAGAATATGAGTCCATAATAAGGGCAACCAGCTGACAAGGGCAACGCAACTGTAATTATGGACAACAATTAATATTAGGAGAAAATTCAAGAATTAGTTACTAGTCACAAATAGACCTTACATCAAGATAAAAAGCGACCTAACCTAATCTCTGGAAAACAAAGCTTATAAAACACAGCACAAATTTAAGGACTATCTGAAAAACTACAGAAGAAGAACACTTACACCACATTGAGATTATAAAAAGCATCAATAAGAGAAAGATGAAGTAGTTCGGACATGCACTAAGATTGAGAGGTCTCAAATGGGTATTGTTCATATAAATGTACAATATGCGGTTTTTTATTTTATTTCGAATTCTGTTTTAGATATTTTTGTAAATCCAAAACTATTGAAAAGAACGGAGTTGTTTCGAGAAGCATTTTTTTGGTTTGGCTGCTAAAGTGTTACAAATATTTTTTATTTATCGTCAAACCTTAAAATCGTCACTTCGGTAACTGTCCTAAAGTCACAATTTGTAGTTTAAACCCAAATATATGTAACACTTTTTGACGTATATAACTTTTAGAGTCATTTTTATAGAAAATAAATATTTAACTTTTTAGTTAAATATAAAAAAAAATAGTTCTTACCAATAAAAATAGTGTAGATTAGAAAGTTATGTCCCAGACCTCTCGCATCATTTCGGTAACACAACTTTTATGCGAAGAAATCTACAATACCGACTTAACTTGTTGTTTATTTCTTTCGAGTTTTATGTTCGCGCGTAGCGTACGTATGAGTTAGTGGCAGTGGTTTTTAAGTAATATGGTAAGTTTTTTTTTAATAAATTAATGAATGACTGATTTTGTCGGCGTATACTTATTATTGACCATTTCGGTAACTACTTTTTCATCGAAGTTTTTGCCTCAGATAAGCAATTTAATGTATTTTTCTTTTTAAAAAATAGGACATGTTTAATAACCTCAAAAATTTTAATAATCTAAGTTACTCCTAGAGGAAGCTAGATTACGAAATGTAAGATTTCGTCATTTCGGTAACGTCATTTCGGCAACATTTTTAAAAGTAATATTGTGTTACCGAAATGGTATTTTGTTACAGAAATGATTAGTTTCTTTTTATTTATAGATGATGGACAGCGAAAAATTAAAATGTTTAAAAGAAAAATTAACACAAGATAGAAAAAATTCCTACGAATTAAATTTAAAAAATAAAGAAGAAAAAAAAAATAAAAATAAAACTGTTTTAAATCCTAAAAAGTCCGAACTTTTTGAAGAAGATAGGATGACTAAGCCGTCAACTTCAAATGGATATTCTTCGGCCCAAACTAGCATCTCCAAGCCTAAAATTCAAGTCAATTTCAAGTTCGAACAGAATAAACGTAATGTCGAGCCGAAAAAAACATTGAAACTTGAACTGAAAAAAAAAAGTAAATAATATTCACGACAATAATAATGATAAAACAGCGCAAGCAAAAATAAAAAAATAGTACTTGCAGAATAATAGAACACCAACGAAAATAAAAATTAAAAAGAGGAAATGTAACGAAAAGATGAAAGAAGAAGTAAGAAGAAGAGTTCAGAAACATAGAATGAAATTAACAGAGCAGCAACTTGAAGAAAAAAGAAGAAAAGATCGAGGGCGTTACAAAAAAAAGAAAGAAGAAGGACAAGTTAAGTTTATAAAAGACTTGACACCACGACATCAAAGAATAAAAAGAAAGGAATGGAGTAAAAACAGCAAAAGATATGGAGAGAAAAAAAAATGAAAGGTGAAACCGCAAGATTTGCTAGAGATAATTCACCCGCAACAAGTGAAGATGAAGTTACAATTGAAAATCAGGACGACCCATTTTATGAGGATCTTGCGGAAAATTTAGATGTTATGGATGTTGTCAAAAAGAAAAACACACCTTCAAGGCAAAAAAATGTTGACCGACAAATAGTGAAAAAAGAAAAATCAAGTGAAACAGATGTGTCGTCGTTTTCTTTAGATAAAGATGAAAAAAATACAATACCTAAAATTAAGATAATTTCAAATATTTTATTACAGAATTTTGAAAGGAATGATAAAAAGACAAAAGGTCTTTGCTACGATTGTACTTTTAGTTTAAACATCCAAAATGAAGGACGCAAATGTTTCGACTGTAGCAGAACTTATCATCTTAAATGCATTGTTAAACATCACTTTAACAAAAACAGTGAAATATTTCTTTGCCCTACATGTTTTAGAAAATAAAACTAAAACACAGTAGTTATCTAATTCCCCATTTACGTTTGCGTTCCTTGTTTTGTTGTTCGTTTTTCGTTTTTATGGCAATAAATACATAGTTATAAATGTGCGTTTTCTTTAAAATAGTATAAGGGTTATCATTTCGGAAACGTTGAGTCATTTCGGTAACGCCTGCAAAATAATTTTTTTAACATAAATTTTTTAACTAAAACCAGAAAAACATTGTAGTTGTTAATTATAAATAAAGTATAAGCTAAGAAGTTCAAAAAACACTACCATTAATTTCATTAGAGCAATTTAGAATAAAATAAAGTCAAATATATTGTGCATTTAAAAAAAAATAATTATTGCAACATAAGAAAAAAGTTTTAAACTTAAGCTACCACCTAAGATGACGTAATAAAATACTATCATTTTAGGTTAGTTTTTAAAAAATATAAAATTTAAAAATGTATTTAGTCCTATTTATAGTGTGTTACCGAAATGACCATTTTTTTGCTGTTTCACACCAAAAAGAACGATTAAAAAATATCTATTACTAATTAAGCTCTGCTTTCATAAAATCATAAAACTTAGAGTATGCAAGAACTCAAAACAATAAAAAACATAACTTAATTACGAACTTAATTTTTTTAGTATTATAAAAGTCAAATTAACCATTTATATGAACAGTAACCAAATATAGATTGCTACAAAATATTATGCAAGGAAAAATAGCAGACAAACGCAGTACAGGACGAAGAAAGACTTCATGCTTGAAGAACTTGCGAGATTGGTATGGTATATACCATACAAGTATGCTATTTAGAATGGCAGTGAATATAATTAAGATAGCTATGATGATAACCAACTTTCTAAAAGAACATGGTACATGAAGAAGAAGATAGGTTTTTTTTTGCGGCTGGCTGTCAAAGTTGCTCATACACATAATATAGCACAAAACATCGTTTATCAAAAATTCACAGAAATTGTTGCACAAAGTAGCAGAAATAGATTGTAGTTCCAGCAATATGCTGGTCAGTTTTAATATCACAGTCTTTTTACCAATATACCATTGGAGAAATATTAAGAGACAAATTAGAGAGAGATTAAACGTTGACAACAAAAATCAAACTAAATATATCAGCTATCATGGAGCTACTAACACTTTGCACAGACCACACGTACTTTCAATTAAATATTGATGTCTATAAGCAAAATTTAGGATTAGCCATGGGCTCATCCTTATCTTGATTATACACAAACAATACAGACAATTCAGATTATAGTGTAGGTATGTAGGTGATGTGCTATTTATTTGCCCTCATGAACCAGAATCATTGGAAGTACGGACCAATAAATTTCTGATCGACATCAACAATAAAAAAGAATCAATTTTCTAGACGTATTAATCACAAAAGGGGACACATGATATGCAACCAAAGTATACAGAAGATCAACTCACACCAATACTTATTTAAATACCCACTCAAACTACAACGTAAATATTCAAAAAGGAATTATCAAATCATTACATGAAGCACCTGTTTCAATAAAATATATTTCAGGAAGAAAAAATCCTGCTATTAAATGATTTATTAAAAAATGGCTGTCCATTGTCATTTATAAACAAGAATTTCACAAGATTAAAGAAAAAAACAACAAAATACCACGAGCGATCCACAAACACTCACAAAAAGGAATTCAAAGATGACGACAATACCATACGTAAAAAAGCTTATAAAAAAATTGAAAAGGATAGGAAATAAGTACAACATCCGAATAACATTTAAAACAATCGATACACTGAGATCTATCCTGTCCGAAACCAGGCCTTACAACACAGAAGAAAGATCAAAAAACGGCATTTATAAAATATATTGTGAATGTCAGATAT
This sequence comes from Diabrotica undecimpunctata, assembly GCF_040954645.1. Lineage (NCBI taxonomy): Eukaryota > Metazoa > Arthropoda > Insecta > Coleoptera > Chrysomelidae > Diabrotica > Diabrotica undecimpunctata. Next base: position 55,111,194 of record NC_092805.1, on the reverse strand, counting down.
AATTATATACAACACATATGCAACACAAAATACACAAATATAATATAATCTACCTAAACACACATTACACAAACAAATAATATAAAAAGCACACAAAACAGTCTGAGCTTAATATTCCGACGGTAAAAACACCACCCATAGATTTTTTCATCCAAAAAATAAATGAAAAAAAGCAAAAAGCTTTTGCCTACAAGTTCGAGGCCAAGTAAGTCAACCATCAATTTCGAAAAAACAGCCTACTAACAACTTGTCCTTTATACATTTCCACAGAATTTTTTAGAATAATCTTTTTTGACAACGATTTCCGGAGTGTAAATCAAAGCGTCAAATGTTAGTTAAAAATGTAATTTTCATTACAATCAATTATGGTTTAATCCCATATAAATATAATATTTTGCATAGACAGGTCATAAGAAAACAGTTCCGGAACATTTTTATTACTACTCGCATATATATTGAGATAAGGGTATTTTTGACTGTGGTATGCATTATGGCTTTCGCTTACAACTAATGCATATTTATTCCTACCTTTTCATGCAATTGTTACCTACAATAAAATTTACTACTGTCTTGAACATTTAAAATAGTTACTGTCTTAAAATTTAAATATATAATGCATCGTACGATGTTTAAAATTTAAAATTATTTAATTATTTAGGTACATAATCAACGCCAAGAATTAGACTGAACATATGACACACACATCGAATTTAGTACATTTAGTATAGTGTAACCTCCTAAAACGACCACTCTTAGTAAGGACCACTAATAAATCGCCTTTACGTTGGTTAATTATTACATGATATTATGGTATTACGTGGAAAGGGCACGAACTCGAGATCATTGGAATTAACGCCATCAGAAAGTTCACAAAAAAAAAAAGTTAGAACAAATATTCTATAAAACCTTATTAGAACTTATTGACAATAAAAATAGCCGCAAAAAAATTATTCTGTTAAAAAATTTTAATGCTTAGATACAAAAAATACAGATGATACGGGGACGCTAAAACCAATGAAAATGGTGAACAGTTAATCGAGTTCTGCTAACAGCACTCTCTGGAAATCCTAACCGGATTCTACCAACATAAAAACATACATAAGTATACCTGGGTCCAACCAACGAGAAAAATAAAGTCAATTATCGATTATGTTATCACAAAACAAGAAACACACATACAAGTACAAGACGTGAGAGTATTAAGGGGACCGGAGTACGGAACTGACCACTATATGGTAAGATCAAAATGTTACCTGCAGTATCGACCTAGACCACTACACCTAAGTAACAACCAATCAGCACAATCAAAACCACTGGATATACATTCATTAAATACAATATTGATGCTCTGAAAAAACGACTCAACATCATTTTTATATAAGTTACGGCGGAGCCAAACGGTAACAAACCTGATCTAGTTCTCAGTTTAAAATACCTATCAAGAGACAATAAATAAAATCATTGAAGCAGATTATGTAGCGCTCGGCATGATCCAAAGGAACATCCATTGTGGTGGAAAAATGATATTGCCGTGTCACACAACACGAAACAAGCATATTAAAAGTAACTGCAACCAAACTAAACCAAAAAATATTTTCTCGAAAATGAAGGCGAAGAAATCAACAAATATATAGGGTCAGCAAGATCAAGAAAACATGAAAAATGGTGAAAAACCTGGGAACAAATAGAAAAGAAGCGAGTAGAACAGATTTAACAAAAGAAAAACCTTGGATAGAACATTCCTTGCAACTTCTAACTGAAACAAGACAGCAATTCACGAACACTATTACATCAACATATAAAACAAAATATGATGAAGACGATGAAATAACAGAACAGGAAATCAAAGATGCAATACGAACTCTAAATAAGCAAAAAGCATACGGACCACAAAGTATACCGAACGAATTGTTAGAACACAGTCCACAAGTATTACTTACCAGCGTTGTTTATTCCTAATTCAATATATATACATAAGGTATATATAATAATATATACCTTATTCAATATAGGACATGACTTACTACCGGAGTGGAAAAGGCACATATTAACAACACCTATAAAAAAGGAGACATAAAAAATTGTTTAAAATACAGGAGGCTAAGCGTCATAGATTTATTCTCAAGACTATAAAAAAATATTAAAAAATAAAATTTGAAAAGAGATGACAGATGTAGAAAACCAAAATGGTTTTCGTGCAGGCAGATCTTGCACGAAAGTGAAAGTTTTCGCAGCAATGAAAAAAGAAGGAATAAACAAAAAAGTATAAAAGTAGTACGATAATTTTACAAAAATATGAGGGTAAACACTGAAAGTGAAAACAAATTAACTAGATATTCCTATTAGTAAGAATCTAAAGTAAGGCTCCTGCATAGCATCTACAGTCTTCAAAATAGAACTGAGGCGCTTTCAGTGTGGAGAAGAAAGTGCTGCAATATGGGCATTCCAGTCGAAGACGATAGATGGATTATTATGCGGTATTATAGTAAATGATACACTTCGCTGACAACCGAGCCATACTGACTGAAGACGAAAGTTATATAGGCTATATGCTTAGAAAACTTAAAGAAGAGTACACCAAATATGGCCTCACAATTAATATACAAAAAACCAAGTACTTAGTTGCATGGGAGCTATAAAATCACTTAAAGCCTTTAAATACTTATGAGTCCAAATAACATCAAAGACATACAACACAACGAAAAAATACATTCCAGGAATGACCAAACAAGATCAGTCATTACACAGCTAGACGGACTATGAGATAACAAAAAAAAATAGAAGTATAATTTATAAAACAATAAAAGAAAGTATTGGGTTGTACGTCGCCGAATTCTGGAAAATAAAGAAAAGAAACAAATTAAAGATTAAAACCATGGAAATGAACTATTGGAGACGATGTTGCCGGCTCACTAGACTTAATAGGATGAGTAACGAAAATAGATATGAACACAATTGAAACCAACATACTAAACTGGTATGGACTTCTGCAGAGAATGCCTGAAAACAGAAGGTCAAAAAAGATAGAAAAATGGACTACGGCCACTAAAAGAAAAAGAGGTAGAGCAAGACGGTCCTGGAGAGAAGATGACGAAGATCCAATGGCCGCCAGACAGAATGAAATTTCTGTCTCCGGCTTCTGCAAGTAATGTAGCCTTTCTTAAATAATTTTAAAGTGTTTGTTTGTCCTTTTGTAGTGTAGTGTGATATACATTTATATATTTATGACATTTTGTTCTTGTCGGATAGGCCGCAATTGACGAAATGCCCCTGAAGATGATCTAGGGATCGAAAGTACTTGGGCAAGATTAAATTAAACTGTGCTCGATATATGCCTTTTATCTGATCAAAGTTCATTATAAAAAATGACGTACAAATACATTTAAAAACACTCACAGAAATTAAAAGATTTCGCAAACAAAAACTGACATTGAAATATTTAGAATATTGAATGTCAAGATTAAATTGTCTTAAGCACGTTCGTTACAGCAATACGATAAAAAATTAAAATTATTTCAAATGTAAAAATAAAAATAACAATAAAAGAAGCGTTAGAAGAATGATATTTCATTGAAGAATTATTAAGGTTAGTTGTTATTAAGGTGAATGTTGGCTATTTATAATATTTATAAATTTTGTTTAATATATTACAATATATATTACTTAACTATCCAGTGTCCAACAAACAAACAACAAACAAAGTAAAAACAACTATTTTCAAAAATCAAAGACCCAGTACCAACCTTATGTAAAAGTAATGTTGTTTATGAAATACCGTGTCTAGGATGTGAAAATAGCTACATTGACCAAACATCACAATGGCTAAAATACCGCATCACACAACATAAAAGGGATTGCTGCTTGAGCAAAAATACTTGCGCAGTAGTTGAGCACTATGAAAACACTGGTCATATGCTAGACTATAACAAAGCTTACATTTTGGCACAGACTGATAACTACAAAAGTAGAATATTTCTTGAGATGTATTACATTAACAAAAATAAAAACACTTTAAATTATAAAACGGAAACTGGACAGTTAAGTAACATATATTGTAATATATCGAACAAAATTTATAAATATTCTAAATAGCCAACATTCACCTTAATAACAACTAACCTTAATAATTCATCAAAGAAATATCATTCTTCTAACGTTTCTTTTATTGTTATTTTTATTTTTACATTTGAAATAATTTTAATTTTTTATCGTATTGCTGTAACGAACTCCAATGTCAGTTTTTGTTTGCGAAATCTTTTAATTTCTGTGAGTGTTTTTAAATGTATTTATACGCCATTTTTTGTGATGTTTAAATTGTTTCAGTTTACTCCTGAAAAGCTATCAAATAAATAGCGAAATATTGAGTATTTTAGAAAAAAGAAAGATTTTCATTAGAGACCACTTTACCCTAAAATTCCAACGTATTTATAAATTATTTTTTGGTCAAAATAATCACTTCTTCTTTTCTCGTTTTCGAGTCTTTCAATTCTGTCCATTGCTTGTATAAGATCGTTCTGGATCTCTTGATTTTCTTTCCTGATTTGCGTATTTTCCTTTTTCAGCTCTTGAATTTCTGTTAGACATTTTTTTGTTCTTGTTTTATTAAAAATGTCTAACAGAAATTTAAGAGCTGAAAAAGGAAAATACGCAAATCAGGAAAGAAAATCAAGAGATCAAGAAAGATCTTATACAAGCAATGGACAGAATTGAAAGACTTGAAAACGAGAAAAGAAGAAATAATGTAGTAATTCAGGGACTACCAATAGAAACAAATAACGTAGAAACAGTGAAGAGCAATATGCAAAGATTTATAAGTATGCACCTGAACATTGAGATTGAAATAGAAAGAGCAATTAAAATAGGAGAAAAGACCTGTTTATTAGAACTAAAAGATAGTAACCAGAAATAAGCACTTATGAACAATAAAGCCAAACTAAGAAATATTAGAAAACACAAAGTATATATAAATAATGATATGAGCGAACAGCAGAGAATTATTCAAAAAGAAATTAGAGCTAAAGCTAAGGAAGAAAAGAGTAAAGGGAATACAGTCCAAATGGGTTTCAAAAACTTATTATAAATGGAGAAGTATGGACGTGGAACAGGGAGATGAAGGCTCTCAACAAATCCAGGAAGAAATAGCAGACCATCAGCCAAATAGAACTGATCAACATGGAATAACAAATAAGGCGAGAATAGAGAGAACGATATAATTGAATTGAACAAAAAAGAAAACTGTAACAAAGAAAATTTAATACAAGATCAAGGTGCAAATAAACTACAAAGGTACATAAAAATGGCTACGTGGAACGTCAGAAGCCTTAATGGAAAAGAGAAAGAATTAATAGATGAATTTGACAAAGAACAATTAGATTTTTTGGCAATCACGGAAACTAAGAAGAAAGGTCAAGGAATGGATGAATTGGATAAAGAACATGTATTTTTGTACAGTGGAGTCAGTACCGATAGTAGAGCGGCAGAAGGTGTAGGATGCCTAATGAGAGCAAGCTATATGTCATATGTTAAAAATTGGAAATTTATATCACAAAGAAATTTAAAGATAGAGATAACACTAGATAATTCAGAAATAACAACTATATTAGTCACATATGGCCCTAATTATGACGAACCATTAAAAGTTAAAGAAGAATATTGGGAAGAGTTCAATGATGCTATAGAAAATGTGAAAGGTAGAATAGTCATTCTAGGCGATATGAATAGCAGAGTTGGTAAAAGAGACGATGATAACATAGATATTTTGGGTATGCAGGGGGAAGATACAAGAAACGATAATGGAAGAAGGATGATAGACTTTTTCATGGAGAATAATTTGATTATCACCAACCCATTTTTTGAACACAAGGATATACACAAGTTCACGAGGGAAGTCAGGAGCAGAAATGAAAAATCAATTCTAGATTATGTTCTCATTAATAGAGAATTTAGGAAAGAGGTCACTGATGTCAGAGTTAAAAGAGGTCCGGAAATCTATAGTGACCACTATCTGGTAATGGCAAAGATAAGATTACCTCAAAAAACCCCTAAAACCACTAAACAAAGAACGAAAAATAATAAAGTGAACGAGAATATTAAAATCTATAAACTAAATGACCAAGAAGTGGCGGCCATGTTCAAAAGTAAAATAGAAGAAAAACTAGCCAAATTAACTAATGCACATATTACTGACAACTTACAGAAAACTTAGCCTACAGGAAAGCCCAAATAAAATATAAAAACAGAAATGGAATATATACTTAAACAAGAAAACAGAAAATAGTTACGAAGAATATAAACGACAAAGAAAGGTGGTGAAAGAAATGGCACTGAAGAAGAAGAAGAAAGCCTGGGATGAGTTTGGAATGAAGATGGAGGCAGATAGTCGGGGTAACCAAAAATTGTTTTACAAGGCACTAAAGACGCTAAAAAAAGGTAAAGAAACAACGATGAAACAGGTGAAACGTAAAGACGGCACACTGATTATCAGATCAAATGAGATTATGGAAAGATGGAGACAATACTTCAGCGAACTCCTAACACCAAGACAACCGAAAGAGGAAACTGTAATGATAGAAGTAGAAGGAGAACATGAACAAGAAAATTATATTCAAATAGAAGAAGTCAAAGAAGCAATTAATAATACAAAGGGAGGTAAATCAGCTGGTCATGACAAAATCACTGCTGAAATGTTAAAGACAATGGGACCGAAAGGAGTTGAATTTTTAACCAAAATTATGAACATGGCTTGGAACCGATGTACAGTCCCCGAAGATTGGAGAATTGGCATAATACTACCAATCTTTAAGAAAGGTGACCCAAGTTCTTGTGAAAATTATAGAGGAATTAATCTACTCAGTATCGTCTCCAAAATATATGAAAGCATCCTAGAAAAGAAATTAAGACACATCGTTGAACCACATCTGGATGAAGTACAAAGTGGGTTTAGGAAGGGACACAGTACGCAAGACCATATATTTACGTTGAAACAAATAATTGAGAAAGCTAGAATAAAAAACACAGAAATATATGGCATTTCTAGATATTGAGAAAGCATTTGACAAAGTGTCCAAGGAAGCAGTTTGAAAAAGTCTGCAAAATAGAAATATTGACCATCAACTAATAGGTGCTATCAAAAGTCTGTATCAAAATAACAAGAGTTATGTACGTAAGGATAACTTGGAATCAGAGATGTTTGCAATAAACGAGGGTCTAAGACAAGGAGGTGTTATGAGCCCCACACTGTTCATATTGATTATTGACGACATAATTAAGGAAACAAAAGCAAGTATACACAAAGTACATATCGGATATAGTAAAATACGACTGGTTGGTATAGCTGAGTGTGCATTCGCAGATGATCTCATGTTATGCGCTTCCAACGAGAGGGACCTCCAGAAAAATATAGATAGATGGAATAATGAGCTGGCAATTAGAAACATGAAGATTAATGTTAAGAAAACCAAGGTAATGCTAATAGTGAAAACTAACCGAAATGTTAACATAGAAATTAACCAATAACTCATAGAAAAAGTAGATGCATTTAAATACCTAGGTGTTACAATAGACAGAGAAGCTACCATGCAGAATGAAATAACAGAAAGAATAAGTAGTGCTTCAAAAGTGTACCATAATCTTAGTAGAGCATTCATAGGTAAACCTGAAATCAGCAGAAGAACCAAAATGACAGTTTATAAGACAGTATTCCGACCAATCTTGATATATGGAAGCGAGAGCTGGGTTTTAACAAAGCAATTAAAAAGCAAGATACAAGCCATTGATATGAAATATCTAAGACGAGTCAAAGGAATAACACGACGAGACAAAATAAGAAATGCAGATGTTAGAGATGAACTGGGCATAGAATCTGTACTACACGCTATTGAAACACAACAAATAAAATGGTTTGGTCATCTGTGCCGAATGAGCGACAACCGACCCGTTAAGCAAGTCTGGAAGGCTAAAGTGAAAAAGTTTAAAACCAGAGGCAGACCACGGAAAACCTGGGATGACGAAGTAGGGCAGATTTTAAAAAGTAGGGGAATGGAATGGTCAGAAGCTCAAAATAAGGCAAAAAACAAGAAAGAATGGACAAAATTCGTGCACAGAATAGAATAAAAAAAAAATTCTGTATTTTCATTGGATTTGAGATGTAATGTATATCTGTAACCTGTATTTGTATTTACCTCACACCTTAGGGTAGAGAGGTGTTCGATTATATATATATATATATATATATATATATATATATATATATATATATATATATATATATATATATATATATATATATATATATATATATATATATATATATATATATATAATTTGAACCAATTGCAAATGTTGGTACTAAAACGACCCTGTCGATTATATTCGTTATCAGCGCGTGAATTGTTTTTGCTGCCTTCGAACCTGCTCATTAGGAGATTGTAATTTACCAGAGGCGATGAGTCGGTGGAAAGAAGGTTCATATTTGCAATTATTTCAAATAATCATTTCGTATACCGAGAAGTCAGATATAGCGACTGACAGAAAACGAAAACTACACAAATTATATCCGAAACAAGATTATAGCCATTAGTTCGTCCAAGATATCAGCGGTTGAAAATTAAAAAATAATTATCTTTGCTTAAAGTTTTATTTATATTCAGGTTTAATAACGTGTTTATTTTTGAATTATAGTTTTAAATGAAATAGGTAACCCAAATAAAAGAATTGTTTAACCTCATAAAACTTACTACACCAAACTACTGAGTCTCTCGTTTAGTTATGTATATTTCTGGACCACATTATAGCACCAGTGCTTATTTTCTTGATAACTGATAAATAAAATAAAGTAACAGTATTAAAAGTTGTATTTTTAGTTATTGAAATTCAGATAAGATAGTTAAATTTTAGAGCGGTTTCAAAACATAAGCCTTCTTCTACAAGCATTTAACTGAAAATAAAGCTATCCAGGTAATAAATTTAGTTGGAAGATCGAATATACACGATTGGAAGTTTGTTTTATCATGTTGGCATCAGATGGCCATTCTAGAGTCTGAGGAGAACAGATGAATGGCTTTTTCAACATGTATTTCTCCAAGAGTCCGAAGGAAGTCTCATGTTTTTGGGAGGTATAGCCTATAATTCCTCTAAAGATTTAGTGTCTGTACCCAGACCTCCCTTAATACACGCAGGCATATGCTAGAAACACACCATTTGTAGAACTTTTTACTAATGCATGATAATGATTGCTACTGATATTGTTCAATATCTGGATACAGTGAGAATTACAATTTTAGACTGACTTTCACTCAGCCCGGCATGAATCCAATAAAACGAAGAAGCGTATAGTGAGCAGTAGATAAATAGACCACAGAAAATCTTTCACAATCTAATAATAGAAGGTATGAGGACAGCAAAGGTTTTAAACTATTTTTATGACTAAGGGGAATCGGTAACGGTGTACTAAGCAGATAAAAGTAAAATTATTTTTCTCCTACTAAAATCTCAAATATCGCAATTAGTAGCGAAAAATATAATTTACGGTTTGTTTAGATATGTGAATTTAAAAAGGCTTCGTAATACCGCAGTGAGAAATTTCTGAAAAAAAACTCGCTTTCGGCAAAAACTAGTGTTTGAAGTGAAGTTTGAAGGAAAAATATTTTAAAAACGAGGTCCAGGAAGAAGAAGAACATCTTGGTTAAAGAACCCCAGAATCTAGTTTAATACAACATCTGTGCAGCTTTTTCATTCGTAACGGATAGGCACATCAAGACGAAGAAGAAGTGTTACAAGAAGTGAACTCTGGCCGTTAGTATTGCGACGTTGCCAAAATTAAAACTAATTCTGCTAACTGAGGACTAATAGGAACTGGATTTTTGAGCTGTTGATGCGAATCTACTTCCTTTCGCGGTCCTTAGAAAGAGATATGATGCACACGGACAGTGATGATAACGCGCCAGAAGGCAAGAAGAGAAAAGGTAGAGGGTCAACTTTTCCTTTCCTGCAGAGCAAAAAAAAACTGCCAGAATCCCAAGCAAAAGAAAACAAAGGGAAGAAGATTTAGAGGATGAAGACGTTATGAGTATGTCCAAGAAGATGATGGGGGAACTGAAAGAAATCAGGAATTAAAATAAGGAATATAGAGAAGAGATAATAGCACTAAAAAAAGAAAAAATAAAGATAAAGCAAGAATTGGAAGAAACAAAAAACAAAAACCCAGGTTGAAAACAAAGTAGAAAGAATTGAAAAACAGACGAAAAGAAATAACATAGTTAATACGGGTGTACCAATAGTCGCAACAGATGAAGCACTCTTAAAAATAACGTAAAAGACTTTATACAAAAGCATCTAAAAGAGGATGTCAAAATAAAATCTGCAATAAAGCTAAAAAACAATATATATCTGGTACAAATGAAGGATTATGGCGAAAAAATTAGGGTAATGAAAGAAAAAAGCAAACTCAGACTTCTTGTTAGAGAAAAGATCTTCATCAACGATGACCTGATCGAAAAACAAAGACACATGAGGCAGGAAATTGTAAATAAACGCAAGGAATTAAGAGATGAAGGTAAAAATGTGAAGATATGGTACAAAAAACTAACTGTGGATGGCATAAAATGGGAATGAGCCGTAAAGGGTACTTTCAAACAAGAAAATTCTAGAAATATGGACCCAAAAAACGGCATATAGTAGTGTAAAAAGAAAAAGATGGCCCATTATGCCAACGCACCCTAGCGATGAACAGGAAAATGAGATTAAGCATAAATAGCAAAATAAAAAATAAGAATATGTACCTAAATATTGCGTCATGGAATGTACAAGGAGTATGCGAGGAGGAAGCAATAATTAACCTAATAGAAGAACTTAAAAAATATAAAATATATTATAGCAATACACGAAACTGTAACTTTTAACTGAAAACAACATTGAAAAGATTAGCCCATACACATTTTATACAAGTGGAGGCGATAATAGGAATTTTGGAGTGGGTTTTCTGGTACATGAAGACGTGGAGCAAGTAAAACGATTCGTAGCAAAATCTGACAGAATGTGTGCAATTCGAATTAAAGAAAAAGATAACATGATATCGCTGATAATACATGCTCCAATAGAAGAAAAAAGAGAAGAAGTAAAAATGAATTTTATGAAGAATTAGAGTCATTGTCTGAAGAAATATCCAGATATGATATTAAAATTATTATAGGCGACGCCAATGCAAAGGTTGGAAGAGAAGATAGACATGACAAAAACAGGGGGTGAAAATAAACATTTGAATACAAATGATAATGGCTAAAGATTTATTACATTCGCAATTGAAAACAAGATGAAAATAATGGGTACGCATTTCAGGAGAAAATTTATATATATATATATATATATATATATATATATATATATATATATATATATATATATATATATATATATATATATATATATATATATATAAAGGAACGTGGAAAATTCCGGGATCAAATGAAACTAACCAAATAGACCACATCTTAATACAAGAGAAGTTCGCCAATTTAGTAACAAATGTGAAAACGTGCAGAGGGACTGACGTAGTCTCAGATCATTTTTTGCTTAGAAATAATATAAGAGAAGCAATAATTAAAAAGCATACACAGAAAAAGTAAGTGCAACGTAGATTTAATTTTGAAAAACTGCGAAAATTTGAGGTAGCGCAGGATTATCAAAAGGATATACAAGAAACCTACGCCAAACAAGATAGTACTACTGTGAGTGACATACGACAAAAGTTCTTGAAAATGAAAAACACTATAAAGGAAGCAACGTCGAAAAACATACCAAGAACAAAAAGATTTAGAAAAAACCACTGGTTTGATGACGAATGTAGAACAGACTTAAAAAAAGATCAGATTTGAGATTAAAAAGTTTACGATCGCAAAAACAAGACGACCTAGTATGCATGCCGAAAAACGAAAAAAAGTAAAGAAAATCCTAAGGGAGGAAACGAAAGTGAAAGGATGATAAAATAAAGCGTATTGAAGAAAATTACAAGAAAAATGAAATAATAAATTTTTACAAAGAGGTAAAATACATTAAAACTGGGTATCTGGGAAGAACGATAAATGTAATGGATAAGCAAGGAAACCTGATAGTGGACAAAGACCAAATATATGAAAGGTGGAAAGAATATTTCGAAGAGATGTAAATGACGGAGTAACTACTGACGAAAATTATAATGTTCCTAAACCTCAAATAGTAATAGAAGAAATACCAAAGCCCACAAGAAAAGAAATTGAAGAAATAATAAAAGATATGAAAAATCAAAAAAGCCACGGAGAGAGCGTCATTGTGGCAGAGAACTTAAAATATGGAGGAGAGGCCTTAATAAACCAACTTAGTGGACTAATACTAAAAGTGTGAGATGCCGAAGAAATGCTTCAAGAAAGGAATAAGTCGATTATAATTCCTATGTACAAAAAGAGAGATAGAACTGAATGCGCAAACTATAAAGGAATATCCTTATTAGAGGTATTATATAAAGTGCTCGCCATACTAATTAAAAGCCGATTAGAAATATACATAATATGTAGAGAAGAATCTAGGAGAATACCGGGAAGGATTTCGGAAAGATCAACAACAGATCACATTTTTATGCTATGAATACAACATTTCAGCACAAGTACTTTTCATTGATTACAAAGCCGCCGACGATACAATAGACAGAAACAAGTTAATAGAAACGCTAAAAGAATTCCAAGTGCCAGAAAAAATAGCAATATTGGTAAAAATGACATTTGTGCTGTGAAAAGCAACGGTACAGTCTCAGAAGAATTCGAAGTGAAAAAAGGTGTTCGTCAAGGGGACCCGTTGTCTACATTACTATTCAATATAGTTCTAGAAAAAATTATAAGGGTTAGTGGGCTTAATATGCCCGGCACTATTTTATACAAGGAACACCAATGCTTAGCATACGCTGCGCTGATGATGTGATTCTCATTGCAAGAAATGGAAAAAAAATCAAATATAGCAAAAAGACTGATTCGGAAAAGTTAAAAAATGGGACTGAAAGTTCATATTAATAAATCGAAGTACATGGAGATCTCGAGCAAAAAAGGAATAAGCACCAGGGGATCCTTTAAATTGGAGGTGGAGGATGGATCAGTTGAAGAATTTGAGAAGGTGGATGAATATAATATGTACTTAGGTACTCTTATTGATCAGACATGTGAGGAAGAAACTGAAATCAATCTGAGACTGACCAAGAGCAACAGGTGTGCTGGAGCCATGAGCAAAAAAATTAAGGCCACAGATATATCTCCTAATACAAAAATAAGAGTATACAAAACTATAATTAGACCGACAGTGCTATGTCCAGCATATTACATGTCGCTGCCGAGACATGGACTATGAACAAAACCATACAGAACAGATTGGAAGCATGGGAAAGAAAGATACTTTATAGAATGTTTGGTGGAAAAGTAGTAGAGGGAGAATGAAGAAGACGAACTAATGCAGAAGTGTACTATTTGTATGCTAACCCTACAATAACAAAAGTTGTGAAAAAACGTAGACTAGAACGGCTCGGACATCTAGAAAGAATGTAAGATAATAGACTAGTCAAGAATATTGCTTGGAGAGTACCTGAGCTTGGAGTGTACCAGAAACCAAATTGATTACATTATGGTGAATAAAAGATTCAGAAACTCAACAACATCAGCCAAAACATATCCTGGTGCTGATATCGAGTCGGACCATAACCCACTGGTAGTTAACATCAGACTAAAGCTGAGGAAGATATAGAGTGTAAAAGCAAGAAAATACGATTCAGGACCACTAAAAAATGAAGACACTAGGCACCAGATACAAACCTATATAGAAAAAGAATTAAAAAATACAGATAAAGCTAATGAACCAGATAACGAAATGGCAAAACTACAACAAATTAACCAGACAATCCTAGATAAATATTTTCGCCCACCAACGGTTAAAAAGAAAGAGTGGATTACTGATAAAATCCTATATATGATGGAGAATAGAAGAAGAGCTAAAAACAGACACATGTGGGAGTATGAACTAATTGACAAAAAAATAAGAAAAACTATTAGAGAAACCAAAAGCAAATGGTTGGAAGATCAATGCAGAGAAATAGAATCATTGGAAAGTAGACACGACTCGTTTAATCTCCACAAGAAGGTAAAAGAGGCAGCAGGAATGTACAAACCCAAGAGATCAGGACATATGACTGATGATCATGGCTACCCCGTAAAAGACATTGAACAAACAAAGAATATATGAAAGAGATACGTTGGGAAGACATTCGATGACGACAGAGATAACAACTAGATAATTATGGAGTACGACACAGGATCACCAATTACTCAAGACGTAGTCAAAGCTGCAATTAAAGCAACCAAAGCAGGCAAAGCACCAGGGCCCGACAACTTTTATTCAGAATTTCTAAACATCATGGAAGACGAAGAGAGCTGGTTAAAATCTACATTTATTGCTATACCTAAAAAACCTAATGCAAAAAATGAAAAGAGCATCGTAATATCAGTATAATGAGCCACATTCTTAAGACCTTCTTAAAGATAATACACAGAAGAATTTATCAAAAATATGAGTCACAGATATCACGAACGCAGTTTGGATTCAGGGATGCGTTAGGTACAAGAGAAGCTTTGTTCGCGGTTCAGGTATTATTTCAAAGGTGCAGAGAACTGCGATATTTATGTATGCTTTATCGACTACCAGAAAGCTTTCGACAGAATCAAGCACGATAAGCTCATGGATATATTAAAGGCAACTGATCTGGATAACAAAGACCTTCGAGTAATCAAGAACATATACTACAACCAATCAGCAACCATTCGGATAAAAGACCAACTAACAGAAGAAGTTGCAATAAAGAAAGGAGTACGACAGGGCTGCAAACTCTCTCCCCTATTATTTAACGTATATTCGGAACACGTCATGAGCCAGGCCTTAGAGCAAATCTAAGAGGGTATTCTCATAAATGGTGAGCGCCTGAATAACATCAGCTATGCAGACGACACCATCCTCTTTGCAGACAGTTTAGAAGGTTTACAGACACTAGTAACGCATCTGTGGAGAATAAGTCAAGAATAAGGGCTTGATTTTAACATCAAGAAAACAAAGTACATGGTCATCAGTAAGAACCATACTCCACCTAGTCAGTTACTGGTAGGTCAGCAACAAATACTCCAAGTGCCCCGTTACTATTATTTAGGAACCACCATAAACGACCAATTGGACCTCTCAGTTGAGATAAAATAAAGAATTGAAAAATCCAGGTCAGCATTTGTCAGAATGAGCAAGATAGACCCACGAAAGAGCCACGACCTACCCTTAAAAACGAAAATCCGTTTATTGAGATGCTACGTGTTTACAGTGCTGCTCTATGGGGTTGAATCATGGACACTAACCGAGGCATCCATGGGAAAACTCGAGGCTTTTGAGATGTGGTGTTATAGACGGATACTAAGGATCTCCTGGGTAGACCGAATAACAAACATTGAGGTTCTACGTCGGATGGATAAAACATGTGAAATTATATCCACAGTGAAACAGCGCAAGCTAGAATATCTTGGACATATAATGCAAAACGATTATATATATAACCTGCTGCGACTTATATTACAGGAAAAGGTCTACCGAAAGAGGGGAACAAGAAGAAGAAGAATATCTTGGCTCCAAAACTTACGAAAATGGTTTTCCTTGACCACTTCAGAACTATTTCGAGCTGCGGTCAATAAAGTTAGAATTGCCATGCTAGTAGCCAACATCCGTAGCGGATAGGCACCACAAGAAGAAGAGTACCTGAGGGCAAAAAAAGAGAGGAAGACAAAGAAAGAAATGTAGTGATGGAAGATGTCAGAGAGATGGGAATCAGAGATTGGAAGCCGATAGCTAAGAACAGAAAAAGATGGAGCATCCATCCAGCAAAGGGCCTAAAAGGCATGTTAACGCTGTATATATATAGATATATTTTACATATATACACACATTATGACTAGTGGTGACCACACTTACTATTAGAAATGTAGTCTGGTATTTGGGGCTACTAAATTTTTGTTTTGTATCAAATTTTAAGTTTTTCGTAACTTAACAACAAACAAAGTCGTAACAAAGAACCTTACCTTAACCTCATTTTGTCGGTTAATATATAATTTTTTAATTGCCAGTAAATAATTTATAGCTCAGGAAGAGTTTTATTTGTTGTTATTTATAAAAGGATAATTTATTATATTTTATAGTAAAATAAAATAGGTTGGTTATGTTTATAATAGAGGATATTTTCCTCTGCTCTCTTATTACGTGAATTTCAATTTAACAAGTTAGTTACCGAGTTAAAAATATCAAGTATCAGAATAATATACTAAAATTATATATTCGCATTACTCCCTTGATATGTAGTATTTAAAATCGAATTACCTATTTATAAAAAATATAATGCCGAGCTAAAGAGAAATGCCGGTTCCTTGATTATTGTATTCTATGATTTTTTACCTCTTGCGCATAAGTGAAAGTGAAAAGATTTGTTACTTGACTGAGTGTCACTTGAAGTTATTATCGTGAAATTAATTTCTAATTAATGTGCAGCAATTGTTTGCAACTTTATAGACATGATAAATGTATTTGTGCTACGTAAATTTATTTCATTCAACGTCATTTAAAGAAATTCATGTTTGTTTTCAATCAATACAGACATATTAAGTTTTGTAGGTTAGTTTCTGGTAATTGCGTCCCTAGGGGCCACCAATATTACTTAATTGTTTGTTCTTAATCACTTTAACTGGTATAAAATATCAATATTAAAATTCACTTTATAATTAGATACTAAATAAATTGTGTGAATGATAGCAGAAATGTTTGATTATTATACATAATTATAGAAGTTCTAGAAATGTTTGCAGCAATACTTAGCATATGAAACTCTAAATGGCGGTTTGTAACGTAAGAATATCTCAATTGTTTTCATGTATTTTAGTCGAATATGTACTTATATTTAAAGGGAATACAAACTTGACAGCAACCATATTTTATAACCAGTTAATAACTAACAATGACAACTATAATGTATGCTACTAACAGGCGAGCGGCGAACCCCAAAAAGATGACGATAACCTATAACTCGGTGGCAACGGAGCAAATTTAATAATGTTCGTAATAAAAATCTTCACAACTTTTCTACATAAAATTTTTTGATGGGGTGTTTTGATGGGATAAATCGGTTTAATTTAATTATAGTGATTATAAAAAGATGATAAAGTTGTGTTATTAAAATATTTACCTATAAAAATATTTTCTAGGTAATTTAATTTTATTGATTTTTGGATACAGTTACTTTTTTAACATGAATATCCTTTATAAAACATGTTTTAATTATTTCTTATTACACATACTGGTTGATCTGGTTGATTTTAGGACATTCTTGTAAGCAGGGACATCTGAACGAGCATGATATCTACATAAATGGAGAAAACTCTTGGTGTTTTTGTTGCGACCCATGGTTCAGAAGCATACGTCACTATCGGCCTTATTACAGTGTTGTATGTCCTTGTTTTGCTCTTTGAGAAGTATTATTGCTTCTTAACAACCCATTAAGAACATATATAGCGCGGTTGCCGACATAATTTTTTTTTAATTTCTTCTTTGCAGTTAGGTTCTCTTGTTAAGACATTTCCCAAGTACTCAAATCTTCAACCTTCTTCAAATTTATATTGTATTCCCTTTTCTGTTATCATTGTTATGTACTATACTTGATTGAATTGCTTATTTGTCCATTCCATATACTTCGTTTTGTTTCATTTATATGTAATCTTTTGCTTGCTGCAATCATTTGGTCAGCAAATGCACTGATGTTTTTTGTGGTAGATTGAACCTGTTCTATTAATGTTTGCTTCCTATATAACCTTTTCTAATACTATGCTTAACATTATAAATGATAATTGATCCCTCTGTCGCACTCCTTCTTTGACCTCAAAGCTTTCTGTTGTATTATTGTTTATCTAGGCTTTATTCAGTGTCATTTGGAGAGTTAATACTGTTGTTTTTTAAGTATATGGTAATAGGAAAAATTAAAAAATCATATTTTTTATGTACTAAGGAGAAAACAAACGACTCTGCGAAAATTATAGTTGCTTAACAGTGTTAAATGTAGCCTATAAGATATTATCAGGAATTAAATACAGCTGTTTTGAATCTTTTTCGGAAGAAATAATTGGTAAATACAAACGTGGTTTCAAACCAAAGAGTTCAACCATAGACCAAATACATAGTCTAATCTTAGAATCTGCAAAACAATTATTAGACCAGTGGTCACATATGGACCAGATTCATTGTTACTCTTGCAACAAGCAACTGCACAGCGCATTTTAAAAAAGGTACAAAACCAGATAAACAATAGCAAATAAAAACTAAATACTGAAGAGTAAATGTTCGTAAGTCAGTCTCTATAGTACAAAAAAATAAATTATGTGCAGGAAACACTGACGAAAAATAGTAAACAATCCATATGCTTTGATGACGTATATTAAAGGAGTAAAAACAAGTGAACTACAAGTTTTACAAAAAAACTACTATACAATATAATAAACTAAATATCAACTAAACACCACAGGTACTTCTCAAGACACTATAATGTTTTAACAGAAGAAAAAAAAGCAGTATATTGCTACAATGTCAAACAAAGACGTTAAATTATCGTTATAAATAATAGGTCTTATGGATCTTTGCTACGTCACACGCCTGGCTCTGCTATCAAATACCATACCTTGTGTTCATTGTACCATGGTGCAAAGAGTATTTTTCCAAGATGGAGTGTCAGTTATTATGGAATAGTAGGTATTTCATAGTACCCGAAGTAAAAGTACAGTATTCTATGTAACCCAAAGTTAAAAACAAGTTTTTTAGTACAATGGCAAAACCAAACAACAATTAATAATTGTATATATCGTAATGTAGCCTAATTTACAACCAAAGTAATTTTTTCAAAAGTTAAAGTGATTAGAACAAAAAGAAAACCAAATTTTTCTGTTATTTGAAATAAGTCTACAGTGTAGACGTACTAATCATTTGTTTCTGAATGAATTTTATCTATATGAACATACACTGTCCATTTGTATTAAGGGTTTCAGGTAGGCTTTGTTTCATTTTTCCAGATATGCCAAGAAAGAAGGAAGGTGAGAGAAAGAAGCGAAAGCTTTGGAATCAGGTGAAGATGGTTTAAGCTATACAAGCTGTGTGAGAGGCATCCAAGGAATTCCAGGTTCCGTCAATTCCAGAGCGTCTTTTTTCTCCCTTGTCAACAGTAAGGAGAATAATGCACAGGTAGCAGCTTTAACTAGTCTTTTACGTAAGCCAGTTTTCCCTAAAGAATTAGAAGATAAGTTGCAAAAATATTTACTTATTGTTTAGAAAATATTTACCTCCTGTTAAGAAATTAAACTTCGAACTACCACCTTCTAGACCTAAACCTACTAGAGATAATTCCAGTGTAAGCTATGATTCATCATTCCACTCTGATGTATCATCTAATCATCATGAAAGAAGCAGAAATCAAAGACTCTGAATGTATCTTCTGTAATGAAAGATTCTCCGAAGATGCACGAGGAGAGATTTGGATTGTAGAGCAGAGAAAGAAGACTGTGTGCGATTAATGTAAATAGAGTAGAAGCAGTAATGACTAGCATATAATCTTAAAAATATGGTTTTTATAGTTAAAAATATTTCTTTTCAGTTAATGTATAATGAATTCAAATTTTTTTTAATGATTATAACATCTATTCCATATTACCCGACTATTTTATATTAACCCCCATTTGTATCTTTTTTTTTGTAATAAATATTTTTATAAAAACTAAATAAATATTTCATTTCTTACAAGTAATAGTTCATTGCAATTAGTTGTAGTATGGAGTCTAGTAAGTTACTTTTAGAAATGTAAATTGTATTCCATAACACTCTCCCCTCCTTTTTACACTTTAACGTTATAAAACTCACATGTTCGCTATTTTTCTTTTATTAATTATTTTATTTTAATTTCTTTTCATTTTATTTATTCATTAACTTTACCTTTTATTTTACTATTTTTATTCTAAAAATAGTTTCAGCGTCTAATTTTTTATCTAAACTCTTCAACCAAGTAAATTCATTTTTTATTTTATCTTTATTTTTCATTTTATTTCTTCATTTATTTCAGTTATATTTCCTCTATTTGAGTTATATTTCAGTCTGTTCTATGTCACATATTTCTATGCCTCATTTCAATAGTCAGTATATATGTTATTTGGCAATTGTGCTCTGTCATGTCATTTCTCTGTCATTGTCATTGCCACAATCCTTTAGTCCTATATTTTTTATAAATATTCTTGATCTATAAAAGGCATGCTTTAGTTGAAAATTCATTTTACATTTTAAATCTTTTCCTGGGGTAAGTTATATTTAATATTTAACCAATGTCTGCCTTTTGATAATTTTTTCTAGTTTTTTTTTTGACAAAATCAATTTCTCCTGTTCCTTCTTGTTGGGTGGAACTTTTAAATAGCTGCTCAGAAATAAGACGGGCTCGATCCCGGCATCTACATTCTGCTATCCTGTGAAGCCAACATTAGCAAGTAACCACTACATTTTGCAATCATTTGAAGCCAACAAGTTATCTATCATCCATTGATGTCATTTTATATTTCTAAAGCTTATAGAACTACTCCAAAAACAATCAATAAGAGAACTATACCAACAACGTCTAGACCAAAAATTAATAGAATTTAGATACGGCAACATCGAAGAAATATACGAGCATATAAAGGAGAGTATAAAACAAGCAGCATTCGAAGCCCTTGGAGAAAAAGAACATATAACAAATAAACAGCTGAAATTTGTAAAGAATATAGAGAAAAAGGTAGAGAAGTGAAAAAACAAATAACACAACAAAATAATGAAGAATGGGAAAGAACCTGCTTAAATATTGAAACATACCTACGAGGTACAAGAACTTCGGAGTCATGGAAAGTACTGAGAGGATTGAAACAAAACTCAAAAGAAAAAATTAAATTGGGAAATGTACAGAACAAAGAATGGAAGGATTATTTCAAGGAACTGTTAACAGAACAAAGACCACAATTCATTGGAAAAGAAATCAGGTGAAGAGGAAGCCGATCCCCACAACAAGAAATAGAAATAACAGATAGGGAAATGAAAACGGCCATAAAATCAATCAAAAATAAGAAAGCACTGGGACCTGGAGGCATCTCACCTGAGCTTATACAATACGGATCAAAAAAATTACACCGGATTATACAATATATATTTCAGAAAGCCAGAAATGGAGAACAGCTCCCAAAGGAATAAACGGAGGCATATATGATATCTATATTTAAGAAAGGAGCTAGAAAACGATGCGGAAACTAATGAGGAATAAGCGAAATATTATCAATGGGAAGATTATATGGGAAGATACTGCAAGAAAAGATAGAGCAAGCGATAAAAGGCAAAATCGGGGAGGATCGGGTAGGCTTCACGGCAGGAAGATCATGCCTAGACCACATATACACACTGGAACAACTGTTGGAAAAGAAAAAAGCAAAAAATAGAGATATATTTGGCATTTGTGGACCTGAGAAAGGCGTATGACTCTGTACCAAGGTCAGGACTATGGGAGGCAATGTACAAATTAGAAATACAGACGAAACTCATAGAAGCTACAAAAGCTCTGTATAAAGAAAATAAAGTGTCCAATAAAATGTTAACAAGAATCATAGGAGAGTTCACCACAACAAAAGGGCTCCTGCAGGGTTGTCAACATCTCCAACCCTATTTAAAATATACTTTATATACGTTAAGCTTTGCAGACGATCAAGTAGTGATTGAACAAGACCAAGACGACCTCAGCTACATGATAAGGAAACTACAAGAAGAATATACCAAGGCTTGCCTAGATATTAACCTCGCAAAAACAGAGTACCTATCTACAAGTGAAGAAGACATAGAAGATCTACAGATTGATGACAACGTAACAAGCAAAGGAACGGATAAATTCAAATACTTGGGGGATCATAAACAAGAAAAACAGCAGTAAGATAGTAGCAACAGAGATAGAGTGCCTGCGAAGATGCTGTAGAGTAACAAGAATGGATAGGAGAAGTAATGACGAAATAAAGCAAAGAACATCAATAGAAACAGACATACTAACATACATAGAACAAAAAAGACTAAAGTGGTATGGACATGTAAGAAGAACTAGTGACAGCAGATGGATAAAGAGAATAACCGAATGGAGCCCCATAGGAAGGAGGAAAAGAGGACGACCCCGAAAATCCTGGAGGAACGAAGTAGACGACGCCATGAGTCAGAGAGGCCTAAACGATCGAGAATGGAACAACAGAGGGAGATGGAAACGGTTGAGCGAGGGAAGGCAGTGAATACTGTAGAATCCCGAATCCCTGAATATATATATATATATATATATATATATATATATATCCTGGAGGAACGAAGTAGACGACGCCATGAGTCAGAGAGGCCTAAACGATCGAGAATGGAACAACAGAGGGAGATGGAAACGGTTGAGCGAGGGAAGGCAGTGAATACTGTAGAATCCCGAATCCCTGAATATATATATATATATATATATATATATATATATATATATATATATATATATATATATATATATATATATATATATATATAAGTTTATAGGCAAGTTTTTTTTGTTTAATTTCATTAAAATTTAAATTGTTATATTTATTTATGTATAATAAATATGATTAGTTAATATATTGATTTATTTGTCGCAGCTAAACTCATTTTCATCTTTACTTTTAAGATAAGACGTTCTCACACCTGAAAGACTGAGCTAAACGAGGCCTAACAATAAAATTGTCTCCCAAAGAAAGTTGTGAGTTTTATTGTTCTACATCGGCTCCCAACTTTCGGAGGTAGTTATATCGCTACCCATTGGCACCCACCGTTTCTGTTGGGTCGTTCTAAGGTTACACATTTGGCGCTCAACGTTTTAAATGGGTAGTTAATGGTTACAACACAATATTCGTGAAAAATTTCTTGTTTGCACGTAACGTAAATTCATTAACATATAAATTATTCGTTGTTTAACTTGATAAAGTTTTACCCTTTTTTAAATTTGTATAAAATCGATTATTCGTTATATTAAAATGTTTCAATTAAGCTGTGTATTGATTTAAAAAAAATGTCATTTCCTCTTCTACAAAGGTTATTTCAAAACTATTTTTAATTTAATTATAAAGGTAATGGATTGAATTGTCACTCTTTAATAAAGCAGTCATATTTTTTAGATCCAAGTAATCAGGAAAAATTTTAATACGTCAACGAATTATAAATTTGCTATGAATTTTAAATTGTTCATTTATTTCTCTTAATACCTTTTTATTGTAAGGTTTTTTATATGTATTGAAAATAGTGGAAAATGGCCAGAAAAGGAAATATTCAATTAATAACTGTAGTGAACCTACTAATGACTCAAATGAGGGGAAAACAGAATCATATCTTATCACATGTTAATTTTTATTGGGCCCATAGTTAATATTATGTTTAAAATCGAAAGACAAAAATAAAAAAATTATATAATGTAAATAAAAAGGTACAAACAATGGTACAAAAACAATTAAGGAACAATCCACTGATGTCCTTTTTATTCAAAACAATATTATTTAACTAAAACTGTTTAACTAGGTCATTGGTATTTACTACACTTCACCCTAGTATCTTTTAGGCATGTCTTAAGAACGAATTGTTTCAGCCTGCGTCTGACAATTGGATCGTTCATTAATTCCGCTGCTAAGACGTTTGGGTGTCTGCGTAAGCATAAGGAATAGTTTTTGGAATAATTTCTGATCGATATTGTAAAACAAGTAAAAATAAAATAGAATATCAAATGGGAAACAAAGAAATAAAGATAATATTCTACGCCGACGACGCAGTTCTCATAGCAGAGGATGAAGATGATTTAAAACAAATACTGTACCAGTTTAATATCAAAGCCAAGGTATTTTACCCGGAAATTCATCACATAAACCGGAAAACTTAGTATTATCAATACTTAGGCCAAGCAAGAAAAAGTCTTTTTCGTGCAGGGAAAAAGTATGTTCCCTTTTGGTGAAATCTCATACCATCGACCTTGTGTCATCACCCATAAAAATATATCCACGATTGTCATCTAAATTAAAGATTTATAAACCTATTTCGGTAGCTAATTTCAACTACTTTTTAAAATGTTTCACTGATGATGGTCCGACTGGACCAAAAACGTTTTGGAATCATTGTAATCCTTTTGGATAAATTTTAATTATATTTTAACAAAATAATATATAATTATAATACACCAGAAGTTTCTACTTTTTTGTAAGTTTTTTTTATTATCACTTTATTTACTAACAAACGACCAAATGTTCAAGCTTGTTTTGTTTAAATTACGATGTAGTTTATACTAAAGCGTCGTACTTCATCACCGATAACTAAATCTCCGCCGAACATTATACGAAAAAAGGCCACTCGCCATCTCACCCGATTCACCATGTCTCCCCAAGTTACCCTATTAGGTTACGCTCCAAAAAAACGGACTTCCTTTGTTTATCTTCTTATACTTAAAGTCATTCTCCCTCCTGTCTGTTATACAAATTTTTTTTCGAAGAATAGGTACTAGCTTCATTAAAATTCTACCAAAAACTGCTCAATCATGGGATGATTCGATAACTTGTTAAATTTTAAAGGCGATAGTAAGATTAATGGATGCTGATACGCAGAATGACAGGGCCTAACCTTAAAAGCTCCAAGCATTATTTAAAATTAAAATTCAAGTAGATAATGCCTATGTAATAGATACCTACTGTTCGATGTAGGTAACAAAAATCATTGCAGTAGATTATAATTAAATTAGATGCATAAGCCGTTATACGTTTTATGTTACATTATTTTCCATTTTTTTTGTGTGTAAAATATTAGGTATCAATTACGAAGTAACTCAATTTTATTAAATTATTGAACACGGTTCTAAATATTTGTTTTCTTTTTACATTACACTCGTAGTACTTGTTACTGATTTGTTTTGCGAATTAGGAAAACGTTTCTTAAATTTTTTGACTTTATCACCTAAAAAGATGAACGTAATATGATCTCGTTATACTCGTACATACAGAAGCTGTAGTTTTTTCACTTATAAATCCTTTTTAGCTCAGAATGATTAGATTAGGACCAGAGTCTTAGTTTTATTTCCTTTTTGTTAACTTTTTTTGTAACAATCTTTGGTGTCTTTTCACTTTCGTCACTATTATTTTCTTTCGATTTTCTTTTCTACATTTTTTAGATAGATTTTTTTAAAAATATTTTCTACCTGTTCTTTTCATCTCTCTGTACTCCCATACCATCTTATATTGCTGTTACCGTCATTCATTCATATATTTATTTTATGATTTATAAAAGGCATTCTTCTGTTTTTCTTAAATACTTTAGGTCTCAATATTTTTCTTTCTTATTTTCTTTCAACAATTTTTAGTTCGTTCTCTCTTGTCGTCATTTTTCTGGTTTGACTTATTTGATTATCTCTGTATATATTTTTATTACGGTAGGAGGCATATTTACTGCTTCAATCCTAGTCTTTGACTCTATAATATTATTTGTCTGATTCACCATTATTCTTAAATATTTAAAGGTTCCCATTTCTATAAACTTGTTTTAAATTATAAGTGTTGTGTTTCTTTTGTCGGCTGATTTTTATGTATTTTTACATCATTGACTGATAGTTTCCTATAGATCCTAGTATTGTTTTGTAAGCTGCATATTATGTTATTTGGGTATTTCTCTTTTTATTTTACCTGTATTTGGTATATATTTGACAATATGATCAAGTACTGTAATAAATTATAGCTTTTGCCTTTTGGCTTGAAGAGTTTTCAGCAAGAGGTGTCAGAAAGGTGTGCCAATCGTCCACAGCGACTTCGCTTTTAATACTAAAGTAATGGCTCAAGAACATTCGCGATTGGAAAGGAATACACAGTGCCAAACAACTATTCTGATTAGCTAAAGATCGTAAACAACTCGTTAATGTAATTACCAACCTTAGGGGGGACCTAATATGGTACCGAAAGAAGAAGAAAGTAATGGCACAAAGCTACTTTCCATGAGAATATGCCTAAACGCATGTTACAATAGTACATTTTGAAGTTTTGAGAGTTGAGGCTCAAACCAATGTGACTTTACTAACCAAAACAATCTTATTTTACAATGTGTGCAGAAAAATGTCCTAATGAGTATGTCTTGCAGGTGTTTTATAAATATATTCTTTTATTTTTTCATTATTGCATTAATTTCCTCATTACAGGCTGCATGGGGGCGTATACATTATTTAGGATATTTTTTGCTGGCTTTTTATTCAAGTTCACGATATATATATATATATATATATATATATATATATATATATAAGTATATATATATATATATATATATATATATATATATATATACATATATTGTTTCATATCTCTCTTAAGCTGTTGTATCCTACACATTTGATTTTTTAGATCTTATTTTCGATCTTATATTTTGCAATTCGTATACCAATTTCTGAATTTTGTTCTGTTTTTAGCAATATTCTCACAGTCCATGTCCAATTTCTTAATCGTATGTTATGTTATAACATACCATCCTTTGTTTCAATTCCTGCCTTAGTTTGACTAGCTTCTTCTTTGTGTTAGTCCTTCACTTACATGTGTGCGGTTAGTATTTATATTCCATATTTCTTCTTTAATCTCTTGTTTAATTTTTATTTGAATACCTGCTAAATCTTAATTTAACGCTTTAACATTGTTATTTTAACATTTTCTATGCCTCTTTCATATCTTTTATCTTAAGGTCTTCAGGTATCTTGAGGTATCACAAACGAATGCCTGACAGAGGCGAGTGTAAGTGTCTCAGAATCAATAGAGGAAGCAGAAAACTCACAATTAGGTTAAAATGAACCTTCTTCAGATACTACCTCCAAGGGTAAAAATTTAGAGATCAAAGTAGCTTCTGACAGAGAAAAAAGATTTGACTACTTGTTGAAACAGACTAATATCTTTTCGCATTTTATCAACCGAACAAAATCTCCCACTAAACTAAAATTGGGAGGCCTAAAGAGAAGAAGTGATACACGTCTGATTTAAGACATCATAAAACTGAACAAGAAGAAGACGAAGCACTTTTAGCAGAATCCAATCTTGAAACAAAGACTACAACTCGTTTTGATGCCTTATCACCCTACATTAAAAACCGAGAAATGAAAAATTATCAAGCTCGTGGTTTGAACTAGATGATTTCCTTGTAAGAACATGGCATCAATGTATGTTAGCTGATGAGATGGGTTTGAGTAAAACTTTACATACCATATATCTGCTGGGACATATGAAGCACTATTAAGGTACACCTGGTACTCATATTGTTATTGTTCCTAAATCTACCTTATCAAATAGGATGAATGGGTTCCAGAAGTTGTGTCCAACCTTAAGGCTGTTTGTATCATTAGTGATCAAGAGGCTAGGAACTTATCTATCAGAGATACTATGATGTCTGGTGAACTAGCTGTTTGTATAACCTGATATGAAATGTGTATTAAAGAAATATCTGTATTTAAAAAGTTTAACTGGAGATATATGGTCATTGATGACACTGATCGTATAAATAATAAAAAATCTAAGCTTTATGAAATTCTCAGGGTGTTCGAGATTACTAACAGGCTACTGCTAACTCCATTACAAAATAATTTACACGAACTCTGGACTCTTCTCAACTTCTTAAAAAAAAATTTTTTTATACTCATCTGATGATTTTGATGCCTGGTTCAATACCAGTCAATGTCTTGGACATAATACCTTGGTCGGAAGGCTGCATGCTGTACTAAAACCATTCATACTTAGAAGATTAAAAGCTGAAGTGGAGATACGGCTACAACCCAAGAAGGAGTTAAACATGTATGTAGGATTGAGCAAAATGCAACGAAAATCGTATACCAAAGTGCTGATAAGGGATATTGATATAGTGAATGGTGCAGAAGTGAAAAATATGCGACTCCAGAATATTCTCATGGAGTCTATTTTTTATTATATTTAGATATAGATGCTTAATATTAGGCTCATGTTACGAGTAGACAGAACGAGTCTGTTACAAGTAGCATGCGCCCACAGGACTGTATTTGCGGCGGCCTTGTGGGCTATCACGGGTTGTGTTCCTTTGCAAGTGTTAGCAGTAGAAAGGAGGCATCTCTTTATGAGAAGGGAGTAATTGACAACAGTCATGAAAAAAAAAGAAAGGAACTAGGTAAATTGTCATAGGTTTAGAAAGACAGATACAGATAAATGCCTATACTGCGAATATTCCGACACTGTTACTTACACAATGCTGAAGTGTAATAGATCTAGTGAAAGAAGCAGTGGAGAGAAACATATTTTATAGAGAAATAGGTATGAACCCTGTGACTGTGAGAGAGATGATCGTGAAGATCACGGGAAGTAAGGAGGGATGGAATAGTGTTCACAATTACATCCGAACAGTAATTAAAAAAAAAAGAAGAAAAAGATAAACACCGACCGGACCAACAACAGAGATAATATCTAGATAAGAGAAGGGAGTGTTCCAAAAATGTCTTCAGCCTTACAGCAGCCATCCCACTTTCGGAGTACGGTACGTGCGACAGTTAATTGCACACAAGTAGGAGGGGGTGGTTTTAGTTAGAAGGCAGGATAACAGATACCAGAATCCTTGGCACTGCTATCTTTAGTGCTTTAAATTAAACTAAAACCCAAATTTTAAGGACTCAAAATGGAAGTAGAATAAAAAAAATTTCGATGCCCAACCAACCCCACCACCAGGAAAATTCTAGGTGCCCCACTGACAACTACAATTTAGAAATAATAGAGTTTGTAGTTTTCTTCTATTTTTGCACTAATAATTGTATATTTCTCTTACGTAATGTAAAATAAATTATAAGTTTAAACCGTATTTTTGCTTATCTTCCACAGTGTTTCAAATATTGGGAAAATTTTCTAATAACTTTCTTAGTACATCGGACCGTTTAAGTCTAAGCTTTCATTCCTGATCTAAAATAGTCGAAAATTCGTGAAATGTACTATACAAAAGTTATTGCGATATTATTATGCCCTTAGATAATATTCGAGACTTCATGAGTAGTGAAGGTTTCATATGCATTATAGCATGGGTGGCCAACTTAATCGGACTCGAGATCTACTGTCTGCCTTTTTAATTCTTTGTGATCTACCGACTAGGAATTTTTTAACTATACTGGAGAGCAATAAAACTTTCAATCCAGAATTTTAACTTAAAAAATGAGCTGAATATCTCAGAGCTGCTTAATATATCTCAAAAAATCAATCACTGATTCTGAAAGACTATTTTATCAGCTTTCGAGATCTAAACGAATTTGAGTAAAACCGATTCCTCTTTAAACGCTAAAATTCTGAATGTATTAGTTTTATTGCTCGCCAGTGTGTATTAGTAATTCATAAATAAAACAAAAGTAGTAATTCTTATTTATTTATTTTTCCAAATATATTAAATAAAAAAAAAACTTAACGTGAGACTTGCATTTGAAAAGTTTTTGCTAGGTTCTTAAGGTCTGGCCTGAAGTTGGAAATGGCCAACTTTAAAGAAACCAACGTATGACCATTATTATAGTCAAGCTGAAACGCTGTTTACTCTTCGTTTGTTTTCAATATGAAAACGCTGATTCACATAAATAGGTTGAACCAAAACAGGACTGCAGTTGTTCAGCACATTTCTTTAAATTTGGATATTTGTCATTGGACACCAATGGCCAGAGATCTAGATGTGAACATGACCTCGATTTCAAAAATACATCGCAGCGAGTAGCAATTATTTCATTTTTAAGAAAAAGTTGATCCATTTGGAATATCTCTGCAAATTGTTTGGATAGTTCAAGGGTGTCATGAATAGTATCATTAAATGGATAGTTAATAAATTCGACTAACTTTTTAATTTTATTGAAGTATCTTAAACGGATTTCAAAGCCTGATACCACTGACTGAATTTCTGCTGTATACTTCTATAGCTTGAAAACATAGGCAGGGTGTTTTTCCATGTGATATTTAATATTCGTAAATCTTAGAAACCTTTTCTTTACAATATCAACTATCAAAGATACTGCTTGAAGTTTGAATGATGCAATAGAAGTTATCATTTCTGATAATGTTTTGTTTTTGTCTTGCAGTTCCAGATTCAATGTGTTCCTCTCTCTTCAAAAAATTTATTAATGTCATGTAAAAATCTCGAAACCTTTGTAAACTGTTGCTTAAGCAGCCGTCTTTGTAGAGATTTCCCTGTCTTTTGTGTTAGTGACATAGTGATATAAATCCATTACTAATACCAATCATTGCCGGAGTCCATCTGTCGTTATTAAAACAAGCTTAAATAAAGGTAAATTAATCTAACCGACAAAATGTCTGAATTACGTGAATAAATCAATGCCACGTGTTCTGACTTTTTTAAGGATATCATTGTTATAAACTCTTCTCTTGTTGAGAAATCATCAAAGACCATCTGAATGAAAATAAGTAATTGTGCAGTATCCATGATATACGTCGAATCATCAAACTGTAACGAAAAAGCAACGTACAGGAGTACATCTCTTTGCAGTTATTCATTAAGATTTTTACTCAAAAATTCTATACGACGCGTCACAGTACAAGTAACAAACAGTAAATCTTCGAATATTTTTTGACATATTCTTCATTAGAAAACGGCTTACACTTTTGCGAAATTTCATAATAAACTAAGAATGAAGTTTAAGTTACAGCCTTAGACTCTTCATTCGACTTACAGAGCATATTTTTTGGGCAGTCAAAAGAGATTTTAATGCTTGAAGTTTATTCTTTCTCACTTCACTCTTAGGTGGAAGCTCTGATTGGTATTTACCAGGCGTTGTGTTGACGTGATGCTCTAAATTTCCTTTTTTCGGTATTGCTACTGATGTATTGCAGATTAAGCAGCAACAATTTTCTTTTACCATGATTTACCATGATGTGATTCGCTCTTACGCCAGCGGGATAAAAATAGCAGAATGAAAAGGGAAAGAAAGCGGCTACCCATTTATAGTCACTATATAGTACCTACATACTATAACATTTATAGTATCATGTACAGAGTGGACACTTCATAAGTCGCTCGCGATGATCGATGCAAGATTGCTAGCACTCAATAATTTTCGTAATTTCTATTTTATTTTTCTTATACTTTTTGCTTGTTCGCGATCGACTGACGTAGGGGCGGTGATCGACTAGTCGATCGCGATCGACGGGTTGGCCTCCCCTGCATTATAGCAATGAAAATAAATAATATGCTTTCTTTATTTTGTTTATCACATAAGTACTACCTAAAAAACAACATTTTTGTATGTAATGCTTTATATATATTCTTTCAGTCTTATCTAGCTGCCTACACAAATATTAGCAACGGTTTTTAATCCCATTACAAATTCAAAGATGCATGGTGAAACATTATGATAAAGGTTCCTACCTTGGAGCATAAAAAATTTGGTAGGTGCAGTTCCAACAGTCACAAGTCGTGGGTCAAGAGAGAGGATTTCATTGTAATTGCCGAATAATATATTACCGAAGTTTTTAATTAACCAACGTTGCTAGATGTATTCGAGGAGCGATAATTTATCATTGGTCCATTAATCACAAGACCGACTTAAAATTAATATTTCATCTTCTGTGAGATCAGAGTTGGACTCAAATATAATATTATTCGGAAGCTATATTCTTGTGGCATTTTAATGTAATTTATTATTTTTAATGGAAATTATCCACAATGTTTGGTTAAAAATACGTTTCTTTTGGCGTTCCAATTATACCAGTTCGGAAACGGTTCTAGAGATACAAATTAAACAATTAATAATTTTGTATTTCAAGAACGGTTTCCAAAGTGGAAATGGAAGTTTCCAAAATAAACGTGTTTTTAACTGAAATTCTGGTTAATTCCCATAATGTAATGACAATACTTAATTGATCATTTCAAAACTCATTATCGATGATTTTTACAGAAATCTTGAGTCATAATTATCTAAAAAATAAATACATCATAAAATAATTCGCAGTACTCTCCAATTATTATTATTATTTGTTCATATATCTAGTTATTAATATTAAAAATAATATTTATACAATTATAACAGATAATATTGACGAATTATAATATTCTCATTAATGAAATCAAACCAAATTTAAATAAAATATTTGTAATGCTTAATTACTTAAAATTGTTGATATGTTTGGATAAATATTTTTAGTCCATTGAAATGTTACAATTTTTTAAGCCTTAACGTGCATTTATTATCGACGCAATTTTATTTTTTTGATTTGTTATGAGGGTAAGTATAAGCTTAAGTTTAAGCTTGTGGGGTCGCCACCCTTGTCACCCCGGCAACCATCTTGGAAAAACAGGGCGAAAAATTTTCGTTCTGTATCGCGTAAACTAGCAACCCTACAAAAAATTTTATTTGACATTATTTGTAGCAAATTAAATTGTCTACAATTGTCTACTTTAATTCTATTACTTTTAATCATACTTCTAATTATAAAATAGAAAATAAAAAAGTTATAAACAAAAATAACTAAAATTTTGGGACACATTTTCTTTTGGGCGCTAAAACTTTTTTTTATGGTAATTTTACAATAAAATAACATTAAAGCAATATCATAAAGGATTTATATTAAAATGATTTTCCCTGCAAATTTGTTTAATTTCATTAACATTTCTGGATTTTACAGTGCTCCAAAGTTTTTCCTTCTTCTTTTTGTTCTTCTTTTTATATAGACATGACTCTGTCTGTTCTTCAATTTGCTACGATTGTTGCACAAGCCCTTACTTCCGTTGAGATTATCGGTTTACGGTGAGATCGATCCTTGGCAGTATACCAGATCTTTAGACGGACGAACATGGGTAATGTAATATTTTGGATGCTCTTTTTCTTCTTCTTTTTTTATAGACATGACTCTGTCTGTTCTTCAATTTGCCTCCAGTAAGTTGTCGTTCCATCGTTTTCGTGGTTTTCCTACTGATCGTCTTTCTATTGGGAAACCGTCCCTTGCCGTCTTTACTACTCATGTTATCATTCGGCTCATATGATCGTTCCATTCTACTCTTCTATTTCTTACCCAGTTCTTGATGTTCTCTACCTTGCATCTACGTCGTATATCTGTACTTCTAGCTCTGTCCAATAGTGTCTTACCACCGATTTTTCTAAGTGTTTTCATTTCTACTGACTCTAAACATCCTTTTTGTCCTCTCTGTGTCAGGTCTTGTTTCTGAAGCGTATGTCATTATTGATGACTATTTTGTAAATTCTGTCTTTCGTTTCTTTCCCGATTTTTTTATTTATCCATATTGTTTCATTTAGACAGCCTACGGCTCTAATTGCTCTATTCACTTGATTTTCCACTTCAGTAAATATTTAAACTCCATTACTTGTTCTATTATCTGACCTTCCAGCTCCAATTTACATCTTAGTAAATTTGCTGTTGTAACCATGCATTTTGTCTTTTTTGGGGAAATTAACATGTTAAATTTTCTGACGGTTTTAATAAATTGGTGCAGCCTACATTGTAAATCATCTTCGTTTTAAGAGAGTAGTATTGCGTCGTCTGCATAGCAGATTATTTTAAGTTGTTTTTCTCCCACTTGATATGTTGTTTTAGTTTTTACTTTTTTTATTACATCATCCATAATCAGGTTGAACAATAGAGGACTTACGGAATCTCCCTATCTTATCGCATTGTCAGCTTCAATAGGGTCGGTTAGTTCTTCTTCTACTTTTACTTTGATTGTGTTGTTTTGGTAGATATTTTCGATCATTTTGATTATTCCTAGAGGTGTCTCTCTTGCGTACAGTAAGTGAATAACGTCTTTTAATTTGACCCGGCAAATGCATTCTTAAGGTCAACGAAATATAGATATGTCGGTTTGTTGTATTCTAATGATTTCTCTTGCCTTTGTTTCATTATAAATATACCGTCGGTGCATGATCTTTTCGACCTAAAACCTTGTTGTTCTTCTGCTAGTGTTATAATTTTATTCAGTTTATTTGTTATCACTTTGGTTGTTAATTTTATTGTTGGGTTTAATAAATTAATTCCCATTCTTTAATTTCCTTAATCCTTCCTTTACCTCTTCCTCCTTAATATTTATTTCTTTGTTTGTCGTCACCTCTGGTGTTGGTGGTTTATTATCGTTACCTTTAGCAAATAGGGATCGAAAGTAGTCTACCCATGTTTCCTTCTGAATGAGTTTCATTTTTAGTAGTTCGTTTATCTCTTTTCTTTGTCCTCTGATTATTCTCCACATTTCTTTTTATGTTCCGTAGAAGTCGTGTTTCATTTGTTTTGAGAAGCTCTGTCAGTGTTCTCTTTTTATTTGTCTTCACGTTATTTCTTTAGTTCCTCTCTAAACCATGGTGTTATGTTTTTTGATATGTTGGAGTTCGTTACTTTCCTCTCTCCAAGTGGTTCTGGTGCTGCGGTAATTATGTTATTATTGAGTTTTCCCAGCTTTCCACGATGTTATCGTTTTCAAAAATTTTATTCTCAGCGATGTTTTCTGATATTCTTTTCCTGTATAAGTATTCCGTGGATTCCGTATTTATTCCTGCGACTTTGATTTTTGATTGTGTTGGCGCTACTCTCTTGGGTGGAAAGTAGTTCAGGATGATTCTTAGTTTACATAATACTAGGGTATGGTCGCCTTTTCTTCTAGTCATCAATATTATGATTTGCTTATTTTGTCGGTCTTTCCGTAATGAAGCCCTCCAGCCCATTCTATACACAAAAATTACTATTAATTAATTAGTATTAGTATTAATAAAAAGTATTTGACGTCATATGTCACTGGTTTATTATAAAGAAATCTTAATTAAAGAAATATTTTTAATTTAATAAAGAAATAACATTGTTTATAAAGAAATAAAGGCTTGGGAAAATTTATAAAATTTCTTGACTTTAAATGATTTAGACTGTGTATCCTCTTACATTCTACATAACGACACCGCTTCATTTTCATACAGGTTGCTAATTGAGGCACTTTTTTCTT
This sequence comes from Diabrotica undecimpunctata, assembly GCF_040954645.1. Classification (NCBI taxonomy): domain Eukaryota; kingdom Metazoa; phylum Arthropoda; class Insecta; order Coleoptera; family Chrysomelidae; genus Diabrotica; species Diabrotica undecimpunctata. Next base: position 55,076,085 of record NC_092805.1, on the reverse strand, counting down.
TGTTTTCGTTTTTCTTTTTATTTTTTTTTGTCAATAACTACACTTACTTTGATATTTTTTATCTTAATTATGTGTTCACATAGACTTTATTGTTATTTATATTACTAACCTAACCTAACATGTTTATTTACAAAAAAACTGTACCTACTAGAAGAAGGACAAGGTTTTCTAATAAAATTGTTAGTGTTTCTATATAAAATTAAATAAATATTAAATATTTGGAACTATGAAAAAATTGATGATTCATTTGGAGATAGGGTTTTAAATGTTTTGACTGTAAAGTGTTTTATGCATATATTAATTAAATATCATCAGGAGTGGCAAACACGAGACTATAACTTATTTTTTGTAGTGTACCGTTTTACTTCTTACCTATTTTCAACAAAAGTTCATTATAGAGTGTAAGTTAATATACTTTATTATTAAAGAATTTCTGTTCTTAAGAAATACGTTGAATGTGTCCACAATAGTATATTTAATCTGCGTATTATGTCTATCTGTCCTTAATGGAAACTTCTGCGCAGGAATTACATCATATCTCCGTTGTTATTAGTCCGATCGGAGCGTGTGATACGTTAAATTAAAGGAGAAAGGATAAAGATTATTATTAAGATAAAAAAACAAACAAGGCGACTAGCAAAAGGGCATCTTACGTTCGTTAGCGGAAGGATAGAAGACAGATTAAGTTGTGAGATAGTACGAGATAAGGCTAGTTATTAGACGTGTCTATTTGACTTCAGTCATAATTATACGGATGACCTCGAAAATATTTTATTTTAATAATTTCTGATGTTAGAATAAATGATCAAATATATTAAGATATATTATAGTAAAAAACATTAATTAGTAGCGATTTTAAATTATAAATCTTTAAGTTTATTTAATAATAAAAATAACTCAACTGAAATATTTGACTAAACTAAATAGGTATGATCAGTCCGAAAACAATTATTATTGTATCTAGAATTGGTGTAATAGTTAGAGACGTTGTCTATCAATAAGAAGACTGGGGTTCAATTCACACCAAGGGTAAAATTTTTGTTTTACTCAATCAAAAATAATAGAAAATATGATACATATTAGGTAACAAGTTTTCGAAAAACTCATTATTTACAATTTATTCTTATTTCAATGTTATAAAATAGAAATACAAAATATTTCAAAATCAATTCCAGTTTTACAGTCTTCAGTTGTGAATGGAAAATAATCCATTGAAGACTGTTTAATGTCAAATCCATCACTAAATTCTCAGTGTTAATATCAATTCCTCTGTACAGGTAATGATTTTCAAAACAATTGACGACATTGGAATGGATGCGCGCGAACAGCTACCTCCTTTATAGCTAACAAAAGCATCAAGCCTTTAAGTTATCAAATAATAACACATCGAGAAGTGTTTTTTACGGTGAACAGAAACTTTTTATTGAAAAAACAATTCGTAAAAAGGATTTTAACGGTCGAGGAAAAAGTGCAAATTGTTGTCTGGCATGTGAATGGATTATCAGACAACATGATTAGACAACAATTTGTAAATATGTTTCCAAATAGGCCGGCTCCAGCACGATCAACAATTCAGTCTATTATACGTAATTTTTTTGCTTATGGATCCGTGTTCGATCCAAGAGGAGTTCGCAGACGAAGGGAGGTAAATCCAGATTTGGAACTAAGGGACACTTTGATTTGTGCAAGTATTGAGCAAAATCCTACCCAATCAACATCTCGTCTCGGAGAACAATGTGGAATTCCAAGATTTAGAGTAGGTGAAATCTTGTAAAGACATCGATACCGTCCCTATAAACTTCATAAATCCAACGAACAATTCCCTGGGGATCAATATAGACGTTTAGAATTTTGTCAAACTGCAATGGAAATGTCACATCAAGATGAACATTTTTTAGAGAACGTTTTGTTCACCGATGAATGTACGTTTTCATTGCATGGCCGTCACAATTCAATCAGTGCTAGGTATTGATCTCGAGGAAATCCTCGTCAGATTTATGTCGCTCGTACCCAGCGTCTTCGAAAAGTAAATGTTTGGGGAGGCATAATAGGGAATCATGTCATTGGTCCATTTTTTATAGACGGTATGTTGACTGGGCGGAAATACTTGGAACTTCTTCAAAATGAAATTGTCCCAGCCCTTTGTAATTTACCAATACCTTTCGATTCCATATGATTTCAACACGATGGTTGTCCTGCACATAATTCTCGCATCGTCAGTGAATATCTCAGTGCGATTTTTCCTAATCGATTGATTAGTGGCCACGGATATTTTTTTATTTTTGTAGAATTTTTACTTATTTAAACATTCTTTAAAAGTTTTTACTTTATTTTCGAAAGTACGACGATACTATTTTGTCAATAAGATTTTTTGTTTTAACTTTAGTTTTTGTTTAGTTGTGTTTAGTGATTCAAAGTAAAACGATCTTTGCATAATTTCAAATTATTAAAAAAAAAAAAAAAAAGAAAACTACATGTGGGTTTTGAACTCTAACCGTCTGCGATGTCTGTATCACAATGTAGAATTCTTACCACTAATCCACGAAGGATTTATAATTATTCCGTGACAAGAGTGTATGAAACTCCCCAAATCATAGTAGAAATTATTCTTGGTTAATAATTTAAAACTTTAGATTAAATAATCACTACACATATTTGCTTTATTGTGGTCAATCAGTTTTTACTTTATGCGAAAAAATGGAAATACGTCACACATTCGACGTTACTCATAATAATTATGACCGAGGTGATTTAGCTCGAATCTAACGTCTAAAGGTGTGAGACTATCGTTAGTGGTAATGTAATGTAATATAAATTATAGGTTTTTCCGATTATTTCTCACCTCTACGAGTTTCATCTCTTTTTATTTCACAAGGTAACTGTGTTTTCTATCGCTTACGTTAAAAAGCCGGGTGGTAAGACACTCATCACTGTATATATATATATATATATATATATATATATATATATATATATATATATATATATATATATATATATAATTTGCTTATGCTCTCTGTCTCCCAGTCCGTGACGAAAACCTAAGCGCCGGCATTACATGCGGATGGGGATTATATCAAAAGGGGAGGGGATAAGGATTGTATAAAGATAGAAAAAACAAACAGAGTGACTACCAAAAGGGCACTACACCCTATTTTTAACATATCAGATATCATATGACAGTATGGATGATCATACATATACTATAAGGTTAATTTGCTTTATTAACCTAAAGAACACCTCTGACAGAGTAAAAATAAACAACTGATCGAATCCTAACATGTGACATAGCAAAAGAAAGGGTAGAATATAGCAATAGAATTTATATTTTTTATTTATATCATTTTGTATCAATTTATTATTTTCTTAATGTTATTATTATATTTTTTATTTATTATTATATATTTTTATTTATCATGAATATTTTCTATGTTATTATTAATTTATTATCGACCCATTTCGCCACCACAAAACTTAGCTCACCTCGTGCGCTTGCGTCGCACCAAATAGCACCAATGGACAGAGATAAAGTTTAATAAGAGCACCGTACCAATATTATTCCAAGATAAATTTCTTGGTAATCAAAAGAACAAAACAAACTTAATAGACCTCAAAACTGCTTGATCAGAAGTGTGTTTTAGTGTCTTTTAGTCACTTTAGTTAGTACAGTGTAAAGATAAGCTTCTACTTATCACTTCTACACATAAAAAATAAATAAAATGGCGTCCTTTTAAAATTGTAAATTCAATGTAACTTTCCAATGGACTATTAAATCTTTGAAACCGCTATTACCAGTATTACAATTCTTTTTCAAAAATATATCATATAGGTACTATTAAATGTGTTTTTTCTACATAACTCCATATTAGAATAATTTTTGACTACACAATTTTTAATGCTGAATCCAGATCCGTTATAAATTTTTCTGTATCGTTTGCAGGTTTGTATCCGGTCAGTCAAACAGACCACACAATACTAAATGGCCAATTTTTTTTAGTTCAAACTAAAAAAACAACTAAATGCGGGAATGCATTCATTAATAGAATGTCATCTATATGGAGAACAACCATAACTAGAACATTAAGTGTAAACTATAAAAATCCATTAGAAACTTTCAGAAGTAACAAAAACTCAATATAAAATTATTAGCAGAAATAAAACTAATGGTAAATCGTCCCATAGAATATTTACATGGAATATTAATTCTATATGTTCTATAAGATACCTCTTTTAATATCTTAAGAAATCGAAACATAACCATCAGTGGGCGCTGCAGAAATGTAGTAAAATCTGTAAAAACTTTTTTTGATGCCGATGTTCCATCTGCCCACAGTCTGTTGTTGGCCGAATTAAAATTAATGCTTAACGGATAAAACAACAGCGATCTTCTAACAAAATGGATATGAATTGTGTTAGAAATAGAAGCCAGGTGATTGCAAACAATTTAGAAGGCAATTTTGAAAATAACGACCAACAAGAATCCATCGAGAATTAAAAAGAAGAAAAGCAAATACGCGCTGCAAGAGCTGCTTAAAATACGAGCTGCAAGAGAAACATTCTTTGAAAATAAATGTTTGAAAATTGAAGAGGAAAAACATGATCCATTTAATATGTATAAAGAAGTAACGCAAACTGATTATCACTGATTTGGTTAAAATAGACAGATGGAAAGAATACATTGAGGAACTATTTAATGATAAAAGGCCTGATCTTAAAATTAAATAAGTAGTGACAAGACTTGACATAGCTATGGACGAAATTAAACGAGCAATATAATTGTAAAAGGCTAGAAAAGTGACGGGGCTGGATAAAATACCGAGTGAAATAATAAAGCTCTTAACTAACTGGTTATATACCAACGGATTGGTTGCTGTCGACTTTTGTGATGATACCTAAAAAACAAATACGAAAAGATGTAGGGACTATCGAACCATCTGCTTGATGAGCCATGTTTTAAAAATATTCCTTTGAATTTTGCGCTAAAGGATGTACCAAAAAATAGAAGAACAACTTAGTGACACGTAGTTTGGGTTCCGCAATAACTTTAGAACCAAAGAAACACTATTTAGTATTTAGGTTATGGTATAAAGATGCAAAGATGTCGGCGATTCAGTTTTTATGTGTTTTATTGACTTTGAGAAGGCCTTTGATCGTGTAAAACATTCATTCATTTGTCCCCACTAATATTTAACATCTATTCGGAACTCGTTTTCAATAAAGCATTTACTAGTGTTCAATGTGGACACAAAATGAATGGCATCTGGATAAGATACTACACCGTATTCAAACAACGTTCTAAAAACAGAATGGTATAGAAATCCAATATGTTGCAACAGGTTTATTAATTACTTTTCACCACATCCATCTTCGATGAAGACAAACCTAATATTAAATATGAAAAGTAGGGTTATAACTTTGTTACATCATGAATATAGAACAGCCGGTCTTAAAAAACTAAAAACGATCATGTTAGAAAATTCATTCCCAGTGAAACTTCTGAATAGACTTATTTTTGGTGTCCAAAATTTTTACTATATATTCCAGGTTTAACAAATAGACTATTAAATACATTTAGAGAAGTACCTAATATTAAAATTGGAACCAGAAATATAAAAACAATACTGAAATTACACACCAAACTAAAAACACCCTTAAATATTAAAGAAAGCTACACTGTGGTGTACTCTCTACCCTGTAATAATTCCAATACAGTATATATTGGAGAAACGTCTAGAATTTTGTCCGGAAGATTAACATTGCACAAGAGTGACATTAATATGAATACAGTACAAGCCTGTGCAATAAGTGAACATTCTATTACGATGGGCCACATGCCTAACTATAAGCAAGCAGAAATATTGAGAAGGAAAAGAAATTACAACAAAAGACTGTTTCTAGAAATGCGTTGCCTTAAACAAAAGAGAAGACATTGAAAATATTAATGCTATATACAGTAATCTTCTTTTAATGGAAATAAAAATAACAACTATATAAAAGTTCTTACATAAGTTACACAGGCTAGATAGATTATTCCAAGTTCAAATAAGATAATGTTTTTTTAATTGTGTTTGGTTTTTCTCTTCTTACTTACTTAGTAAAATAAACTCTGTTGCTTGTTTAATAAGTGCAAACGAAACATTTTACATATTATGTCAAAATGTGCGATGAAAGATTGCATAAACATTGACAATTCCTCTGACAGAGAAACCTAAAATGCATATAAAAAATAGAAGAGACATGGAAACCTTTTAATTAGTAATAGTAGAAAAGTTTTGAATGAAAGAAAAAATAAGTAATTCTGCTAATTTTATAGTAACATACTCACAAGGCTAACGGATACAACTTCATTGTCTAATGTAGGTTTTTGTTTTTATGTTTAGTATGGTTTTGAGAAAGAGTTATATAAACTTAAAAGCTTACCAAATCTTAAAGAGTTATATATATATATATATATATAATATATATATATATATGATATATATTTATATATATATATATATACATATATATATACATATATTTATATATATATATATATAAATATATATATATATATATATATATATATATTTATATATATATATATATGTATATATATATATATACATAATAATATATATACTATATGTATAGGACTTTCCAGGGCGTATAACTTCATATAAAAGTGACATTAGACTTCCAAACCCTCTTGGGCCCTGGCACAACACGCCATTTCCACCAAATATCACATTGCCTTCACAAAATGTCAAAATTTGTGAGATCCTCAAGAACTCATCTGCAATAAACAAAAGAACCGACATCGACAATTTGAGCCTGGTTTACCACTCTCTCATCTTACAAAATAAATAATAACAATTATTATTTCTTTAGTTAAAATGTGGCTTATTATTTCCAAGTTTAAAATAAAAAAAAAACATCAAAAAAAAAAAAAAACAAATATTTCTGCCATACAAATCCAACCGTCCAACTAAAAATTCAACGACCCTCGTAGTTCATAATTATGTCTCAAACCTTCACAGGGATTGGAATTTGGTTTACATATGGCCCTTAAATTTTCGGTACCGCGTCACGTCGTTTGCATAGATTGCAAACGTCTATGATATGATATCATAGATCAGTGCTATGTTTTCTTCATTGGAGAAAGATCTCCAAATGAAGCCAAATGTTCGTTTGAAATTTCTAAATCTTCATATCTTCGAATATGAACATTATTAACTGCAGAGTTTGTGTTATTGTTTTTTTTTAAGTTAGTTTTAAATGTTGAATAAAGTTTATAGTATATACTACATATTGAACTATTAACAGCTGTATATCTTATAAACTTTTTGTTATCTGTTGTATTTTAGAAATATAACAAAATCAGAAATCAAAGAGGCCCTGAAGAAAATGAAAAATAATCGAACCCCGGGTGAAGATGGAATAGTATCAGAAGCACTAAAAATTGGAGGGGATGTATTACTTGAAAAAATTAAACAACTTTTCAATATCTGCCTTCACAGCGCCAATATTCCAACAGACTGGAACAACGCTACTATGATTCTATTACACAAAGCAGGAGACAAAGCAAATTTAGAGAATTACAGACCGATTAGCCTCCTCAGCCATATATAAGTTGTTTACGCGAATACTAGTTAAGATAATGGAAAGAAAATTAGAGACTTATCAACCAAGGGAACAGGCAGGATTCCGAAAAAGTTACGGAACAAATGAGCATCTACAAAGTATAAAAACCCTAATAGAGAAAGCAGTGGAATACAATAAACCTCTAGTTCTAATATTTATCGATTTTCACAAAGCCTTTGACACAGTTGAGCTAAGCAAAATATTACAGGCGCTTAAAGAATGCAGGCTAGATTATAGATATACTAAATTATTATACAAAATATACCTGCAGGCAACAACCACTGTCAGATTACATACTAACAGTAATCGCATAAAAATATAACGGGGGGTTAGACAATGAGACCCAATGTCACCTAAACTTTTTAATACGGTGCTAGAAGATGCTTTGAAAAATTTGGATTGGATGACAAAGGGAATAAAAATAGATGGAGAATATCTAAACAACTTACGTTTCGCCGATGATATACTTACAATAGCTGAAGATCTGGCTACAGAAAGTGTAGGTTTAAATATAAATATCTCGAAAACAAAAATCATGACCAATTTGGTACCCAACCAGAACATCAGTATTGGTGGGAAAGAACTAGAACTCGTAGATAGATATAAATACCTGGGACATGAAATTATGATTGGCAGGGATAACCAGACTCATGAACTGAAGAGAAGAATCGGCCTTGGGTGGGCAGCATTTGAAAAACTGAGAGAAACTTTTAAAAGTGAGCTGCCCACATGCCTAAAGAGAAAGGTATTTGATCAGTGCGTCCTCCCAGTCTTGACGTACGGAGCAGAAACACTTACCTTAACAAAAGCAGCAGCTACCAAACTGAGAGTCACGCAGAGAAGAATGGAGCGGTCCATGTTAGGAATAATTCTGCGAGACAGAATAACCAACGAAGACATCAGGAGAAGAACCGGAGTGACTGACATCATCAAGAAGATAGCCAGACAAAAATGGAGATGGGCAGGACACATAGCCAGAATGACAGATGGGCGATGGACAAAGAGGTTATTGGAATGGAGGCCAAGGGAAGACAAGAGAAGCGTCGGTCGACCACCTACAAGATGGACTGACGATTTAAGAAGACTCAATAAAAACTGGATGAGAGCGGCGCAAGATAGACGGGGTTGGAAACATGAGGAAGAGGCCTATGTTCAGCAGTGGACTCTTGAGGCTGGATGATGGATGAAGGTTTAGAAATATAAAGCAAAACGTCTTCGATTAAACTTATTAAGTAGTCGACTTCTTTTTTGTTATTTGCCAACCTGAATGACCGATTAAACCTCTGAATTCACTAGTTGAATACTTTTAAAATATTATATATATATATATATATATATATATATATATATATATATATATATATATATATATATATATATATATATATATATATATATATAAATACGTCAAATTATCGGGTAAAGTGGTCTGTAATAAAAATCTTTCTTTTTTCTTAATTACTCAATATTTCGCCATTTATTTAACAGCTTCTTCAGGAGTAAACTAAAACAATTTGAACATTACAAAAAATACAATCATATTAAATAAATGGCGAAATATTGATTAATTAAGAAAAAAGAAAGATTTTTATTACAGAGTCGAAATAATCATGAGATCGTGTTTTCAATTAGTTAATTAATTTTTATTATAATTTAACGTAGTCAAAAATAAATAAATGTTCAACAAATATTTGTAGAAGGGTTTATTTGTGTATAGTTTTGTTAACTAGAACGGAAAATCATCAAAATAAATATTGCTAAATAAATAAATTACAGTATTGCTACCAATTTCCGAAGTAATATTCTACTATAATACTTTGTGGATTTTCATTGGCTGAATGAAGTTGATATACATATTTCAAGTTCGACAATAGTTCAAATGAAAGAACCAAGGCGTATTAGAGTAAAACACGGGAGTGATCCATTAATCACCTTTTTTGTGTTAAGTGGTGGGTTTTAAATCTCATATAGGACAACGTAAATGAACAATGACAAATATTTTGCGCAATCGGTTTTGTAACACTAATTACTCGAGTATTTGCATGCATATAACAAGTCACGGATTATTAATAACTACTGTTGATAAAGTCTTATGTCAAGTATATAATGTATCTATTATGGAATCATATTTTACCTTTTATTAACACGTTTACTGGATGATTAATGCATTTTATTTTTCACCGTTTGACAAAATCACTACATAAATATGGTTGTATATTATTAGTATAAGTTGTATATTTGTTAAATTTTAAATCATCTTGGGATGCAAGAAGCCGTATTATTTATCAACACATTATTTAATTTATGAACAAAGCATATACATTAAAATTATTTATTGCATATATATATATATATATATATATATATATATATATATATATATATATATATATATATATATATATATATATATAAACCAAAAACAAAATACTTAAAAATATTATGTATGAAAAAAGTTGAACCAATTTAATGCTTTTTGATAACCAATATTTTTTTTGCAGCGCGAAAATATACAACGATGACGGTTATCCGACGGGCGAATAATTTTCCATGCGCAAAACTTGGAAACTCTAAGTTAATTCCACAAACTTTCAACGGTTGGCCTCGCAATTTGTTAATCGTCATTGCGAAAGCCAATGGCATGGGAAATTAGTAGTTAAAATCTAATGGTAAGTTTGTTGAAATCCTCGGTATTCGCGGATTAAGACATCCCCTCCTTTGTATTTACAATTTTCAAATCCATATATGATATATACAGGCGACATCCTAAATACATCGGAAACATTATTGAATCGACATGCTGATCACAAGGCAATGCAAAAAGTCTAAGTCCCGATCTTGCACAATAAGACAAAAACTAATGTAGATCAAGATCCACTAAGAGGTATATGTTTAGGAAAACTAAACAACAGAATATATTATCAATTACTGACAAAAATTATCAAAAAATGACTGGACGCTAAATTAGACTTCTATCAGCCTATAGAACAAGCTGGTTTTAGATCGGGTTACAGCACGACGACCACTTACTAGTGATAAAGAACCTAATAGAGAAGTCTGCAACAAACCGTTGGCACAACCGAAGAAAAAAATCGCCTCGTTAAAATGGAATTGGGCAGGACACGTCGCCAGATTATCAGACAACCGATGGACAAAACGTATTTTAGAGTGGAGACCAAAGCAAAAAGCAATACGGAGCAGAGGATGCCCACCAACTAGATGGACTGACGACCTAAAGCGTGTTAGCACTAAATGCAAGCTGCACAAGACAGAGACAGGTGGAAAGAGCTGAGGAAGACCTATGTCGAGCAGTGGACGCATACAGGTTGATGATAATGATAAATGCTGACGAAAAAGAGTGGAAAATATATATTGAACTAAGTCATTACTTTAACTGTATCCTGAGAGAATTAACAAGTTACATTGAATACATCACAAGGACACATCCCAGACCTAAAATGCAGCTGACAGGTTACTAGGATACTAATAAGTAACTAGAATATGAGGTTATAATAATAGGGGACAGCACAGACCATCAACCATATTTAGGATTAGTTGTAGATATAAACTTAAATATATTATTAATGCTAATATAATCCCGATTTGCTACAATAAAATATGTCAGTGTAATAAACAAATTTTAAACAGGCAGCGACCTTAGATTAATCAGATCAAAAATTGTTCTAGATCTAAAACTAGAAAGAACAAAATTAATCACAAAGCCAAAAAAAATAATAATAATATTAACAATCTAGAAGAAAACTCAGATCACTACCAAAGGATCAATGATGAAAGTGCCAAAAGGTGCTTTATAGTGCCAAAGAAATTGGATGCCCGCAACAAAAAAAACAACATAGTAAACTGTATAATAAAACCAAAATAATAAAACAAACCAGAAATATAAAACCAAACTAATACAACAAAGAAAATAAATAAAAGTACGTAGTAACATACAGAGAATACACACAAGTTTGTAAGACAATGAGGAAAATCATTAAGGAAGATATTTTTATTAATCACGACCTAACTGCATCATGAAAAGAAATGCAGAAAGAAATAAGACAAAGGCCAAATGTAGAAAAAATGAAAGGAAATTTAGTGAGAATTGGATTCAATAAACTAACTATAATAGAGAAATAATGGAAAAGGAACAGGAACGAAGGAAATCTAAAAATAACAAAAAACTAAGAGGTAATGATAGATTGGAATATAAAGTACCGAACATGGCAATGAATAAGGAAAAAGTAATAATATGCAAGAAAGGAAAGTGCAAAAATGAGAACAAGAAAGAAACAAAGAGAGTAGAAAAGAAATATGGAGGTAGGGATCCTGGAATATTAGAAGTATAAAGGGTAAAGAAAAAGAACAGAAGATGGAGTTTGACAGGGCTAGATATACTGAAAATAATTAAAACTAAAAAAAAACGACAAGGAATGGTAGAAACAGATAATTATCATGTATTTATATATAAGTAGTGGAATAAAAGAAAACAAGAGAGCAGCAGCGGGGGTGGGATGTACAGTAGATACCAAATTAACAGATCAAATAACTATTTGGAAAGTCTGATCAAAGAGAATACTATCACTTGAGATAAAAGACAAAAGCAAGAATTTAAAAACAATAATAATTGTGTATGGCCCAAAAGATGACAACTCAGCTTATAATAAGGATAAATTCTGGAGAGAATTAGCATTCGTTAGGGAACAAGCAAAAGAAAATATATATTTAGTAGGTGACTTCAATAGCAGAATAGGCGTAAATAACCAAAAATATAAAGAGGCATTAGGAAAATACAGTGAAACAGCAAGAAACAATAATGCCAGACTTCTGTATGCTGCGCAATTTAGTAATAACTAATACATTTTTAGAACACAAAAATATCCTCAAGTACACAAGAGAAGTTAAAAATAAAGAAGAGAAATCGGTAGTTGATTACATGATTATAAATAAAACAAAATAAGTCAGACAATAATGACATTACCAAAGTGCAAAAACAGAAACAAGAATATGAAATATTAGGTCATATTAGTTAAGAAATAAAGAAATTACTAAGAAGTACCAGATGACCATAAATTAAAAGCTAGGAAATACTAAAGAAAATATAGAGGGCCGAAACGTAGAACAACTGCGGAACTGTTTCAAAGAGGTTTTAATAAATACAGCGGACAGAAGTATGTGCAATAAGTGAGAAGAGTAATAAAAGAAAGCAAACTGTATGGCGACATGAAGAAATAAAACAACAAATTAAAAGAAAGAAAATGACTTGGAAAATATACTTACAAAATAAAATACCAGAAAACTATGAGGAATATAAAAATATAGAATATTACTAAACGAATTTATTGCAAAACCAAAAAAGAGCAAATTTACAGAATTTGGAGAAAAGATGGAATCAAACAGTAAGAAGAATCAGAAAACTGTTCTATTGAGTTTTAAAATCAATGAGAAAATAAAAAATGCAAGACATAAACAACGTAAAAAATAAAACTGGCGAACTTTTCATAGAAGAAATTGCAATAATAAACAACATAAATGAACTGCAAGAAGCTATTGCAGAAATAAAACAAGGGAAGGCACTAGTGTATGGCAGAATAACAAGTAATTTGATAAAAAATGGGACAACAAGTAACAGTATACCAATTGACTGACAGAAGGCTCAAGTAGTAGCACTAGTACGTATTTATAAAAAGGGTTATAGAATGGATTGCAACAACTACAAAGGAATAACATTCTTAAGTACTACCATAAAAATATATGAAAAAATATTGAAACCAAAAAAATTGACAGCACGCTTCAATAAAAAGACAACTTAGTTGATGAGGTCATCTTCAGAGAATGGAGAATACAAAATCGGTGAAAAAAATTTGGCAAGCAAAAACCAAAAGAAAAAAGAAGAAAGTTAGACCACGAAGACCACACAGAAAAAAGAGAAACAACATGAACAAAAGCAAGGACGGCCCATATATAAGAAGTACTGGGTCAATTTTGTACATAATGTAAATATGAAGTACAATAAAGTTTGAAAATAAGATGAAGTTTGATATTAATATTGAATTGTATTTGTATTGTAATGTACTGTCACGCTACACCATTCTGTGATATAAGAGTTTTTGAAAATATATAAGAAAGACATAAGAAAATACACTGAAAGGCTGATAGAAAATACAATTGAAAACATAAAAAGCTATAAGAAAACAAGAAAAGAATTAGTCATTTTAAAGAAGCAAATCATTGCTCTAAGAAACGAAAACACCAGAATTACAGACATAAATGAAATAATACAACTCGTGACTATATTCTACAGCGAACTATACAAAGCCTCTGAAATACTTGAAGAATCAATCAGTAACTTGGATTATTTACTGGAAAATTAATGGATTGGAGTGTGTGTTCACTTTTTGAATGTATTGTAATTTCTTTTGCTGGTATACTTCTTTCACTGTTGATATATTGAGATCCTCATAGATTCTTTGGTTGGTTACTTACCAGGGTGCATCAACAATTGCTCTTAAGATTTTTGATTGGCATCTTTCCATAATAGCAATATTAGATTTACTACTACAGCCCTATAGCTCTATGCCATATGTCCATATTGGTTTGATAACTGTTTTATGAATTAGAATTTTATTATTTATTGACAGCTTGGAGTTTTTTCCAATTAACCAATTGATTTCTTTTTGTCTTAGTTGTATTTGTTTTCTTTTTTTGGTGATGTGTTCTTTCCAACACAGGGTTTGGTCCAGGTGTAGCCCTAGGTATTTGGTTGTTTTAGTCCTGGGTATTTCCTCATTGTTGATATATATTGGTGGTGGTGTTTCTCGTCGTAAAGTCAAAGTTACGTGGGTTGACTTGTTTTCATTTATTTTTATTTTCCATTGTTTTAGCCAGTTTTCAAGCTCATACAAATAGTCTTGGAGTTGTTGTGTAGCTATGTTAATGTGTTTGTGACTTGTAAGTGCTACTGTGTCATCTGCAAATGTGCCAATTGTTACGTTATGTGATGTTGGTAGATCAGACGTATATAATATATATAATAAAGGTCCCAGGACGCTTCCCTGTGGAATTCCCGCCTTAATGGGATGCGTTTTGAATATTTCTCCATTTACTTTTGTTCTAAACTGTCGGTTTTCCAAGTATAATGTAAGTATTCGAAAGAATGGTGGTAATATTTGTTTAATTTTATAAAGAAGTCCTTTATGCCAAACCTTATCAAAAGCTTGACGTACATCTAGTGATACCATTGGGCAATATTCCTTTTCTTCTAATGCGGAATTGATTTTATGGGTTATTCGGTGGCATTGCTGGATAGTTGAGTGTTCTCGTCGAAATCCAAACTGATAATTTGGTATCCAATCTGCGCCTGTAAAGTCTGGATCTATTCTTTTTATTAAAAGTTTTTCTAGTAATTTGGAGATTGTTGATAACAGACTGATAGGTCGATAGGATGAGACTTCACTAGGATCCTTTCCTGGTTTTGGGAATAATAGTATTTCTGCAATTTTTAGATTGTTAGGCCAATAATTACATCTTAATATTGCATTAAATATATATGTAAGGATTACTATACCCTTTTTTGGTAATTCTTTTAGCATTTTTGGTGTTATTAGGTCAATTCCTGGTGACTTTTTGATATTTAGTCTTACGATTTCTTCTTTAAGTTCTTTGGGTGTTGTTAATTTTATTGGATTTACTGATGGTTGTTCTGAGTTTAAATAATTAATAATTTCTTGATCTTCTTCATTGTTGTGTGGTTGGAATACTGTTGCTAAATGTTCAGCAAATAATTCTGATTTTTCTTTATCGCTTCTTGCCCATTGGTTCTGTGTGTCTGTGGTTTTTCTTACTGGTGGGGATATTGCTTGAGGTTTTAAGGATGATTTGATTGGTTTCCATATTGAATGGTCGTATCTATTAAGTTGTGTTACATATTTTTTGACTGACTCTTCTCTTGCAATTTTTAGTTGTGTTTTTAATTTATTGGTTAAGCGATTGTAAAACGTTTTATCCGCTGGGTTCCGACTTTGTTGCCATTTGGCTCTTGCTCTTCTTTTTCAGCAATGAGCTTTTTAATTTCTAATGGAATATGTATTCTTTTCTCGATTTTATTTTTATCTGCATCGTTCAGTGTCGCTTCTTTTGCAGCGTTTTGCAATAAAGTTATAAGGTTGTTTGTAGCTGATTCTATTTAAAAAATAAACTTGACAAAAACTAAAATCATGTACAACAAGCTAGTGGATGTCCAAGGTATAATAATAAACAACACTGCATTTGAGACATTAGGCGAGTATGTATACCTTAACAATTAATATATAAATATGTTAATCCTTACTCCCAGAAATAAACAGTACAATGAAACTAGTTTGGACAACTTTTGGTAAAAATGCAGTTATATTCAAATCCAAGATGCCACTCCTCCTGAAGAAAAAAGCATTCGATAAGTGTATACTATCAATCATGACATACGGCTGTGAAACTTGAACACGAAAGAAAGATATAACAGCTAACCTCAAAGTAACTCAAAGGTAAATGGAGCGATGCATGGTAGGTATAACGAAGACAGATCGAAAAAGAATAGAATGGATTAGACAGAAAACCAAGGTCACTGGTGTAATCCACAGAATTAAATTTTTTGGGCGGGATATTTAGAGAAAAGACCTGACAATAGATGGTCCGCTAGAACTACCCTGTGGTATCCAAGAGACGTCAAAAGATCAAGAAGACGTCCAAATTTAAGATGGGGCTATGACATAAGAAAACAAGCCGGTACAGCGTGGCACAGAAATGCGAAAATAAGACAATTGTAGGCTGAAATGAAGAACGACCATATAAGGGAGGCTGTACCATAATCGGTAGATTAATCTGAGAATCATAATGATTATATTAATGAGTGACGTCCAAAAAAACGGCTTTTGTGCTTATACTTATATAAAACTTAAAATTTTTGGTAATAACCAGCTGTAATGAATATTTTCCTAAACTTAAAATATAAACATATAGATATATATATATATATATATATATATATATATATATATATATATATATATATAAAAGTAAGAAAAAGTAGTCCAAAATTTTTTGACTAGTTTGGAAAAAATATATGTAAATACTTTTTTCTTTTTGGGTGTGGTAGTCAATAAAAAATAGAGCTTTGCTAAGGCGTACTATTTATTCTGAATCCAAGCTTTCGGTGGTTTTTTGCCACCTTTATCAAGGTCTACAAAGAAAATTACTATGTTGTAACAAATTTGAATGGTGCAAAAAAGCTATAAAAAACTATAAAAAACTTACCCGAATGTAAGATTTGTGGCATAAACAACAACGTTAAATAACATGATAATACTGAAGTTGCAACTAAACTTACAAATGTTACTGTTAAAAATACACTTTAAAAATTAATAAATACGTTAAAAATTAAAAACAAAATGAAGGACGACATGTTGAAACAGTCGTCGTTGCAAGCTTGATGTCAGTCACATTTTACGAGCAGAAAGAGAAAGTGGGTGGACAATTATTGTTTAAATAGTTTGAAGAAAATACAAAAAACAACTTTGAAACTAACGTCTCACAAAATACTGTTTATGTATTTCGAGTACTACCAACTGTATGATTAACTTGAAATTAAAGGGCGTTGATGTACAAGTGCATCGTGTACATTTAATATTATATTTTTCTCTTTTAGACTGAAGGCACCTTTAAAACTACACTTAACCGGGATAAAACCTGTTGTCTACGTCATTTTTAAATGCAAATAACAAAATATCGACACCAAAAACGAACTTAGGTAAGACATGAACAATGTACATCTACAAACTAAATGGAAGATGCAAACAATTTCTAATTTATATTATTGGCATAAGCTGTAATGTGGCATAAAAACTACTTAAACTATCATTAGTGAAGCCTTATCAGTAATTCCAGGTAATCGTTCAAAGAAGGTATTCTTTTTGTGTCAGGCGATAACTTGTATAGAAAACAATAATCACCTTTAAATTACTGTTTACATTAATTTATTTCGTGAAACATTGAATTCTCTCGTTAATCATCCGTGTATAATTATAATCGTGTGGCATATATACCGCCGTTTTTTACGCACAAAAAAGGTATAGTGAGATTAGTGGACACTTATTTTACAGAAGATTTTTTAAAAGATAATGAATTGTTGACGGCATCTTAAAATATTAATTTTTTGACGTGACAACGTCTTAACTTACGTTGTGGCTCGGAGTCACTCATGAAAAAGTGTAACGCCCGCTCACGTCTGTTACGATGAGTCACCGAACGAGAGAGAGGCCCGCCGGACCGGCGAATGCCTTGCGTCTCTCTCCCACTCAAACATGATCGGTCCGCTGCGCGCGCAGCTCTAGAGAATTTGGCGCGTTGAATCGGTGCGTGCTTGTGTCTCTGTCTTTCTCGAGCGTTCTTGGCGTTGGAAAACCGAGAAAGCGTCATAATACAAGTTCACACGTGTGGTTAAAGTATCGTCAGCTGTGTCTGTAGTGAAAATGTGGAGTGCTTAGATTCGTCATTTACAACAACTACAACAATAAAGGTAAATAATTGTACACTAATATTTCATTATCGTAAACTATGATTGATTGATTAATTGTTAGATTGACATAAAAGTTGAGAAACTGAGTTTATAGGTTATGTCATACTATTGACAAATGTTGATAGTGTTAAGTAAATTATTAGTTTAAATCACTCTGCAATCAATCGTAATTCAGTCGATTGAGAAGAAACAGCGCGTTTCAACTGCAAACAACTATTGTGCAATTTAATAACATTCATATCAATAAATATTCTACCGAGAAAAAGACGTTGTCACGTAAAATCTTCGCCCGTAAAACCGACTTTACAGGCAACCGATTTTTTTTTAATTTATTTCAAAACAAGTATAGGGACGCCTATGGTTTTTTGACCTGTTGAGGATTTGATAACATAATGTGCTATCAATATGATGGAAAAGGACTATATATATATATATATAGGTATATATATATATATATATATATATATATATATATATATATATATATATATATATATAGATGATTGGTGTTTAAAGAAAATAATTTATAAGTTATATACTAGAGAATTTTATAAAAATTATTTATGTGAGGGCATTTTTAAGAAATTAGCATATAATAATTGTAAAAAGTTGTATTTTAATAATTATAATATTGTAGATATATTTAAGTGAGCCATGTGACTAGGCAACCAAAAATACTCTTGAAAGTGACAGATAGAAATTCATAATTAGGAATATAAAGTGGGGTTATAATAATATGTTAGTTTAAAATGTTTAATTTATATATAGTTACTGATTTAAGTGTATATTCTGATCTGAAAAGCCTAAATGTCAACAAAATTATCAATAGAAAAGTAACGAATTCTCTAGATCACCGGAGATGGCCTTGTTTGCGAAATGGTTTGTTCCAGAAAATTCAGACATGTATTTAATAGAACAAATGGAACATGATTTCTTGCTAGATGATTCTGGAACATGGAAAAAGATATAAATACCCGGTGATTTGGATTCAAGATGTCCATTCAGTTAGTCAATCAGTTATGAGTTACAGTTACTATGATGGCCAGTTTTTTAGTATGAAAGTTAGTTAGAGTCAGTCAATCAATTATAATTGTTCAATATAGTGAGTTAAATCAAGATTAAGAAACAGTATAAAGAAAATATTATTGAAGATTAAAATTATGTTATGTATAAATGATGATTGGATAATGGAAGAAGTATTAATTGAATATTAAAATTAAATAATATATTTGGTGATTGGATATTGGTATATAGAAAAGAAGAATAAATATAAATGCTGTTTGCTGGTTTGCTTGGTGGTTTATAAATGCTGGTGAAGAAAAATATCTTAAATTGGTGGAAGCTGATAATTGGAAAAAGTAATTTCACAAAAACAAGGACAACCGAAGCTGCGAAGAAGACATTGAGTGGTGATTATAATCTATACAGTGGAAAACAGTTCATTTAGGCATTCAGTGACAGAAAGGTACAAAAATTTGTTAATATAATTTAGTTAGTGTCATAACAATTTCAATTTTGAAGATAGTTTGTTTAAATTTTACATTGTCTATAGAATTTAATTAGTTTCATAAGAATTTCAATTTAAAGATAGTTTATTTTAAATTTACATTGGCTAGGTTAGATATATATGTGTGTTTCATAATAGATATAATGAAGATAATTTAAAAAAAATTACTTACAAACTAATTCTTTGAGAACCGCGATAAAAACCCTATATATACCCTATATATTATATTATTAAAAATACTCATTGCTCATCATTCACAAACAATACATCATAACAATATATATATATATATATATATATATATATATATATATATTATATTATATATATTATATATATATTAAGGGCCTGCGTAGCGCAAGCGGTAGGATGATTGACTCGCAAGCCGGTGGTCCGGGGTTCGAATCCGTTCGAAATGGACATTTTAAAAATGTCTATAGGCCCCAGGTCGACTCAGCCTGAATAAAAATGAGTACCTTGGGTAAAACCAGGGGTAATAATAGACGGTTGAAGCGTAGCACTGGCCATGTTACCTTCCTTGTATACCGTAGGCCCTAGATATAGCAGACTACCCTGCTATACTCCCAAAGCCGCGACAGCGGTATAAAACGGGAGACTATTATTATATATATATTATCACTAATGTAGTGCACTAGTCAAGTTTTCAACCTCTAAGTCGATGTTTTTGATTGAATTTAGACCGCTAATAATTACTGTGCTTTAAAATAAATAATTGTGATTGTTCTGAAACCGTTTATTATATATTAGTTTAATAAATTAACCAAATTTTGTTTTTTGATAATTCGTGAAAAATTCTTCTAATAATTTAATATTATCTGACTCATTTAAATTGACAATTCATACAATATACATTTTGAAATAGATGACTTTAAAATGATATTGCCAATATTGCGTTCCTGAGACGACTTTATTGTAAGATATTTCATTCGATTACATGAAATCAACTTTAACTTGAGAATATCCGTCAGAATAATTGTGAATTTCGATTTAAGATTTTGGTATATAAATTATTTTAAATATATTAAAGTTTTTTAATGCCCGTTTACAAGCTGTCTTTTGCAAAAGTTAATTGGTCAATCCTTCTTCTATCACATAACAGTAAATCTTTTTATTTTAGTAATGGAATGCAATTATTAATTAGTTTTGAAGTAACTGTGCTGAATGGAAGAAAATGTAATTATAATATGTATTTATTTTTACATAAATATATACTTTTTATAAAGTAAAGTGGTTTTTTCACACGTTAACGAGTTTCGAAAGGATTAACTCGCCTTTTTCCTATATTAACTCCCAACTTCCTTATTATCTTGTGATGATCATATAAGACAAAATGATTAAAGATATTATACCGTTATATTTAAATTGTTTATGTCTATTGGAGATACACGTTCATTACTGTGCTGGAGTATTTAAAAAAGTAAAAGATAATTTTGTTAATTTTTTAATTATAATCCTATTGAAAAAATAAGTAAAATTTTACACTGTAAATAGATAATAAACTTTTGTAGTTCTTAAAGTGCATACTATTTTCAGATTATTAATTACTACACTGCTCCAAGAAATTAACGCACCAGTTTAAAACTTAACATATAACATGAAAATATTAATTGAAATGAAACGCATTTTATTTCGTATTAGTTTACCTTGTACTTTGTAAAACCAACAGATTTGGTGATGTGGCCGCTAATCATCTTTAATATTCATGAACTTAAAATCAACATGCACAAAATGGACAAAATCCTAATTCTAAAAATTAAAATTGTTTAAATTTTTTTACTTAATAAGACGTATTTACATCCCTGCTATGAATAATAGCTTAGCATCGACGATTCATACTAGAAATAAATGGTCTAAAAGTATTCTTATCCAGATTGTTTCAAATTTGGATAAGACGTTATTCCAGTTCCTGCAGATTATTTGATTGATTAGGAGAGTTCCGCAGACGTCTAACACCCAAACTCTATAGGATTGAGATCGGCACTATTCGCTGGCAATCCCATAACGTCGATTCTAACTTCCTCTAGATAATTTTGCACTATAGTTGCAACGTGCAGTCGTGCATTATCGTGCATTCAAACTAAATATTTGCCGATATAAGGAGAAAATTGCACAACATGGTCATAAAGAACGTTAACGATGTATTGGTCAGCATTGATGGTACCGTTATTCAACACCACCCAGTCTGCACGACCGGTTAAAGGAAATGTCAACTCACAGCATAACCTACCTTCCATCCAATAACGTCTTTCCTGGCATGTTACACTGTGCATAGCGTTCGTTCTGATGTCGGTACACACAAATACGTCTATCACAATTTTGAAGATATATTTTGTATATACTCTCATCTGTAAATAGCACTCTATACCAATCAGCCTCCAACCAATGGACATGATTTCGTGCTAATTCTAAACGCGCTCTGCAATGAGTTATTGTTAAGGCTGGACTTCTGGTAGGTATACGATTTACCAATTTACCCTCCTCGAGGCATTGGCGAACAGTTTCCCAGCTAATTCGAACATTATGAACATCTTCAATTTGGGATTGTAAGCTTCTTTTAGTCACAAATAGTTGTCTTAATCTTAAGGTGTGAAGTGGTAAAAAACGGTTTTCAACAGGCGTTGTTACACGATGTCGACTTTATCCAGGACGCCTAGAGTGACTACTGGTCTCTCTGTACCGTTCTTTCATTCGTGAGACCGATGTAGATGTACGTCGAACCATTCCCCTTAACGTCTGTAACTCCATCCTTCTTAGTGCAGAACCACTATATCGACAATATTATAGTGGTCAATATCTTAAATGATATACCACAGATCTTAAGATGTAAATAACGATAAGAATAGAAGGTACCTAGAGATTTTCCTTTTTTATGCAAGCCATCTTTTACAAACCGGTCTTATATAACTATTCCAGAATTCTGGAACCATCTATCAGTTTGTACAGGTTTGTACACGTCTAGTGAGATGGACACCATCATCATGGGGATGTTTCAAGTTTTAGACTACACGGTCTGCAGCTCAATCTTCAGCTCTTTCTGTTTATGTCTCGCTGTTAATTTTTTTCCACGAATTCATATACAATCCTTCCATACACGGCAATGCCACCTTACCGTTTTCAGATTATAATTTCTCCAGAGTTGGACAGGTCTCTGGGATTATCATCTCAACTACTATTGCAATTTCAAAAAAAATCTAGGGAACATCAAACATCTGGGTCTAAGTAAACATTTATACAGGGTGAATCATGAGGAACTATGTTTAATAATATACAGGGTGAGTTGTGAATTTTGACTAAAATTTCTATTCGTCATAACTTTTGACTGGTAAGTTCGATGTGTTTCATATTTTGGTGGAATGGTTCACTAGTACCACCTAATCAACTGATTTATTTAAACTAGAAAAAAATTATGTATGATTTTAAAAAATTAGTTCGTTTTGTTTATACCAAAAGTTTTACTCTGTATGCGGTTTTTGAAACCTCTAATAAGAATTTAATAAATAAGATAAATAGGCAATTAAAATTATATTTCATTTTTGTTCTTCAGGATTACTTAATTTTTAATTAAAAATTAAACATTTAATTGACAACTGATCCTCGAGTTGAGTTGTTATCAACAGGTCCTCGAAGATACTTTGTCTCAGGACCATGTAACCTATGTAGAGCCATACGTCGCCATGTTACCAATTCCAACGGTAACTTGAACATCCTAATTTGTAATAATATATAATGTAACATAACTATAAATTAACACAACATTTAACGGGTTTCTCCCCATATATTTTAGTGGCTCATAGCATGTATACTTCGTTACACTGATGATGAAATTTACATTCCGAAACGTTCTGTAATGTAATTGTGATATAGCCCGTTTGGGTATTTTATTATATACCTTTTATAAAGGATTTTGTGATACATGGTATACAGCCAGCTACAGGAACTTAGTTTCCTAGTGGATTGAAAATAAAATTCCTATAGTCGGCTGTATGCCATGAATCATAAAAACTTTTATTTTATAAAGGTGTAGATATTCTTAGGGCATTTGTAGAATATGTATACCTTTTATAAAGGTTTTTGAAGCAAAGCTTCTGACGTTGTATTTTACTTTTTCTCTATAGTGAAATGCCGAGGCGAGCGTCACGGAACTACCGCGACAAAATGCATTTGTCGCGAGTAGCGTCATGGAATAGCTGGTCTTCAGATCGATTCACCTCTCGATCAATTCGTTTTTAGTCATCATATATTTCCCTAAGCAGGTTTAAATTAAAACTACATAAAAAATAATTAACAAAATACAGACGTTGAATGAAAATTAAAAAAATTTAAGTATATCTGTCAATAAAAGATAGTAAAACAAATAGAGAAATAAAAAATCAATACCAGGAATTGATTCGTAACGATTCTCGAACGTCAAAATTCATCATAAATGTCAAAAGTCAGCACAGCCGGAGTGTAATATCACAACGGCCATATTGTTATTATTGCTAATCCCAAGAATTTGTAATTCCTATTAAGTTAAAACTTTTGCTTCCTCTGCCGCTTTTTTTGCTTAAGTATAACGCTTTTTACGATAATACCATCATAATTCGGTCTTATATTTCTATGAAATATAGTTTTTAGTGATATTAGCCAAGCGAAGGCCAGGAACTTATATATATACCATTATGTATAAACCATTGTATTTCATATAATAAAAATGGTAATTTGCTTTGTCTCGAATTGTGAACACTATAGTGAAAGAGGGATATGTAGATTTTTTGTGTTTCCAAAGGATCCGGCTGAAAAGAAGAGGTGGATTTGATTACTAAGGTAAGAAAATATAGTGAAGAAAAAGAACTGAATTTATCGCTTTTTTATTAATTCACAGATGGAAAGACAAGGAACCATCTGTCCATTCTTTGGTTCTTGCCACTTTCTGAATTTTGACCGACAAAATGGCCAAATTTTCAAACATAATAAAGCCAAACAGTTGCTTGACAGACAATCAACCCATAGATCCAAACCAAAAAGAGCAAAGTAAGTAGTTTTACTTGCATTAAGATATATATTTCAATCGATTGAAATTTTAAAGAAATCGAATTCAAAATGTGGAGACTGAAGCATAAGTCAGTACTTTCCAGGAGCCTTTACCAGGACCCAGTACCTCTCGTTTAAGTCCACCTACTTCCCCAGTAAGAAGTAGAAGAGAAAGTAAACCCAGCACTGCCAATGAAGCTACTCAATTTCCTTAGATTGCAACGATGGAAGCTGAAAATTACTTTTTGAAGAAATAACTTATGGAAGCCGTGAATAGTTTAAAGAAGTTATCTTTTTGTTTTTCATTTGGATGTATTGAAAGTAGTGATGAAAATATATATATAAATATATATATATATATATATATATATATATATATATACATATATATATATATATATATATATATATATATATATATATATATATATATATATATATATTTGCCTTATAGCGCGTTCTACATGATTGTATTCTTGCTTTAGCAATTGTCCTGTTTGATTTACCTGTTGTGGTGTGAATTGAGCAGTTGTTAAAACAACTGGTATATATTTAAACTTACACCTGAAGGAAGCAAATCGGGAATTAAAAATCCTTTATCAGCAATTATTAAGTGACCCAATACCATCTGCTCTAATATACCACAATATTTTACTATTTTCTTGTCAGATACTGAACCTGGATAATTTGCTTGCATAAGTAACTACTCCATTGGAAGCCACTCCAATTAGACCTTTTAAAGTATTTCTATTTTTATATGAGTTTTATGTAGCTCTCTTTTTTGCCATAATTTTTGGTTGGTTACAATATATTTCTGTATAGTCTAAAATTATTCTACAATTTGTAAAATTGTTGAAACATGTTGGCAAACATAATTTATTTTTATTCCTGAATTGATTGAATTCCCTACAAGATTGAATTTTAATTTCATCAATGTAATTAGTAACCGATCAATTTTAGGTACAATGACAACAACCCAACCTTGTTAATAATTTAATTAATATGAGTCCATTAACTCATTTAAACACATAAATACATCTTTGCTTGGTACACAAGTATAAAGCGCAAATTTTTCATCACTACTT
Organism: Diabrotica undecimpunctata; assembly: GCF_040954645.1. NCBI lineage: Eukaryota > Metazoa > Arthropoda > Insecta > Coleoptera > Chrysomelidae > Diabrotica > Diabrotica undecimpunctata. The sequence goes on along the minus strand of NC_092805.1, from coordinate 55,050,284 downwards.
TCAATACATCCAAATGAAAAACAAAAAGATAACTTCTTTAAACTATTCACGGCTTCCATAAGTTATTTCTTCAAAAAGTAATTTTCAGCTTCCATCGTTGCAATCTAAGGAAATTGAGTAGCTTCATTGGCAGTGCTGGGTTTACTTTCTCTTCTACTTCTTACTGAGGAAGTAGGTGGACTTAAACGAGGGGTACTGGGTCCTGGTAAAGGCTCCTATGAAAGTACTGACTTATGCTTCAGTCTCCACGTTTTGAATTCGATATCTTTAAAATTTCAATCGATTGAAATATATATCTTAATGCAAGTAAAACTACTTACTTTGCTCTTTTTGGTTTGGATCTATGGGTTGATTGTCCGTCAAGCAACTGTTTGGCTTTATTATCTTTGAAAATTATTGGGCCATTTTGTCGGTCAAAATTCAGAAAGTGGCAAGAACCAAAGAATGGACAGATGGTTCCTTGTCTTTCCGTCTGTGAATTAATAAAAAAGCGATAAATTCAGTTCTTTTTCTTCACTATTTTCTTCACTTCATCTTTTATTGACAGATATACTTTAAATTTTTTAATTTTCATTCAACGTCTGTATTTTGTTAATTATTTCTTATGTAATTTTAATTTAATTTATATCACAATTACATTACAGAACGTTTTCGGAATGTAAATTTCATCATCAGTGTAACGAAGTATACATGCTATGAGCCACTAAAATATATGGGGAGAAACCCGTTAAATGTTGTTAATTTATAGTTATGTTACATTATATATTATTACAAATTAGGATGTTCAAGTTACCGTTGGAATTGGTAACATGGCGACGTATGGCTCTACATAAGTTACATGGTCCTGAGACAAAGTGTCTTCGAGGACCTGTTGATAACCACTCAACTCATAATTTTAATTGCCTATTTATCTTATTTATTAAATTCTTATTGGAGGTTTCAAAAACCGCATACAGAGTAAAACTTTTGGTATAAAAAAAACGAACTAATTTTTTAAAATCATACCTAATTTTTTTCTAGTTTAAATAAATCAGTTGATTAGGTGGTACTAGTGAACCATTTGACCAAAATATGAAACACATCGAACTTACCATTCAAAAGTTATGACGAATAGAAATTTCAGTTAAAATTCACAACTCACCCTGTATATTATTAAACATAGTTCCTCATGATTCATCCTGTATAAATGTTTACTTAGACCCAGATGTTTGATGTTCCCTAGATTTTTTTTGAAATTGCAATAGTAGTTGAGATGATAATCCCAGAGACCTGTCCAACTCTGGAGAAATTATAATCTTAAAACGGTAAGGTGGCATTGCCGTGCATGGAAGGATTTTATATGAATTTGTGGAAAAAAATGAACAGCGAGACATAAACAGAAAGAGCTGAAGATTGAGCTGCAGACCGTGTAGTCTAAAACTTGAAACATCCCCATGATGATGGTGTCCATCTCACTAGACGTGTACAAACCTGTACAAACTGATAGATGGTTCCAGAATTCTGGAATAGTTATATAAGACCGGTTTGTAAAAGATGGCTTGCATAAAAAAGGAAAATCTCTAGGTACCTTCTATTTTCCATCTTATCGTTATTTACATCTTAAGATCTGTGGTATATCATTTAAGATATTGACCACTATGCTGCGAGAAGGTTTTTATTTAGGTTTTTATTAATCTCGTCAATTTGATCTTGATTATGTGAAGGATCAGATTCGAACTTATCCGCTAAGACCTCTCGGAATTGCTCTTTATTTGTTCTTAGTTTAAAGGCATCTATCCTCGTTGTTTTTTTTTTAAATCCTTTTTCTCTCTTCTTTCATGTTAATATTTATTTTTGCTCCAACTATACGATGGTCACTACCCGTTGTTACGTTGTTTATTGTTGTGACGTCTTTAAATATTCCTTTGTTGATAAGATTGATTGATTCCGAAAGATACTAAGCACTTTATACTTTCACGATTTGGGTAGAAGGCTTCTAACGAAAACTCTAAAACATACCTATTCAGGCCCACCGATTGTTGGCTATAATATATATATATATATATATATATATATATATATATATATATTATAGCCAACATTATTTATATATATATATATAATATATATGTATATATATATATAATATATATATATATATATATATATATATATATATATATATATATATATATATATATATCTTTGTTCTCAATGCTAACATTACTTTAAAGATCATGATAAGTACAGAAACCAATTATTTACGTCTGCTTTTTATAGAGTTTGCAATAGCGTTTGTTAGGGTCCAACGCAATAGGCTGTTTGAGTATCTAGAAATGATAGAAATAGATGGTAAAGATCTGAGACTTTTACAACATATATATTGGAATCAATAAGCTTGTATTCTGGTAGACGGCAAAGAAATAGGTAAAATTTTTGTTCAAAGGGGTATCAGACAAGGTTGCGAGTTATTCCCAACTTTGTTTAACGTATACTCAGAAAAAATATTTAACGAATCCTTGGAAGGGCGATGTGAAGTTCGAATTGGGGGAGAAACTACCAACAACAGCAGATGTGCACATGACACGGCGATCATAGCTGAAAGTATCGAAGATCTTCAATTCCTTATAGATCTAGACACTACAGAATACTTCAATAACAGACTAGACATAAATACATCAATGATAAAGTTACTTGTGGTTAGTAAACAAGACTTTAGCCCTATGTAACTAATTGCCATAAAGGAGCCGATTACAAAAGTTACCCATTTTAAATACCTAGGAAGTTGAGTTACTGAGACACTAAATCCTGATAAAGAAATTAAAACTCGTATAGAAATTGCAATTCTCAGCAGAACTTACAACTACGAATCAGCTTCCTAAAATGATATGTTTATCCGGTATTACTATAATACAGCCAGAAAACTACACAGGTATAAACTTGTTAAATACTGCACTAAAACTTACAGCTAAAATTTTACTAGTGCTAATGAATCAGAGGATAAGTTTAGCAGATGAACAACAGGGTTTTCGTAGGGGAAGATCGTGTACAGATGCAACATTCGTTATAAAGCAAATTACTGAGAACTTACTGGAGTATAATAGACCAGCATTTCTGTGTCTGATTGACCTAAAGAAAGCTTTTAACAGAGTAAGACTCAAAGATGTAATACATTTTCTGTATAATAGAGAAAATCCCCTAAATATTATAAAAACATCTACCAAAACAACAAAACAACAAAATGGAAGTCAGAATAGATGGACAACTTACAGAACCTATAGAAAATAGGCAGCGGAATAAGACAAGAGGATTTATTGAGCCTCATCCTCTTTAATTTGATTATGGATGAAATCATCAAAACCTTTAACAAAGGAAGAGAATACAGAATGGGAAACAAAGAAATCAAAATTCTGTGTTACGCAGACGACGCAATACTGATAGCTCACGATAAAGATAGTCTGCAAAAACTGGTCCACAGATTTAACATAAGAGCAAAAGAATTTAATACGACAATTTTATCTCAGAAAACTAAAACAATAGTAGTCAGCAAAGAACCAACCAGATGTAAAATAGAAATTGATGGTATCAGTATTGAACAAGTATTGGAAATAAAATACCTGGAAATTACACTGTCTAGCTACGGAGACCTGGACAAAGAAGTAAGAGATCAAGTAAAAAAAGCAAATAGACTGGCAGGATGCCTTAATAACACTATATGGCGAAACATACACATTAACACCGAGATGAAGTCAAGAATTTATAAAGCCAGTGTAAGACCAATAATGACACATGCCTCGGAGACAAGACCCGATACAGCCACAACGCACAGGCTACTGGAAACGGCAGAGATGAAAGTACTGAGAGAAATTACAGGAAATACGCTGAGAAATCGAAAGAGAAATAAAGACATTAGAAGAAAATCTAACGTAAATTGTATAAATAAATGGACACAAAATAGAAATAAAGAATGGAATAACCACATAAGCAGAATGGAGGAGACCTGTGTCGTCAAAATAGCAAGAGATAAGTCACCAATCGGCAAAAAAAGTATCGGACGACCGCGTAAAAGATGTAGTGACACTCTTTCATAGAGGTATTAATCCGCCAATGAACAAGCAGAATTGCTTATAAAGAGAAAGAAAAGAAGAAGAAGGTATTACTTATAGCTGTGAAATCTGGATCATGAAGATTAACAAATTAAAAGCCTTTGAGATGTGATTATATCATAGAATGCTCAAAATATCATGGGTTCAATGTATCTTAAACATAGAACTCTTAAACCAAATAGGTCAAGGCGAAGGTGACTTGACGAAGTTAATAAAAAAGAGAAAACTTGAATATCTGGGATATATATTGAGAGGTAGTAGATACTGGATACTGCAGTTAATACTCAACGGAAAGATCGAGGAAAAAGTGGAATTGGTAGAAAGATATATTCATAACTCCGAAACCTTCGTCAATGAACTGGCTTATCCGCAGATGAATTGTTACATGCCGCGCAAGATCGAGAACAATATCGGCAAATAGCCGTTGAAATTACCCACGCCTTATTTGGGCAAGGTACTCAACGAAGAAGAAGGGTATTACTAATGATCAATTTTTTCTATTCCCATGTTGATTTAAAAAAATTTTCTCAAGCTTCGGCATCTTCTCAAGTATTATAAGAGTGTAACAAAAATTGTTTGTTGTTGTTTTCTGCTTACTTTAATATTATGTTGTATTTTCTGGAGATTTTATTTCAATATCTTCGGATTGTCATCTAAAATATGTTCTTACTATCAAGTACCGTTTTTATTATTATAATTAGTGAAGGCTAAAAATAGGCAAATAAATTGTGCATATAGACAAAACTAAAATACGAGTAATTTTAAAGTTAGGAACACGTTAATTTGAAGTAAACATCAAGTAGTTCTGCATTCGTAAGACTTTTCCGGTCGACATAATACGCAAATTGACTTTTATTTAAAAAATTTGTCAAAGGTGTTGTATAACTTGTTGTTGATCATGTTCCTATTTTGCAGTTACCAGTAACTCGTAAATAATTAAATTTCTTAATTCTGTTCACTTGTACCATGTGAGCCAGTGGGCGGTAAAAAGTATTAAACATCCCACGATGCTGTAAATTTGCTAGTTAAAGTACACATATAAATAATATGAGATTTTTAATTACTTTAGATATATTTAGAAAATTGGCAGGAAAAATTGGCGAACTGGAACTAATGAAATCGATAGTTTTTGAGCAAGGTGAAACTTCCTACAAGCCAAGATCAGATGTTTAAGTTTTTTTGTTGGTTTAAAAACTATATTCGTAATTTTATTATATATTTTTGTCGCATTTGTTATTTGCTTATTGTGTTGTAAAAACTAACAATAACGACAAAGTTTTACTGTTGTAATTGGATATGCCGGAAAATGTGGTACCTATTAATCAAGATTGATCGTACTCGTATGAATAACTCGTCTAATAGAAACTCTTGCGTTAATTAGTTAATAGAATAGAATAGAATAGAATAGAATAGAATAGAATAGAATAGAATAGAATAGAATAGAATAGAATAGAATAGAATAGAATAGAATAGAATAGAATAGAATAGAATAAAATAGAATATAATTTATTTAGTCAATATACAAAAAAGTCAAAGGAATTGTGACTATTATTACATACGTACATACAAATTTTGAGTAAAATTTTTGCGAATCTAAATATTACAAACAGATATTTATTCTAAACAATTTAAGAAACCAAAAACACACTGAATAAAAATATAAAAACATTAAATATTGTCATAATAGGCAAATACCCTGACCAAACTAATACTATTGTGTAAAAGCTGTACTTGGGTACTCCGTTTTTGAATAGAAACAATGTTTTAAAAAGTGTGATTTGATTTAAAGTTTAAACGATAATAAGTAAAGACTTTTTACTTCATCTGACAAAAAGTTACACAAACCAACATCAGTCGAATTTTTTATGCTCTTTGTCAACCTAAAACGTTGTGCTCTAATAGCATCTCTAGATCTTGTATCGTGATCATGAAAGTTGGAGTTTATGTTAAACTTATGTTTGTTGGCATGAATTTCAATTAGCGTCTCGTATATACAGAGTGAAGGTAGTGGCATAATACCTAAATCCAGAAATAAAGGTTTACAATATCCCCTATTCCCTGCTCTTGCAAGTATCCTCACTACTCTTAATTGAAGTTTAAAAATTCGATCTGTGTGACAAGAATTACCCCAAACAGTTATTCCGTACTATAAATGGCTATGAAATAGTGCAAAGTAGCACATTATAAGGGTACTTTTAGGAATCATATAAACTAAGCTGCGTATTATAAATATACTTGGAGCAAGTCTAGAACTGAAGCAATCTGTATAAGTACTCCGGAAAATCAGTAAATCAGTCTGGAAATCCTATTTCCAAACTCTTTTAGGGACACAAGAAAATAAAGAGCATATGGACATGTATCACAATGAGGGAGACACCGAAAATATAGAACCCCTAACGATGGAAGAGGTAAAACAGTCAATACGAGCACAAAAGAACAATAAGGCTCCAGGTATTGACAACGTCCCCCCTGAGCTATATAAATTAGGTGGCGACCACCTAGTAGGACAAATGCATGTGATCATGAACAAGATTTGGAATGATGAAATGGTCCCTAATGATTGGAAAACCGGGATTATATGCCCAATTTATAAAAAAGGGGATAAACTAAAATGCGAAAATTATCGCGGCATAACCCTCTTGTGCACGGCGTACAAAATTTTTACTTACATACTAAACAAACGACTCCAACAACTAACTAAAAATATTATCGGGGAATATCAAACCGGTTTTCGACAAGAAAGATCTACAACTGACCAACTATTTACAGGGAATACGACATTGACTTCCACAACATATTCATAGATTTCAAACAAGCCTACGACTCAATTAATAGGAACAAGTTATATCAAATATTGCAGAGCTTTAATATCCCCCACAAATATATCCGACTGGTAAAAACAACAACGGATTCGTCAATAGCAACTGTCAGAGTCCAAAATGAGCTCACTGAAAACTTTACGATAGCCCAAGGATTAAAGCAAGGAGACGGGCTGACACCGACACTATTCAACCTGACCTTGGAATATGTGGTAAGACAGCTGAATATAGGAAGAGGTAATCTTCTAACAAATAAATCAATACAGTTTGCCGCCTATGCCGATGATATCAGCATCATATCTCGCAGAACAGAAGAGGCGGCAGAAATATATTCACAATTAAAATCAAAGGCAAAAGAGACCGGACTAGAAATAAATATTTAAAAGACAAAAAAGTTTACACAGGCAAGAGCTAGGGAAATAGACGCACAATTGAATTAAAGGACGATATTGAAACGGTAGAAAGTTTCACATATTTAGGAGTTGCATTAAACACAGATGGAACAGAAGCACCAGAAACCCAAAGAAGAATAGTAAAGGGAAACAGAGCTTATTTTTCACTCGATCATGTGTTTCGTTTCAAAAACACACACTGGAGATCGAAAATCAGGGTCTACAAAACTATTATCAGATCAAAGAAAACTGGAAGTCTTCGAAAGAAAAGTCCTAAGAAGATATTTGGACCTATTAACGAAAACGGAATATGGAGATCCAGGTATAACCATGAACTCTACCAACTGTTTAAAGAGACGTCGACCTCAGAATTCGTTAAACTTCAGAGACTTTGCTGGGCTGGTCATGTAGTAAGAATGGAGACGGAAAGATTGCCGAAAAGAGCCCTATTTAGATAGTAAAATGCAGGGCGCAAGACCAAAAGGAAGGCCACGGAAAAGATGGGAGGATGAAGTGGCAGCGGAGGCGAAAAATTTGCTAGACGTGAGAACCTGGAGAAGATCGGCGCGGGACCGACAAGGTTGGAGGCATATTTTGGAGGAGGCCAAGGCCCGATTTGGGCTGTAGTGCCATTGGAGAGAGAGAGATAAGCACTCCAATCCAAATTATCATCTAGAAAGATTCCTAATAGTTTAACACTATTTTTTAAGATATACTTCCAATCGGAAGTAAAAATCAAATTCTGAGTTCATTTAGCTTCAGCCCATTATGTCAAAATTAGTTTTCTGCTTTCTGAATATTACTATCTATTTTAATTTTTAAATTATGCTGATTAATATCATGATCAATATCAGTATTAATGAGAGTTATATCGTCTGCTAAGCATATACATTTTATAGCAAAAGTATAGTGAAATAAATCGCCAAGATAAATAAGAAACAAAGTGGGTCATAATATCGAACCTTGAGGAACCCCATATTCGACAGTGTTAAACTCATAATAGCTGTTATTAGGAAAAACTGATTGTTTTCTATTTGTTTAATTTATTTAAAAACTGCAAGAGATAGGAATAAGAAATACTCATACATATAGATAATGGGAAAGTTATGATTCTAAAATATTGAATCACTTACGGGGTATCCCATGTGAAAAAAAAGAATTAGACAAAAATTTAGGATAGGGGATTTATGCCAATTTTTACAGCACCCTGTAAAATAAAAAAGACAACTTTATACTGTAAACGATAAAGTTGAATGTGGCTAAGTTTCTAAGAAATTTAATTTTTCATTCAAATTATATTAGAGGATATTGAACTTTATGTATATGGTAGAAAAGTGTAATTTTTTAAAATCATAGAGTCTGAAAACTTTATATACAGGCTTGGTATAAAGTACGGAACCAACTAAATATTTTTGAAACTAAAAAGCCGCCATTTATGAAACTCTGAATGCATACAATGACACATTTTTTGTTACTACTCTACTTCTGGTTTCACCAAAAATACCCCCAGCTTATTTAATTTAAATGGAACAGCTTGTATATTTTTGTCATTCTTAATGTATACATGTTAAGTTTGGTAAAAAATTGTTAAAATAAGAAATAAATCACTTTAGAGTTAAACAATAGGTAAATTTATTTACTAAGACCAATGAGAATATCAATTAAAAAATCACGTCAAATGAAAATGTGCCGGCCTATTATTAAATTCGTAAATCACTCTGCCCAAGACTTCTCCACGTATTAGTTCACGTTCATCAATAATTCTTGGTTTAAAATCCCGCCAACATGCTGATCGCCTAATATAAACACGTATTTTTATATAACTCGAAAAACAAATCAAACGGATTGAGTTTCGGAGAACAAGCAGGTTACTTTATGAATGCTCCATGTCTAATCGGTCCAATTATACGGTGCAATAACGTCATTTATGCAATTTTTGTCAAAACTGAACTAAGTATGAGGAAATACTCCTAATCCACCTCTTTAGTTGGTGCGTTATTGTCATTTGTGTAGTACGCATAGTTTTGAGGCACTTGTGTCATTTCGGTTTTGGCGCGAATCTGGACGGCACAAGGAGAAACAACGTTACATTGGTCAGTTGCGCGCGGCCCTCTGCACGAGGAGCAGTCTCCTGGAGCTTCAACGTTACTAAGGTAATTGTGACAAATTATGTTTATGTTTTTGGAAAAATAACGACACTTGTGCAGTCGCTTGGAGCTACAACGTTACTAGGGAACTGTGATATTTTTTTTATGTCTTTGGAGAAATAACGACACTTGTGTAGTAAAGAAGTGACGTTGTTTCCCCAAACTTTCTATTTTATAGTTTAAAGTTAAACATTAAATCAACACTTGTGACAATATTGCTCCAGTATAGTAGGATTATGTTTTTGGTTATTTTTTTATGGTAATTGTTCCGACACGTTGAATTGATGAGAAGATATAAATTATGATATCTTTTTATTCCAAATTTTTAACCGAATTGTTTAGTTCATGCTAGATGTTTAGATACAC